>NC_086321.1:73731428-74367774 GCF_036172605.1 Pelobates fuscus | reverse complement strand
CCCAATTGCATTCTCTAGGCACTCCTTCCGTATAAGAGCCGCCTCTGCAGCCTCTAGCACTAACACACCGGTCCATATCATCAAGAGACTGGGGCGGTGGAAATCCTCCATATATACTGCATATATTCCACAGCCGGAGAAAGAGCTTCGCCAAGCTTTCAGCAACTTGGTTTTGTAAAAAATGCAATAAAGTGTGTATTTCTCGAATTTATCTTTTTGCCCTCTTTTATTTACAGGCCCACTCGTACGTTGGTTTCGGCACACCACAACCAACTTTGCTCACAGTTACTATCCATTACGTATTTAAATTCCGAGCACAAGTTAAAAGGCCTGAACTTGTGGAGGCCTGAATTTGTGGGAGGAGTAAGTCCCCTACTTAAACTCCCAGCCCCTACTCACCTCTGCCTTTCAGCTGATTGTTCCCACCCACCTACACCCTGTTATAATTACATTCTCCTTGGTGGGCCCTCTTTTATTTACAGGCCCACTCGTACGTTGGTTTCGGCACACCACAACCAACTTTGCTCACAGTTACTATCCATTACGTATTTAAATTCCGAGCACAAATATATATATATATATATATATATATATATATATATATATATATATATATATATATATATATATATATAATTATTATTATTATTTTGTAAATGAATGGCTTAGATGACACTAAATATTTTAGTTTTTTACATATACACTTAATTTAGTTCAGTTAATGGAGTCCCAAAATTATTACATATACTATATATATATATATTTGTGGTCAAGGCATAAAGCCGTACAGTTAGTAACTTTAAAACAAACAGGACATGAAAAGTCAGTTGTGGTGTGCCGTAACTGACGACGTAGTAGGCCTGAAATAAAAGAGGGCAAAAAGATGTAACCAGTTTATTCAGCCTACAATACAGTATAAGATTATCACACAATCATATTCTTGAATGCTAGGCGTACTTCCTGAACTGGCTGGGGGATGTATCGTGTATAAGCTGTGGACTTCCAGCGGCCCATGATCTTAATGATGTGTGCAGGGATATTCTTTTTTGAAGCGGTAGTAGCGGCTCCTATGCGAAATGAATGACCAGAATATTTGGCCGGGTTTAGCCCCAAGCGTACTAACAATGTTCTTATGTAAAGCATGAACTTACTGATGGTCAGTGTTTTACCGTACAATGCCAGTAGTGGTCGATGTGGTGTCATTGGGATGGACGAAAGGTACTGGTCGAAGACTACCAAGGGACACCATTTATTGTCAGTAGGGTAGTAAGGAATAGTGACCGTCTGTCCCTTCATACTAGTTTTCATCTGGTGTAGAAACAGTGAATAGTGGTCGTGTGTTTTAACTAGGTTAGCTCTTGTGAGGAAGTTTGGGGTGTTATAATTAGTAGTGGTAAATTCTTTGGGCCGAAGGAACCCATAGAATGCCAAGTATATGACTGTTTTGATGACCTGATTTGTGCAAGTCTCAAACGGTGAAGTGTCTAAAAGATTTGACAGTGACTGAAATAGAATGTCATGTATAGGTAATCTGGAAGGTGTAGGTGCCGGGGTGGAGTCCTTGATACCCTTCAATACAGACTTTACTTGGTAAGAGGAGAGGAACCGTTGTTTATCAGGCCATGTGGTGAGGATGTGGTGTTTAATACCCGTGATGTATAATTTAATAGTGTTGAAGGATAGTTTTAAGTGAAGATGGCAAAAAGAAATAAATGCAATCATAGTGCTCATGGCAAATTTGTCAGAAATTTTGTGTTCCATCACAAATTTATTAAACATCAGAAAAGCCCTGTCATAAACCTTTTTAGTGTTTACAGAAAGCCCTAATTGTGAGAGATGATATCCGTGAGCGAGTAATCTGTTTAGTCCAATATCATCTCCTGCCACTGTGGTACTGGAGTGGGTATTAAGGCCGCTGTGGGTAGGGCCTCCCGGAACTCCTGAAAACGAGATCGGGATAAATGGTCAGCGGCAACATTGAGAATCCCAGGAACATGTACGCTATTCAGGAAAAAAATGTATTTCGCTGCTTGCCATGTGAGATTCCTAACAAACCGCATGATGGCCAGGGAAGCGGAACGTCCCTGGTTAACAATATGGCATGTTGCCATGTTGTCCGAGAAGCACTGCACCGACTTCCCTGACCAGATAGCTCCCCATTTTACCGCTGCTGCAACAATGGGATAAAGTTCAAATAAAGCAGACGTGTCCTTGAACTCTGGTATCTCCGCAATTTCCTTTGGCCAGTTGCCCCACATCCATTCATTGCCAAAAATAGCGGCAAAACCGGAAGTGGCTGCAGCATCTGTCCAAATAGAAACAGACTCATCCGATAACACTGGTATGAATAAGCTCTTCCCATTCCAGTGTCGTAAAAACTCCCTCCACATGTGTAAGTCAGCGGTGGCATGCACATCTAACATTATACGAGAGGAGTCGGTCTGAAACCTAGGGAATAGACTGAGTAGTCGGGATATAAAAGACCGTCCTTGAGGAATAATTTTCATGGCAAAATTAAGAGAACCTAACAGGGATTGCAACTCCTTTTTGCTGCAGGACTGTTTGGTTAAGTAAAAGTCAACGGCGGCCAGTATGCGTTCAATCTTTTCCCTGGGGAGGCTAGCCTGCATGTGTACTGAATCCAGCACGACCCCCAGGAAATTGATGACCGTATCGGGACCTTCGGTCTTAGTAGGTGAAATCGGGACTCCTAGTTGTGTAAAAAGCCGTGTTGTAGCCTGGAGGCTACTGGGAGGTAAGAGGTTGCTTTCTATGGAAAGAAAGTCACCCAGATAATGAATAATGGTGGTGCATCTACAGGTGTTAAGCAATATCCAACACAACATCTCAGCAAACATATCAAAAATACGTGGGCTGGGGGGCGGGGCCTGACAGCCAACATGGCAGGACTTGCTCTATGAGAGCTCCGGCAAAAACGGGCAGAATCTTAGCAATCCCGGCTACATTACTGTGGCCAGCACCACACGGGACCCAAAAACAGGTCCAGGACCTTACCAGCAACGGAAAGACACCCGATTTGTACAGTTTCGCACTGCGAGCACAAGTTCCGACCATGCGGCCTAAACTGGAGCGGAGCCCGAGGCCTGGGGGAGGCAGCCGATCCCCCGGCTTAGGACCTGCTCCCAAGCGCAACCTAACAACTGCCCTGCTGCCCCCCCCCCCTCTGGACCGGCGGGGGATATCCCGGTCCTCGTGGGGGACGATTACCCCCCACACACAGCTCCAAAAAGCGACGAAACTCGAGGCTAACCAGGACTACAAAGGTCCAATCAAGATGGCGGTCAAAGCACAAACAGCGCCAAAACGCTCCCTCACTAAGCCACCTGAAAACATTTGGGTATTCCTTGAACGGATCGGCAATCACTTCTGGACCAAACTCCAGATCAGAGGAAGGTCCCTCCACTCAGCAATGTGTGCACTGGCGACATGGATACGACCAGCGATCCGGCGCCAACTAGGCAGACACATACCCCCAGCCACTGGAGCGGTCTCCGGCCAGAAACAGAACCGGGGACCGAAGCGGCGAGTGCGGACGACATTTCCCTCCGAGACTAGCAGACGGTCCTACGACTACCGGAACGACCCAACCGAACCCGCTCGACACACTCCCCACCCAGTGGAACCTGACCCTTCCGACCACCAAAGCGCAACCTGGCATACGCAGACCCGCACAGCAACTCGGGGAAAGGCACAGCCTCACATCGCCAAATCTGTCCGGCTCCAACGTCCCTCGCAACACCCCATCGAGACTGTTTGGCCACAGCATATTGCCGAGCGGATTCTTGCTGCCGGGCGGCGGGCCGCAAGGACTGGCGTGGGTTGAGGGCCTAAGACGGACTAGCTGCATGTGTCCCATAGCTACCTGTTATTTCGCAGGGATACCTGCTGCTCCTACACACAAGATGGTCATGAGCACCACTGGACTGGCGAGGACTCAGTTTCCTTTTCTTTATCTTTTTCTTTTCTAAACCACTCACTGAGGTGCTCCTCACCCGACTCCTCAGGTACCAGCCTTACTTGCCTCAGCAGAGTGAAGCAGGTACCTCTTAGCTTAACTCACCTGCATCTTAAGTTATTACGGCCAAATATGGCAATGTAGTCCATAAGCATAGCACATATTGTTTTACCTGCTAATTAGACCTCCTTGGACTTCCTATGCTCGACTCATTTAAACCTGTTTTATTGTAAGCAACCCTATAGTTTACAACAGAGATCGAAATATATATATAGCGAAATGATGTATCACCATTTATTTCTTTGGGAATGATAGCACTGCCACAGCAGTATTGAAATCTGAAAGCTGGTCAATCTCGTTGTTTTAACCATTAAGTATGCTGTTACAGACATGTCTAACCTAGCCTCCTTTTATACACAAGACCGTAGATGCATAGACTGCTACACTACTGATAATGAACAATAGGGAGATGCATTTCATGTTAAACGTAAGCTAGAATATCTTACTAAATTGTTGAAGCATGTTATTATTACTTTACTATAAAATTGTGCTGTCAAATGTATGCCACAAGAATGTTTAACACTGTTACTGTCTGGCTTGTCACAGCTGTCGTGGCTTTCACAAGCGTAATGTTATGCTCTGCACAGAAAAAATAAAGAATTAAAAAAAAAAAAAAACCTGGGCTGCTCTTTGAACCGAATGTAAGACACGTGAAAAAATAATATAACTCTTGCCATTTAACACCATGTAAATGCCACAGGGATGGATGAATAGGGAGTAGTCTAAAAGCATTCACTATGTCCGTCTTACTAAGCCAAGCGCCTATTCCTGCTGAGAGGATGGCCGTGATGGCATTATCTATAGTAGCGTATTGCAGCGAAAACTCTTCAGACGGAATAAGTGAGTTAAGACTTGGTGTAGCTGATGCATGAGGAGCAGAGAGGTCAAGAATCAACCTTTGCTTGTTTGAGGTTTTACCAGTGACCAGACCTATGGGGTTAGTTCTCCATACAGCAAAAGGTGGAGAGTCAAAAGGCCCAATTACAATCCCTTGGTCAATCTCTTTCTGTATTAGTCGGTCAATAGCGTCAGGATCTGCCATGGCTGTTTGCAAGTTCTTGCATTCTAAGACCCCAGTAGGCATGTGGATGATACCCGTGTGAAAACCCGCCGTGAAACCTGACACAAAAGATTCCACTAAGTGTTGGGATGGGTGATCACATAATAACTTTCTCAGCAGTGAGACATCAATAGACGATAAATACTGCTTGGGGTATAATTTATTTGGGCACATTGCTTTAGAGTGACCCCGGAAACATAAGGAACAAACATGAAGCAACCTACATGCACTGAACCCGCACGTGCCTGTATTAAAATTGTTGCAAACCTGCGACTTCCCCCAAAAAATTATATCACGGCCCAGTTTATCTTTAAGGACCTTGGCTGGTCTCCCAGTCGGTGTCATATTGGGAGGGGGGTAGTTTATCGAAAATACGACCTAAAGAGGTCAAGACCGAGGATAATATCGCGTGCAGATCAGAAGACTGACCGCTACTAGAACCTTCATCAGCCCCAGTATTACCAGTTTGCGTGTTTAAAAGTCTATACAATTCGTCTTTCCTAGCCGTAGCTGGGAATGGAATATTCATTTTCCTCAATTCGGCGGTGATCCGAGGAACCGTCCAGGAGCGGAGAGATGAAGGACTTGCATTGTCGACTCCTTGGGATGGAGTGACCGATCTAGCAGGTGTGCTAGGGATAGACAGATCTTCCCCGCCTTCTGGTAGTTGTGACATGCTACAAAATACATTTTTGAAGTTTTACCTAGTGTAATTTTTTTTTATTTTTTTTACTGGCTGCTTTAACTAGTGCCAAGCGGCGAAACAATTAAGGCGATAGGTGAGGCCCTACTAGTTGCCAAGCGGCTGTTAGAGGCTCTACCTATGAATTGGCCCGATTGGGGTATGAGGCCATTGACATTATGGCGGGGAGTTGTCCCCTCTGTGACAATAACCAGAAAAGACAGAATGGGAGTGACAGGTGAGGCCCTCTCTATGCAACCGAGCGATGCGGCAAACTATGATTTGGCCCGAGGGGATGTCGTACCTCCGTTTGAGGATGGGTGTTGGCCTCGCGGGACCACTAACGTAAGGTGTAGAAGGCCAAGAAGAACGTACCTAGAGGCTCCTATGCTTTAGTGCCAGTGTATAACTAGCTTTTGAAAATAGTCGGGGAAGGGAATCGTGTAGAATCAAGGCAAAGGGACGTACCTGTTGAGCCGAGTATTTAGCCGGGTAAGGTAATACAGGTGAACTGTAGGTCCTACAAAATAGTGAGTTTACAATTAAATTAAATTTAATAACTATTAAGTGGTTATCGATATGTACCTTACATTCCCTCCTGTACCCAAGATACCTACCAGGTAGCAAAATCCTAAATTGGAACCTGGAACCAAAACCCCAAAATGCTGCGTGGATGGCCTAGCCTATAAATGTAGAAGTAACAGAAGTGGCTAGTTAAAACATGAAAAATGACATGTGAAACTGTACGTGTTTTAAGAATTTTATGTGTCTGTTGCGGTCACCGGCCCGCCGAGCCTCACGGCCGTGCCCGACCGGCACGACCGCACCGACTACACGAGCTTACCTGCTTGTCGGCGAGCCGGGAACCGCGCACGTAGTTCTTCCGGGCATCACGCCCGAATCCAATATGGCGCCGACCACGTGGTCGCGTCTATGGATAGCCCCGCCCCCGAGAATTATACTAACGTGTGCGTGACGTCACGACGTCAACGCACACGCACGTTCTGGGGTCAGAGGTCGCCCTCTGACCAATCATAGCTTAGAGAGGGGTATTTAAACCCCTAATTCACCCCAGTACTTTGCCATGTCGTGGTTTCAGTTTCCTGAAAGTGCTATTCTCGTGTTTCTGATTTCCTGGTATCCTGATCCTTGGAGTTTCCCTGGTTATTCTGATCTCTGGTTTCCCTGACTTGGCTTGTTTTATCGGTATTGAGTATTTTCTGGCTTCCTTGACCTCGGCTTTCCCTTTGACCATTCTCTGTCTCTAGCGTATTAGTCCGGCCATTCTAAGGTCCGGTTTACGCTCTATCCTGTTATTTTCCTTTTCTTACTTATGTATATGTTTACATAGTTTCTGCGTGCTGGACCACATTACTAGTCGTGACAGTGTCACATAACCAGAAAAAAAAAAAAAAGCCTTATCTTGATTGCATGTAGTATCTGGAACACGGAATGCCTCATGCCACACCTGCAAGTAATTTGCCTGAATGCAGGTGTAACCCAGCTAAAGTGCACAATGAAATTACGAATGCATTTAAAACTAATGAATAATGAGTATTGTATCCCATAAGCACAATTAATATATGCAGCTTATAAGTACGTATAACTTGCAAACTGATTTAAACTAAATCAGGAATCGAAACGAATTGCCCAGCGTACGTGCAACAATTCCCGCCAAAATATTCAAAAATGTGACGTAACGGTAAGCTCCGTATTTGGATAGTGGTATCCCAAGATGACGCAGATCGACCGCGACCTCCGCCCGACGGCAGCCGTGACTTACGGTTTTGCTGAAAAACGGAACCAGCCGCCGGTCGCTTATGCGTTAAGCCGAAATGCGGGGACGCCGGGGAGACAGGGAATATCTTGCAAGCTGAAACGGAGCAACAGGACCAGGTAAGTGTATCCTCGGGGTTCAGCCTGTGACAGAGGAGATTTGCACGGACCGGAAGTGCGGTTATGCAAATCTCAAGACCTGAACCGGTAGCAGGTGAAGGGCTGGAGCTCCTTAAGAAGGGAAACCAAGCCCCTCCCACAACTTCAGGCCCTGCCTTCCATATATGTATTTTTATTTTATTTTTTAATTAATATGTCGAGGTTTTTTGGATAACCATAAAACCAGAGAATTTGTCCTCATAGTGCCACAACCATGTTGGCAGGTTTAGTGAGCCTCATAGCGCCTTTACAATTCCCATGCATTGTGGGGTGTAAAATTAACCACTTTTGTGACTTTTCTGTAGTTCCCAGTTAATATGCTATGAATACAAAAAAAAGTATAGATTATCTATGAAGTTGTTCATATTTTTATTTTTGCAAAAGTAAGCATGTTTTACTGAGTCTGGGACAAAACACACTTTTTGAATACCTTATTAATGCTAGATAACTTTTCACTTGTAACATTGTAATTTTTTTTTGTATGTCTAGTATCGATCTCGAAGCATTGTAAAATTTGGTCAATATGGAGGAGCACGTTGCTTGAGTTCATTGGGAGAAAGTCGGCGTTGTAAACCTGATGCAGCCTGCGAGCAGGAACGTGTTGATTGTGGAAATGATTTTGAATGTGAATCAGGTAAGAATATCTGTAGATGTTTTGAAATATGTAATCATTATTACTGTCTTGATTTATAGAGGTTACTATAGTGGTTGCCTATTTGATCATGAAGGACCCTCAATATTTCTGTTCTTGGTTAGCATCTATATTGGAATAATCTTTTTTCAGTTATTGTAATAAATAAAAAAGTATATAATAATACTAATAATAATAATATATAACCTATTGTTTTAAAACCAACACATACCTTCAGAATTCTAATTATCATACTATTCACGAATTCAAATGAGGTTCCTATTGCAATCCTGTTCCTAGTCCCTATCCTATCAATAGTTAGTATCTGGTAACTATTCACTTGGTCCATAGTTAGTATCCGGTAACTATTCACTTGGTCCATAGTTAGTATCCGGTAACTATTCACTTGGTCCATAGTTAGTATCCGGTAACTATTCACTTGGTCCATAGGTAGTGTCCGGTAGCTATTCACTTGGTCCATAGTTAGTATCCGGTAACTATTCACTTGGTCCATAGTTAGTATCCGGTAACTATTCACTTGGTCCATAGGTAGTATCCTGTAACTATTCACTTGATCTTGTCATTGTCTAGAATTGTCATGTGTCATTGTCTTGAATTTGAAGTGAATTCAAAGTGAATTTTACATTTTAGGCCAAAGTAGTCAAACTGAGAACATGCCTGACTTAGATATATTTTTTTGCCCACCAGATTTGAAATTTACTTTTATTTAGCTTTGAATTTGAAGAACTCACAATTTAGTTAAACCTGTTTAAAAATTTTTATATATAAATATAGATATTTTTTTGCTGGGACTTTTAGAAATAAATGGGTATTTTGGCAAACAGAGAATATCCATGGTTAATGGAAAAGTTTGGGCACCATCATTATTTTATCAAAATGAACTGGTTATTGTAAGAGTCATCGAGATCTTCTGGAACCTAGAAATGTCTCATGGTTTAAAGCAGTGATCCTCAACCCTCTCCTCAAGGCACACCTAACAGTCCGGGATTCAGGGATTACCCGGGTGTGTCTAAGGTGTTTTTAAAAAAAATCTAAAAACACTGTAGACTCTAAGGTGTTTTTTTTCTTCTTCTTTGAAACACCTTAGACACACTAGGGTAATTCCTAAATCCTGTACTGGTAGGTGTACCTTGAGGAAAGGCTTGAGAAGCACTGGTTTAGAGTATTCAGGATCCACCCCTAATGAAAGATCTTTATGGAATTGGGAATTTGTCATCAATCTCAAAAACATTCCAATAGTATCCTAAGTGATATTGAATATTTATTAGGTGTTCTGGGGGTGCTTCTATATGCTTCTCTCCCATACCAATGTGCTTCAGAAAGAATGGAGATATAAATGATAATTGTCTACCTGCTAAGATCTATATTGCGACAGATTCTTCTTCTCATGCTTGTAATTTCAAATTGTGTGCTCATTACTATTGTTTTTTAATCTTACTTTACAGGTAGATGCATAAAAACAAGGTTACTGTGTAACAATGATAATGACTGTGGAGACAACTCTGATGAACAATGTGAGGATGAACAAGAGCCAAAGCCACCATGCCGCAACTTGAACATTGAATTGTCAGAATTAGGAAGAACGGCAGGGGATGGGTATGTGAAACATCATCTAAACATTTTCTTTTTAATTTAAATGAACACATGCTAAGTTAACGTATTTGCTCATGAGTTTGAACACACTTCCATTCTTATTACTTGTCTTCTGTATATTATATTATGTAAAAAAAAAATAATTCCGACAAACATTCCACTGCATGTTCACTTTCTAATTTGGAGAATTCTAAAATAATTCATGTGCATAAGTCAACATGACTCACAGATGGGAGACCATCTTTAATGAGGTAAGGACCACAGTTACAACTAGGCTGCGAAGTCAGTTCGGGCACAATATCATTGTCCTAAAACCTCATCTATCTTTGGTAAAATATTAGACACAGCTGGGGCTGTACACTCAAAGGCACAGATCACTTATTTCTGGCCCACTCTGTTGCAGTACTAGAATGCCCTGGAAGTACTTCATTATTTGTCCATTGCCTGTTAAATAGTTACATATTAGTAAGTAATATATATGCTTTAAAAGACCTAAAACCACCAGTTCCAACTCTTCATATATACACACACATTACTGCTGTTGGTCCAAGAGATGGTAAAAAAAACACCTACATTTTAAGCATTTTCAAATTTTGCCACAAAATAGGAGAACATTCCTTCTTGACTCCAAAGTGGCAGTCAAATTTCTCATTGGATCAACAAACTGTTATCGTATATATTGGAGTTTATATAATTGAATATTCTGGTATTCCAAAAAAAACAAAAACAATCAATTCAAAATGTGTAGAGAATCTGACAAAAAAAAACTTTATAGGCAAATAATTCAAATAATTCCGCTTCATTATTATTTTTAATTGTAAAGTACTTTTTCCTCTGACATAAGGGAAGTAACATTTCCTCATGTTTAAATGGATGACCTGTCCTTAGCCCAATTAATGGACTGATTGCCTGAGAGCTGCACTGGCCCTGTTTATATTATTTTTATATTATTACCATGTTCCCTCTGAGTTGCCATTTTTCTAAAATAAACAAGTAAACATTTTTTATTTGGTATCCTAATTAGTGGTACCCTACATCTGGGTGCCAAATTAGTGGAGCCTTCTACTAAACAGTACCCTAATTTGGTAGGGTTATCCCACATCTGGGTACCAAATTAGGGTATGTTACAGTTGCCTCCAGGCTGGCTGGAAGTTGGACCGTAGAAAAGGATGCTCCTAGCGCTCACCAAAGGACCATCAGCACCGTAGACACCATAACTACGGCGTAGCCACCATAAGTACTGCAGACTCCACGAACAACCGCTGCTGGGCTGGTATTTGTCATCTGCTCTGCGCCCTGGACCTACGACCAGGCTCCAGGTTCCAGTAGGTGAACCTCTTCCTTCTGTAGAGCGAAGCAGGATCAGGAACAAGAGCTCTTACAAGAGCTCAGTAGCTAAGGGAGTATGAAGAGCATAGCAATCCCTGTAGTGATTATAGCTGTCCCCTACAAACATGAGTCAAGGATGCAAGTTAGAGGGACAAGTCATTCTGTTTATTGGCACAAAAAAAAAACCTTCTTTTATGCAGGTTTCCCTTAGATAGGACCACCCACAGGGCGTTACAAAACAACCAATCATACACATACATTACCGAAAACACTCCCAGCAATTAAACACAAAATCCTCCCCTCTGCCTGTGCTATAATTATGTCACACAAGGGATTAACATAATTATCACACACAGTAAAAATACAGTTTTTACACATACACTGTAACTTTAAAACCATACATCCAATCTTCGAACGGGACTTAGTCTCTGCAGCTGAAAATTCAGTATGGGAGAAGGTAAGGGTCAGCGGTGTTCGCGGAAATGTGTAACCGATTTTAGTTCCATGAATTTGGCTACACATACCGCTGACCTCGTTCGAATGAACAAAGATGGCCGTCGCCACGTGTTGGTTTGCACGAACTGCGGCCACCCAGCGGTCGGCAATTAACCTGCAGTAACCTCACAGCCTGGGAGGTAAATTGCCTGCACACTTCCACTTCTGGGTGGTCTGCCTGTGTGGTACTTGGTTCAGTAAGCCCCATTTACTGAACCAAGTGGGAGAAAGCCAGGGGCACAGTGTATTAAAGGTCTGGGGACACCATCTTAAAGGGGCATTGTTCAGCAAAGTCACACTATGTCCCCAGACGGTTCTTAAAGGGCCATACACACCCAGAAAAAGGCCATACTGTTTTTATAGGGCCCGATCTCCCAGGGGCCATAGTCATGCGGGAGGAGGCTGGCAAATAGGCTTCTCCACAATCCAGGGAAGCAGGGCAATTTATCATTTAAAGGGCCAGTTACAAATAGCAGTTTGTAACAGGGTAGCTTAACAGCGCCTTAGTTAGGTATCCTAAGTAGTGGAACCCCTCATTAGGGTACCAAATTAGGGGAGCCATCTACAGATCAGCACCCTATATGGAATACCGAATGTCTGAATTTTGCAAAAATTTCAGATAAATTTTGGGTCATCCAAATTGATAATTACCAAATTTCGACAAAAGAAATTCGGAATGACCATAATTAAAACGAAAACAATCTGAATTTGTTTTCCTCTTTCATATGTCTATTATCAACCCTATTTTTTAAATCATTGAATTACACCTAAGAAACAGGACATATTTATACAGAGAGAAAGTAATTAATGTATCCCTGTTATGGAAAATATATTGGCTGTGATTTACTCATGCTGCTATCCTATAGTCTATTATTTTCTGTTTTCTATGCTTATTGATGCAACACATTTTTCTACTGCCGTTCCCTCTAATTTTATTTCTGTTGACGTTCCCTCTTATTTTAGTGTGAATATATTGGGAATGCATCCAGGGAGAAATCCTTTTGACAACGAATATTTTAATGGAATGTGTGACAAAGTTTGGGATGGGAACACCAGAACTTATTACCGCAAACCGTATAATGTAGCTTCTTTGGTTTACCAGGTAAGCTGCTTATATCAAGCTTTGCTACATGAGTACCATTATGCGTTAAGATAAATGTAATGAACAGATAAAACAGCACTTCCAAGTGTCTAATACTTTTTTTTTTAACTTAGATTTTATATTTTCCAAGGTCCCACAAAGTCCCTTCAAAATTAGGTATTAGATGTCCTGTTGGTTCCTAAGGAGATATGTAATGTTTTACGAGGGGATTTGGATAAATTACGAGACAAGGCAGGCAAGTGGCTGATTAAATTCATTATAGATAGAGGCATTTTGGGATACCGACCCCTCAAGCAGTTTAAATTCTGAATGAGATTGAGTTATATATAAGAGTATATCAAATTTGCTAACAATAGACTAGGCAACAATTAGCAATGTCAGTCAGTCATTACAAAGGTGAGTAAGATACTATTGTACATAAAAAGATAAACTCGTGGACATGTTGAAAATAGGTACTTTTTTGTAAATTAATGGCTTAGATGCCATCGTGAGTATGTGGTGAAATGTTGGGATTTTTTTTTTTAAATTGCACAGTTGAGCTAAAAAATATAAACAGGGAATGGAAGATATTAATTTGGGAAAAAAAGCTAGAAAAAAAGCATTTGTTTTAGTTTAGAATCTGAGAGAGGTTATATACAAAGTCAGTACAAAGAGCTATTTGGAACAGGAACAGAACTGTAGAAAGGATGTAGAGAGGAGTTCATCTTCTGATAATGGAACAAAAGTCACTTGTAGCAGAAGAAGGGGCTTTAAAGTAAAACGTGAAAGTTAACACATAGAGGTTTTAACAGATCAATTACCGTAGATATTTTTTAATTTTAGAAAAAGTACATTTCAAGAATAGACTAAATAATATGCATGGTAACAGTTTGAATGTCTAAAGAGACAAATTATGGAGTCCAGAAGGAGTTTTCATTGCTTCACACACATCTCTGTGTATCGGTTTCACGGGGTTTTAAGGTTTTATTTGAATTTTATTTTCTAAGTAGAGTACATGCGTACTAGCTTCGATGCAGCATGTACATTTGACATTCATAGGACATGGCAATATCATCGTCTTATGTAAAACTCCACCTTCCAGAATTGCTTCTAGGTTTTGGTATTGCAATTGTCTGTGCCCTACAGTTGTGATTGACTATGGGAATCAATGGCCATTTCATTCTGTTGCCATACTCCATTCATCAGTTAGAAATACTTTATCTCGTACATTAAAGTCAATTTCTGTGAAGAATGTGTCAACTTATCTGTAGTGGACTGTCTTTGTTTTGTATATCCAACAACTCACATTGGGAGAACAACATTTTTAGTGTAAACATCTACAATGAGTTTCCATTAATAGGCTTTGCCACAGAAAATTTAAAACCAGACATTTTTGCTATTTATTTTTATCTTCTAGCAGTCACATTTAGCTCAGACCCTGTTTTTCTTTGTCTAGCTATGATTTTGAGCTAAACAGCATCATGTGCCTAAGCATTTCAAGAGACACTGACAGTTAATTGAAGTGGTCTGGGTGCTGTCTACCTTCTGCACCTAGTGCTGCAATGTAAACAGAACTGTCTCAGCCACTGGGGGCGCTTCCAGGATCCAAACGGACATTTGCATGAGGATCTCCAGCGTCAGATTTTCCCCATAGGAAAGCATTTATTAATGCTTTCCTATGGGGAGGTCTAATGCATGCGCACTGCCATTGCTGTGCATGTGCATTAGGTCTCAGTCGGCGGGGGTGGAGCGTGGACGGAACCTGACCCAGCGCCGAGAAGCAACGGCGCTGGATTCAGGTAAGTGACTGAAGCGGTTTTAACCCCTACGGCCCCATGGGAGGGGGGGCGTGAGGGAGAGGAAGACCTATTGACTCTATAGTGCCAGGAAAATGGCTTTGTTTTCCTGGCACCATAGGATCCCTTTAACTTTCCCAGTACATACAAGCATCAGACAAAATCAAAGTACAACAGAATTAGAAAATTATAGAAAGAACAAGAAACGGATAAATGTACTGGTCCACCTACTGTCAAGTATGCAAAATTGATTTATTACATATGTTAAGTGACGTTGCAACTTTATCACAATATGTGTTTTTTAAATTAGTTAAGATTCAACATTATCATCCAATTTCTTACACCCTCATCCTTAGATGAAACTACATAACTGCTGCCCCCATTTGTGATTGTCTGATGGACAGTCTGGTAATGTACCAATGCGTATGCCTAGGAAAGCGATGTATATCCATGTTTTTTTGTAAGGGAGTCTAGCTAAATGTGGGCTTCAAATTTAAAACGTAAGAATGCTGATCATGTCAATGTGGATTTCTTGCATAGCATAGCATTCAAACTTAATACAGTTTTGTATATGCGGTCATTTTTTTAATGTTGCCTTATGGTAAGTGAAAGCTGATGAATATCAAATATATATGCATGTATAAATATTTCAAATAAATATATATATCTGTTTTCTTGATCTAGACAAGAGCTGACAAAACATTTGCATCAGACACATTTGAGGATTCAAAAGAAGTAATTGTAAAGATTTTACAAGAAACAACAAATAACTTTGACGCATCGTTTTCCATCAAAATTACTCCTACAGAATCAAACGTCTCTCTTACAGGATCTTTGGGAATAAACACAAATAGAAGTGAAAGTTTACAAAACCTCAAAACATATTTTAAAAAAACGGTAACACTTTTTAGATATCTTATTATCTTTTCTATGTGTTTTAATAAGTGCTTGATTATGGCATTAATAATAGATAACCACATTTTATCAAATCAGAAATTTTCATTTCATGTTTAAAAATGTTTTTGTGGATGTGTATTTTGAACCTGTTTCCAAAACGTAATGGATTTTTTTTTTTCATAAAACTTGATATTTTCTGCATGTTTCAACCTTTTTGTAAACAGTTGGAAAATACTTTTCATTTGTTTTATTCAATTATTTGCCCTGTGGCACAAGTGAATATTGTGCAAGCTGATGTTCAATTCCAATTTTCAGTGGTTATTGAAATTCAATGAGTAAATTTAGCTGAGATTAAAAAAAAACTGTTTATTAGAATATAAAAAAGCATATTCCATCAGTTGGGCTACTTGGATATCCCATAATAGCATGAGCCTTGGCAAAAGGCCTTACTCAATGTTATATATATATATATATATATATATATATATATATATATATATATATATATATATATAAGGTACCTAGCCTTTAGCTTAATGAAGCAATTTTGTTTTTTTTTTAGATAGCCTTTACCTATTTAACAAGGACAGATTATTTCCTTCTTGTCTACATTCTTCAAAAAGAGTTATCCCCTCTTTTCTGTCCTTGATCCTACATTCATAAAATTAGACTTCCTTCTCTTTCATTTATCTTTTTAAATGATTTAATATTTTTGGATAAACTTTTAAAATGTTTTTTTTTTTTCAAAATATTAAAATTACCAAAAAATATATAATTTATAAAAAGATATATCCATTTATAAAAAAATAACAAAATATGAAAGTATTAAAAAAAATGTTAAAATTATAAATACTTTTAAAAGGTTATTAAAAAATATTAAATCATTTATCCAAAAATATTCGATCGAGGCCATAGTGAAGTGCAATGATCCATTAGCCCTGCTGGTGTTGAGTTTTATAATCAGAGGTACATTCATATTAAATGGACTAGGCTTTTGTATAGAATCCTGTGGTTAACTGATACATTGCTATGTAGATCCCTCCATATGACTTAATCTACATTTAGGACCAACATTCCATTAAAATTAAAGGTTCTTGGCTTTGTTAGACAAAAAAAAACATATAATTAGAAGACAGTAAAAAGTGTTGTATTACTTTAATGTTATTATCTTAATTTTCAGAATAAAACATTCCTGAAAGTGACGGGGAATATACAGTTAGCAACATTTCAGATGAGAACCCGAAATGCCATTTTATCACCGCTTTTCCTTGAGGATCTCAACAGTCTTCCAACTTTTTACGAAAAAGCAGATTATTATTCATTCCTAGAAATGTATGGCACTCATTATACAGTTTCAGGAAGTCTTGGAGGAAAATATAATCTTGTTTATGTATTAGATTCTACCGTTATGAAGGAAAAAGGTATTGTCATTTTCAATTGCTTTAATATCCATTTAGTAGACGAAACTTAAAATAAAGTTGTTTACATATAGTTGTTTCCTACATTTGTTATAAATGCAGAGGTGTATGTGAGATAGGTGGGGGGAGTTAAATGCCATTGAAGTATAATATTGTATTGTATGTGGTGTCTAACTGATAGGTAGAATGAACAATCCCACTTAGTAAGTAAAAGGAGTATAACCATTCTTCCACAGCAAATACTCAAGATCCTATTTTAGCAAATTAGTGGATTTGGGGAGACCCTAAAAGGGATTATGTGTGTTTTATCAAAATCTTGTTTAAGAAGTTACAAATGTTTCAGCAAAACATTACTTAGCAGGGGATGGAAGGTATTCTCTGTTGTGGAGCAAATATTTGGCTAAATGTCTCAAGTGCTACTCATGTATATCAATATCTTGTTCCTTTAAAAACTGGATATTTAAGAGAATATCAAATATTTTATTTGGCTGTAAATTATTTACTATATATTGTATCTTTATTTAATATTTTTTTTTTACAGACATACAAACAGCAGATGTCAAGGATTGCCTTGGATTTAATGTGGGAGTAACTGCAGCCATAGAAGGTGTAGATGTAAAAGGTGGGATAAAGAATGATAAATGTACAAAGAACAATCAATACAGTGAAGGTGAGTGTACATTTATTCTGTTTATGAGAGAGTTCATATTTATTTTCAGAAGTAATGAATCTTTTTTTTATGACACCTGACATTCCCATAAGCCCAGTGATACCAAATATGGGTTTCAGCAGCTTGTAGGTATATTTATAGAATAGCGCAGGGAGGGACAAAGATAGGTAAAAGATTAGTTGGTAATGTAGACACGAGAAAGTTAAAGGATCACTATAGTGCCAGAAAAACAAACTTGGGTCTTTAGTTTCCCCCACCCCTCCACCCCCACCCTCAGGGTCCAACTCCAGCTGGGCTCAAGGGGGCTGAAGGGGTAAAACTTTAACCTTTCTCCAGCTCCCGGCTCCCTCGGCGCTGTAGTAATCTCCTCCCTCTTCTGACGTCAGCGCTGAATTTGCATGCATGGCAAGAGCCGCACGCGCATTCAATCAGTCCATAGGAAAACATTTCTCAATGCTTTCCTATGGACGTCAGTGTCTTCTCACTGTGATTTTCACAGTGAGAAGCGCGGAAGCACCTCTAGCAGCCCATCAATGAGACAGCCACTAGAGGCTGGATTAACCCTAGTGTAAACATAGCCGTTTCTCTGTAACTGCTATGTTTACAGCTGCAGGGTTAACCATTGAGCTGAAGTGGTCTTGGTGCCTATAGTGGTTCTTTAAGAAAGGATGTATGGAAATAAAAGGAAATTGAAGATTTCAATAGGGGCACTTGGGCAGCACCACACCAGTTTTTATATAGGGAAAAATTAATTTTAAGTATTTTAGAAACACTAAGATTATACATGCTATTGCCCTCTCTATTTAGCAGCCACTATTGTCTGATATCACCAGGGGTGGAGTTACTGTGCACACAGGAGAGATAAGCAAGAGTCCATCTTGAAAGTAACATGGAGAGAGCACAGCAGCAGCAGTTCCTGACTCCTGCCAAATCTTAGTGTATAATATTGATAAGGGAATCTTTTAGGCAAACCAATAAGTTTGAATGACTATATGTTCCTGACCAAATTAGAGATGTATAAATTGCGTATACGCAGAAGTAAATTCACACTGACACACAGAGTTCAGATTAGATGAAAGAACTTCAGGAAATTTATTGGCTTCTGTTAAAAAGCGGGCTCGCAGGCCCTTTTAAAGGCAAAATTACATCATTGTAAGAAATCGAGATAGAAGCAAGAAAACATTGTCAATTGGCTCAAGTGCAAAGTGGTTAGTCAAATGCCCTCCTTGTTGGGTGTTACATCTTTATGTCATAGCTGACGTCATGATGAGCTCCTACAGGTTTCGGCTCCATTTTGCTAAACACGAGGGAGCTTACTCAATGGGAGGGGGGCTTGGCAGCTATCCATAATGAGTAGCTGGTACGTTAGTCGTTTCAAGGTTAGTATCCTCAAGGCCTTTTTAGCAATTATACATTCTATTAAGACTATCTGCTACAGTGTTTCATTTAATCAGAAGATTCTAGCATTTTCTGCTGACATGCTGTTTCTACGAACAAAGCAATCTTGTAAAGCTTAAACTATGAGGCCTGAGAACTGAATATGAGAATATAATATTAAAGGGGCCCAGTAAGGAATATAGTTTATAAGGGGCCTAATAATTCTACAACAATATTATCTTTTTTCTCCTCCAATAGCCCTAGTGACTACCCTGAGGGCTGATTAAGCAAGAAAGTTTACGCAAATATATAATTGATATATATATATATATATATATATATGTATATATATATATATATATAAAGCCACAGATGCTCAAGGGTGACAAGTGGAGGGGGCATTTCTGACACATAGCACTGTGCTGTCTGTCACTAATAGTTTCAATAACATACCCACCATCTTCTTTAAAGTGTCCAACCACTCTACAGCTGAGACTTGAGACACTCATTATGTGGTTGGTTGAAGAATTGTGAAGCTTCAAACTGCCGAACTAGGGCTGTGACTCTGAGGACTTGATCTGATTCTGATTTTTATTCTGTTTCAATATGTGATGGTTGTTGCCTCTGTTAACCATGTCAGCTACTTCTTTGCTACATATTACCACTTCAAATTAATTATATTGCCAGTTGTAAAGATAATAAGAAATATATTAATAACCTAATGCTTTAACCATGTGAACTCTGTGTGCTGAGAGCTAATAGTGAGCCAGGAGTAACAGACTTTGTTGGACTCTATCTGTATCTTGTTTCTTTGACCATGAGCACAGAGACATGTGTGGGTATCTCTGTATTGGCTGTGTGGGATACCCCATTGCGCCCAGTTCTGTATGTTATTTCTCTGTATTTTTCTCGGCTCTGTTTGTGGTATTGTTGTCTCTGTATTGTACGCAGCTCTTTGTAATTTATAGATATCCTTATGTTTTGTCCAGCTTGTTTTATTGTATGATAATCTCTGTATTATGCTCAGCTTTCTGTATTGCATGATTATCTCTGTACTGTATAGGGAGGAGTAACATTCTGGGGGAGATGTCTGGCACCCCACCATCTTAAAACTTCACCAGCTGCCACTGACTGGGAGGAAGCACATTCTTCTCTGGTGACTGAGCCCTCTGTTACTCAATCTATCTGGGATCCTATTAGGGTCCTAAAGTGAAAGATTCATTTCAGTAAAACGACATACATTTGGGTTGTGAGAGTCATTTAAAATGATTCACTAAAGTAAGAATTCTAAGGGAATTTAAAGGGAATTTCAACTATAAGACCAAAGTAGCCAAGCTGGTAGCATAGCCGACATAGTGAATTTTTCCAGTTTGGCTATTTTCACCTTGAATTTGAGATTTACTTTGAATGTTCACTATAGTGAATAATCCTGGTAGTGTTGGATGACATTTAACAGGGTTATTCAAAAAACGAAAAATGTTATGCGGATAGACCAAATCTGCTAAAAAAGGCCCAATTCCTATATTTATTTCACCCTGACTAAATTTACAACAATCGGCTGGATGCATTCAGTGTCTGACTGCTACACAAAGTATAAGATTCTGAATGCGTACAGAACACTGATTTTTAAACTAACTAGGGACCAAGTGCATCCAGCAAGATATATATTCACAAATTATCATTCATGCACTTGTGTGCAATAATTGAAAGTACTTACCACATTCATATGCACCTAAGTATGAGAAAGCATATGTCTACACATGTTTTATACATGGAGATATAATAATAATAAAAATGTCATTATAGTACATCTTAACATATGATGGGGGGGGGGTCATATAAAGCTCTTGAAGAAAAAAGGAAAATTAATTAAGCTCTACAAACAATGCTAGCATAAGATGAGATTCTAAAAACATTTTCTCTGAAACACCTAAAGACCCTATAGTGCCAGGAGTTTGTTTTTCTGGCGCTGTAGTGGTCCTTTAAGCAACAGCAACTGCAAAAATTAGAAAGGCTAGTTTTCTTTCATTTTAACCTTTCAGATCTTCAATGGATAGATCCATAATTTGTTGTCCTTAAATGAAATTTCCATACTTAACCCCTTAAGGACACATGATGTGTGTGACATGTCATGATTCCCTTTTATTCCAGAAGTTTGGTCCTTAAGGGGTTAAGGGTACAAAATGATGTACGTATCTACTAAGAAATGAGTCAGCAAAATTAAGAAAGGACTTTTTTAGAAGTTTAGTAAATAGTTTCCTAATTTGGTGCCCTGCATTTATGTGTTGCATGTGATAAAAATTTTAATAAGCCACGTTTTGTTTTTTTAAAGCGATCTTTATATAGTTACTTTTTATTGATTTTCAAGAAAGAGATACATACATATTTTAAACAGTCAACGGTATTGTATTAAATGACATAGTTACATTGGATTATGAGAAATGTTATACAATTCTTATATTTTAAACAGTCAACGGTATTGTATTAAATGACATAGTTACATTGGATTATGAGAAATGTTATACAATTCTTATATGAAATCATACCTGACAGTAGATTTGTAAAATCATTCTTATATATTAAATGTTGCTTGATAAGCAACCAAAATGAAAGAAAGAAAAAGAAAAAAAAAGGAAAAAGAATAAAAAAAAAGGAAAGTTCATTACTGTGATATTTTACCCAAAAAGTATCAAAATGTTCAAGTTTATTTGCCTAATATAAGAGAGGCAATCATGTAACACATTAATCACATTTAATAAATCTAAAACCCCGCCAACCTGGCTTCTTACTTGAATGGGTATAAGGCACTTTTATAAGTCACACCCGACATGGCTTATCCAATAATATTCAACAAATAACAACACCAAAACCAAGCTGACATGCTAATACTTATTACTTGATTACCAACTTTGCTGACCGACCGGGGAGTATTCCTGTTACCTTATTCAAAAGTCTAAATACTAAATACTCATAATTGTTTTAGCATTCCATTCTTTCCAAACCTCCCTCCTAAAATCGTGTGAAGATATGGATTTTCTAGCTGCTACTTCATACCTGCCCACTTGTGAAATATAATTTGTGAGTTCTAACATTACATAGTTACATAGCTTACAAGTTCAGCCTTCCTCACATATGTTTTTGCTATTGATCCAAAATAAGGAAATAAACGCAGTCTGAAGCACTTCCAATTTTGCGTCAAACAAGGAAAAATCCCTTCTTGAACCCAAAATGCAGCTATTACCCCGCTAATTAGAAATTATATCCCTGTATGTTATGTTTTTGGAAAGATTTATATAATTTCTGTTTAAACATCTGTATGGACTCTCTAAAACCACCTCTTCAGGCAGAGAATTCCATATCCTTATTGTAAAAGAAAACCTTTGCCTTAGATGAAATCCTAAATGTGTGACATTGTGTCCTATGTATAGCCCTGTTTATGAATAGATTTCCAGCTAATGGTTTGTACCGGCCCGAATATATTTGTAGAATGTTATCATATCCCCATTTTTTGACCATAGAAAGGGTTTTAGTTTTCAACCAATTTTTAGCTATTAATGATAAGGCAGCCATGAGAATGTGGAACATCAAATATCTAATAGGTTTAGAATACTGGTCTTTAAAAAATACTGATCGACATAGGCTTTTTGACAGGAATCGATTGTACACAGAATTTCTCGAAGTCGGTCAGTTGATGCTCGTTTACAGAAATTAAATCTATCACAACATGATTATTGCACCAAGATCTAATCTGCAAACATAAAAAAAGTGCAGCGCTCGGCAGTGTCTATAATCGTTCCAATTGTGAAGATGTTAACATTTTACCTTCATAATATAACATATGTGAATACAAGATCCCACAACGGTTCCATAACTTATAATCAAAATCAGGTATTAGAACTCATAGTGCCCTCATAGGTGTAACTAGAGAGATAGGGGACAACTGCACAATGCATGCTATTGCAGTAGGTAATGCATTAATAAAATGTGGTCTGTGTAATGGTGTCAGCCACATTATATCTGAATTGGGCATTCCGTGTGTCCAATGTTTTTCAATTGTCACCCACTGTGGCAGATGTTGTTGTTAAGGGGAAGACACTAAACTATTCAAGAGTGCCGCTTTATAATGCAAACGTATGTTTGGAAGGCTCCTACCGCCTTTTTCAATGGGAATATATAGTGTAGTCAGTGCAATCCTAGACCTTTTGCCTTTCCAAACAAAGGAGTTTAGACTTTGTTAAATTAAGTGAAAATAAGTTTGTGGAATAATAATGGGAACTGTTCGAAATAAAAAATGGACATTTTTGTAATATGATCATTTTGACCGTGCCTATTCATCCAGACAAAGATATAAATTTGTTATGCCAATTATGTTATAATATTTCTTTACTAAGTTTCACATCGTTTTTGGTAAGGAAGCTGTACTCCCCCAAAAAAGTCAGGTGGTCAGTTCTCCATTCATATTTATATTGATTTTTATTAACAAAGTTAAATTTAACTTTGTTAAAAAAGTGAACTTTAAAGCAACCGTTTAGTAGATAGCTCCCTAATGGTACCTTGATGTGAGATTACCATTTTAAGGATACCAAAATTAGAAAGCTGTCTGCCAAACAGTTGAAAGTTCAAAATGAAGGGGCAAAATAGCCCTTTTCCTAAGTTTGATGTTTTGGTTGATCAATAGAGAAGTTCCCATATTTGCTATGCATATGAAAATAAATGGATACCAATACTTGTGAATTTTCAAACTTCATCCAAATTTAGATGAAATTTGTTTGCTGAATGAAACAAATACAAATGTGTAGCGCAGGGGTGCCCAAATGGTAGATCCCAGACGTTGTAGAATTACAACTCTCATGATAATTTGCATGCCTTTATCAAAGCATCATGGAAGCTGCTGTTTGAAAACATCTGGGGATGTGCCTTTTGGGCACCCCTGGTCTAGTGGGTGTGGGTGGCTGAATGGGGTGTCACTTTTAATTATAGAACTAAATGTATTAATTCTGATTAGAACACCTTTTTATAAAGAGTACACTCGTGAAGAATATTGTCCACTCTTTACTAATTTGCTTTGGTATTTATTTATTTTTTATTTAGTTTTCTATATTTTATTTTAAAATCTCCTTAAAAAATACAACATAAATTTTAAATGTTCTTTATTGCAACCCTTTTGCAGACAACCCAATAAAATCAGCTGTGATTGAGGAAGTCATTCCTTTTGTTGAAGGAGGAACTGTAATTCAAGCAACAGCCCTGAATGAAAAGCTGTCTAAGAGTTATAAAGATATGGATGTGGACGACTATGTAAAATGGTCTGGAACTATAGTAGATGCACCAGTCATTATAAAATCCAAGGTACAATTTTAAATATTTTTTGCACATTCCAAGAAAATACAGACCATAGATATGATAGTCAGTTTCAATAAAAATTATTTTCTGATTATCTATGAAATAGTGCAAGATAAAAACTTTTCATACTCCAATAGTTTCTATACAGGATAAACAAAAAAGTGAAAAATAAACAAAATTGCTTTTTACCATAAGATAAATGGTAATATTTTTTTATAATATATAACAAAATTGCTTTTTACCATAAGATAAATGGTAATATTTTTTTATAATAATAATAATTATTGCTTTCTGTAGCGGAGCGCTAGTTTAACATAGGTTTTCCTCAGCTGGTATTCCAACAGCTACTCAGGAACAAGCAGGATATTATAAGAAGCACAGCATAAGTAGTAAATAAATCCACGAATCTCCCATTGCCCTTCCCAATAACTGGACGACACTCGGTATCAGGAGCAGAACTAATTTTTAATGCCACGCACTCTGTTTTTATGCAATTCTAACATGCAAGGGAGACGCCCACAGAAAATTAGGAATTATCCAATCACTAGCTGGTTACAGTACACATATTCCCTCCCCTCAGCCTGAGAGAACTTAATTATCTGTACATTTTAAACACACATTTTCCCCCAAATCTTAGATGTACCCCAAAACTATAACCTACACCCATAAATCACATATCCCCTGATATCCCTGATCTGGGTGAGCAACATACTGAAAAATCACCCACATCAGTTCAGGGGTTCATGAACTTCCTGGAGGTCTTAGTTTTACCAACCACACACGAGGTGTATGCCCAAAATAGTTCCACATGAAAGGTCTGTGCAGTCGGTCTTTGTTTTGACTAGTCAAAACATACGAAATCCCAGGGTTAATGAGTTTGTGACTTAGTTCGGCATAATCCCCTCGTTCGTATACTGATTCTCAGAAACTACCGATTTGTTTGGTTGGATTTTCACGAACTTCCATGAGGAATGTTTTAACGGTGTTCGTGCCTTCGAGTGTCCGATTTGGGTTCCAGACACTCGACGACCAAACACCGCTGGTGTCATTCGTATGCCAAGATGGCCGCCGCCACGTGTTCGTCTATACGAACAACGGCTACCCTGAAGTTTACAAAGGGATTCGGGCATTTGCGGTTAAGTAGGTATGCTGAAGATTAATGGGATCAATTGGTGCCACACTCCACTCCTGGGTGGCCGGGTTGTTCGGTACTTTGTTCGTTTTGACGAACCATATAGGTGAATCCAATATAACTGATCTTAATACCGAACAAATAGCCGAAATAACATAGGAACACAGTGTTACATTAGATCGATACAAGTTAACAGAATATACATACACACACAGCGGTATGGACAGCCTCTAGTACCAAAACGGGATACTGACCTATAGCCCATTTCACTACACTTCCCATGCATAAATATTTTTTTTAATGCATTATGTAATTGCCCTGATACTTATCAGATTAATCATGTTGTCTGAATTTTCATAATGTATTTACTGTTAGGAATGGGGGTACATTGTACCACTGTTATTTATTTTGTTTGCTCACTATGATTTTTATGTTACCAGACATCTCCAATTTACACTCTAATTCCACCTGATCTGAAAGATGCCTACACAAAGTCAAAGAACTTGGAACGAGCCATTGAAGATTACCTTGAGGAAAACAGTGTGTGCAAATGCCAGCCTTGTCAAAATGGTGGCACAGTAATTGTGTTAGATGGCGAATGTGTTTGTAAATGCCAAAGACATTATACCGGAGTGGCATGCCAGACAGCAAAATCTGATATTTTACCTAGTAAGTAATTTGCAACCATTTTATTGTATATTAATGTGTACAGGTTGTATGTTTATTTATACATAGCACATGCATGGTACTCCCTGCCCACTCCCAATATAACATTTGATGCACTGCCTTTTTGACACAAAACTCTGAGATTCTTTTCACTCCAAACTGCAATTCGGGCGGACTCTGATTGGGTGATCGGCAGAGCAGGGGTAAGGATTTCTGGCTACACAGGCACAGATGCATTTTGCTGCCACCCCTAACCAACAAAAAATGTTACTTTGTGTTTCTTATTCCCTTTTTTGAATGTTGACCCCCTTTAGTGTACCGTATGCAACATTTTTCTCCTTTGTGTGTTTTACATCCCCTTGTGTGTTACTTTTACATCCCCTTGTGTGTCTCTTACTGGCTTTTAGCCACTCTGTGTGTCTCTTACTCCCATCAGCCCTTTTGTGTGTCTCTTGCTTACTCCCAGTCACTTTGCGTGTCTTTTACTCCCACTGGCACAATTGTATGTCTCTTTCTCCCCCGAATTCCTTTGTGTGTCTTTTTCTCCCCTTATCCCCTTTGTGTGTCTCTTTCTCTCCACAGCCCCTTCGTGTGTTCCTTTCTCATCCCCAGCCACTTTGTGTGTCCCTTTCTCCCCCCCACGTACCATATATGTCTCTTTCTCTCTGACCCTACATCCCTTTGTAGATTCTTCCTCAGCTTACATCTATTTTGTAGCGTGGCCATGTGGACTGATGAAGAGGATCTTCTGTATTCTCTACCCGGTCTGACAGGAAGCTGTTTGTTGCTCATAACGAGCAGCTTCCTATTAAAATAGACAGAGGATACAGAAGATCTCTTACTAGGGTCTGCACAGTCATACTACATGAAGTGATTGGCAGGAGGGGGAGTACTGTGTATTCCTCTCCCGAGTGTCACCCGGAAGTTGCGGCTCCCGGGCCAGTGCACCGTAAGGGGGTTACATGTGTAGCTTTATGGTTACGCTGGCACTGGTGATCAGGGGTTCAGATTTCAGAGCCACAACATTATTATTATTATTTTATTATTTATATAGTGCCAGCAAATTCTGTAGCTGCCAATTGGATGCCAGAACATTAGGGAAACCAATTCACCCTGTAGTGTGTAGTGTAGTGTGACTCACTATTTTTAAGTGTGGAAAAAAAATGGTGTTATACCATCAGCTGCTACCAACTGTGTCCACAGAGGTAGGAGGCGCTGTAAGCAAAGCTGGGAGAAACCACTACACTGAAAGGCATTTGAAAAAATGGGGAGCAGCTGCAGTATGAGTAATTTAATTTGAAAACGTCTTGAAAAAAAAAAAGTGAATGGGCAATTGATAACCCATTCATCAGTTCAACTTTTCTATTTTTTTATAAAATCCCCTTTTTATTCAATTAAATGACTTTTGCTTTTGCTTTAAAAAAAATAAATAAAAAAAATGGAAGGGCTGTCTCTGAAGCTTAAAACAGGAACGTTTTTCCTGCTGTTCTGGCTGTTCAAATAGCTTTCCAGTTTTTTGGGGGGGGTACTGAAATTTGTCAGAGCTAATTTTCTAGACCCACAGTTTTTTGAGTTCCATAAGAATACAAATGGTACAGACATGGATACAAATGTAATCCACCACAGGCCAACAAACGTACCAACTTCTAGATGTGTCTTTTGACCTTCTGTAAAAGTACAACCATCTATATTTTTATTTCAGAGCAACCTAGTGGACGATATAAAAAGTTTAAAAACTCACACAAATGTGTGTTGTTGGAAATATATCATTTTTATTTAGAGTTTGTGTTGGTAAGATAGTCACATCTACACTAGATGAATACAGATCCAAATTCACACTAAAATTGCCAATCTTTCATTTATTTACTCTTTATCAGTTCACATGCTAAAACGGTTGTGTTTCATGCAATATTTCACTGTGGTCCTTTTTTTTTGTGTGTGAAATGCAATAATTTGTTTCCACAGAATCAAACCCTCAGGTGGATGGGAGATGGAGTTGTTGGTCTCCTTCATCTTGCAAAAATGGAGAAATAACTCTAACACGTCAATGCAATAACCCTGCTCCGCAACATGGGGGTCAATCATGCCATGGAGATAACAGAAAATCCGTGCCATGTTGATTAACATGAATTTCTGTCTATAAGCCAGCTTCAAGGGACAGAGCACTAAGTATGTGACTAAGAACATAAAACATTGCAAGGATTAAGAAAATGAACAGCAAAATAATTGACTACATCTTGTCAATAAACTTAACATCTTAAATTGCAACCTCTCAAAATTCAGAATAAAAGAAAATAAATGAAATATTGTTTTTGACTTGTGAAATAAAGACCATATCTGGGACAATTAGTGATGAAGACAGAAATAATCCATATCTGGGACAATTAGTGGTGAAGGCAGAGCAAGCATCCTATCATTGAGCAGATTATGTATATCATGAGGCGCTCATAATGTAGCAGATGCTTCTCGGTAACACAATCATTGAACATGGCTTGCCTTAGTTACGTTCCTAAAATTGAACACATTTGTTATTTATTTATTTTTTTCATTCTGTATCCAGAATAGGTTAAGTAAGACTTATCTTATGTAGGTACTTGCATTCCACCATGGAAGGGACATTTTAAAAGGAAAAAAATAAAAACAACACATTTATTAAACAATTGAGTCGATATACCCCCAATGAAAACATGCATGCATTAAATTATCAATTTTTTTAATTGGCGTTATATCTAAAAACAGCTTGTAAAAAAATAAGATCTCTTTTCTGGAGACTTTGCAAGCGCTTCTATCACCACCCAGACTTTCTGTGGTTGTCCAATCGCAGACTTTTCAATGCAGTTCAATGAGAAATCTTTGCAAGGCAGATGAGTCCTGAATACACTTATAGTTCTAATATGCGAGGGCAGATCATCAGCAATAAGCCATATTAAGTGATGGAGGCTAACTGCTGCATAATTGATTCAAATAGACCTTAAAAAGTGTCTGTAATGTTTCAGGGCTACTAACTCGTTGTCTTAAATAAAAGGCATGATGTCAAACTTATGTGAGGGGATATGGTAATTGTCTGCAGAAAGTGGCTACTTACCCATCTGTCAAACTTACATCTAACTGCTAGCACAAATACGAGATTTATACAAGGATATGAAAATGTTATTGTAACGGAGTAGCAGTATAATCACGGTATCTCCGCTGGTAGTCAGGATAAAGCAGGTAAAACACAGGCAGCGTAATAATAATCCCTCTTCCCCAAGGACTAGACGACACCAAGTCTGGGAGCCAACTGTCAACTGTCATTTTATTCCACGGTCACAGTATTTATGCAAGACCCCATGCAAGGGGTTTCCTGAATGACATTGCAGGGGTTTTACTACAGAGGACTGTGTGGGTGTCAGGATCGGGACAGGGATCCAACACGCAGAGTACAAAGAGTGGAAAGGTACGTATACCGGGCCTTAGAATGGCCGGACTAACGTACCGAGAGTAATAGAGAATAGTCAGAGACAAGCCGAGGTCGAGGGAGCGAGAAGACAGATAAGCGAGAGACAAGCCGGGTCAAGGGATAACAGAGATAAGCAGGGTAGTACAACAAGCCGAGTCAAAACCAATAGAGCAAACTAGAATACCAGAGCACTGAGTGACTAGACAAGCTAGAACCACGACAGGGCAATGAGCTGAAGTGAGAAGTAAGCTTAAATACCCTGGCTCCGGATGGTAGACACGCCTCTGACAAGTACCGATTGGATATCGGACACTTGAGTGGCAGGTCGCTCGTGATAGCGTCATGACGTCACGTATTGAGCGTACCGCTAGAAAAGGACGTGGATTCCTCGCGGTCGGTGTTTAAGTGACTGGATGAACCGCGAGGAACGAAGGAAACAGCTCGTTTGGACGGATAAACTACTAAGTCTCTACCTCTTTTAGAGGTAGAGACCTCAGGTACCCTGACAGTACCCCCCCTCTCAGATACGCCCACCGGGCGGAAGGAACCGGGACGAGATGGAAAGCGGAGGTGAAATGCTCTGCGAAGGCGAGAAGCATGAACGTCCTCCTGAGGTACCCAACTCCTCTCCTCAGGACCATATCCCCTCCAGTTGACCAGATATTGCAATTTTCCCCTTGAAATTCTGGAATCAATGATGGAGCTGACCTCGTACTCCTCCCGACCCTCCACCTGAACAGGACGAGGTGAGGAAACCTTAGAGGAGAATTTGTTGCAAATAAGAGGTTTCAACAAGGAGACATGAAAAGAGTTAGGAATGCGTAAGGCAGGTGGCAGAGCAAGGCGATACGCAACCGGGTTGATACGAGTGAGAACCCTGTAAGGACCTATGTAGCGAGGAGCAAATTTCATAGATGGAACTTTTAGGCGAATATTCTTAGTGCTCAGCCACACCCTATCCCCAGGAACGAAGACCGGAGCCGCTCTTCTATGCTTGTCAGCGTGTCTCTTGAACAACGAGGAATTATGTAACAGAATTTGCCGAGTCTGATCCCATAATTTCTTCAGGTTGGCGACATGATCATCAACCGACGGTATCCCCTGAGAAGAGGAAACCGAAGGAAAAATTGAAGGATGAAAGCCATAGTTCATGAAGAAAGGGCTAGAGCGAGTTGAATCACAAACAAGGTTATTGTGTGCGAACTCCGCCCAAGGGATCAAACCGACCCAATCGTCCTGGTGTTCGGAAACAAAGCAACGTAGATACTGCTCGATCTTTTGATTGGTGCGTTCAGCAGCTCCGTTAGACTGAGGGTGATAGGCAGAGGAGAAGTTCAATTTGATTCCCATTTGAGAACAAAAGGATCTCCAGAAACGTGAGATAAATTGAGAACCTCTATCAGAAACAATCTCCGAAGGAATCCCATGTAGGCGAAAAACTTCTCTCGCAAAAATCTCTGCCAATTCAGGAGAAGTCGGAAGTTTAGGTAATGGCACGAAATGGGCCATCTTTGTAAATCTATCCACCACCGTGAGAATAACAGTCTGTCTCTTGGAAGCAGGTAAATCTACGATAAAGTCTATGGACAAACAGGACCAAGGTTTCTCAGGAATGTCCAAGGGGTGTAACAGGCCACAAGGGGATGTATGAGGTTGCTTAGTCTTGGCACAAGTCTCACAAGCTGCGACGAACTCCTCAATATCTTTTCGTAGTGAAGGCCACCAGAAATCTTTGGATATCAGAGAGTATGTCTTGCGAATACCAGGATGTCCAGCTACTTTACTTTCGTGAAAACATTGTAAGAGTTCCAGTTGGAGTTCAGGAGGGACAAAGTTTCTTCCCTCAGGAGTGTTTCCGGGTGCCAGATGTTGTGACTTCAAGATCTGGTCAAGTAGCGGAGAATGGATCTTGAGACTGGTATTAGCAATAATATTGCCTTTGGGTACAATGGAGGACAAAAGTGGTTCAACTGAAGCAGACGGCTCATATTGGCGAGATAGCGCATCGGCTTTAGAATTTTTTGACCCAGGTCTGTAAGTCAGAACGTAATTGAAATGGGTAAGAAATAACGACCAACGAGCCTGCCTGGAGGACAAACGCTTGGCCTCTCCGATATAAGACAAATTTTTGTGGTCCGTTAGAATGGTAACAGGATGTAATGTACCTTCCAATAAATGTCTCCACTCTTTCAAAGCCTTGATAACCGCTAGTAATTCTCTGTCACCAATGTCATATCTGCTCTCTGTACCAGACAATTTTTTAGAGAAAAATCCACATGGATGTAATGGTTTATCAACACCCAACCTTTGAGATAGGACAGCACCTAAACCAGTCTCTGATGCGTCTACCTCAAGTAGAAAAGGCAGGGAAGTGTCGGGGTGAACTAAAATTGGAGCGGAAGCGAAAAGCTCCTTGAGAGTTTTGAACGCAAGAAGGGCTTCAGTAGTCCAATTCTTAGTATCAGCCCCCTGTTTGGTCATATTGGTGATAGGTGCGATAATTGAAGAATAACCCTTAATAAAGCGCCTATAATAATTAGAAAAACCAATAAATCTCTGTATGGCTTTAAGACCTTTGGGTAAAGGCCACTCTAGAATGGACTGGAGCTTATCCGGATCCATCTTAAATCCCTCCCCCGAGATCACATAGCCGAGAAAGGTTACCTGGGTTTGATCAAAGCTACATTTCTCCAACTTGCAGTACAAGCCATGTTGAAGAAGCTTGTGCAAAACCCTCCTGACTTGCTTGTGATGAGTCTCAATCTCACTAGAATGTATGAGTATATCATCTAGGTATACAATGACGCAATCTTGCTGAAATTCCCTAAGAACCTCATTTATCAGATCCTGGAATACAGCTGGTGCATTGCATAACCCAAAAGGCATGACTGTATATTCATAGTGGCCATATCGAGTATTGAATGCCGTCATCCACTCATGTCCCTGCTGGATTCTCACCAAGTTATATGCCCCTCTGAGATCCAATTTGGTGAAAATTGTAGAGCCCTTCAAACGATCGAAGAGTTCGGTGATCAAGGGAATCGGGTAGGCATTTTTAATGGTTATCTTATTTAGGCCTCGATAATCAATACAAGGTCTTAAAGAACCATCCTTCTTTTTAACAAAAAAAAATCCAGCCCCGGCAGGAGAGGAGGACCTCCTAATGAATCCCTTGTCTAAATTTTCGTGAATATACTCCTCTAGAACTGAGTTCTCTTTCGTAGATAACGGGTATACATGACCTCTGGGCGGCATGGTACCAGGGAGTAGGTTAATTTTGCAATCAAAGGACCTGTGTGGGGGTAAGGTATCGGCTTTCTTTTTGTCAAACACTGCCTTTAAATCTAGATACTGAGACGGAATTTGTGTCTCTGTAGGATTGTCAGAGTTAGTCGAGGTGTTGGTTAAGCAGAGAGGTGAGACCTTCCGCAAGCATTTCTCTTGACAATTCTGTCCCCATGAAACTATCTCCCCTGACTCCCAATTAATAATAGGGTTATGTCTCCTCAACCAGGAGTACCCCAGGACTATGGGAATAGACGGAGAAGAAATGAGCAGTAAGGATATGTCCTCTCTATGTAGGATGCCAGCAGTTAAGTTAATCGGTATGGTCTCACGGAAAATGACAGGCTCAAGTAACGGTCTACCATCGATGGCCTCAACAGCCAGTGGTGTCTCTTTTAACTGGGATGGAATAGCATGCTTGGCAGCAAAACCCTGATCTATAAAGCTCTCAGCAGCTCCAGAATCGATTAGTGCCATAGTCTTGACTACTCCCTTTTCCCATTTTAAAGAAACGGGTAACAGAAGCCTGAACTCTTTGTAGTTGTGAATAGAGGACAAAGTAGAAACACCCAAGGCCTGTCCTCTAGAGAAACTTAGGTGCGAGCGTTTCCCGAACGATTAGGACAATTTAGGCGTAAATGACCTCTGACTCCACAATACATACATAAACCCTCCCTTCTTCTGTACTGTCTCTCCCTCTCTGTGAGATGAGTACTGCCTATCTGCATAGGTTCAGAAATACGTAAGTCCTCGAACTCAGAATTTTGAAAGGTAGGCGCTAGTTTAAAGGAGGGTCTACGGGTCCTATCTCGAGTGTTCTGCCTCTCTCTTAGGCGTTCATCAATACGAGATATAAAGGAAATTAAATCCTCCAAATTCTCAGGGAGTTCTCTAGTAGCAACCTCGTCAAGAATTACATCTGATAACCCATTCAGAAACACATCTATATAAGCCTGTTCGTTCCAGTTAACTTCTGCCGCCAAGGACCTGAACTCTAGTGCATAATCCACTAGTGTTCGATCGTCCTGTCTAAGGCGCAACAGTAATCTAGCTGCATTGACCTTTCTACCAGGAGGGTCAAAAGTTCTTCTAAACGCAGCTACAAAGGCATTATAATTATAGACTAGTGGATTATCATTCTCCCATAAAGGATTGGCCCATCTCAGAGCTTTCTCAATGAGTAAAGTAATAACAAATCCCACCTTCGCTCTATCTGTAGGATAAGAGCGGGGTTGTAATTCGAAATGGATGCTAATCTGGTTCAGAAAGCCACGACACTTCTCCGGTGACCCGCCATAACGTACTGGTGGGGTAATACGGGAAGAAGCACCTACAGTGGCTACCTCTAGACCTGAGACTGCAGGAGAAATAGAAGAAGTACATGTCTCCTCAGGTGGGTTACTAGCACGAGACAAAAGTGCCTGTAGTGCTAGAGCCATCTGATCCATCCTATGCTCCATGGCGTCAAACCTGGGATCAGAAGAACCAAGCTGACTGTTTGTACCTGCAGGATCCATTGGCCCTGTCGTAATGTCAGGATCGGGACAGGGATCCAACACGCAGAGTACAAAGAGTGGAAAGGTACGTATACCGGGCCTTAGAATGGCCGGACTAACGTACCGAGAGTAATAGAGAATAGTCAGAGACAAGCCGAGGTCGAGGGAGCGAGAAGACAGATAAGCGAGAGACAAGCCGGGTCAAGGGATAACAGAGATAAGCAGGGTAGTACAACAAGCCGAGTCAAAACCAATAGAGCAAACTAGAATACCAGAGCACTGAGTGACTAGACAAGCTAGAACCACGACAGGGCAATGAGCTGAAGTGAGAAGTAAGCTTAAATACCCTGGCTCCGGATGGTAGACACGCCTCTGACAAGTACCGATTGGATATCGGACACTTGAGTGGCAGGTCGCTCGTGATAGCGTCATGACGTCACGTATTGAGCGTACCGCTAGAAAAGGACGTGGATTCCTCGCGGTCGGTGTTTAAGTGACTGGATGAACCGCGAGGAACGAAGGAAACAGCTCGTTTGGACGGATAAACTACTAAGTCTCTACCTCTTTTAGAGGTAGAGACCTCAGGTACCCTGACAGTGGGGAACTTAGCCCGCAAGGTTGTTTCCCAGCAAGCCTTGCTGTACAGGAGAGATAATTGTGCAAGAATGTATTGTTAATCACATTATGTCTCCGTACAGCAAAATATACAGTTTTACATAAAAAAAAAAAAACAACTGATATAATATTCAGATGAACGCTACACACTGCATATAAAACGAGCATAGCAACAGTTAACAAAATAGTCACCCTAAGTGTTCAGAAGTGGCTAGGTTTGCCACAGTTATTGAAAGAGCCACCATTATCACTGGATTTGCATGAATCCTCCGTGCCCTGCAAAATCATGGGAATATGGTAACCCAAAACACACCCATGACTCTTACATAGACCCTGACAGGGTGGGCAGCAACTTGTGTAAGCCTGGCCAGCACGCACCAGCTATACACATTTGTTTCCAGTCAATGGAGGAAATCTATGATGTCTGTCATTAATGGAGCAAGTTTTAGCCACCAGTGGGATAGCGTGGGGCAGGGGGCACAGGCATGGTTGTCCAGGGCTCAAAATTGTTAGGGACAAACTTTCAAGAGAAAAAAAAAGAAAGTAGTAATAATGCACTTTTAAAAATATGGCAGCCTTCTTTTCACACAGAGAATCTCACAATGCTCAAACATTCTACACAGTTTTTCAACATTACAAGGGGCAAATAATTTTGAAATCCATCTGTATTATGAAATGTGTATTACTTTAGGCATTAGATAGATGTTAAAAATTACGCAAAGTAACTATCAGCATCACACGCATCATGGAGACGAGGCAGGAAAGGAGCAGCGAGGCTATCTTGGCACCCGTTGTCACGATTCGGGGAACCCAACACGTTAACACACACACACACAGAAAAGGACCTTAGAGTGGCCGGGCTAAGCACACAAAGAATAGTCAGGAGACAAGCCGAGTAAGGGGAACCAGAAGACAGAATAACGAGAAACAAGCCGAGGTCAAAGGGTAGGAGAAAGTCACAAAGTCAGATTAACAAGCAAGAGAGTACGTAACCAGAAACACAAGTTCAGTAGCAATACTAGCAAGCATAGACCACAACAGGGCAGGGAGGAACAGGAAAGGTAAGTATTTAAACCATAAGGTTAATTCTGATTGGATAATTTCCAATCAGAATTAACAATCACACGTGGGAGATATCTAAACCTCCCACTGCGATTGAGGCACTGTGCCTTTAACGCCAGGTCAGGTGACTGACCCCGGCGTGTAATATATTGGGCGGTCTCCCAGCGTGCAGCGTCATGCATGCTGCCGCTGGGGGACGTGGAGGAAGACGCGGAGGAACAGTAATTCCTGTTGGTGACTTTGATGTGGCCACATATAACAGTTAGACTTCAGGGAAACGTGTTACAATATAGTTTTGGCAAAATTCCTTCCATATTCAACAGCTAAAATATTCTGTGTATATATCGGCAGGGTCACAAGCACAAAACACAACACTAAGTTGGCCTAAATCACTTTAAGGGATATACATAATACAGTACATATTATTCAATGATAACATTTTTCAACTGTAGGGTAATAGGTTCTTGATCGTAGGATAAATCTGACTGCCATTCTAGGGTCAAGAGGGAATTTTTTCCAAGTTTGTTACAAAATCGGAACGTGCTTCAACTGGTTGTTTTTTTTTAACCTTCTTTTGGATCAACATCAAACACAAATGTGAGGAAGGCTGACCTTGGTTGACGCATGTCTCTTTTCAGCCTATGTAACTATGTAACTTGTCAGTACCCTCAGCTAGAAATATAAAAAGACTCACTCTTATACCAGTATTAAGTGCTGAGAAGTCAATAGTAATTGATTTGATGATATCCAATGATCCCAATAATTGCTTTCATACCATGTTGTATTGTGAACCCATAACAATGAATAACCTGATACAATGAATAAACAACTATTCTCCTAATCTTAAAAGTATTCCTACAGGACAATAACTAAAAGCAAGATGATACAATATATAGAATAATTTAATAAAACTAGATTCAAACTAATCTCTGTGTCTAATTCATCAAGTAGTGCATCTGTTATCAATTATGAAAAGTAGAGGAAGAGCTTTGCATAAAATTATTATTAAGTATATATACACTGCTCAAAAAAATAAAGGGAACACTTAAACAACACAGTGTAACTCCAAGTCAATCACACTTCTGTGAAATCAAACTGTCCACTTAGGAAGCAACACTGAGTGACAATCAATTTTACATGCTGTTGTGCAAATGGGATAGACAACAGGTGGAAATTATAGGCAACTAGCAAGACACCCCAAATAAAGGAGTGGTTCTGCAGGTGATGACCACAGACCACTTCTCAGTTCCTATGCTTCCGGGCTGATGTTTTGGTCACTTTTGAATGCCGGAGGTGCTTTCACTTTAGTGGTAGCATGAGACAGAGTCTACAACCCACACAAGTGGCTCAGGTAGTGCAGCTCATCCAGGATGGCACATCAATGCGAGCTTTGGCAAGAAGGTTTGCTGTGTCTGTCAGCGTAGTGTCCAGAGCATGGAGGTGCTACCAGGAGACAGGCCAGTACATCAGGAGATGTGGAGGAGGCCGTTGGAGGGGAACAACCCAGCAGCAGGACCTCTACCTCCGCCTTTGTGCAAGGAGAACCAGGAGGAGCACAGCCAGAGCCCTGCAAAATGACCTCTAGCAGGCCACAAATGTGCATGTCTCTGCTCAAACGGTCAGAAACAGACTCCATGAGGGCGGAATGAGGGCCCGACGTCCACAGGTGGGGGTTGTGCTTACAGCCCAACACCGTGCAGGATGTTTGGCATTTGCCAGAGAACACCAAGATTGGCAAATTCGCCACTGGCACCCTGTGCTCTTCAAAGATGAAAGCAGGTTCACACTGAGCACATGTGACAGACGTGACAGAGTCTGGAGATGCCGTGGAGAACGTTCTGCTGCCTGCAACATCCTCCAGCATGACCGGTTTGGCAGTGGGTCAGTAATGGTGTGGGGTGGCATTTATTTGGGGGACAGCCCTCCATGTGCTCACCAGAGGTAGCCTGACTGCCATTAGGTACCGGTTAGCACTGGGTTCCTCCTAATGCAAGACAATGCTAGACCTCATGTGGCTGGAGTGTGTCAGCAGTTCCTGCAAGACGAAGGCATTGATGCTATGGACTGGCCCGCCCGTTCCCCAGACCTGAATCCAATTGAGCACATCTGCGACATCATGTCTCGCTCCATCCACCAACGTCACGTTGCACCACAGACTATCCAGGAGTTGGCAGATGCTTTAGTCAAGGACTGGGAGGAGATCCATCAGGACACCATCTGGCACCTCATCAGGAGCATGCACAGGCGTTGTAGGCAGGTCATACAGGCACGTGGAGGCCACACACACTACTGAGACTCATTTTGACTTGTTTTAAGGACATTACATCAAAGTTGGATCAGCCTCTAGTGTGTTTTTCCACTTTAATTGTAAGTGTGACTCCAAATCCAGACCTCCGGGGTTGAAAAATTTGATTTCCATTTTTACATTTTTGTGTGATTTTGTTGTCAGCACATTCAACTATGTAAAGAACAAAGTATCTCAGAAGAATATTTCATTCATTCAGATCTAGGATGTGTTATTTTTGTGTTCCCTTTATTTTTTTGAGCAGTGTATATAATATTTTAAAGGGACACTCCAGGCACCCAGACCACTTCTGCCCACTGGAGTGGTCTGGGGGCCAACTCCCATCACCCTTAATCCTGCAAGTGTAATTATTGCAGTTTTTGTAAACTGCAATAATTACCTTGCAAGGTTAAGTCCTCCTCTAGTGGCTGCCTATCAGACAACAACTAGAGGTATTTCCGTATTCTTAAAAGTGTTTTAAAAAACAATGGAAGTCCTCATACTATGCATGAGGACCTCCAGCGTCACCGAAATCCCCATAGGAAAGCATCGGCTCTTGATTCAGGTAAGTCACTGAAGGGGTTTTAACCCCCTTCAGCAACATGGGATGGGGGCTGGAAGGGAGGGGGCACAAACAGGTTTGTTTTCCTGGCACTGGAAAGTCCCTTTAAGTATCACTATGTTCTTCTGGAGAAGATAGCAAATGTCCATTTCTCCATAGGTTAATTTGGGTCTAGTGTGCAAGCATGATTTTTTTTTAGACTGGGAAACCCTGTGCTTATCACTCGCTCTGCCTTGTTATGTAAGTGCACTGCCAATTGGTGGCATAGTTCATTAATGTATGATCATTTTATGTTTTCCTTTAAGGCTGGAAGGAGAACATAGATGTATACACTCTGCATGGAGCATTGTTAATTTTGGCAGCAAACTTCAATTAAGTTTTAGTCATCGTCTTTTGACTAAAAAGCCATTTTAGTTTTAGTCGTATTTTAGTCATCCGAATTGTTTTAGTTTTAGTCTAGTTTTACAAGTAGACACCACTTTGTGTGAAAACTAGGTTTAGATGGTAATCCCCTTAATACACACACAGTAGAATATAGTGCAACGCTAGACAAGGCTTACCCATACAATATGGGGCGTTTCTCATATAAAGCCGAAAAGACAAAAAATAGAGAAATACGTAATAGTACAATACTGTTATAAACAACTGGTATACACACTAAAAATTAGAGAATTTTATGCTCGCAAATCAAGAGCCTTTTAGACTCTATGGCTCTGAACGTATGCGCTTGCTGTGCCTTTAAGGTAGCAACAGTGACCTCCTTGTTAGTCCCTTTCACAAGTTCGGATATGATGTGTGTACATGGAAGACATAAACAAGCGTTAGGAATAGTGCAGATGGTAAAAAAAACTCTTTGGGTCACAACTTTAAGAGTAAGGTGAGCAACTTCTACCTTACTCTTAAAGTTGTATGGGTAAGCCTTGTCTAGCACTGCACTATATTCTACTGTGTGTGTATTAAGGGGATTACCATCTAAACCTAGTTTTCACACAAAGTGGTGTCTACTTGCATTTCTGTTTTCTGGGTAAATAAGAGGACCCTAAGAGTGCTACAGCTGCTTAACTAAATTTTATATTATATTAGATAGACTAAGCGCCTCAAATCACACGCATAAGAAAATATAGTTTTTTCTTTCCTTTTCTTTTAGTCTAGTTTTAGTCGACTAAATCTCCAGTAGGTTTTAGTTGACTAAATCTGAAATTGATTTTAGTCAACACAACTAAAATCTAATGTGTTTAGTTAAAGCTTCTATCTGTCTCTTTTGCCTCTTCCCCAGCCCCTCTTTGTCTCTTTGTGTCCCTCCAGCAAGGCCAGATTAAGAGCCCAGTGGGCCTGGTGCTGACAATTATGATTGGGCCTAATTACAGAATCTTATCGATCAAAAACACTAGTCATACCTCTCAAGCGTCGTGTATCTGATGGAGATGGTGCTGGAGGGAAACTCAAAGGATGCAGCTATAAGAAAACACATACTCTATGCTAATCTCTCTCTAATTCATGCTTTCATCTTTCAAGTAAATCCATACCCCCTTATAGCAGTGTCCAGTGAAGCAAGAAGTCAATGGGCGGGGTAAAAGGGTGTGCCACTGATGCAAATCACGTGACCAGAACTGCCAAAAGGGGCAAACATGCCCAAGAAGGGGGCATGTCTGTTCACAGAATTGGAAGGCCAGCCTGGCATCAGTGTCCCTATGTATCACCGTGTCAGTGTCCCCATGTCACTCAGTCCCCTAGTCTCCCAGTGTCTCAGTGTCCTCATTTCTCCCAGTGTCCCCATTTCTCAGTGTGTCCTGTGTCATTAGGAGATAGGAGACATAGGGACATAGTGAGACATGGGGACACAGAGACCCGGGACACTAAGACACTTGGGGACACTGAGAGACAAGGAGGCACTTGTGGATCCAGATATGGGGACACTGGGAGACATGGGGACACTGAGACACTAGGGACACTGGCTGGGAGAATTGTGGACACTGAGAGACATGGGGACACAGACATTTGGGGACACTGGGAGACATGAGCACACAGGCACTTGGGGCACAGAGACATGGGGACACAGACACTGGGAGACTACGGGACACTGGGAGCCATGGGGACACTGAGACACTAGGAGACATGGAGACGCTGTGTCCCTAGTGTCTCTGTATCCCAATGTGTATTCCAATGTCCCTATGTCTCACAGCGCCCCCATGTGTCTCAGTGTCCCCATGTCTCACAGTGTCCCCTAGTGTCTCAGTGTCCCCATGTTTCCCAGTGTCCCCAAGTGGCTCAGTGTCCCCAGGTCTCCCAGTGTCCCTTAGTGTCTCAGTGTCCCCATGATTCCCAGTGTCCCCAAGTGTCTCAGTGTCCCCAGGTCTCCCAGTGTCCCCTAGTGTCTGTGTCCCCATGTGTCCCTTAGTGTCTCAGTGTCCCCATGTCTCTCTGCTGCCTATCCCCTCATCCCTCACTTCCCTGAGCTGCAGTCTTTCTCTACAGGCTGGGAGCTGCTGTCTGAACTCTCTGTGTTGTGTAGCTGCTCCCCCGTGGATTAGGGAGTAGAGAGAGGCAGGGAGGGATATGCTGTAACTTCCTATCCCTGCCTCTCTCAACACACAGTGATTACTACTTGCTGGTGCTGGTATTGCAGAGTAATCTCTGTTTATACTGAGAAAAAATATCTGCATTTGTATTGCCGGTATTACTGCAATACCGGCACGGCCAGGCAGCCTCTAATACCGGTAAAATACCAATCAGGGGGGCGGGGCCTGACCGGCATGGTGGACGGTTGCAACTCGTGGGAGCTCCCACCTAACCTATGTACCCAAGCGAATTGCAGGGGCTCCCACCGCACGAGATCTGACCCAAACGGAGCCTTACATACCGCAGACGGCAGCTGGAGTGTCCCGACGCAGGAAAACGGGATGCCGACCGCCGGCAACGGAGCGGAGCGGCTGCGGCCTAACAGGGGCTTCGGGCGGGAGATTCGGCTGGTCTCCCGACTCTTGCCTCTCCTGCCTATGAGACCGCGCAGGGTCCTGCTTCCCCCCCACAGGACCGGGGGGGATATCCCGGTCCAACACACTCAGCATGAATCTGGTCCCGACCCAAATACAGGCGACCAACATGGCCGGACGGAGATGGCTGTGACAAACGCCACAAAGGCGCTCGACAATGCAGAGGACATGCTGGGAAGTGACTCCAGATTGGGGAGACTCTTCCAAGATTTTTGGCACAAACTAGAAGCGCTGATGTACCGTCCAGCTCAAGCCCACCCGACTACCAGCCTCCCGCCTAAACGCCAGCCTGACCCGCTGCAACTGCACAAGCAACATGTGTTGACGCGACACCCAGCACCGCAGTTGGGAAAAATGCCGTTTAAAACCCTGTTTAGAATACCCAGCTCAAGCCGTGCGCCCCTAACTAGGCCTAAGGATTCCCCTCCAGGCCCAAGGATACACCCACAATGATTGTATATCTTTGATCAGATGCCGATTGGCGCCGTGTTCCTCACAATGAACACTAGCCCTCTCAAATATATATTTTTTTATAACTTCTGGATTGTCCGAACATCTAAATAGATTGCATAACACGCTAGGATCAGAAATACAGGGTTTTTTTTAATGTGTTGTATTGCAGATTTAGTCAAAAGTTAGGGATCACCCAAATATGTTTGATTAATCTCTATTTCAACACTAGTAATATCAGTTGCATCCATTATTTAATGCCATTCATTGGCTGAATGGGTCATATAGTAGTCATGGTTTCTCAACTGCCCCCTAAGTCTCCTCAATGCATTATCATTAAGTGTGTCAACCCTCGTCATCATTTAACTATTGCTTCCACACCACATTCCAGTCTACAGCACTACTTCACACTCATATTTTTTTTACAAGTTTTATTGGATGCAAGTGTCATACCTGTCATCTAAAGGAACACTCCAAGCACCATAACCACTACAGCCCACGGTCATGATTGTGGTGCCAGGGGTGCACTGGTGCCAACACAGTGCAATTTGTCAAACCGTTTCTAGAATGGTTTGCCAACTTACATGGGTCCTGCCGGGTGCCTGCAGCCCCTGCATCCTTCAGCTCCATTGAGTTGAATGAGAGCATCAGCTGTGTGATCTCAGTCAATAATCATGATACTGAATTGACAAGGCTAAGCTCTATGAAGACATGCCGCTCCAGTATGAGAAGACTGAACGCAGTGCGGGCAGCTGTAGGACCCCAAGTTTTTAAACTGAACAAATTACACTGCGAGGGCACCAGTGAACTCCTGGCACCATATTCAATGCAGTAGTCTGTAGTAGTTATGGTGTATGTAATACATACAGGCAGTGGCGTAAATACCGTGGTCGCAGGTGTCGTAGCTGAGACCGGGCCCGCCACTCCAGGGGGCCCGGCCGCCCTGCGGACCCCTGCGACCAGGTACCAGCTGCCATGTTTTGCGGCCCCGGCCCGTGCAGCAAACTGCCGGGGCCGCATGTTAAGAGGTCCATCGGTTGGCCCATGCCGTCAGGGCCACCCGATGCACATGGATTGTCAGGGGTCCCAGTCAGTGCTGGGAGCTTTAACAGCGTGACCAGGCCCCCTGTGATGACATCACTGCTGGGAGGAGGTGACTCCCCGGTCACTCCTCCCAGCATACAGAGAGCCCGCACGGGAGGAAGCAAGAAGGAGGGAGTCAGAGTGGGAACTCTGACTCCCATCAGGCTGAGCCACCACTGGACCCCAGGGAAATTCACAAAAGGTAGGAAACATTTTGTGTATGTGTGTGTGTATATCTGTATGTATGTGTGTGTCTGTGTCTCTGTATGTGTGTGTATCTGTATGTATGTATGTGTGTGTCTGTGTCTCTGTGTGTGTATGTATGTGTGTGTATGTATGTGTGTGTCTGTGTGTATGTATGTGTGTGCCTGTGTCTCTGTATATGTGTGTGTGTATCTGTATGTATGTGTGTGTCTGTATCTGTATGTGTGTGTGTGTGTCTGTGTGTGTGTGTGTCTCTGTATGTGTGTGTGTGTCTGTGTGTGTGTGTGTGTGTGTCTCTGTATGTGTGTGTGTGTGTTTTGTGTGTGTTTGTCTCTGTATGTATGTGTCTGTCGGGGGGGGTGTTTGTGTCTTTATGTACGTGTCGGGAGGGGCCCACGGTCAGGGGGGGAGAGGGTCAGGGAAGAGGGGGGGGGAATGATCAGTTTTGCACCGGGGCCCCATGGATTGTGTGTACGCCACTGCATGCAGGGCAGTGGCAACTAAATATGATGCCATCGCTGTTCTAGAGAAATAAAAGCTTTAGCATTGCGGTTTGATTGCTTTATCTATCAGCAACAATAAATGCATAAATAAGCATCAGATAAACATTGCATGTGAGATACTTTGTTTAATTTAGAGGAAATAAAACAATGTTATAAATTATTTATTTAGTGCTACTACTAACAACAAACTCCAACTGTCTATAAGGAGTGAAACAAAATTGGTTGTCTTTGTGAATTTCCATAAAAAGAACAGTTTAAGATTTGGAGAACAAAAAAACAAAACAAAAATTTCCCCGCAGACTAAAGCTGATAAATCTTTTACAGCTGAAATCTTTGAGGATTCTGCTGAGCTTTTAATAAGTATTGCTCACGAAACAACCAGGGATTTCCTACAATCATTGTCCCTTCAAATAACTCCTTCCGAAATGAATGATACTACAATCACTGGGAGTTCGGGGATTACATTTTCAAGAACAGGAAGTATCCAAGCAATTAAAGAATATTCAAATGTAAAGGTAATTATAACACAATTGTTTATTTGTTCTAACAACAAGGATACCAAGTTTAGATTTTTTCATTTTACCACTAACATGTTATTTTTTTTGTGTGCATGGAAACCTCTATTAAAGTATCAGGGATTATACAGGTGGTGACCTTCAGATGAAAGATTGAAATGCTGTGTTATCACTTTCTTTCCTCAATGATGTCAAACATCTCCCAACCAGGTTTGAGAAAGGAGAATATTATGCATTCCTGGAGATGTATGGAACCCATTACTCAGACTCTGGAACTGTGGGAGGAGAATACGAATTAGATTCAACAATTCTGAAAGGAAAAGGTATAGTCACTTTTATTTCCCTATTATGCAGCTCAAATACGGGTATATTTTGTGAAGTTTGTCAATTACCATCTGTATATTAACTTAATGTGTGCCTCTATGTGGGAATAGCATTTCATAAGGCCGCATAATGCATTTAGTGCCCCCTGCCATCCTCTGCCTGAGGGAGTGTGCTTTAGTTCTGTTGACCATTGTGACCATTGTGTTTTCTGAAACTGAACCCACATTTGCAATGTCAGAAGAGTTGTAGGAAAAACATTGGTGTTATCCTCAGGAGTGGGGGTGTCCATAGTACATCTAACACAAGTCTTTGGTGACATTCCTGCGTTTCATGTCGACCCACTGAAGTGTGCCCTTGGGTGAGTGGAGCTTAATGGCTGATTCTAATAAGGCTGCTTTATGGAACAGTAGGACATTAGGCATTCCCAGGCCTGTGGAGTTTTGGTGCTTTTGTATTAGGGTCATAGCGAGTCTGGATTTATGACTGCCCCAGAGGAAAGCAGAGACCAAAGATTGGAGTCTTTTACAGATCTTTATGGGGCTTGGAACCAGCAGCATACGAAAGACACAGTATTTTCTGTAATGCTATCATTTTTATGGCATTGAGCTGCCCTAACTAAAAAAGCTTTACTGATTTCCACTTTTAGAGGTCAATTTTAAATGTTTGGATTAGCGGGTTGTAATTTTGTTTTACCATTTTCTGTAGAGTGGGTGTGATGCGTACTGCTAGGTAGGTAATGGACGATCTTTCCACTCAAATATATATCGACTGCGTAGAACCTGTATTCTATTAAAAGGTAATCTGATCATCAGTGCTTGTGTTTTGGATTGATTTAGTTTATCAAATAAGATGACACTGTATTCTGACAGGAGGTTCAATAAGTTTAGTTGAAACATGGTAGGGTCCTGCAATGTTAAATTGATATCATCGGCAAACTTTGATTAATAATATTCTTTACTGTTTATGATTATGCCCTTGATATCTTGATTAATCATAATCTTGCATGCTAAAGGCTCTAGCAAAAAAAATAAAAAGAAGGGGTGGCAGGGGGCACACCTGCCTTGACCCATTCGTGATTGGAAAGGGAGTTGATAGGCCACTGTAGAGAGCCATCACACCTGCCAAGAACTCCAGTGGAAATCCATATTTAATCAATACCTGGCACACAGCTGTTCTTCCTCATTAATATTTACATTAAGTGGTTTATAACATATCCCAACCAATAATTGATTTATCTTTATTTGCCCCAAGCAGATATCTACCCATAAAGCTTCCATATTTTCCTCGTCACACTCCACATACCTAAGATTTGACTTTAACTCATGGTTGACATACAAAACTACCCCACCACCCTTCTTGTTTTTCCTATCCTTCCTAAATAACTTGTACCCATTTAAGTTAACTGCCCAGTCATATGTCTCAACCCACCACGTTTCTGTTTTGCCTATTATATCATTTTGCTTTTGTTATTTAGGCTCCTTGCGGTAGTAAGCATACATTTAATATTATCATGAGTCATTTGTACTTTTTGTGATTTTTTATCACTATTACATACCTCCTCTGTTCTGAGATTGCCCCTCCCCCATCTCCAGCCCCTTTATACTGAGTTAAAGTCCATCTCGTTTCTATCCTATCTCCATTTTCTAGATTGCTCTGACCCTCCCCCCATGCTACTAGTTTAAAATCTCCTACAACATTCTAGCCATCCTATCCCCCAAGCACAGAAGACCCTCTTCCGTTTAGGTGCAATCCATCACGGTTATGCAAGTTGTACCCAAGCGCAAAAATCGGCCCAGTGCTCTAAAAACCCCAAACCCTCTTTCCTGCACCAAGACTTTAGCCACGCATTGACCTCTCTAATCTCCTGCTGCCTTTCTGCTGCAGCACGCGGCACAGGTAATATTTCTGAAAATATTACCTTGGAGGTGCTTTTCTTACTTCCTAGTTCCCTGAACTCATTCTTTAGGTCCTTCCATTTTCCTCTGACTTTGTCATTGGTACCATGACAGCTGGGTCATTGCCAGCCCCTCCCAATAATTCGTGAAAACAAAATAGTAAATGGTGAGAGCACACACAAATAATAAAGTTTTACCCTTATGTTCAATTAAAATCTTGTGAATATAAAATCAGGAAAAAGGCATAGGGTAGTAACGCAACCGGCAACCGGGCATCCTAGCGTCTATAGTTACCCCCCTCACTTCCGTATTCGTAAGCGTGACGTAGGGGTGTGGGAGGAATCTCTTGTGCCGAGAAATTTTCGGCGTTCGCAAAAATCTCTCATTAAAAGTGCAACATAGAAACATTTAAACAATATACATTATTAATCAATCAACGTGATACTTTCATCTCCCCTATATGTGCAAATAGATACAGTAATTCATGCTACCTGCATTTATCCACATTCTAGCATTTCAACTTTCTAACAGTTAGAATAATGCGTTTAAGTACTCTGCATAAAAAATAATCAACATCAATTATTACATACATTTCCTCTATATCAAAGGATAAATAAAAACATATATTTAGAAACATTATGCTCTTATTAAAAGACAAAAATGGAGAGAAAAGGAGATATATTAAAATAGGTTCATAACATAAGTGAACATTCTTCCAACTACATTGTCATTCCTAGTAATCAAAAGGAAAAAATATATAAAGAGGAAAAAAATAATTATATAATTAATTAAATCTTGATAAAAAGTTAATTTTTATAAATAAATATATAAAAGATCATAAAAAATCACCTGAAAATTATAAACGGTTTTTAAAAACCTAAAAAATTTACCTAAAACTCATATATGGTAATAATAATAAACTTTTTACAGGAATCTGATTCAAATCTAAGCATTTATTTCAAAGTCGGCATTAAGCCCCCTTGGTATAAGTGTGTCCAAGTCGAAAATCCATCTCATTTCTGTTTTGCTGAGAACACTTTCCTTATCTCCACCCCTCCAATGGATTTTTATACGCTCAATTGCAAAAAAATCTAAATAACTAGGATCTCCGTTATGATACTCCATGAAGTGTTTGGACACACTATGATTTGGGAATTTTCTCTGGATGTTGTATATATGTTCCCTAATTCTTATTTTAAAGGGGCGTGATGTTTTCCCTATATATTGTTGTCCGCAGGGACATACTAACATATATACAACATCCATAGTGCTACATGTCATGAAATGTTTGATATCATATTCCTGTTTTGAATTAAAAGAGCTGAATTTTAAGGTTTTTCTATTGTTCCCACTTCTTGTTTTACATCCTTTACAATTTCCACAATAAAAAAAACCCTTTTGTTCTTTTAAAAAAATTGTTTGGGCATTCTCTCTTTTCCTTATCTAAAAAACTATTAGTTAAAATCTGCTTAAAATTACTAGCTCCCTTGAAGATGAGTCTTGGTTTTTCTCCTATAAATGGACGGATTTCGTCATCTATATTTAAAACATGCCAATTTTTTATTAACAATCTTACGTAAATCTTGGTTATTAGAGTTAAAATTAAAAATTAGGGGTATAATGTCTTGTGCTTCTTCATTCAACTTTTTCTCCTTATATTCTAACAGATCCAATCTATTCTCTTCTTTCACCTCCTTATATGCTTTTTCTAAAATTCTTTTATCATACCCTTTCTCTAAAAACTGTTTTTCTAAAATCTTAACTTGATCCTCAAAATCTTGTTCCTTTGCACAATTTCTCCTTATTCTTAAAAACTGCCCTTTGGGTATATTTGATAGCCATGGTTTAAAATGGCAACTACTATAATCAATAAAACTGTTGACATCCACTGTTTTAAAATATGCTCGACTTTTGATCTGATCATTTTCTATAAAAATCTCAAGATCTAAAAAATTTATACTGGAGGGGCTAATAACAGGCGTCAATTTAATATTCCATGAATTTTTGTTGAGGGAATCAATAAAATCTAATAAAGATTGGGGACTGGCTTTCCATATAATAAAAATGTTGTCTATGTAATGTTTGTAGAGGACCAGATTTGCCCCAATGTCCAATCTGGAGAAGACATTAGTCTCCTCCCAATAGGACATAAATAAGTTGGCATAACTTGGGGCAAATCTGGTCCCCATGGCACTCCCGTTTGTTTGAAGATAAAAATGCTCCTCAAACCAAAAAAAGTTATTGTTGAGGATCATACTGATCCCCTCCATGATAAAATCTATCTGTGGTTCTAAAAGGTTCCCACATTTTGTTAAAAAGTGTCTCGTAGCCTCACATCCTATACTATGTTTTATATTCGTGTAGAGGCTACTGACATCACAAGTGGCCATTATAAACGAATTTTCCCATTTAAACTCTTTTAAAATTTGTAAAAGGCTCATAGTGTCCTTGAGGTATGCTGGACATTTTGGGACTAGATTCTGTAAAAAACAATCTATATATTGCGAAAGAGGTGATAATAGAGATCCTACTCCAGAGACTATAGGTATCCCCGGTGGATTCTCCTGATTCTTATATATCTTAGGTAAAACATAAATAACCGGAATTCTAGGAAATGTTACATCTAAAAATTCATACTCTTTCTCATTTAAAATTCCTTCTTTAAAACTTTTTTCCAAATACATTTTATAATTAGTTTTAATTTTATCCAAGGGGTTACCACGAAGTTTAATATAGGTGTCTAGATCTTCTAATTGATTGTAAATCTCCTTTAAATAGTCTTCTTTCTTCCAAATGACTACATCTCCACCCCTTCCCCCCCCCCCCTTGTCAGCTGGCTTAACCACTATTGTTTTATCTGTTTTGATCTCTTGTAAGGCCATTTTCTCTTTCCTAGTTAAATTTCCTTGTCCAATGTTTAATGGTTTGATCTTTCTTAAATCTTTCAAACACAATTTTTCAAAAGTTTTCAGAGAATCTGATTTAAGAAAGTGCGGATAAAATTTAGATTTTTTCTTAAAATTGGTATGTTTAAAAGAATTATCAATAGCAATTTCCTCATCTTTATTTTCTGGTAATTTATTAAAAAGCTTTTTAAGACATAACTTAAATTTGTCTATCCCACAGGCAGGGGCATATTTAAACCCTTTACTTAAAACCTGTTCATGAATTGGGGTTAAAATTTTCTCTGACAAATTAAAAATCCTAATTTTTTGTTCATTTTTTATATTTACTATCTCCTCAATGTTCTCTCCTCTTTACTTTTGTTTTTGCATTCTATTACCTCCTCTTGTGTTTCTCTTATGTTTCTCTTATCCTTTTTATCCTTTTTATTGGGGTTTGTATTTTCCCCCTCCTTTCTGTTAATCTTGACATTGAAAGGCCTAAAAAAGGCTCATCCTCTACCTCTTCATGTCTTAGATTCTCAAATCGGTTTGATAATGGGATAGTAGATATTTCCTTTCTCAATCTACTATCACCTCTTTGTTGGGGTTTTTGTTTCTTAGTTCTAACTTCTGTCCAAACCCTTTCTGTCTTTTTCTCCTCTCTGGGTACCGCTGGACTACCTCTATATTGTGGGAATTTTTGTGACATATTTTGTTTCTTCAATTTTGTTCCTTTTGATTCCATTCTCTGGAATCTTGGATTCTCTCTATTGTTTGGCTTCTGCTCATATTGTTTATTTTTCTTTTTCGGTCTTATGTTCCCACTTTTGTAATCCTCCTGATCTCTTATTAATTTCCTTTTCTTAGTCTCGATTAATGCCGACTTTGAAATAAATACTTAGATTTGAATCAGATTCCTGTAAAAAGTTTATTATTATTACCATATATGAGAAAAAGAAAAAGAAGGAAACCGCGCCCTTAATATAAATACGTAAAAAATATGTAAGTATACGTACACAATGGTAATAGTAAGTAGTCTTCTTATACAATTGACCTCAAAGAAAACATAAAACATAAAAACAATAATAGTGTGGTATGTCAGGTATAGTGGGTGGATAAATAGTTGTAAGTGATCCACACTCACATGGCCCAGAGCTAACTCAGAGCTCAACTGTTTGCACGCTTGGACAGAACAATCCCCGTCTAAGGATATGTGGGTTTCTTTCACGATCTCAGATGGGCGATATATGAAAAAATAATAAGAGAACTCCAAATAGTGCAGTATGTATAGATAAAAATGTGTGAATAAATAATAAAATATCGTACTCACATTTGCTAGAGCAGAACTTGCTCTAGTCTTAATGGCATAGGTGGTATAATCCCCACCAAGGAACAAGTAGATGATCAATTGACCTAAAAAAAAAAGCATAAGACATAAAAACAATAATAGTGTAGTATATTAGATATAGTGGGTGGATAATTAGTTGTAGGTAATCCACACTCACATGGCCCAGAGCTAACTTAGAGCTCAGCTGTTAATGCGCCTGGACGGAACAATCCCCGCCTAAGGATATGTAGTTGTCCTCACGGTCTCAGATGGGCGATATATGGAAAGATAAAATAACTCCAAATAGTGCAGTGTGTATAGATAGGAATACGTGAATAAATAATAAAATATTATACTCACATTCGCTAGAGCAGAACTTGCTCTAGTCTTGATAGCTTGGGTGGTATGGTCCCCACCAAGGAACAAGTTGGTAGCCAGGAAAAAAAATAATAAAAGTGATAAAAAATCCAAATATAATAAAAAGGATAATTTATTAACAAAAATGTATTAAAAGTAAGTAAAATATAAGTATATAGTCTCTAGTAATCCACTTGACGCGTTTCACCTGTAAAAGGCTTCCTCAGAAGTGTGGAGAATGTCCTGGTACCAATCGTTTATATAGGAGTCTTAATAATGGTAATTACTTCCTGCTTTGTGTAATTGATGCTTCCTGTAACCACTGGTGAACTGCACGCGTCATACCAGAAGTGACGCGGCGCAATGTGTTCGTGGTTATATCTGTGTTCCATATATGGAACACACACAAAACTATATTAGTGATGTTGTGTTCCATTAGGTTAGGTAAGGTATAAAGTCCATTATAGGATTTTGTTCCCGAGATTTGCTCGTTGTTTAAGTCTTTCGGGTGCGTCTGACGTCACTTCCGGTGTCGCCCCGGAAGTGACGCGACGTTAAGGACCATGAATGTGTGTTATGCGTTCCACATGTGGAACGCAAGTGTTACTGGAACTATTCCGGTTTCTATTCTTGTTAGGAGGGGCGATCTTCAGGGCAATAATCTCGGTAGAGAGAAGTGTTAGTATACAGCTTATATATAAAATACCAAGTGGTACATATATGGAAATATAAATGTATATACATATAGAAATATATGGATAGAAAGGAAAATCTAATAGCCCCAAAAGAGGTATAACACTGTATATACAGGGAAATAAACCCAAGTGGGTAATATATTGAATAAAAGTGTATAATATAAATATAAATATAAATATTCAATCAGCTTGAAACCAAAAGAACTGAACTGAATATAAGGAATAAATAATATTCAATATCGGTAAATATAAAATCTATGTAAAAGCAACAGATAAAATAGTCAATGTATCAAAACAAGTGGCTTTACAGGTCTATAGGCTATATAGGCAACTAGAACATAGAGTACAATAAAATGACATTTAAGAGGAAAAAAGTGTAAAATATAAGAAAATATACATAAAAAAGCATGCAGCGCTTAATGGTACAAATAAGAGGATGGGGAGACTGATTAAGATGTAAGGTATGGAATGGATAAACTATAAAAGAAAAAAATGATAAAATGTAATGATAATAAAAGATTATAAAAAATTAAATAAATCAAATTCTATGTTTAATCCATGTGAGTGTGGATCACTTACCACTATTTATCCACCCACTATACCTGACATACCACACTATTATTGTTTTTATGTTTTATGTTTTCTTTGAGGTCAATTGTATAAGAAGACTACTTACTATTACCATTGTGTACGTATACTTACATATTTTTTACGTATTTATATTGAGGGCGCGGTTTCCTTCTTTTTCTTTTTCACATTTATTCACTACAAGGTTGGGGTTCCTTGTATTGGTTACTGCTGCCATATTATCCCAAAATATATAGTGAGCGCCTAATCCACCAAAACTTACACTCCATCCTTTTTCCCCACCCATTGGGCAGCCCTATAAGATTATCAGAATGACACTATTCGAATATCGTGATAATTACAACATCAACATTGCCGATATTTTTAATGACCTAGAAGATTTAACAAATATAGATAATAATGAACCTCTGATCATCTTTGATGACCCACAAGAATTGCTCAAAGAACTAGAATTCTCTTTAATAAAAGAAATGAAATTAAGGTGGGAAATAGCTACCCTAACTAAATATGTTAACGACAAAATTACACCCAGAGGTTTAAGACTATTTAAAATGCCCACTTCAGATACTGAAAATAAGACATTCATGGAAGAATGGTACAATCATTCCATACCTTACATCTTAATCAGTCTCCCCATCCTCTTATTTGTACCATTAAGCGCTGCATGCTTTTTTATGTATATTTTCTTATATTTTACACTTTTTTCCTCTTAAATGTCATTTTATTGTACTCTATGTTCTAGTTGCCTATATAGCCTATAGACCTGTAAAGCCACTTGTTTTGATACATTGACTATTTTATCTGTTGCTTTTACATAGATTTTATATTTACCGATATTGAATATTATTTATTCCTTATATTCAGTTCAGTTCTTTTGGTTTCAAGCTGATTGAATATTTATATTTATATTTATATTATACACTTTTATTCAATATATTACCCACTTGGGTTTATTTCCCTGTATATACAGTGTTATACCTCTTTTTGGGCTATTAGATTTTCCTGTCTATCCATATATTTCTATATGTATATACATTTATATTTCCATATATGTACCACTTGGTATTTTATATATAAGCTGTATACTAACACTTCTCTCTACCGAGATTATTGCCCTGAAGATCGCCCCTCCTAACAAGAATAGAAACCGGAATAGTTCCGGTAACACTTGCGTTCCACATGTGGAACGCATAACACACATTCATGGTCCTTAACGTCGCGTCACTTCCGGGGCGACACCGGAAGTGACGTCAGACGCACCCGAAAGACTTAAACAACGAGCAAATCTCGGGAACAAAACTCCTATAATGGACTTTATACCTTACCTAACCTAATGGAACACAACATCACTAATATAGTTTTGTGTGTGTTCCATATATGGAACACAGATATAACCACGAACACATTGCGCCGCGTCACTTCCGGTATGACGCGTGCGGTTCACCAGTGGTTACAGGAAGCATCAATTACACAAAGCAGGAAGTAATTACCATTATTAAGACTCCTATATAAACGATTGGTACCAGGACATTCTACACACTTCTGAGGAAGCCTTTTACAGGTGAAACGCGTCAAGTGGATTACTAGAGACTATATACTTATATTTTACTTACTTTTAATACATTTTTGTTAATAAATTATCCTTTTTATTATATTTGGATTTTTTATCACTTTTATTATTTTTTTTTCCTGGCTACCAACTTGTTCCTTGGTGGGGACCATACCACCCAAGCTATCAAGACTAGAGCAAGTTCTGCTCTAGCGAATGTGAGTATAATATTTTATTATTTATTCACGTATTCCTATCTATACACACTGCACTATTTGGAGTTATTTTATCTTTCCATATATCGCCCATCTGAGACCGTGAGGACAACTACATATCCTTAGGCGGGGATTGTTCCGTCCAGGCGCATTAACAGCTGAGCTCTAAGTTAGCTCTGGGCCATGTGAGTGTGGATTACCTACAACTAATTATCCACCCACTATATCTAATATACTACACTATTATTGTTTTTATGTCTTATGCTTTTTTTTTTAGGTCAATTGATCATCTACTTGTTCCTTGGTGGGGATTATACCACCTATGCCATTAAGACTAGAGCAAGTTCTGCTCTAGCAAATGTAAGTACGATATTTTATTATTTATTCACACATTTTTATCTATACATACTGCACTATTTGGAGTTCTCTTATTATTTTTTCATATATCGCCCATCTGAGATCGTGAAAGAAACCCACATATCCTTAGACGGGGATTGTTCCATCCAAGCGTGCAAACAGTTGAGCTCTGAGTTAGCTCTGGGCCATGTGAGTGTGGATCACTTACCACTATTTATCCACCCACTATACCTGGCATACCACACTATTATTGTTTTTATGTTTTAGGTTTTCTTTGAGGTCAATTGTATAAGAAGACTACTTACTATTACCATTGTGTACGTATACTTACATATTTTTTACGTATTTATATTGAGGGCGCGGTTTCCTTCTTTTTCTTTTTCACATTTATTCACTACAAGGTTGGGGTTCCTTGTATTGGTTACTGCTGCCATATTATCCCAAAATATATAGTGAGCGCCTAATCCACCAAAACTTACATTACCATATATGAGTTTTAGGTAAAAAATTTATGGATTTTTTAAAGATTCTTAGGTTTTTAAAAAACGTTTATAATTTTCAGGTGATTTTTTATGATCTTTTATATATTTATTTATAAAAAATAATTTTTATCAAGATTTAATTAATTATATAATTATTTTTTTCCTCTTTATATATTTTTTCCTTTTGATTACTAGGAATGACAATGTAGTTGGAAGAATGTTCACTTATGTTATGAACCTATTTTAATATATCTCCTTTTCTCTCCATTTTTGTCTTTTAATAAGAGCATAATGTTTCTAAATATATGTTTTTATTTATCCTTTGATATAGAGGAAATGTATGTAATAATTGATGTTGATTATTTTTTATGCAGAGTAATTAAACGCATTATTCTAACTGTTAGAAAGTTGAAATGCTAGAATGTGGATAAATGCAGGTAGCATGAATTACTGTATCTATTTGCACATATAGGGGAGATGAAAGTATCACGTTGATTGATTAATAATGTATATTGTTTAAATGTTTCTATGTTGCACTTTTAATTAGAGACTTTTGCGAACGCCGAAAATTTCTCAGTACAAGAGATTCATCCCACACCCCTACGTCACGCTTACGAATACGGAAGTGAAGGGGGTAACTATAGACGCTAGGATGCCCGGTTGCCAGTTGCGTCGAGGAAGAAAGGGGAGGAGCCGAAAACCAAAACAAGGGCGTGAAAGGACTCCTATTTAAAGCAAGCTTGGACTGAATGGATTTACACTTTGAGAAAAGCTTTGGCTGAAACGCGTCAGTGTGTGGAGAGTGGACTTGCTGTCTTCTAAATTTTGCTGCTGTTTTTTATGTAATAAAACCTTATTAAAAAAGAACCTGCATCCTGGGCATTTTAAAGAAGGAACAAGTTAACAGTTGGCATTTGAGTTCAGCTACCACTACTTTTTATCCATTCAACGCTTCTAGTCTGAGTCAGCTTTTAAGTGACTCAGAAATATGTGAGTTTGATAATTTATTCACTATTTAATAATTTACTTTGACGTTATTACCCTATGCTTTTTTCCTGATTTTATATTCACAGGATTTTAATTAAAATAAGGGTAAAATGTTATTTGTGTGTGCTCTCACCATTTACTATTTTGTTTTCACTGATTTTAAGTGTGGTGGAGTGACCCCACAGGTGATTGAAGCACCCCAAGTTATTGTATTTTAATCCAATATACGCACTTGTCTTTGTATTGTTACGTATTTTGCCTCCCAATAATTCCTCCACTCTGTCAGCAACATGCCGGACCCGAGCACCCGGGAGACAGCAAACTGTCCGGTTGAGACGATCAGAGTGACAGATTACCCTATCTACTCTCTTAATAATAGAGTCCCCTACCACCACAACCGTTCTAGCCTTCCTTACACTCTCAACCCCATCCATACTAGAAGGGCTGTTCCCACGGCTGTTAGAAGGAACATTTTCCTGCAGTACAGCTAATCCTGAGCTGATGCTCCCAACATCTTCACTTAAATGAGCAAATCTGTAAGGCTGCACAAGATCGGGACTAGCTAAACCTTTCCTGTTCCCTTGCCCCCTGCTTCATCGACCCACTGTTACCCAGCTATGTGCCTGCTCACCAACTGTCTCATCTCCCCCCACTTCACTACCTGCACCCACTAAACTCTGCTCAGTGAGCAGCAGTCTCCTCTACAGATTTTCAATCTCCCTCAGTGTTGCAATTTGCCTCTCCAGATCTCCAATCTGAGCTTCCAGAAAAGCCACTCGCTCACACCTGCCACAGAGGTATGGACCCTGGACAGATTCATCCAGGCATAGTCTACTTTAAAAAGACTACTTGAAATAGCCTACTTTCAAGCAAACGCCTGTGAGCAAGCTCTGTGAGTCAGTAGTGGGTTTATATTAGCAATACAAATCCCACACAGGTGGAAATGAAGTGCACTCCCACTAATTAGCTTAGCAGCAGCAGCACACAAAAAGGAGGGGAATAAAAACAGCAAGAGAAAAAAAAGAGGGAAAAGGTTTTAGATAAAAACAGCAAAGACATAAAAATATATATAAGAAAAAGTGAAAAAAAGCTTTTAAATTAAAACAGCCAGGAGAAAATAAATAAATAAATAAATAAACCTTTTTTAGCAGTCTTTAGCAGAGTCAGGGCCAGATTAAGAGCCCAGTGGACCTGGTGCTGACAATTATGATGGGCCTAATTACAAAATCTTATTGACCAAAAACACTAAAACAGTCCTACCTCCTAAGCGTCATGTATCTGATGGAGATGATGCTGGAGGGAAACTCATAGGATGCAGCTATGAGAAAACACATACTGTAGCAGATGGTATCAGGGCTGTCCTAAAAGACTGCAATATTATTGCAATTCGTGTGTTATTTTTGTGCCTATGGTTAAAATGTATGTGGGATTCGTATAATTGTTCGGTAGTTTCCATCCGTACTCCATACGAATGTAAACTACCGAACCAATAGACCACCCCAGAGAGAAGTGTGTACCTTATTAATCGTTCACACTTCTCTAACCGCAGGTTAATCGGTACTTTAGTGCTGTATCTGGGTGGCCGCTGTTCGGTATACGAACACGTGGCGGCGGCCATCTTACGCACAAAAATCTCAGCGGTGTTTGGTCGTCGAGTGTCTGGAACTCAAATCGGACACTCGATTACCCGAACACCGCTGAGGCCTCCATGGCTCCGTAACTCCCGAACGGGAAGGCTAATCAGTCTCCCGTTCAGTAGTTTCAAAGTACCGAACAAGGGGGTTCATACGAATCCAAGAGTAATCGTGGATGGCAGTATTTGATGTGTATTTTACCTCCCGAACGAAGAGGTGCGGTCGTTCAAATTACACCCTCCACCTAACTCCCGAACCCCTGGACAGATCTGGATGATTTTTGCATATGTTAGTCACCCAGATCAGGGCTACCAGGGGGTAACCCCAGGATTATTGTAACTGCTTGTTTGGGGTACATTCAGAACTGGGGGAAAACTACAGTATGTGTAATGGGATTAAGTGTCATACTGAGGGGAGGAGATGTGTGGGAGGTAACGGTTATACTATTGGATACTGTCCTAATTAATGTGAATCCCTCCCTTGCATGGGAGAATGCTTTATAAGGAGACTGTGTGGATTAAAAGTCAGTTTTGCTCCTGATGCTGTGTGTCGTCCAGTCATTGGGATCTGTATGGGGATATTCTTGGATTACTTTATTTGCTGGAATTACTGCTTCATGGTGTTTTTACTATTTGTTCCTGAGCCTCACTGGGATCTATAGTGGAGTTAACCTGTGGAATATCAGGCCTCCGCTACACATACCCTATGCTAATCTCACGCTTTCAAGTAAACCCATACCCCCTAACAGCAGTGTCCAGGAAATAAGGAAGTCTATGGATGGGGTAAAAGGGTGGGCCACTTACACAAATCACATAACCAGAACTGCCGAAAGGGACGAACATACACATACATGGGGCATTTCTGTGTCCCCATGTCTCACAGTGTCCCCATGTCACTAGGACACTAGGGGACATTGAGATACTAGGGAACAATGGGAGACCTGGGGACACTGAGATACTAGGGAACAATGGGAGACCTGGGGACACTGAGACTCTTGGGGACACTGGGAGACATGGGGCACTGAGACAATGTGATACATAGGTGACACTGTGATATATAGGGAACACTGGAGACTTGATAAAGACCTGGGCACAGGTCAAAACGTTGCAGTATCCAATAAACCAACTTAAATCTATCACAGTGAGTGCCTGAGATTTTTTTATTTTATACTAGGGGACACTGAGACACTTGGGGGCAATGTGAGAAATGGGGACACAAAGAGACTAGGGGACACTGAGACACTATGGATACTAAGACACTGCAGACACTGAGAGACACCAGGGACACTGGGAGAGATGGGCCACTGAGACACTCTGATACATAGGGGACACTGTGATACATAGGGGACACTGGAGACTTGATAAAGACCTGGATACAGGTCAAAACGTTGCAGTGTCCAATAAACCTGCTTAAATCTATCACAGTGAGTGCCTGAGATTTTTTCTTTTATACTAGGGGACACTGAGACACTAGGAGACATGGGGACACTGGGAGACATTGGGACACTGAGAGACTAGAAAACACTGAGACATTAGGGACACTGGCACACTACGGACATTAAGAGACACCAGGGACACTGGGAGACATGGGGATACTGAGATACTAGGGACACTGGCTGGGAGACATGGGGACACTGGGAGTGCCCCATGTCTTCCAGGTCTCAAAGTCACCCAGTGTCCCCATCTCTCCCTGTGTCCCCCAGTGTCAACATGTCTCTCAGTGTCCCCTAGTGTCTCAGTGTCTTCATGCTGCCCAGTGTCCCTTAGTGTTTGTATCCCCATGTCTCCCAGTGTCCCTTAACTGGGGGCACCTAGAGACATTGGGACACTGGGAGACATGGGGACACAGATACATGGGGACTCTGGGAGACTAGGGACACAGACACTAGGGACACTGAGATACACCAGGGACATTGGGAGACATGAGGACACTGAGAGACTAGGGGCCACTGGGAGACATGGGGCAACTGTGTCCCTAGTGTCACAGGGTCCCCATGTTCCCCAGTGTCCCTATGTCTCAACGTCCCCAAGTCTCTCACCGTCCCCATGTCTCGCAGGCCCGGAGCAGCTGTCTGGCCTCTCTGTGCAGAGCTGCTCCCCCACGGATCAGTGAGTAGAGAGAGGCAGGGAGGGAGATGCTGTAACTTCTTATCCCTGCCTCTCTCCACATAAACAGCGACCCCTACTGGCCGGTGCTGGTATTGCAGAATAATCTCTGTTTATACTCTGTTTATTACTGCTATACCGGCACCGGCTAGGCGGCCTCAAATACCTGAGAAATATTTCTGAGAAATACCTGGCAACCATAATAAATACATGAGCAATACCTGGCAACCCTAAGAGTAGTGAGTAAAAAAAAAAAAAAATGTTTTTTTTTTTTTAAATCAATGGGCCTGTCTTATGGGCCTGGGCCTGGAGCTGCAGCTCCATCAGCCCCTATGTTAATCCGGCCCTGAGCAGAGTCACTTGTTAACTAATACCAACCACAGTCCACCAGTTCTCCAAGAAACTCCTTTTTCTATATTATTTCTAACAATAGACAGTATAAAAAAAGAAAAAACAATCATGCCAAACTTACCATGATGGAAAAACCTCAATTTCCCATGATTCTTATTACAGTTCACACACATGAACCCTACGAATAAAAGCAATCGCTCAGAAAACAATACATTTATAAAATTTAGTCAGTAGGTGGCACTAAACCACATTTATTTGTGCAAAAAAAGAACTGTAAAAGTTTCAAGGACCATTCGACAGTTTCTGCAAAACGGCACTATTTTACATTGAAGGTTTAAAGCGATATGTGTGAAGGTAGTTGGGATAATGTAGGAAGAAACCCCTTTTAACAACTTATAACAACTTACCCAGAATAATTTGATGCAAGAAGTAAATGGTGACAAACAGGCCACAACTTTATTTAAAACAATACCATTATTAACATAACACATTGACATGACATTCAATAACCACAACCTCCATTACCATATCCTTGCCAACCATTTAACATAACCTGGGCGCTTGCCTCCCCCCTCGTCCATACACCACAATTGGCCTTCCAACTGGCCTACCAATACCATCCATGCTAACCACTGGTTTTGGCTCAGTGGCCACATCCTTCATTATAACTTAATCTCGAGGCTAAGGGAGGGATCAGCCCTGAGCCATTTCCACCGGACCACTGGTCCAACCCTGACTGGCAAGGACCTTCATCCGCCTGCTGTGAGAAGAAAACACTATTAGGAATACCATCACAGAACATAACAAAGGGAGGGTGGGTGAGAACCTGTTCCCAAGCCGTATAATTAAGATGGCTGAGGGTAACAGAAAATGGCTCCCTCTATGTACATGGCCACTCCCCTTAACTTAGGCCTCCCCCCTTACCTACAGGACCTTCTTTCTTTGAACGTATTACACTCCCCCCACTCACACATGTCCCTGATCCCATCTAGCCTTTTGGTCTGCCTCCTAAGGGTCTGGACCAGTGCACTCAGAACACTTCATGGAGATAAAGTGATCTAGGTGCCTTTACTGGTACTTTAAATCTGAAAATCACTTTGGATTCCTTACAATTCACACGGTAGAAATTAACCCTGATAGAATGTTTCTAATGATGATACCGTATCATGGTATAAATATTCGCTGATACATATAATATTTATGTTTCTCAATAGTAATCCAATGTCTGGTGTGATTGAAAACGTCATTTCTTTTGTTGAGGGAGGAACATTACGTTTTGCAAAAGCTCTAGCTGAAAAATTTGCTAAGAACTACAAAGACGTTGATGTGAAGGACTTTATGACATGGAGCTCCTCATTATACGATTCACTGGCTCATATATAAAACGAACGGTACATCAGTTTTACGCTGTGGCTTTGCTTTAATATGGATAACGATAAGTAATGTCTGAAGTTTGTGTAAATTTCTTGCTTTATAAATTGGTATGTCCGTTAATTAATATGTAGATTCAAAGATAAAATAAACAATTTTAATAATTTATAGCACATTTTCAGTATTGCTTCCCAAATTAAAAGCACAATTTAATTGCAATTCCAACTCTTAAAGGGATCATTGTTATTGGTACTAGCATTTAAACATGCCAACATGTTCTGCGCTGTACAATTGGACAAAAAGCACTGCCACATGTGAGTTCTGGAGGCACCCATAAGCCATGTATACTGTACATATACATATGTAAAAATATATATATATAATATGGCTATTCAAGAGTATCTTTACGAGTACAGTACAAACAAACCATGTCAAAATGATGGCATGGTGATGATTGTTACCGGTTTAGCCTGTCAGATATTGAAGTCAGACTTGTATGTATAAAGGTAAGCCATTTATTATTCAAATCTGTGCATGCAAATTTCAAACCGTAGCCTTGAATTAATATTTTTGTATAAGCTTTTCAAATATTTTTTCTACAGCAGTCACCAAAGTCTATGAAAATGTTTGTTGCTAAATCATTTTAAAAGCTATTCCAAAAATATCACGACATTTTGGATAAAAAAAAAATTATTTAGGTTTAGTGATTTGGAGAATTTTTGTTACACTTTGTAGTTCCATTGTCCGCTCACCACAACTAGCTTTTTAGCGAATACCCTCTTTGTCTTGTGAGTCTTGATTTTGGGATCCTGCCCTGCCATCCTGCTTTAGGTCCCTGGTGTCCCACATCTACAGACACCGGGGAACTGTTCCCAGCACATTAGATGTACGCTCGCTGTGCAGTAGGCACTAGTAACATGCAGGGAGCCTCCTGGTCAGGCAACCCGTCAATAACCTGATAGCATTACGCTGTTGCTGTCAAGTTGTTAGCTTCCCTGGTTCATGAAGGCTAATATACCTTGTAATGGCACCCCAGGCATAAAAGGGTTAAACCGCCGTTTAGAAGATCTTCCCCTTCCAGAGATACAGGCACAGCTACTGCAAAACACCAACCTCCTGAACTGCATATAAAATAGCACTCCAAACTCCCGAACTGGAACCTCACGAATAGCTGCTAGCAGACAAACAGGAAAAGCACCCAAGCGGCTTACACTCCTGGCAATCAGTCTCTAACAGCATACAGTAAATCCCCCCCAAAGACGAGACAGAGCTCCGTGTTGAAGGTCAAGCCGTGGTCTGCTTTATTCAGGGCTACCTGCCCAGTATTTATGCAGGTCTCCCACCTGGTGGACACTCCCCTAGGGGACCAGATGGAAGACTGTAACACAGACAGACATGTATCACATTCAGACACACAGAAGTAAAACATCCCCACAATGCATCCTAATTTCCCTCCCTCTATCCTGGAGATAATTGGGAAGTAATCCAATTATCTCCCAGGACAGAGGCAATACTCCATTATACACGTGGGGACACAAAGACAGCAAAACACTTTAAAATATGCAAAGTTACATTTTATACCTAAAATACAGACATGTCACATATCCCCAGATAGCTGGGATCTGAGCGCACATAACTACCGAATAGCACTCAGATCCTATACACACAGTTCAATTGCCATGGAGCCAAAGTCTTTAATTACACGAATAGGCTCCATGGCATAGCTATCTGGCTTAAAACAGTCACATAGAAAAAGTCCTGATTAATCCAGCGTTCGGCTAAACCGTCACGAATAGAAGCAAGGAGGCTGACGGCTCAGCGGTGTTCACGCAAATAAGTGTCCGTTTCCAGTTCCATAGTTTGGGCGCTGAACACCGCTGGCGTTCGGGACTTTAAAATGGCCACCGCCACATGTTCGGCAAACGAACAAAGGCCACCCAGTATTCATCAATTAAGCTGCAGTTAACCGCAGCTTCTGGGAGGTAAATTGCCGACACACTCCAGCTCCCAGGTGGTCCAGTCTTTCGTGCGTTAGTTCGGTAGATTGAATCTACCGACCGCCGGGCAGAAAGGCACAAACAAGCCTTTTCTGCAGGCAAAAGGAAGACTTTTTAACATGGGGCCATAGTCCAGAGGCAACAGGTGGGCAACCAGGCTCCTCCAATGCAATGTGGCGAGATTGGTCTTGTCACATACCTGTTTTAAAGGAACATTTCAGGCTGAATCTCATCTGTGATTTTAATGCATATTATAATATTAGCACACATCTATTTCACATTATTTTTAGGAAGTATCTAAACTATTAATGGAAATTAAGTGTGTTTGTTTCCTATATCCACATTTATCTATCTGGGAATAAACTGTAAGATGACTGTGTAACAAGACAGCTCCAAAACGTTCTGGTATACCTTGATGTGGAGAGCAGTTTAGAAAAGATGAATTAAATTTTCTGGTTTTAACCAACTGGGTTTTCCCCAATTGAAGAATGACCCTTTGCGTTTCCTTCCTTGCTCGGGTAGTTGAAATCCTATGTTTTACACTTTCCCTAGTGTGTTTTATTCTGTTGTTTTACCCCCTTTTTATTCTAGAACATTTTATATTATAAGAACCTGCTTATTTACTAATATGAGGTTGATAGTTTAAGCTTTGTAAACTTTTATTCCTCCTTTTATTCTTATGCAAAATGCAAGAAAATTGTATCTATGTCAAGGAAAGTACCAGGTCTTATTTACAAAGTGTGTTAAATAGACATTTAAAGGGACACTATAGTCACCAGTGCAACTACATGTATTCCTGACCCTATAGTGTTAACACGACCATCTAGCCCCCCTGGGCCACTCATGCCTCCATAAATATAGTAAAAATTGTATTGTATTCAAGCCAGAAGCTGTAAATCGGCATGCTGTTAGACTCAGGAAAAACAAGCAGTCTGCTGACATGTGATAGCCTGATCCAATCACAATGCTTCCCCATAGGATTGGCTGAAACTGACAAAGAGGCAGATCAGGGGCAGAGCCAGCATGATCCAAACACAGCCCTGGTCAATCAGCATCTCCTCATAGAGATGAATTGAATCAATGAATCTCTATGAGGAAAGTTCAGTGTCTGCATGCAGAGGGAGGAGATACTGAATCACAGGATGCTCGTGCACAGCAGATGTGAGTGGATGGAGGCATAATACTCAGAAGTCCCTCTGGTTCACTCCGAGTGACTGCAACTGGAGGTGTTCCTAACTTTCAATGTAAACACTGTATTTTCTCAGAAAATACAGTGTTTACATAAGAAAGGCTGCAGGGGGCTATAGTTCTCACCTGAACAACCTCATTAAGCTGAAGTTGTTCAGGTGACTATAGTGTAACTTTAAAATTATTATAGGTAACAAATGGAATGTGAATTGTGAAGATAATTCAATAAAATGTAAGATCGACTTATTCTTAGGAAACAAGACAATGTATATGCTTATATTGCTATAATGTAGCATTTGTAACTACACTGTGTGCAGAATTATTAGGCAAATGAGTATTTTGACCACATCATCCTCTTTATGCATGTTGTGTTACTCCAAGCTGTATAGGCTCGAAAGCCTACTACCAATTAAGCATATTAGGTGATGTGCATCTCTGTAATGAGAAGAGGTGTGGTCTAATGACATCAACACCCTATATCAGGTGTGCATAATTATTAGGCAACTTCCTTTCCTTTGGCAAAATGGGTCAAAAGAAGGACTTGACAGGCTCAGAAAAGTCAAAAATAGTGAGATATCTTGCAGAGGGATGCAGCACTCTTAAAATTGCAAAGCTTCTGAAGCGTGATCATCGAACAATCAAGCGTTTCATACAAAATAGTCAACAGGGTCGCAAGAAGCGTGTGGAGAAACCAAGGCGCAAAATAACTGCCCATGAACTGAGAAAAGTCAAGCGTGCAGCTGCCAAGATGCCACTTGCCACCAGTTTGGCCATATTTCAGAGCTGCAACATCACTGGAGTGCCCGAAAGCACAAGGTGTGCAATACTCAGAGACATGGCCAAGGTAAGAAAGGCTGAAAGACGACCACCACTGAACAAGACACACAAGCTGAAACGTCAAGACTGGGCCAAGAAATATCTCAAGACTGATTTTTCTAAGGTTTTATGGACTGATGAAATGAGAGTGAGTCTTGATGGGCCAGATGGATGGATTGGTAAAGGGCAGAGAGCTCCAGTCCGACTCAGACGCCAGCAAGGTGGAGGTGGAGTACTGGTTTGGGTTGGTATCATCAAAGATGAGCTTGTGGGGCCTTTTCGGGTTGAGGATGGAGTCAAGCTCAACTCCCAGTTTCTGGAAGACACCTTCTTCAAGCAGTGGTACAGGAAGAAGTCTGCATCCTTCAAGAAAAACATGATTTTCATGCAGGACAATGCTCCATCACACGCGTCCAAGTACTCCACAGCGTGGCTGGCAAGAAAAAGTATAAAAGAAGAAAATCTAATGACATGGCCTCCTTGTTCACCTGATCTGAACCCCATTGAGAACCTGTGGTCCATCATCAAATGTGAGATTTACAAGGAGGGAAAACAGTACACCTCTCTGAACAGTGTCTGGGAGGCTGTGGTTGCTGCTGCACGCAATGTTGATGGTGAACAGATCAAAACACTGACAGAATCCATGGATGGCAGGCTTTTGAGTGTCCTTGCAAAGAAAGGTGGCTATATTGGTCACTGATTTGTTTTTGTTATGTTTTTGAATGTCAGAAATGTATATTTGTGAATGTTGAGATGTTATATTGGTTTCACAGATAAAAATAAATAATTGAAATGGGTATATATTTGTTTTTTGTTAAGTTGCCTAATAATTATGCACAGTAATAGTCACCTGCACACACAGATATCCCCCTAAAATAGCTATAACTAAAAACAAACTAAAAACTACTTCCCAAAATATTCAGCTTTGATATTAATGAGTTGTTTGGGTTCATTGAGAACATGGTTGTTGTTCAATAATAAAATTAATCCTCAAAAATACAACTTGCCTAATAATTCTGCACTCCCTGTATAACTATCAACAAACAGTTTAAAACATTTAAGTTTTTTTTTTTTGGGGGGGGGGGGGGGTTAAACAAGGGAGCTTTCAACTGTAAAACAACATTATAAAAAATAATAATAAACAATACATATTTTTTTTTTCTGAATATGATATTTGATGCAGTTTTCACATTATATTTATTTATTAAAACAATCCATAGCGTGACCTTTCTTCAGTTAGTGCCAGTGCTTTCACCTATGGAATACTACATGTTTATATCAGAAAACTGTGATTTGTATTGAATTAGAAATCATTTTCTAGTTATTTTGCCCTACACTTATATAATTCACAGTTTATTGAATAATCCTTTCACAAGTAGACAAAAAAAAGTATTGCAACAGAAAGAGAAGTAAAGTAACGGTCTGCAATGACTGCTGAATATGCAAATAATATACATCTATATATTTATAGCTACTTTGGGGAACCGAGGAAAAAATATTGCTGACTTTTTATTTGGGGGGAATTTATTCCTTTGTTCTCTAAGTGTAAAACAAATTTGAATTTTAAGATAATTTTCACGTAAAGTAAACATTGTGTATTATAAAAATCCACAGAAACTTGTTTTTTATACGGATGACATCTGTGATCAAAATATGTTTTAATTATAATAATAGTCATGTTTTGTTCTTTTAATAAAAGTCTGAATTTCTATTTTAAAAAAACATGTAAACTGGATTCTGGCCAAGATGGTTATATTATGAAGCCATCCAGGCTTCTCAGAGGCATAGTGTACAGCTCAGTGGCGTAACGACCACAGTCGCGAGGGTTGCAGTGGCAGCCGCGCCCAGGGGCGTATTAGCCGCGAGGCAAACAAGGCATTTGCCTTGGGCGGCATTTTCCAGGGGGCGGCAAAAAACGCCGCCCCCAAATGCCCAAGGCAAATGTCTTGTTAGCCTTGCGGCTAACAGACATGCTGGGCTGGTCGCTGGTTGCTGGGCCGCCCGCAGAGTGAGACTGGGAGCCGGAATATGACGTCATATTCTGGCTCCGCCTCCCAGCCTCACTCTGCGGGCGGCGCGCGAGGGAGCTGAGCAGAGAGCTCAGGGGAAGAGCTCCCTCGCCGGCCGCCCAGCCTGCCCGCCAGTGCCGCCCTGCAGCCACTGGACCACCAGGGAATGGGAGAACCCCCCCCACCCCCAGTGTGTGTCTGTGACTGTGTGTGTTAGTGTGTGTGTGTGTGTGTCTGTTAGTGTGTGTGTCTGTTAGTGTGTGTGTCTCACTGTGTGTGTCTGTTAGTGTGTGTGTGTCCGACTGTGTGTGTCTGTTAGTGTGTGTGTGTGTCCGACTGTGTGTGTTTGTTAGTGTGTGTGTCTCACTGTGTGTGTCTGTTAGTGTGTGTGTGTCCGACTGAGTGTGTTTGTTAGTGTGTGTGTCCGACTGTGTGTGTTTGTTAGTGTGTGTGTCTCACTGTGTGTGTCTGTTAGTGTGTGTGTGTCCGACTGTGTGTGTTTGTTAGTGTGTGTGTCCGACTGTGTGTGTTTGTTAGTGTGTGTGTGTCCGACTGTGTGTGTTTGTTAGTGTGTGTGTCCGACTGTGTGTGTTTGTTAGTGTGTGTGTCTCACTGTGTGTGTCTTTTAGTGTGTGTGTGTCCGACTGTGTGTGTTTGTTAGTGTGTGTGTGTCCGACTGTGTGTGTCTGACTGTGTGTGTCTGTTAGCTAGTGTATGCGTATCTGTCAGTGAATGTGTGTGTATTTAGAAGGCGGGGCAGGGGGGAAGGGTTGGGTGGGGGTGGCGCGCGCGCGCGGGGGGTGTCTGAGTTTTGTCCTGCCTAGGGCAGCACAAAACCAAGATACACCACTGGCCGCGCCTGTTACTCCAAGGGGGAGTTAGAGGAGGGAATGAGACACAAGGGGGAGGGCAATTTTAGCACCAGTTTCTAGTTACGCCTCTGGTACAGCTCTGTTGTATATAATAGTTCTCAAGCACAGTCTCATCGGGACCAACTAAAACCAGAGATCTTGTTTTTTTTGTTTTTTTTTATGCACATAGTCTTCTCAGTATGGAATTGTAGGATTCCTAGGTCAATCAATTCTAAAGCATCAACCTGAAACAACCTGACTCTTTTCTTTTAAGTTAACTTTCCCATAGGGATGTACAACAGTTATCTCTTTGGGACACTGCCATAGCAGCCATTAGCAATACTAACTGGACCAGTACTGCCCCACAGAGATAGGTATGGAAATGGATATAAAGTTAAGCCTCAGTGTTTCAAAAATAACTTTAACCTTGTGCTGTTTTTATTTAGATAACCCATTTATGCTGATAAAAAGCGCACTCTCCATATCCTTGTTGGCGTTATTATGCACTATTTTTCTGAATGCAATTATGCTGGAGCCATCTTATTTTACACTTATCTAACAAACTATACGTCTCATCTCAAGAGATTTAACATATTTTTTTCTTCTTGCTAATTGATCTGTTCAAACTTTAATAGCACATCTCCCCATAGGGAGATGAAAAAGAAAAGAAAACGATCTGTTAGAGGCTCGCCCTCAGCTTAGCAGCTTGTTAAAAAGGTTTAAGCATTTTATATTCAACCAGGGTACAAATCAGCAGTAATCCCCTTAACATGTAAACACTCAGCTAGACCATACTAAGTTCTGTTTAGCCCGGCGTTTCTCACAAGATGCTATTATATATTTATGTTTTGGACATATAGTTGATATGACAAAGTATTTTTAATGAACTATCTTTATGCACATAATGTATATATAGAAACAAACTAAATAGCTTCATTAGCTATGTCACCACAGGGTGGAAACCAGTTGGTCACATGCCAGATTAGGCAAGAAGGCACAGGCTACAAAAAGGGAACAAAAAGTGACTTCCAAAGAATACTGTGAAAACAATAATAGAATTCATGAAATGCTTAAAGGGAATTAGTAGATAATTTAAATATGTCCTTTAACTCATCAAATTGCAATATAAAGGGCCAAATTTATCAAAGTAAAATGAGTGCAAGTCTAAACTCATCCTGTAGATGGCAAAAGTTACCAATGTTCTAATCTTTTGCAAAATGCCATTAGTTCACAACAATATATCATGGCTTTTCTTTTAATTCTCAAACTAATTTTATTTTATGGAAACAAAATGCATGGATGGTAAATTTGAAGACTTTTCTCAGAAATTCATGCTCGCGGTAAAGGAGTGATGGTTTACAGATTTCACAGGAGTTTTTTTCCCAAAACATTTTTGCTCATTCCTGGACTTGGCTACTGTTGTTTTCATTTTTATAACTTTTAACGACTTATTTTTTATTTACTTTATACTATTTTATACTTTTTAAATGTATCAAATACCTGTTTATTTTTATTTTATTTTTTGCTCTGGACTTGGCTGCTATTGTTTTGGATAAACTACTTTTTTTACTTTACTATTTACTTTATGCTATTATTTTATACTTTTTAGGCTCATCCTATCCCTTTTTTATTTTGCTCATTCTAGCTTACTTTTCAGTGTATGTTACTAACTAACATCACCCACACCACGTGTTTTCCTCATACTTTCATTGGCTCGTAGAACTAGCAGTTTCCTTGCAAACGTCTCTACATTTCCAATACTCAAAACGATACAATATGACTGCAAACGGAAAGCTATAAACAGTTCTTGGGCCCTTATGAGATTATGAATTTACAATAGGTGTTTAGCATCAATAATTCAAGGCAGGCTTGAGCCACATCTTGGAATTGTGCCTTTAATCAGACAAGGTCATAGAAGTCCCTTTTTGTTCAGAAAATGAAGGACGTAGGAGATTTGAGATATCTGTAGCTTGGTAGACATCATTTTTTTATCTACCTTACATTTCAAACTCCACTAAGAGAGAGAAAATTGCAAAACCACAAATCCAACAAGTGTTTCAAGGGTCTGCAAGTATTAGTGCTCATATGTAGAGGAAATTAAACAATATCAGATATTATGAAGGTGTGGTAACAACTTGTAACATTGTTAAGGAAGAAACTGCGGCAGAAAATAGCAGAACAATAAAGGTTTATTCAAGCCTTGCCAGAGGCGGTTTGGTAGAGATGACGGAGGTTTTCATTTTTTTTTATTTTCTGTTTATCCCACTTACCCAGAAAAAAAAAATAGTTTTTTTGTTTTTTTTTCGTCCTAGTACAGAGCTCTGGTAAATGAAAGACATTGTCAATTTTTCTGTCGCGAAAAACACAAATGCTGATTTCTTGATAAGAGTGAATGATCCACAAACAGAAAAAGGGGAAGTGTTTAATGCTGTGTTTGGGATAATTATTAAACTGTATGACAGTACATATTCTTTTTGTCCCAGGAATAGTATTGGAGTTACAATGGTGAGTGCACTATTGTTTTTAATTTTTTTTACTGTAAACATATTGAAATGTATTTTAAAATATTGAAATGGAATTAACGAAAGGATTTGTTGCATATATTTCTAATACAGTTCTCTTTTTAAAGTCCCTTGCTTTCACTGTTCGTGTTAAGCAAACAATACGTTGGGTAAGAGTACAGAACGAATGAATGTCTGTGAATTATTAATATGACAAGGTTTTACACCATTACTCAGATATGTATTTTTATCACAAAAAAAATAAAATAAATAAACATAGAAATGAATGTATTGCTTAGAGAATGCATATATGGTAATTGTGAGAATTTCATTTGTTTATTTTGTTACTTATTCCTTTTATACATCTGTTATATTTTGTACTGTAGTTTATTTTTATTTCTATTTCAGTTTCACTGGTGATCATATGTGATATTAAGGATCACATATATGTCAGGCATGTTGTTTCTTGCTGTTAAACTCATCGTTGTAATGATGTAAATATTTTATTTTTGAAATTGCCATCCATGATTCAGGTCCAGCAAATGTGGACGTACTCATCTAAATATTAGTAAGGATATCTTTTGGAATGTCGACATTCCTGGCAGTTGGAACACCGATACTTCAGAGTACCTATTGTAATAACCATCAGTTAAAACTTGCTACCCCATTTACTCAAATTAAATTGAGGTTTACTTTTATGCTTGTTAAAACCCACTATTTTATTACTTGTAGGAAATAGTTTTTGACAACATTAGTTATTTTTCTGTTTCGCCCAGGGTATGCTAAGGTTTTTTAATGTAAACGCAGCTCAATACAAAAATAACTGTAACAGCATATTGCATGCAAACATATTTAAATTAGCAACACCCTACCAGCAAATGTTATTGGTATCCTTTTAGATTCACGCCTTCTTGAAAATTAGTTTTTTTTCTCTTTTCTCTTTTTTTTCTTATACTTTTTTTTCAGCCATTTAATTCATTGCTTTGGAGTACTACGTTGTATAAATGTATATGTTATACCGCTGTCCAATCCTGTTTTGAAGGTGAATCAGAGTGGAGAATAATATCAGTTCTTACAATGGCTCCTTACAATGATATGTAAACATTTGAATAAAGCCGCCAGATATGTAGTCATATCATGCGCTGTACTGTTTGCATTCATTAACTACACTGTGTCTTTCTGTTCCCTTAGACAAAGTAAATTATTTCTAAAATATGTTGACCTACAAATGTTGACTTTAAGAAGTCATGTGTCATTACAGCAAATGATATAAATATACCTTAATGAATTATTATAACTCAATGTGTAGGACAATACGGTATAGTACAGTATCTGTTGCTGTAATGAGAGTGTGACTAGCTGTGTACAGCACCAAGTATATGAAAATCATTATTGTGTTCTTTTTACCCAAGCAAACACGTTCCATTATTTATTTCTTCTTTCAATGAATGTGTGTGAACCTGAGGCTCTATTGTGCTCATGTTGTTTTCTCATTAATTATGTCAAACTAGAGAATCACCTGCTCTAAGGTTTAATTAGGCTATTTCACATGTTGATCTTAGGAGCTAAAAAGACATCAGTGGCGTTGCTAGGTGGCAAAAACAGGGGCTTCAGCCCAAACTTTTCATAGTTTTGGCAACAATAATGTGTGCATAATTAGTTAATCTTAAGAAAAGTTATTCAAAATAAATTAATGTATTTGTCAGAGTGTATAATATGTGTAGAAGTTCAGTTTATGTTTGGCAGTAGAAATTTTCTAAATTTGATTTGTTCCTCTTTTAATTATCATAGCCCTCACAGAAAACAAAATTGCCACCAAAAAAACATCTATTTATATAAAGTAGACAACACAGGCTATTTATCTATGGATATTTTTAACTTTTTACATAGGCTGTGTGCTTGACAGCCACTAGAGGCAGTCTTAGTCATGCAATATAATTATTGCAATTTCTCTAAAACTGCAATGATTTACATTACAGGACTAAGAGGGACAGGGACACTCACCGAATCCACTTCAATGTGCTGAAGTGATTTGGGTGCCTATAGTGTCCCTTTAATATAATCTTTATGTTATAATATATTAACCCCGTTTTTAGAATAAATGCATTTTTAAATTTGTTTATGGAAGCCTTTCTTTCTCGCTCTTTCAGACCAGGCCTGGACTGGCCCTCGGGCAAACTGGCAAATGCCCGGTGAGCTGCGAAGGCCACGGGCCAAGGCCACCATGAGAGATCAAAGGATCTCCCATGCCTGCCCGTGCAGGGCAGCACCAGCCCTAAGAGGGACAACTGACCCTTCATGGGCCAGAGATGAGATTCAAGAAAACTCATGAGCATTGAGGGTAAGAATTGCATGCCGAACAGCCTCTGTCTTCTTGCGAGCTCCGATATGGTGTGGTAACCTGAGGCAAATTAAATACTGCCGCTTGCGAGAGTTCTCTGAAATACTGGCGCTTGCGAGAGTGAGAAGCATGGTCTGTACCCTGCAGACCACAGGACCACCAGGGATCATCTTCAGGGTGCTGCCATGCACCCCAAAAAGGTAATAAAAGGGAGGAAGGAGCAAATATGATATACATATATATTTTGTATATTATTTAATTAAAGACTCCTACCCCTCTCCCACAAACACGTAAGAAATAGGCAAAACCATTAAAGGCAACATTATTCCTTATTACATTTATGTTATATAATTTCATGCATAATAACTAAAGTGTAATTAATAGAATCTCTTGGTGCCATGCAAGGTATTTTAATGTCCATAAAAACAGGGTGTCAGAAAGAACCTGCTGACTTGAAATTGTTAAACTGTTTGGAGATGACACAAACACACTACACACACTATATATCCCGTATATATACACTATACTCCAAGCACTTACATACAACCTTACTACACACACTATATATCCCGTGTATATACATTGAATTACTTCTCAATTATCTCCAGGACAGAGGAGAGGAAGCCAGGATGCATTGTGGTAAAAAGTATGTATAATTGGGTTACCTCTCAGGATAAGGGGAGGGAATCTGTGGGTTGTAACTGATATGTTATTGGATATTTTATACCTCCCTGTGGGCGGTCCTGTATTTGCAAGACTGTAATAAAAACCAGGCTGGGTGTGCCAGCACCTGAGACCACTGCTTGACCCTCAACACGGAGCCTTGTCTCGTTCTTGGGGGGATTCACTGTATGCTGATAGGGACTGATTGCCAGGAGTGTAAGCCGCTTGGGAGCTTTTCCTGTTCGTCTGCCAGCAGCTATTCATGAGGTTCCAGTTCGGGAGTTTGGAGTGCTACCTTATTCCCTTGAATGCAGTTCGGGAGTTTGGTGCATTCACTTATATCCAATTCGTGAGTTTTGGTGATTCTACAGTAGCTGTGCCTGTCTTTGAAAAGGGGATTATTGCCTAAACGATTTTAACCCCTTGTCTGCTGAAACGGTCTGTAACAATTGGTGGCAAGCGGCGCGATCGTTCCTACAGCCAGAAGGACAGCTACAGGAGACACCATTTCTTTGTATTTTACAATTTGAGGGCAACGCATGTCTCAGTACAGCGACCCTGACAGCACCAGGATGGAACCAGCAGTGGAGTACAGATACTCTGTAGAGGAATTTGACCGTATGATGTGGTTGCGGCTGAACTTCTATGGACCTAATCCAGCTGAGAAATCCGTGAAGTTCATGAGGGGTCTAGTGTTCAAGACTCTGCTATACCGGGCAGAGGGTGACAGTCAGCTGCCACGTTGGGTGGACCTCCACCGGATGTTACAGTTGCGGGACAGAGAGAGCTCAGTCTCCTCTCCCCAGCGGCAGGTACTGCAGGGAATTGGGAGCCCAGTCTCCATTCCCTAGCGGCAGTGTGAATTGCAGGGAATTGGGAGCCCAGTCTCCATTCCCCAGCAGCAGTGTGATATGCAGGGAATTGGGAGCTAAGTCTCCATTCCCCAGCGGCAGGCTAAGTTACAGGGGGCAGAGGTAGTTGTTCCTGCCCCCCCAGCAGCAGAGTGATATGCCGGGAAGGCAGTGTAAAGTGCAGGGAGAGGAGAGCAGCGTCCTCCCTCCCCAGCGGCAGGCTGAGCTACAGGGGGCAGAGGTAGTTGTTCCTGCCCCCCAGCAGCAGCGTGATTTTTTGGGAATTGGGAGCCCAGTCTCCATTCCCCAGCGGCCGAGTGATGTGCCGGGAATTGGGAGCCTAGCGGGAGATACAGCAGGGACTGTAATAAAAAACAGGCTGGGTGTGCTAGCACCTGAGACCACTGCTTGACCCTCAACATGGAGCCTTGTCTCATTCTTGGGGGGATTCACTGTATGGTGATAGAGACTGATTGCCAGGAGTGTAAGCCGCTTGGGAGCTTTTCCTGTTCGTCTGCTAGCAGCTATTCATGAGGTTCCAGTTTGGAGTGCTATTTTGTATCCAGTTCGGGAGTTTGGTGTTCTGCAGTAGCTGTGCCTGTCTCTCAGAAAGGGGCATATCGCCTAAACGGATTTTTAACCCCTTGTCTGCTGAAACGGTCCGTTACACTTACTACACACACTATATACCCCGTATATATACACTATACTCCATGCACTTACATAGAAACACACTACACACACTCTATACCCCTTATATACACACTATACCCCATGCACATACATACAAACATACTACATACACTGTATATCACCCATATACACACTACAGCCCCTGCACGTACATACAAACACAAACACTCTACACACTCTCTATACCCCCTACATAAACACTACACCCCATGTACTTACATACAAACACACTCTATACCCCCTATACATTGGTGGAACAAATGTAGAGAGGACCCTGGTGCAAGACATGTTTTTTGGCCTACCACTAGAGAAAGGGTGGGCAAAAGGTAGATCCCCATCTTTTTTTTGTATATAATTTGGGAGTTTTAATACAGGAGTGTGTTTGCATGTTGTGTTGGTGTTTGATTTATGGAATGTATGCATATACACGCACATACACTTCAACATACATACATACGTACATACGTACACAGATAAACATACACATTTACACACACACCCACACAAACATTCAGATACACACTGACACACACACACATAAATACACATACCATGACAAGCAGACACGCACCCTGACACACCGATACACACACTGACACATACAAACAGTGGCGTACTAAGGGGGGTGTGGAGAGGCGGTCCGCCCCCGATGCCACTCACTAGGGGGTTGCCCGGGGCAGACTGTGTCGGGTCCTGGGTCACTGACCTAGCACCCGACACCAGGAGGCTCGATAAGCTGCCGGGTGAGATGCCCCTCCTGCACCCATTGCAGACACGGGTCTGCAGCTCCGCAGTGTGCAGAGCTGTAGACCATGTGTCTCACGAGATCTGATCAATCAGAGCGTTGCCGCGTGTTACCACAGCAATGCTCTGACTGGGTGTTGCGAGATTCATGGTCTGCAGCTCTGCGGAGCTGCAGACTGGATATTATGGCCACCAGACCACCAGGGAGCCCACACTGGACCACCAGGGAATTAAGGTATTTAGTGTCACCCCCTCTCACACCACCCCCCTCTCACATCACCCCCTTCCTCTCATCATCACTCCCTCTCCCTCTCATCATCACCTCCTTCCCTCTCACATCAGCCCCCTTATCATCACCCCCTTATCATCACCCCCCTCACACATCACCCTCCAACCATCACCCTTCCTCCCTCTCACCATGACCCCGCTTCCCTCACACATCACCCCCCCTTCCTCTCACCATCACCCCCTCACACTAACACCCCCTCCCTCTCACATCACCCCCCTCATCATCACCCCCTCCTTCACACATCACCCCCCTTCCTCTCACCATCACCCCCCTCATTCACACCATCACCCCCCTCATTCTCACCATCATCCCCGCCCTCTCACATCACCCCCTTGCATCAACCCCCTCTCATCATCAACCCCCCCACACATCACCCCCCTTCCTCTCATCATCACCCCACCTCTATCTCACCATCACTCTCCTCCCTCTCATCATCACCCCACCTCTATCTCACCATCACTCTCCTCCCTCTCATCATCACCCCACCTCTATCTCACCATCACTCTCCTCCCTCTCACCATCACCCCCCTCCCTCTCAAATCACCCCCCCTCCCTCTCAAATCACCCCCCTCCCTCTCAAATCACCCCCCCCCCCCTCACATTCCACATTGCCAATGTTCACTTCTATTTAAAATCATGTGCTCTTTGTGCATGCATCACTTTGTCAGGTGATGCTAAAAAGCAATGGGCAGTTGCTAAACAGATAACTGACAATTCCACCAAAGATGAAGATCAGAAAGTGAGAGTGAGAAAGGGAGGCAAGGGATTTCTTAAAAAATGTCCGTGTATATGAATTTAAACAAAATATAATTAGATGGTATATTAAAACATAAAGATATATAAAAAAATGTAAAACATATATAAACATATTTAAAAATGATGACACTGTTCCTTTAAATGAAAGAAGTTCTGCGAGTTCTGGGGACCTCTTTGTTAGAGCTAGCTCTCTTTAGGATTGAAAGTGCTGCAGACAAAGAGAGGGGGAACAGGAAAGGCTTGGGAACTTTATGATTGCCAAAGCAGCAGTTTCATGTCTAAGTACTAAGCAATGGGCTGGTGCAAAAAGGGAATGGGGAGACATTGAGATAAAGATTACAGCATTATTCACTAACGTGAGAATTCAAAGTGAGTTCAAAATTAATTTCAAATTTAAGGCAAAAGTAGCTGAAGAGGAAGAATAGCTGACTTAGAGAATATTTCCAGTCCAGCTATTTTCAACTTAAAGGAACCCTACAGTGTTAGGAATAAATTATATATTCCTAACGCTATAGTGCCCTAGCCACCATTTTTTCGCTCAGTGTTTGCATTTATTAACTGTGCACTGTGCATTTTTTTTGCCACACTGTGCCGGTTTCCAGGTCAAACACCACCTCTTTAACTGAGATCATCGAGATTGTTGATCTCAGTCAATCCAATGCTTTACCTTGATCCTGTAGAACTACAATGTTTTGTACTGAGGGTTAAAAGGGAGGGAGAAGGCACATGCCCCTTCCCCAACGATAGTATACCTTTAAATTTGAAGTTTACTTTGAATTCTCACTGTAGCGAATAACCCTGCAAGACACCAAGAAGGACTGGACACTGGGCATATTGGTCATATCAGAGTAAAAGTTTGGTTGTCCTAGAAAGGAGCCAAATATGTATTAATTGAGGAAGGATCTACATTGTCCAGATAAACAGAATGCACTTTCCAAGCGTCTGTGATACCTGTAACTAGATTAAAAGTAGCTCTGTGTTTATAAGCATGCATAAGAACATAATACACCGTACACAAGTCCTTTGTTATAAAGTTCACTGCATACAATACCAGTCAGTGTTGTATTATGCAAAGTGAATACAAAGAAGGTTTCATTATTTTGAAAGGCATAACACAAGGTATTTTCTTAGTTGATATAGTTGTAGCCATATTTAGAGGAAATAACCGTAAATAAAAAAAATCAATTTCTATAAAAGTGGAAGGAAGTTAATTACAATTAACTCTCTGTAGACATTTTACTGCATGAATTTATTTTCTGTTGGAGACTGCTGATTTACTAGTCAGGACGTGAAAGTAAGACTCGTCTCCTCCTTTAGAGCGTCCACACCAGTGGAGCGTTTCCAGAAATAATCCGAAAATTACAGTAGTTGTGCTGTTCTCATTGTTTCAATATTTAAGATGGAGTGATGATAAAATTGTGTATTTGCTGTGTGTCAAACTCACCATCAGTCCTCCAGGTGGCATACGTGAAGTAAAGATTGAGTTCAATTATTGCATGTCTCCGGACACTGACAATTGTGCATCAAGTCCAGATCAACATTTGATCCTTAACCAACACAGGCCATTATCAAAACCAAAAATGCTCTAGAATCATTTTTTTGAAGAGAACAATGAAAAACATGTAATATGTCTAGTTAATACAGAAGGATAATTTAATCCCTGGTCACTGGTGTCAAGATCGTCAATCATTCAGCAATTTAGGGTGGCACTTTTGTCATCCCATAAAAAAAAAAAAGTCTTTCAAATTAATTAAATAAAAAAAATTCTATGGGGGTTATAATTGTACGTCCCTTAGCCTGCTCCTTCCGAGTGGCATATCTGCTAAATGCTTAACAATAGACTTGACAGCCTTTGCTGCGCAGTTGCTTGAAATGGGCCATGGAACCTGTGAAACAACAGGGGGAGGGAGGACATAGTTACTAAGGATTAAATATTAATAACTATGTTGGATGACCTAGTATCCCTCCCACCCAATAGATTTCCACCCATGTGGGAAATGTGTGGGGGCCCTGATATAATTAATAATATATTATATATTCAACAAACAACAAACAAGGAAGTGCACTCACGGGATTTGCTGTAGAAAAATCTCCACTTCTTTATTTCATGAGAAAGCAGGCTATAACATGCAATTCAATGTTTCAGTCTCACACACAAGACTTTCACCAGGACGCCAGTGATATGAAAAGTGCACACCTAAGTACCCCACCTGTGGATTGAAATCAAGGGTGAACTTGAAAGTGGTGCTCTAGATATCAGTGAACCCCTGCATCACCAGTCTGTATGCATCAAACACGACCCAATCAAGTGAAAAATCATTGCAGAGATCTGAAAAAGCAAAGAATGAGACACTGTGAAAAGTAAAATAGATTAGTAAAGAAATATATGTGCATTTAATATATGTATGTATATATAGACATAGCAGAAATGACCGCACTCCAAGGACTTTGTAGAGATTTTCAAATAAGATTTAACTTTTATTCAATCCATTTAAAAAGTCAACGTTTCAGCTTCCACATGGAGCTTTCATCAGGACAAAACATAACTTACTAGTGCAGACACAAAGAAATATATACCCCCAATCCCTCAAAATAATTTACCTTAAATGTGTACTCACCTAGCCATGATACAGCTTTAGAGAGTAATGTATCTCTGAGTGTGGTGGCCATGTGTGCCATTACTCTAATGCAGGGCAAGCTGTCTCATAAATTATAAACAAAATCCTAACTTGAGGGATATTCTTGTACATAACGATCAATTTAATAGGAAATCTAATACCTATATGAATGTTGGGTGTGTGAGGTGCACCATTTTGCTATCACGATCTTATCTTTTCTTTTGCTTGGATGCTTAGCAACTTCAAAAATCATGACAAGGTAGAGGGAAGTGGGTCTAGTAAATTACACAGTTTTCTCTATGTGATAGATATTGTGGTTGGGTTCACTTTGATAGTTACCCTTTGTTCCCATGGCAGTTTGGGTGCAGCTTGAGCGATGGTGGTAGACCAATTTAAGAACATACACTCTTAGGAGTACATTACATTTTATTGTTTGATAATTATTCGGATGTTATTGGCTCCTGGTGAGCCTTTAACGATATTGACGCAATCCTAGTCTCACCATTCTGATACTTTTTTTAAATTATTTTTGCTATCTTTGGTTCAGTGAAAGAGAACCTTTTGGTTGATATATTATGATTTCATGATATTTTAGGATCTGTATAACCTTTTTTCATGAAGGGGTTAAGCAGTTCCTCTTGGTTTTAACATGTAAGCTTCCTTTTAGAAACTAGTTCCTATTAATATTGTTCCTCTATGAAAAGTGGAATTGTTTCACACTTGGCAAGTGTCTTTCAACATATGACAGTAAATGTCTTCTTGGTAACAAAAAAAGCTAGAACACAAACGATGAGTGTTTGATGCTTTGTTGAGGACAAGAAATGCACTCATCTTGCATTTTGCTTTAGTGCTTCCCAATGTTTCTTTGGGTTCAGTGTTTACTAAAAACAGGTGAGTAATAATATATACTGTTTAAATATTTTGTTTATTTGATTTGGTCACTGGTGACATTCAAGTGCTATGTAAACTACTAATTATTGAACATATATAATGAAAAAAGAAAGTTTATAGTTTGTTTCGAATTCTCCACCTGTAGTTTCCCGAATGATTTTTTTTTGTGATAACTCTTGTAATATAATGTTGTGTTGTGTAGACAAAGGGCAAGCTCTGTTTGTTAAACTAATCTTTTCTGCTCTGTAAGATTTAACATTATTAAAAGTACATTCTTTTTTCATACACAGATCTACTTTGTAACTGTATATGTATTTATGATAAAATTATATATCAATACACTGAGCTATTTGTCCGTTCTACTGTTTGTTTGTAGCTCGGGCGCTGAATCCAGGGGCCATTAGATAGTTGAACTGTATCTGGTATTGGATTACCATTCCTTTCAAATGTTGTCATTCACCTCGCCCACTAAAAATCAATTAATTACTGTCTCCTCCTGTATATAAGTCAGGAAAATTCATCCAAAATAGATATTGTGCAGGGCATAGGAACAACAGCAACGTTCTAGGTCTCAGCCCTTTATTAATGTGTCAGGGTGTACAAATTAAGAAAGGCCTGAGACGTTTCTTGTTTTAATGCACTTTACAAAAAGTTGAGTTAGACTAGAGGGCCCTGCATAACCCATTTGTATATTTCTAAATATACAGTAGTATATTTCTGTTTTGCCGATCATGTATTTGAATACTCCTCTCCAAAGCCATTTAATGGACATCGTAGCTGTCATGTTTAACCTGAAGTAGGTGCATCTTATCCCTTGGTGGCAGATAATGATAGGAGAATGAAAAATGATATATTCAGACTTATGATAATTGGGGAAACTATAACTATAGTATATAGTATAGTCTTTCTACAGTTAAGTCCTGGATGTGTGATTACTTTTGAGTAAGGATTTCTATATTTCCCAGTGAATACTGTGGAATAAAATGCTTAATTTATGTTTCTGCATAGATATGAATTAAGGTTAAATGGTATTGACACAGCAATCAACCCATGAAATCAGTTATGGTTTTGGGAGCTAGATCTATTATATTGAAATTTGACAGGGTTATTTATGGAAGTGAGAATTCAAACTGAATTCAATGGGAATTTCACATTTAAGGCCAAAATACCTGCAAGCCTAGCTGATTTAGAGATTTTTTTCTAGTCTGTCAATTTTGACCTTGCGTTTGATCAACACATTAATATCACACATATTAAAGGAACACTCTAGCGTTAGGTATAAAAACATGTATTCCTAATACTAGAGTGTTATACAAGCTAGTTCAATTTAGCCCCCACCCAGCAGATATTAACTAAAGCATTTTAATTACTGTAACATATTCCCATGACACTCTGGTCTTCCTGTGCAGCCACAGCTCGCCAGGCTGAGATCATCAATACTGATGACTTCAGCCAATCCAATGCTTCCCTACAGGGAAATGCACAAGTGTTCATGCAGTGCAACAATCAGCATTGTCTCATGAAGATGCATTGACTCAATGAATCTCTTTGAAAAGCATTCAGCTTTCATCTCTATGTAGTAGAAGGAGACACCAAAGCCTTCCTGCAATCTTTGCAGCACTGCATCTAGGAGTCCCTCTAGTGAATGTCTGAGTGACAGCCACTAGAGGTAGCATTAAGCAATGTTTGCACTGCTGCGACTGCAGGAATAGGATCTTAACTACATTAAGCTGTATTAGTTCTGGTTCCTACAGTGTCCCTTTAATTATTGCATCTTAAAACATTATGTGGTATTTGTGTCGAAAAATAAACTGTTCTGTTTGTTAAAAGGACACTCCAGACCCCTAAAGCACTTCAGTTTGCTGAAAGGTTTTATTTGTGAAAAGCGTAGTATTTTTTCATTTTGCAAAAAAAAAAAATTAGATTTCAATTGAAATGTAAACTTTTATAAATTAAGTTTGTTACACCCCCATGGATTTCACTCAAGCAACTGGTCTAGTTATTTACTTGTGTGTTTAGTTCAGCGAAGCTAAGTTCAAGAGGCAGGTAATTGCTCCGAGCAACTGTCTTGCAAAGTCTTCTCATTGAGCTGCATTGGGAAGTCTGTGATTGGACAGCTACAACAAGTCTGGGCAGGGTTAGGAGGGGAGGGCTTGCAAAGCTGTTTTAGATATATCCCAGTGTAAAAAATGCATAGTTAAATGCAGGCAAGTTTCTATTTGGCATCTATCTACTTAATAGTGATTTTTATTTCTTTTGTGTATTTCGGCAGCGGAGTTTACTTTTAAGTATCCTGGTCACCTTTAAAAATTAAATCTCTAAAAAATATAATAAAGCAATCTCATTCATTAAAGAATTCCACATCATTATTGCTCTTATTGTAAAGAACCCCTTCTTATAATGTAATGTGCAAATCCTCCTTTTCTATATGGATGATCTCCATAAAGTCCTGTTAATACACAGGTTATGAGTGCACCTGCATAAATGTGCATAGTATTATCGTCTTTTCCAAGATGTCTCTTTTGAAAATTAAACAGATTAAAACACATAATGTTTTTCTAACCTTTCTCCATATTTTAAATCTTCAATTCCCTCACTTTTGAATAGTTCCATAAAATTTAGATTCTCATTAAATGCTAGTATTTATTTTAGCAGTAGTAGTAATTTTCTAGAGTATTAGTGGTGTTCGTATATTTAATAAATATAAAAATATATTCAGAAATTGGAACTATTTTAGTGTATATGCTAGTATCATATTAAAATAGATGTTAATTTGCATTTTTTCATAATGGAAACGATAATATCCATTATAAGGATTTTCCGTACATAAATAAATCGTGTATTTATTGTTTTCACTTTTTTTCCATGCTTAAAATTTGTTATTTTCTGCTGCCTAATACCTGTCCTCTTTTTCTGAATTTGCTGTGCTATTTGTTTTGGAGTATTTTGGGTTTTCCAAACTAAGCCTGCCAGTCATGGTAAACTACATTTCCCTGAATGATGTATTTTTCTGTGAATTTCATTTCAAAAAAGTCCTTAGCAAACATTTTTCTATTGATTTCTGGGGAAATAATTTACAGTTAACGTAATATTACTAACCTCACAAAAAAGGTAGAACCCCCCACTCACATGTAAAATTACTTTTTTTGATCACACCTACAGAAACATTCTTCTTTTTCACATCTCTTATTTCCTCACGACACAACTACATTGCATGCAGTTATCTTCCCTCACAGCTATACTATAATTACACACCAACTTTCATAGCACAACTATACTTTACTAACTTATCTTAAATTACAATACAGACATATTGTCTTGTCATATTCGCCAGACAGTGATACTATATTGACTCTCTTTACTGTCCCTTAAAGTATACCTGACACTAAATTACAGCTTAAAAAAGTAGGCACCATAACCACTTCATGTCACTAAATCATTATGTTTAGATTTTAAAAAGGGCATGGGTAGATGATAGGCAGAGTTTTTTTTGTTAATTATTTGTGGCATTGACTGTGTCTGCTTTTGGTATGTGGGTTTAAATTAGTGTTTAAGTGTCTTGGTTCTTATAATTAAGTTGCTTAAATAAATTAAATATGTTTGCTATCATTGCTTTATTATTTAAAAAATATTTATTTTATTGTGTTTTCAACAGTACACCATATATTTTATATAGCCATGCAGACCATTCAGCAAATATGTGAAGCAAAAGTCACCAGGATTCTCAGTGAACCAATGGATAATGCAGCATGCACCCCCTATTCTTTCATTTCATTAGGAATGTAGGAAAAGTTTATAATATAGCATGTAATTGGGCAGAGGAGCAAGAGTACACCCTAGCCAACTCTTTTCCCTAAACTAATGGGTGGTGTAGGCCTTTCAGAATTAAAAATCATTATGCCTCCCACTTGCTTAGAATTATTGACTGGCATGCCCATAGCTCTCAAAAAGATGGTTGAGTGTTGAGAGAAAGGTCTCTGATAGCTTAATGTGCTAGACTCTAGCTACACAAATCTTCTGTTTCCAAATAATTCTTGCAGCACCCATTTATTGGAGCTATATTAAAAGCATGGTACCCTGTCAGGTATAAATATGATTTAACAATCTACCCTAATCCTTTAATTCCTAAAGTATTAGTCAGGGGGGCATTAGTTGAGAATTTACCATTAAATTGACCTGGATATCTTTACTCACTCACAACCACTTTAGATATTTTTTCCAGCTTTTACATTACTGTCGTTAGGGAAGACATAGTGTTAACAGGGACCTTACTGTCCTGAATCGGGATCAAGAACACACAGACAGAATAACAAACCGGAATATTGTAATACCGATCCTTAAAATGGTTGGTTTATACAATAAAGAATAGTCAGAGAACGAGCCAAGGTCGGGAAAAATAGAGATAAGGAATAACGATAAGCAAGCCAAGGTCAAAGGATGCGACAGAGCAGAATACACGAGAGACGTAAACCAGTCAAGATACCACACAACTAATCCGAAGGAACGCGCTACTGGGCTAACAAGAAACCACAACAGGGCAAGGAGGAATAGGAGATCAGAGAATGTATACCCCAAGATTACTTGTGATTCGTTGAACTACGATTGGAGTTAACTACTATACGTGAGGGGTATCTAATCCAATTACGCTTGACCCTGACGTCATTGGTATGTGCCGAAACCCTGGGGTATTTCGGGTGCATATTTAAAGAGTCAATCTGCTAGCGTGTAGCATCTAATGGAAAGCTGGAAGAGACTGTGGTACTAGGAGGTGAACCATTGGGTAAGCAGGCAGGAGGTCTGACTCTTTACAAACACATTGTATCTCCCATGAGCATTTACACAGAGGTATATCTGCCTTACATCAACTTCTATTAACCTTCCATCCCCTACTCCCCACTATGTTTCTCTGCAGATGGGAGTTTGAGTTTGGGCATACTCTCTATGAAGCTTAGTGGAAAACTATTATTTTGACACACTAGAGTTCAGTTTTAACTAATGTTCAGGAGCTAAATAACAAACTCCTGAACTTTAGTTAAAACTAAACTTCACCCTTTAAATTGGTGTTGGAGACAGGTTGCCCTGCTGAGGAAGGATTATTTATTTATTTATTATTGCTATTTATAAAGCGCCAACAGATTCCGCAGCGCTGTACAATTAGTGGAGAAATGTACAATATACACAGACAAATACAAGAGGTAAGAGAGCCCTGCCCATAAGCTGATATCTAGCCATTGGAGCTCTTTTATACAAAATGCTTGGCTAGATGGCCCGTGAGCTTACAATCTAAAGGAAACCATGGGGATTTGAGACAAGAGGTAGCAGGGGAAGTTTGGAGGTGATGGCTGAACGAGTTAACAGAGAAGCAGCTATTGGTAAGATGTTAGGGGAATTAAGAGGTAATTGGGTGAGAATCTCAAACAGCTGGAGGAGCATGCTATATATTTAGGGGGAGCCTGGGTGGGGAGAAAAAAATGCAGTCTTTCACTGAGTTGAGTGAGGCCTGAATAACAGAGAATAGGATTGAACAATTATATGGAGGTATTTACAACTGGGGAGGAGAAAATAGTACATACTGCATGCACAGAATATTACAAACTACAGGTAAAATGTTTACAAATCTATAGTAATACATGAAAATGTTGGCAATACAGGAATACAGGAGGTGGAGTATCTTCCAGCTTCAGTCAGTACCTGAGAGTGGTAGGTGTTTCACTGCAGGATGGAAAATGCAGTCTTTCACTGAGTTGAGTGAGGCCTGAGAGTGGTAGGTGTTTCACTGCAGGATGGAAAATGCAGTCTTTCACTGAGTTGAGTGAGGCCTGAGAGTGGTAGGTGTTTCACTACAGGATGGAAAATGCAGTCTTTCACTGAGTTGAGTGAGGCCTGAGAGTGTGGTAGGTGTTTCACTGCAGGATGGAAAATGCAGTCTTTCACTGAGTTGAGTGAGGATCGGAAATAGCACTGCACATTTGGTGATGTTGCCCTCTTATAGCTTCTTTCTAGATAGCAATACATGAATAGATACATAAAATTACAGATTCTCATATCCCATTTTCTCCAGCAGCTATGCCTTTCCATCTCTCTCCAATTTCAATTGCTGATTATAAGCAACTTTTAAAGACAGCTAAATTATTGATTTCACTTCTCTGAAAGATGTCTGTGGTTCCCACCTTCCATCAACGAATGACCAAAGTTGAAAAATTGCATTGCCAGATCAGGTTGGACAAACTTAGTTAACTTGCCTGAGTTTATTTTCCGCACTTCCCCTACTTAAGGCTTAAAGGAACACTATAGTCACCTAAATTACTTTAGCTAAATAAAGCAGTTTTAGTGTATAGATCATTCCCCTGCAATTTCACTGCTCAATTCACTGTCATTTAGGAGTTAAATCACTTTGTTTCTGTTTATGCAGCCCTAGCCACACCTCCCCTGGCTATGATTTGACAGAGCCTGCATGAAAAAAAAAACTGGTTTCACTTTCAAACAGATGTAATTTACCTTAAATAATTGTATCTCAATCTCTAAATTGAACTTTAATCACATACAGGAGGCCCTTGCAGGGTCTAGCAAGCTAATAACATAGCAGGGGATAAGAAAATCGTAATTAAACAGAACTTGCAATAAAGAAAGCCTTAATAGGGCTCTCTTTACAGGAAGTGTTTATGGAAGGCTGTGCAAGTCACATGCAGGGAGGTGTGACTAGGGTTCATAAACAAAGGGATTTAACTCCTAAATGGCAGAGGATTGAGCAGTGAGGCTGCAGGGGCATGTTCTATACACCAAAACTGCTTCATTAAGCTAAAGTTGTTCAGATGACTATACTGTCCCTTTAAACCTCTTTTTATTGTTTTCTCACCATCATAGTTGGTCTAACATAGGGTAATAAGTTCACCAAAAGACACTCTCTATTCAGCACATTACTTACTAACTGGACCTCCAGTGACTATTATGCTCATCGCTCTCTGAGGGGTTAAAAGTTCAACTCCAACTTCTTTCTTCATCACTTACCCATTAAATGTTTCATAGTAGAAACATACATAATTATACAGCATATATATTCACCAAGAATGACTCAGTCTCATACTTCCTGACTTTGATGCAGTAACCGCCAATGCAGTATCATGGGTATTTCAACTTTGAATATTTTATTACATAAGCATAAAATAATAAAACCACAATAAAATAATATGAACAGTATTACTCCAAGTCCCTATTAGTTTTGTCTCTTCTGCAAGAAAATCTTCAGATAATCCATGTTTTCATGGTGTATCTTTTCTCCGTCACAATAGCTCCTATTGTATACTCAATTTCACTTCAATGACCACACGGGAATATCCATATGATAGCCTAGTGTTCGTGAGCCCTCTTTGACTGGTGCTTATAAGGACTGAGTCTACACCCTGTATCAAATTATTATGCAAATTCTATTCAAGTGTCACAAAGATTAAATATTTTGTTTTTCAGTTTTACTCATGGATGGCATTGTGTCTCAGTGCTCTATTGATCACTGAAAACAATCTCTGACACCTGTGATAATTAGATTGCCAGGTTAGCCCAATTTAAGGAAAAACTACTAATGGAGGGTGTTCCACATATTAAGCAGAGCACCATTTTCATGCAATATGGGGAAGAAAAAGGATCTCTCTGCTGTTGAAAAGAGTGAAATAGTTCAATGCCTTGGACGAGGTATGAAAACATTAGATATTTCATGAAAACTTAAGCGTGATCATCGCACTATTAAGAGATTTGTGGCTGATTCAGAGCACAGACGGGTTAGTGCAGATAAAGGCACATTGAGGAAGATTTCTGCCAGATCCATGCATCGGATCAAGAGAGCAGCTGATAAAATACCATTACATAGAAGCAAACAGATATTTGAAGCTGTGGGTGCCTCTGGAGTCCCCCGGACATCAAGGTGTAGAGTCCTCCAGAGTCTTGCAACTGTGCATTAAGCTTCTATTCGGCCACCACTAACCACTGCTCACAAACAGAAACGGCTGCATTGGGCAGAAAAATACATGAAGACTAATTTTCAAACAGTCCTGTTCACTGATGAGTGCCGTGCAACCCTTGATGGTCCAGATGGATGGAGTAGTGGATGGTTGGTGGACGGCCACCCAGTTCCAAAAAGACTGCGAAGTCAGCAAGGCGGTGGTGGAGTCGTGTTTTGGGCCGGAGTCATGGGAAGAGAGCTTGTCAGCCCCTTTAGGGTCCCCAAAGGTGTAAAGATGACCTCTGCAAAGTATGTGGAGTTTCTGACTGACCACTTTCTTCCCTGGTACAGAAGGAAGAACTATGCTTTCCATAATAAAATCATCTTCATGCTTGACAATGCACCATCTCATGCTGCAAAGAATACCTCTGCATCAATGGCTGCTATGGGGATAAAAGGAGAGAAAGTCATGGTGTGGCCTCCATCCTCCCCTGACCTCAACCCTATTGAGAACATTTGGAGCATCCTCAAGCAAAAGATCTATGAGGGTGGAAGGCAGTTTACATCCAAACAGCAGCTCTGGGAGGCTATTCTGACATCTTGCAAACAAATTCAAGCAGAAACTGTCCAAAAACTCACAAGTTCAATGGATGCAAGACTTGTAAAGCTACTATCAAATAAGGGGCCCTATGTTAAAATGTAATGTGACCTGTTAAAATGTTTAAAAAGTTAAAATGTTGTTATAAGTTTGATTGAAATAGCTTTTAATTTCAGTAAATATGCTGCACAAATGACAATTTTCAGTTCTTTACAACCTATAAAGTGTTTGTGCATTGTAAGTTGTTTATGTTTAAAAAAAAAAACACTTATCATTAGGAGGTTTGTTCAATAAAATTTGAATTGTACTCTTAATAGTTGATAACATGAAAATTATGCTGACTGTTATTTACATAAATTATTTAGATAAATGAGAAAAATAAAATTTGCATAATAATTTGGAACAGGGTGTAGTCTTTTCTTTGCATATTCGATGTGGGCTAATAGTGATAAGCCCTTATTATTTAGTTAATGCATGATTCTTTAGGATGCTCTCTTAACCATGCTTTGGCCTGTGGTGGCACTATTATCCTCTTGATATTGCGATTTGTCAAGGGCATGGCATGTTGGGTATGTCATACCTTCCAACATTTCAAATGGACAGAGAGGGACATTTTAATTTTAGAGCAGTGACACGGGGGTGACCAGGTGCAGGGCTATTCTGAGAAATGTTATGTAACAGTAATCTAGGATAAAAAAAACTCAACTCCATCGAGTTCAATCTTTAAATCCCCCAGACGGGGATAAAGAAGTGGTATGAACCATTCACTGGGACCCTACCGCATTTATTAATATCTACCACTAGACACCAGTTAGAGGATTTGGCAGGATTGTGTGCCAAAGTCCTACCCTGTTTATTATTATCTTCCAATGTATATGCGGTGGAGGATAGGGCAAGGCTGTATGCCTAAAGTCTGCTCATTTGTTACTATCTTCCACTGTATATAAGAGAGGATTGGGAAAGGCTGTAGGACAGGATCCTAGCAGTCTCATTTATGTGTCCCCAGCTCCCTCATCCGCGTTGTCCACCAATGTAGGAATCATGCTTTCTGCGATACCATGCTGCCTCCTTGGATTTCCAGTTCCTTGCCACATCCCCATACCTGGTACATATCATCAGGCATGCTTCTTCTGACTGCAGAGAGATATAGCTAGGTCCTTCTCCCAGATTCTTGCAGTGGTGGCTAACTGTAGAAATGCCCCAATCTCAGCTAGTAGGGCCATGGTCTAAATGGCACCCTATTTGAAAGCACTGAGCAAGTTGCTTAGTAGTTCTGTCTTCTGTCTTTTATTGTATTTTACATTTTATACTACTGACCTGGATTTATTGTTTTATTTTATAAAATAGCACTTAGCTTGTTATATATATATGTAAGGCCTTGGCCTGTAGTTGTGGGAGGGTCTTGAATTCCCTTTAAAAGGGCGCCAATCATCTCCAACCTTACCGTGGACAGTCTGGCGAATCACTTCTGACTGGACTTCCGGTTCCCTAAATGCTTGCAGCTGTTCCAGAATGAACCTGGCCTGCGGACCACACACAGCCAGACCCGCCAAGGTCCACGGCTGCTGTACAGGGGCATCGGCTCAGGGGTTCACAGAGTTTACCCGCCGGGGGGCCTTGCTCCCATGACAACTTACCCGAGTGCCAAACTAACCTGAGTGCCCCCTCAGCCTGCACTCATCGCAGTGCTCTCTGCTGGCTACCCGATCACATGTTCGAAGGCTCTTCCAGATCTCCACCGGTCGGAACCCGGGCTGTCCTCAATGTATTAAATATCATGTGTATGTACTGCTATTCAATTCTGTTAGCCAACATTATTGAGACATTTACGCCTCTCAAGTTGTATATTTAAAGTAATCTGGCTATTTATGTCATTCTGCTATATTTAGGGTTTTGATATGTTTTCAGTAAGTTCCGTGTCAGGTACCTCTATAAATATCCAATATTTGTATTTTACTCCATGCTCAGAGTACGGAAGCCCCATGTATCTATCTTAGTCTGGTATAGTGAGTAAACTCCCCCCGGGTTTAGTGAGTGAACTATAGTGAGTGGACTCACCAGGGGTACGGAGTGTAACCACATATCTGCTTTGCCGGCACCTCACCAGGGGCTGGCCATGACCGGCACAGTAGGGCTACTCATTGGGTCTTAGTTCGGCCAGCAGCACTCGGTGCGGTGTCGGCTCCCTCCACAGATGGCACCAGGCTATCTCTGGCTGTCAAGCGCTGTCTCAGCACACGCTCTGCCTGCCTCATTAGTCGGGACGGCAGAGGGTCTACAAGCGTAAATACATGCAAATCTCATCACTCTCGACCAAGCGTGACCACATAGAGGGATTCATGCTGACCCTGACAGGGATGGACACGACGGTCCTGCATATGGACTAATATAGATATGGTACCAATAAATTACTTATGTTATGTGCACATAATTGGTCAACACTCAGTATTATACGAGTGCTGTGGTTTGCTATCCACGTCATGGGAGTCTTAAACGTAATATCTGACATGACGTGTTAGTACTAGACTTAACTCATTTTGTATTGTAGGTCTTGAGCTGTTTGTGGATATAGTTACTGAGTACTGTTTAGTGGTGGATGGCCATATCAAACTTCTTGCCAATTGTGATGGGGGGGGGGGAGTAGGGATAACCTTTTTCCTTAGGTAGTTTATTTTAGACATCACTGAAACACCATAACTACTTTGCATCTTTGTAAAGGGTTTTGGTGTAACGTGCAGAGGAGTCACTCGTAGCGGCAGCGATGGCTAAATACCACTACAGCTAAGAACCGCCCTCACTGTAACGACCACAAGTATCCATTCTGGTCTGTCTGTGTAAATTCTGCCTATATGCTTCAGATACTTGGCCTTATTGGGTTATTGATGTGGTTTGGGGTTGTACGTATTAAATGTTATTTTAATGGGCATTGACATCTCGCTTTCTTTAGGTGCCTTGGTCATGCTGGTTGGTTGCTGTACATGCACTGCAATTCCGTCACCTACCTTTGTCATATTTTCATCACTCATCTATAGATTCTGGTAGGTTTTCTGTTTACTGTTCGGGGCCACGATCTGGGCCACTCACATAATCTATACGTACGGTTACTCCCCATATAGTTTTCACTGGGTTACAGCACGTATCTACTACCTCCCTCTTGCTCCTATTTTCTGCTTATAATCTCGTCCTGACAGACTGTATCAGGCACGTTTTCACAACCCCATACTTTCTATTTAGGGTAATACTGGCTTTTGAAATTTAGGTTGCCCAACTAGGTTTTGTTTCCGGTCTTAATCCATACATTAGTGGTCCCGCGCGGCCAACACCCATCCTCATACTCTGAGGTATACGCCCCTCGGCCCAATTCATAGGTAGCCGCCTCGCATTGTTGCATAGGGAGGGCCTCCCATGTCACTCCCATTCTTCCTTATGCTTTAGTTGCCACCGAGAGGCCGACACCCCGCCACAACGTTTCGGTAGCCTCAAAAATCCCCTCGGGCCAACTCATAGTTAGCGCCTCTCATGCTGCTTGGCAATTAGAAGGGACTCATCTGTCAAGTTAGCTTAATTTTTTGCCGCTTGGCTTCTAGCTAGCCTGCCAGTAACCGGTCCCTTTGTCTCACTTATAATGATTGAGTTGCATGTATATTTTCTGTTATGTATAAAGTTCCGGAGGGACTGGTGGTTCTAGTTCGGGTAGATTGTTGCAAGTTTTGTTCTCCTTATTCCCGGGCTCATGGTAATTCCATGTGTACGAATTATGTTTTCCTATAACCTCACCACACGGGCATCAACATCACGTTATTGGTTACGCTTTTACAACGTCATTTGGTTCACTTTATCAGCAATAGGCTGGCTCAGGGGTTCAACATGGGTTTTGTACATTTTGACAACTGGGACAATAGAAGGCAATTATAAGGATGGAATTAGTTTGAGGGTTGTGGGGGGGGTTGGGTCCTTTTATTTTTACATTGGGGAAAACCAACCCCATATGGGGGACACAAGGGGCACTTAATTTCCACCCTGACCAATAATATACGTCTCCACTGTTCCCAGTCTTCATTCACTCATACTCTCCGAAACACTTTACTTACAATTTGCCGCTATCAACTATGCCATTTGGGCCATCCTGGTGACTGGTACAGGCGCTTGGCTCAAACAAAACTGACATTGTCAATGTTTTAACTTATTTCCCATTCACCCTTTGCTATGGCATATACACTGCATTTAAGTGGCAGGGGCTTTATTTTCTCATTACTTACTTTTAGCTCCGAGAGCAGCCACGGAATCGGTGCTACTTGGCTGATAGTTTGTGTTGGTTATGGCTTAATATGTACTGATGTCCGTCCGTTCTTTCTACCTGTACAATTTTCCCCTTTGTTGAGTACAAGGCACTCCCCCTAGCAGCCTTACACCCATGTTGGCGTTGGTGTCCCTGGCTACCCCAGTCTCCCCTCACAAGACCTTAGGTCTTGTTAATGCCACGCAATTTTTGGGGATCCTACTTGACTCTATCCACATACAAGCTGGCCTTCCCCATGACATGGATTGAGCGCACCCTATCATGCATTTGAACTCTACTTGCAACCAGGTCTGGCAACCGCTAGGTACTTCAATTACTGCTGGGGTCGCTCAATGTTGCCACGTGATTCATCCCACAGGGTAGATTCTTCATTTCCCTACTACTCCTTATTCCCACGACTCACCACAGACGCACCACATATCACGTTAGTCACTCATGCATCCTCTGATTTACTAATGTGGCGCTTTCCTCAAATACTGGAAAGGGCAAGCCATGTTATCCTCCCTCTCTGACATTTCACCCTCCGTTTTGACAGATGCCGCGGTAAGCTCTTGTTTGTTTTTTGGCCATCAGAGGGGTTATATGGCGTGGTGTGTCTTGGCCTATAGGCGTTAAGTCCCGACCCAGCTTCTTTTCTACTTCAGCCTTGTTTGAATGATGTCTGATCATGACAGCTGCCGTTGCCTAGGGGCCAATATGGTCCGGTCACTCGGTCGGATGTTATTCACATACACCTAACCATTGCGCATATAGGCCGATCTTCATCTCTAGTCATCAGGAGACGGTTGAGGAATCTCACTTGGGTAGCCACTGGCATATCTTATCACAGGTATTCACGTGCCGGGTTTCACAAACATCTCCGTTGACCATTTCCATGGGTTTCATTTGAGCTTTCGGACAGACACTGCCAGCCTCTTCCGGGCTGGCTAACCTACCCCGCCTTTCCGAGACATGCTTGCATGTCCCGTTTCTCACCTTACACTTTCAGTCAACACTAGGTACTTATACAATAGGGTGTTCACATATTTTTCACTAAGGCTATAGTTGGGTTTCAAGTTCTTGACATGTTTGCTATGATATCTTTTATTGGGGTTCACTTCTTTTGCCACCTTTACTTAAATTATCATTTAACCCAATTAAACTGTACCTTACGGATATCCAACACTACATGCTCATACGACACCGCAACAATACAGGATTCCTTTCATATTATCTAATAAAGATCTACTGAAAGGAATTCAAATCCAAGACACACATACCATCTCAAAGGATACCGATCCACACGGCATATTTCATTCACTATCCGACTTAGTAGATTCAGCTCCGGTTGAACACATGACCATACGACAATCAAACGGCCATACATCTAGCATGCTGTGGGTTCCTACGTCCCAGGAATTTAACTGAATATAACTACCACTGAATTCCTGGGAATGTCTGATATCCAGACACCTTAGACCCTATAGCACATACGGCCACCATACCCCTATTACCTACTCTAGACAATGGTGCCCGGTAAAGTTTGGGATACTTATTGCACCACTTTACAGATATAACCACTCAAACCATTATCAAAACTTTATGGCTCCTTTCTTACAGCATCTTTAGTCAAGCTTCATGTTCACTTACTGTGAACTAGGCTCGGCCTAATACAAACCTTTCATCAGGACACTCCTTCCACATAGGGGCAGCATTCTGTGAGAAACTGACTCTGCTGGGTACCTGAGATCTGGTAACCTTGACTCTACAAGCATTGGTATCAGTGACAAGTCTCTTCAGCTGTGTCTGGTCCTGTGTCTGGTTCTTGGCCTGTAAAAGCCACTTCCTGTCTCTGTACCTTTGCCAGATTATTGTGGTTCCTGTACTCTCTAATCAAGCTTGTTCCTGTTTCTCCTATCTGTTGCTGAATTTGGACCGTTTTGACTTTGCTGCTTCTCCTTCCCACTGACATCGGCTTGCCTCACGACGATTATCATCTCTCTGTTCCAGTCTACCATCTCTGCTTAAGACCAGACAGCCACTCAAGGCTCAGGGGCTCAACCACCTGAGTAACGAGTGGCTACCTCTGGCAGAATACTTTGCTGATCTGGCTACTGGACTCCAAAACTTTCTAACATCAATATAATTACAGAATAATCTGGCCCATTCATGGAGACCGTCGGATCAGATTCTGCATTGGCCCAGCAGGTTGCTTTTAATGCACGAACTATGCAGACCCAGGCACAGACCATTCAAGTGCTGCAAGATCAGGTAGCTGAACTGCAAAATGAAGTTCAATCAATGCATAGTGAGCTTACCAGCTGCAGGGCACATGATGTTGCGGCTACTGCTGCTACTACTGTTACACTTGCACAAGATGCCCGCTTGCCTCTACCAGAAAAATTTGGAGGAGACCGCAAAAAATTTAGGGGTTTCCTAAATCAATGCTGTTTGCATTACATGATGTTGCCTAACCGTTTTCCATCTGAAAGAGCGAAGGTGGAATTTATTTTCTCCCTATTCAAAGATGAAGCCCTGGTTTGGGGCTCCCCTTTTCTGGAACAGGACAGTCCAGTCTTGGGAAATTTAAAAGACTTTCTTGAGGCCATGTGCCTAGTTTTTGATGACCCCAATCGCTGTGCTACAGCAGAAGCCACTCTCCTTCATTTACATCAAGGGAGGCGCTCTGTGGCTGAATATGCTGCTGAATTCAGATAGTGGGTTGCTGATACTACTTGGAACCAATCAGCCCAGAGGTTCCACTTCAGAAGGGGTCTCTCAGAAGCTATAAATATGAGCTAGCTCGTGTTGATCTTCCTGTTGAGTTTGATGCATTTGTGCGGTTGGCTATCTGTATTGATCGAAGACTTTCAGAAAGAAGATTGGAAAGACAGGGCTCTTTTAAACCAAGTGTTACTCCTACTTTCTATTCAAGAATTTCTACTCCGACCCCACAAACACCTACAGACTCTGAACCTGAGGCTATGCAGGTAGATCTAATAAGAGGGTCATTATCCAATGAAGAAAAACAGTGGCGACGCACTCACAATTTATGCCTGTTTTGTGGTAGTGCTGGGCATTATGCCATCAATTGCCCTAGCAAGTCTAAAAGAACAATAGCTATGACTGCTGAGGGTGCACAGATTCAACACCAAACACAGATTTCAGACCAACTGGATTCTGTCACACAACCCTTGTTTTCTCTGGCTCAGGGTGAAGAGGGTATGATGACTCAACATCCTCATTTGGTGGTGCCTATCACTTTGCAATATGGTGATAATAAAATTTCAACAACAGCTATGATAGATTCAGGCCGAAACTTTTGGGATATTAGATTTGCAGCAGGAAATAAAATTCAGTCTATCCCTAAATCTTCACATGTGTTATGTAATGGAAACAGAAGACGGTTCTCCACTTACGTCAGGCCCGGTTACACATGAGACTGTGCCCTTAAAATTGATTCTGGAAGTGAATCACCATGAGTCTATATCTTTCCACCTAATTTCCTCAACACAGTTTCCAGTGATTTTGGGTATACCCTGGCTTGCTCTGCATAACCCACAGATTGATTGGAAGACTAGAACTTTGTCCTTTCCTTCAGAACACTGCTTAATGAATTGTCAACCCTCTAAGGCAACACCTGTTGCCACAACAATTAATGAAATGGTTGCTACAAACTTAACTAAGCTTCCTCTACAATATCGGGATTTTGCAGATGTCTGTGATAAGAAGAATGCACAACAATGATGTACTACGGGATCTCCTGGATCAGTTTGTTGTGGCATATTTGGATGATATCCTGATATTTTCTGATAATCTTGAAAATCACAGAAAACAGGTCTGCATTGTTCTTGAGCGCCTTCGTAACCACCAGCTATACATTAAACTGGAAAAATGTGAGTTTGAACAAATTCAATTCCTGGGATATGTAATAACTCCTAAAGGTTTAAGTATGGACGCAAGTGAAATTAATGCTGTGCTGGACTGGCCCATCCCCAAGAATGAAAAAGATATTCAGAGATTTGTGGGGTTTGCCAATTTTTACAGGCGTTTCATTAAGAATTTCTCTGCCGTTATTACACCGATCACTGAACTTACACGTAAAGGGACTCCTTTTCAGTGGTCCAATAAGGCTGACACTGCATTTTCCAGATTAAAGACTCTGTTTACATCTGCCCCTATCCTGGTACATCCTCAGCCAGAATTGCCATTTACTGTAGAGGTAGATGCTTCTGATTCAGCTGTTGGGGCTATACTGTCTCAAAGGACTGGACCTAAGATGTTGTTACATCCATGTGCCTTCTATTCCCGCCAGATGTTACCAGCAGAAAGAAATTATGACATAGGGAATAAAGAACTTTTGGCTATAAAAGCTGCCTTTGCCGAATGAAGACATCTCTTGGAGGGAGCCACCCATCCAATTACTGTCCTCACAGATCACAAAAATCTGGAATGTATTCAATCAGCTAAGAGACTGTCAGCCAGACAAGCACGCTGGTCCCTATTTTTCTCAAGGTTTAATTTTTTGATTTCACACCGCCCTGGTTCCAGAAATGGCAAGGTAGATGCCTTGTATAGGATAGCTGACCCCCTCCATACTGCAGTAACCAAAGCCACCATCTTGCCTGAGAGTAGATTTTTAGGAGTTACCTTTCCTTCTGATCTAATGTCTCGCATTAAAAAGGGCTACGCTGAAGATCCAGTTTTTCGTGATCCTCCTCGTGATCTTCATATGACCATGCTTAATGGGTTTTGGATTTTTCAACAACGTCTGTTTGTTCCAGAATCAGTGCGACTGGACGTTTTACGTCTCTACCATGACTCAAAACCAGCAGGTCATCCAGGAATCCGAAAGACACAAGAACTACTTACCCAATCCTTTTGGTGGCCTAAATATTATGAGGATGTTAAGAAGTATGTGTCCTCTTGTGATGTATGTGCCAGACATAAGACTCCTCGCTCATCCCCTGTTGGCATGCTTCAGCCTCTTCCTATTCCTCATCGTCCCTGGGGATCTATATCCATGGACTTTATTGTGGAACTACCTCCCTCTAAGGAACTCACTACCATTCTTGTTGTTGTGGACCGGTTAACTAAGATGAGTCATTTCATACCAGCTCGTGGTCTCCCTTCAGCTAAACAGACTGCTGACCTAGTTATTCCGGAAATATTTCGCTTGCATGGAGTGCCTGATGAAGTCATTTCTGACAGGGGAGTGCAGTTTACATCTCATTTTTGGAAATATTTTTGTTCTAGTCTAGGTATTAATGTAAATCTGTCAGCTTTTCATCCACAAAGTAATGGACAGACTGAGCGAACCAACCAGACTTTAGAACAATATTTGCGGTGCTATATTAGTTACCTGCAGGATGACTGGCTGGATTTTCTACCCACGGCGGAATTTGCCTATAACAATGCCCAACACTGCTCCACTTCTCTGAGCCCATTTTTTGCCAATTATGGTTACCATCCAACCTTTCTAGTGAGTCTCCCAATTACTACTTCCATTCCTGCAGTCACTGACCGGCTAACCGCCTTACGAGATTCCCAAGAACTGTTGAAGAAGACTCTTTCGGAGGCTCAGGAATGTTACAAAAGAGCTGCTGATAGGCATAGAAAGGAGGCCCCAGTTTATCATGTTGGTGACAAGGTTTGGCTGTCAACAAAGAATCTTAAGCTTAGGATTCCTTCTCATAAATTGGGTCAAAAGTTCATGGGACCTTTTGAGATCATCGCTCAGATCAATGCTGTCACCTTCCGTCTGCAACTTCCAGATTCCATGAAAATACATCCAGTGTTTCACGTTGCACTGCTTAAACCTTTTCAGGAAAATACTTTCCCTGGTCGAGCCCTGCCTGCCCCACCACCAGTCCTCGTGGATGGTGAAGATGAATACGAGGTGGAAAAAATTCTTGACTCCAGGATATTCCGCAACAAGCTTCAATATTTGGTTCATTGGAAAGGCTATGGTGAGGAGGATAGATCGTGGGAACCAGTGGACAATATTCATGCTCCTGATCTTCTTCAGTCTTTCCATGCACAGTACCCTGCTAAACTAGGAAATAGTGCATCCAGAGGCTGCGCCTGTAGAGGTGGGAGTAATGTGAGGAACTGACTCTGCTGAGTTTCGAACCCTGGTTTACATGCTGCAAAACCTCTTCCTCACCAGTACACCAGCCTGCCTTTTTGCAAATGTACCTGAGATCTGGTAACCTTGACTCTACAAGCATTGGTATCAGTGACAGGTCTCTTCAGCTGTGTCTGGTCCTGTGTCTGGTTCTTGGCCTATAAAAGCCACTTCCTGTCTCTGTACCTTTGCCAGATTATTGTGGTTCCTGTACTCTCTAATTAAGCTTGTTCCTGTTTCTCCTACCTGTTGCTGAATTTGGACCGTTTTGACTTTGCTGCTTCTCCTTCCCACTGACCTCGGCTTGCCTCACGACGATTATCATCTCTCTGTTCCAGTCTACCATCTCTGCTTAAGACCAGACAGCCACTCAAGGCTCAGGGGCTCAACCACCTGAGTAAGGAGTGGCTACCTCTGGCAGAAAACATTGCTGATCTAGCTACTGGACTCCAAAACTTTCTAACATCAATATCATTACACATTCTGAGCTTCCTCCAACCACATTCCAGCTTATATCATCGGGGATATGGGACGCTGGAAGTTCTCCGCCTATACTCCTTAAATTCCGTACCCACTTAAAAAGGTAATACAAGTTTTTCATGACTTATACGAATAAGCAATGGTTGTTATATGATTCATTTTGTATGGTATTCTTTTTGCCCACTTTTATTACAGGCCTACTGCTCTGTCGATTCCGGCACACCACAACCGACTGGTGTCATTTGAATATGTCTATTGGTTATAATATGCTATGTTACACTATTATCACAGCTAGATTGCCCCGACTACAAATGTAAGGCCTTGGTCTGTAGTTGTGGGAGGGGCTTGAATTCCCTTTAAAAGGGTGGCCAATCATCTCCCACCTTACCGTGGACAGTCTGGCGAATCACCCCTCCCACCGCTCCCTCTATTCATATCACCCTCTAAGGTAGGCCCACTTTTATTACAGGCCTACTGCTCTGTCGGTTCCGGCACACCACAACCGACTGGTGTCATTTGAATATGTCTATTGGTTATAATATGCTATGTTACACTATTATCACGGCTAGATTGCCCCGACTACAATATATATATATATATATATATATATATATATATATATACATACATACATACATACATACACCGGTAATGTGAAATATGAGTTTAGCTATACATTTTGCATTTAGTATGTTCTGACACTTCACCTGAATCTTTGCCCCTGTGTGTCTACGGTTTGGATCTATTTCGCAAACTTGTCTTTGACCTTTGTTTGGCGTAGCTGTCTTTGAACCTTGCTCCTGGATATTAATTTTGGCCTATTTCTGAACTACCCCTACTGCCTTTTCACATTATTATACCATTCAACTACTTGGAGACATGCATCATGGGTTCCTGTTATCCAAACCTTCCTGATACTTTTTTATTATACTCCATTGCACACATTGTAGAGGATAGGTTGCCAGGACCCAACCCATCTGATTATTTCCCTTAGTGCTCCTGTACTTGGGGTTGAGTATAGGATGGGGTCGTTGCCATCAACACAACAATAAACTAAAAAAAAAAACACACAGAAAAGCACAGCTTTTAATTTACCTATTTCATGAGGCGTTTCGCCTGGCTTATTATAGATTTTCTTCTTGTTGTAATGTAGTTTTTAATATACAGTCACTAAAATAATACTAATATAGTACTGCTGTCAAATCAAGAGAGCACAGAGGGGAAAAGAGGAAGAGATAATGGAATGTAAAGGAAGCACAAAAAGTGCTATCGTTATCTTTAACATTTTTCTAACATGTTTTTTTCAATAGGGGAACAATTTTATATGCACGTTGTAGCATGCTAAAATCATGTTCCCTTTTTAGCACAGCACATGACTGTTTTAAAATTCTGATAACAGTACCCAACAAAAAAATATATTTCTACCACCCTCTCTCCATAGACATAAATTCAAAAACAAATTGCAAAAACCAAACTAAAATAGCCAAATTGGAGAAAGAAATTGATAAGCTTTTATATTCAGCTATTTTGGCCTATAATGTTACAATTTGATTTCCCAGTCACCAAAATCCACTATTTATGGAATAAATTCAAGAAGGTCTTATTTCAACTGGGATCTAGATGTCAAAAGTAATCATAATCAGGAACTTTACACCAGCATTAAATTGGAGGCCAAGGCAACACCTTACACAATCGAGTAAAAGATTGCGAGGGCTATAATTCTATAAGTGGAGATGTGAAGTGGTAGTACCCTGGGCTCGCAGGGCTGGCAACATTGGGCTTGGGGACAGGAACAAATGAGTATCTTATTTTGTGCACATAACTAAATGATGTCAGTGTGGATGCTCCTAGTAACATGGAACATACAATATATGTATTTGACGTATGGAGGCTTTTAGAGTTGCAAGATGTAATATTATATACATATGTTGATCAGCACCAGCATTAAAACTTAGATATGCAGAGAAGAAATATGGGATACAGCTGTTACTTCTAAAACGAAAATAAATTATACATAGTGTAATATGTCAGAACATTATATATATATATATATATATATATATATATATAAATAAAACACACTCATACTAGTAGCGCACATAATAGTATGCAGTTAATATTGCCTTAAGGATACCTCCCCTGATGGCGCTAGGGGGTGAATACTTTCCCTTTATGGATATCACTCTGCAGAAATCAGCAAATAACAAGAACAGTCAGTTGTGTAAAAAAAACGGTGCTACGCGTTTCATTCTAAACTTAGCACTTCTTCAGGGACCACAAAGATATAAAAACAAAGAATCCGGGGGCATGGCCAACTATCTTGCTGAACTGACGTGCTGGTTTGGAGCTCTGTACCAGAAACAACACATAATAGGCGAAAAGTCCCAAAGTCCCACAAACGGCCACTCACAAGCCTCCTACCAAGAGACGTCCATGGGGAGAAAAAATAAGAAATTCTGCCTCCCAGAGCTGCCAAAATCCCCCGTTATTAGGCTCGCGTTTGCAAGGCCCTCTCCACTGGCTCCCGCCAAAATGGCGCCTGAAGCACTCAGTGAGACCTCGGACGACTCCCACGAGGCCAGGGAGAGCCTTGCTTCGCCTCCTGCTGAAGATGGGGCTCACTACCAAGCCTCAGAGGAACACTCCTCTCCTGTAACTAAGCAGGACATAAGGGATCTGCTGGAAGAAATGCGGGAAGTGTGGAGAGCAGACCTGCAGAGCACAAAAAAGGAGGTGGGTGATCTCCAGCAGAGGCTTACAGCAGTTTAATCCAGAGTGGGAGCAAGGGATCACCAGCTGCAGCACTCCAGTGACATGGTACAAGCCCTCAGCTCCCAAGTCCAGTCACTCACACGCACAGTCACAACTCTGGAGATCCGGCATAGGCGGCGGAACATCCTCATCCAGGGGCATCCCAGAGAGCGTTAGGGGAGAAGCCTTGTTGCCCTACATACACCACTTACTCACGGTGATGGGCATAAAGGGTGAGCGCCAAGCCTGGCCTGATACTGTCAGCATTTTGGATCTGTAAAGCCGCAACAGCGCCAGTGGAAACGCCCAGAGACACAATAGTGGTCACAAGAGATATGGCAACCCGCTTCGCTGTCATGTCCCGCTCCAGAGCCCTAGGCACAGTGCAACTGAATGGCAGCACTGTGGCCTTCTATGGGGACCTCCCTTTCGCAACACTTGTAGAAAGGAGACAACTGGCGCCTGTAGCAAGAAGACTAAGGGAAGCGGAAATTAGATACCGATGGGGTGCAGACAGCTCCCTAGCGGTACCACGGGGAGACCAGACGCTCACCCTGTCCTCCAAAGACGACCAGGAGACATTCCTCAGGAAGCTTAACCATGCAGGATGCATACGAGGGAGGGGCCAGCGGAGGTGACAATCAAGCACTGCGTCAGCCCAAGAACAACAGGGGGCCGAGGAGAGACATCAACGCACCGACTATAACAAAGAGACAGCCCTAAGCTTTAGCAGGTGGCAACTCCAGTCCGTCTGATGGAATCTCGCTGGCCCTAGCAACCATACGGTACGGTGCACGAGAGAGCAGCCCTGGGACACTCGATCTAACAGAGGTCCAGAACCCCACACAACTCCAGCTCCTGTACACAGAGACTTTTGCACACTCCTGAGTGACACAACAGCAACTGCATAAGGCCCCTAAAACCAAAGCTAACAATAATATATGTCCTTGCTCACCCCTAGTAATCGCCAGACACATAGCCAAAAAAATAATATAGCTAAAGCCAGTTGCTCGCCAGACAATGTTTATGCAAAACTGCAAAACTGTCACTATACACATGCAAGTTTGACATTACTTATATTTGAAATTGTTACTATTTACTTTCTAAGTCTAAGTTGTATTTTGAGTCTTTAAACTCCAATAAAATACAAATTAAAAAAACAAACAAAAAACAAAGAATCAAATTCGAACTAAGAATCACCCTCCAACGACTTCAATCCAAGAGGGGAAGAAAGAGGATGCCCATTTCACCACCAATGAACATTCAGGTTTAGTCCTATATAAAGGGTTTGTGTGGAAGGGGGTTTTAGGCTGCTTTGTGGTACATGATTATTCGAATCTTTGGTTTTGTATCTTTGTGGTGGTCCCTGAGGAAGTTCTAAGTTTAGAAAGAAATGCGTAGGAATGTTTTTTTTTTTTTTTACACCACTTGTTATTTTGATATATTTTATTTGTTTATCTTGTATACAATTGCCATAATAAAAACAATTAATTACCTTTGTCTGATTCCTGACTATGGTTTCCAGTTGAATTCAGGTTCCTGCAGAGTGATATCCATAAAGGCAGAGGAGGTATTGGCTTCCCAGTACCATGGAGGGAGCCACCCTTAAGGTGATATTAACTACATACTATTGTGCTTGCTACCAGCATTGGTGTTATTTATATGTTCTGACATATTACACTATGTATAATGTATTTTCTTTTTAGAAGTAACAGCTGTATCCCATATTTGTTCGGTGTATATCTATGGTTTTATGAGAAGTTACCATCTAGGAGGTACCTTTGGGAAGCTGTACAACTTAAAGGACCACTATAGGCACCCAGGAAACTTCAGGTTAATGAAGTGGCCTGGGTGCCAGGTCCATCTAGGGTTAACCTTGCAGCTGTAAATATAGCAGTTTCAGAGAAACTGCTATGTTTACATTAGGGTTAATCCAGCCTCTAGTGGCTGTCTCATTGATTTTTCACAGTGAGAAGACGCCAACGGCCATAGGAAAGCATTGAGAAATGCTTTCCTATGGACTGATTAAATGGGCGCGTGGCTCTTGCCGCGCATGCGCATTCGGCGGATGACGTCAGAAGAGGGAGGAGAGTCCCCAGCGCCAAAGGAGTCCAGTGCTGGAGAAAGGTAAGAATTTAACCCCTTCCTCCCCCTTCAGCCCGGCAGGAGTGGGACCCTGAGGGGGGGGTGGACCTAAAGACCCTATAGAGCCAGGAAAATGAGTTTGTTTTCCTGGCACTATAGTGGTCCTTTTACTGAGCTAGGTTAATTTGTTGCTTTTTACTTCACATTGGGTTTTGTGGTTGAGCATTTTGGATATTGTTTGTACAACATTAAAACCACTTGCCTAATATCATGTAGGTCCCCGTGTGCTACCAAAACAGCTCTGTTGTGTTGAGGCATGGACTCCAGAAGACTACTGAATGTGTCCTGTGGTATCTCGCACCAAGACATTTGCAGCAGATCATTTAAGTCCTGCAAGTTGCAAGGTGGGGCATCCAAGGCAAAGGCCCATTTTGTTGCCCCCTAATGAGAAACAATTCCATTCTCTCAGAACTCTATTCACTAAACACCATAGCAAACCGAAAACTAGAATGTAAAACACGAATGTAAGGTGCACCCAATTCTTTGAGCTGCACCCAATTCTTATTTTTTCTAAATGCACTGCTGGACACATGCATTCTTCCGACATATGCTGCAGCACACACTAATAAACATTGTTGCACACAAATAATCAGTGACATCAAATAGAAATACATGCTGTCACATGCACAGTCTGATTCACACTTCCACACAAATGCCCACTGAATGAGACACACGCATATGCACTCACAGAAACACAGTAAAATGCACACTGACACATACATAAATGCGCATACCAACACTACCAAACACACAAAGACACAAACAAAATCCATGTTTTAACCATACCCATTTTGCATATGACTTTTAAAGGGGTCTGGTGCAGAATGTCAGTATCCTACATGCTCTGGGAGGAAGGGATGTGAAATCACTCCGTCCCACCGCAACCCTATTGGTGGGTCAGTCTGCTCGGGGGCCTGGCTGACAGGCTGCTAAATATGGTGCCAACTGCTATAGTCCTGGTGCACACATTTCATTAAAGGGTTTCATGTGAGTCTGGGCTTTAATGCCTTTATGGCAGTTCTTCATTGAATAGCAATGCCTACATTACTCATTTTGAGTGAAACATAGCCCCCTTTAACATTCCACTCAACAATTCACACTGTATTTCCCCAGTGACACAGCATATGCATTTTGTACATGATGGAAGAAAGCATCTTTGCAGTTTACACTGTTGCAATCAGGAAGTGGTTTTCAGAAGCCAAAAGCCTCTTCCAAAATGACAGATGCTGTTTAGCTACTGATGTGGTGCGCTTTCAGTACGCAGCATAGTAGCACGTTGTTTCCTCTAGCATTTCTAAACACAGCAGCAAATGCAATAGGTGAACTTTGAAGATTGCTTCATTTTTCATAGTTCTGTTGTGCACTCTGGGATTGTGAACATTGCCATTTTCATGGTAAATTAGAACTTTGCATCATACAGTGAAGAACAATCACCGACTTGTGGGAGCAGAATATCTCAAAATGTAACAGTTATATCAAAATAATATTGATAAAATAAGTACATTGCAATTTGAATGGTTACTTTAATCACCAAGACCACTTCAGAGATTTGAAGTGGTATTGGTGGTAGGAGACTGTATGTATGCTGCACAGAGAAATGGGGCTTGTTATGCTCCAGACACATGTGGCTTAGGAATCACAAAACTTAAAGTCTTTCTTTACAGATTTGAAAGGGGTGACCTACTTACTAATGCCCAATAGGGCACTTTAAATTAAAAAAATATATATATGCCTTAAAAAGGGTTAGAGTAACTAGAGTAAGATTAACTGCTGAACTGACCTTACAAGAAATTGCATTGTTTTAATGGGAATCCAGCTAATTAATTACATTTGAAACAATTCACTAAGACCTTGCATGCTCACACATCCACAAGGAATTATGGGGCATGATATGCTGAGAATGGCAGTGTTTACTACAAGGTTCCAGAGGCGTATGCCAGGCCCAGCATGAAAAAAGAACCATTTATGACATGTACTAAATCTTGTGGTACTAGATTTACAGGCAGAGATGATAGATAGACAGACTGATAGTCATTACAGAGAGATGATGATAGACAGAGAGACAGATACATGTAACATCGATGCGTACACATGACACCAGTCCTCAGAAAATTCTGCATAATTCAATTCTAAACTTGGTCCTGCTGTGTTAAAATAACACATAAAATAACAGGACATTTTTGAGAATTTAATAGTGTTTCAGCAGTGCTTTGTATATAGGCAGTGGTGGGTCGGCTGGCCACTAGAACAACTTTTTCAGAGAAAAGGCAGTGTTCACATTACACCCTAGAGATACCTCCACTGACCACTCCTCATATAGCTAGAGGTGCATCCGGTGGCAGTGCTGCACAGAGTGACTGCCATTCAGTGTCTCCACTCTCTGCAAGCAGACACTGAACTTTCCTCATAGAGATGCATTGATTCAATGTATCTCTATGGATATGCGGATTGGCCAGAGCTGTGTTTGGCTTGTGCTGGCTCTGCCCCTGATCTGCCTCTTTGACAAGCTTAACCAGTTAAATGCTTAACCAGTTAAAATACTATATTTCGGTGGGCGGGGGGGGGGGGGGGGGGGGGGAGGAGGGGGGAGGGCAGTGGGTTAGATGGTGTTTTTAACACTATAGGGTCAGGAATATATGTTTGTGTTCCTGACCCTATAGTGTTCCTTTAATCTCTCAATTAAAAGGGACATCCAGGCTTTAACCCCATTAATTAAATTAAAAAAGTGATTTAACTGGCAAAGACTTGAGCAGTGAGACTGCAAGGGCACTAGAAAAAGTGCAGAGGCGGGCTACAAAATTAATAAAAGGAATGGAACATATCAGCTATGAAGAAAGGTTAACAAATTTAAACCTATTTAGTTTAGAAAAACGTCGCCCGAGAGGGGATATGATAACATTATACAAATATATTCGGGGCCAATACAAACCATTGTGTGGAAATCTATTCACAAACCGGACTTTACATAGGACACGAGGCCATGCGTTTAGACTGGAAGAAAGAAGATTTCGTCTAAGGCAAAGGAAAGGTTTTTTTACTGTAAGAACAATCAGGATGTGGAATTCTCTGCCTGAAGAAGTGGTTTTATCAGAGTCCATACAGATGTTCAAACAGCTACTAGATGCATACTTGCAAAGACAGAATATTCAAGGATATAATCTTTCAATGTAGGGTAATAACTGCTTGATTCAAGGATAAATCTGACTGCCATTCTGGGGTCAAGAAGGAATTTTTTGTCCTAGCTTGTTGCAAAATTGTGCTTCAAACTGGGTTTTTTTCTTTTTTTTTTTTTTTTTTTTTTTTTTTTCTTTTCTTTTGGATCAACAGCAAAAAACAGGTGTGAGGAAGGCTGAACTTGATGGACGCAAGTCTCTTTTCAGCTATCTAACTATGTAACTATGTAACTATGTAAGGGCATGGTATATACACCGAAACCACTTCATTAAGCTAAAGTTGATTTGGTGCTTAAAGTGTCCCTATAAAGTTGTGTTGGTATCTGGAATGTCTCTTTAATATGAATACTTACAATTTGTATTACCAAAAACAAAACAAATAATATATATATATACATATATATATACATATATATATATATATATATATATATATATATATATATATATATATATATATTTTTTTTTTTATTTACTATATAGAAAGCACATATAGTACTAGTATGTATATAAAATAACAAATATAAGTCAAGGTAGATATGAGACTATCAAAAGTAGATCACATTTACTATAAGGAATATTGAAAGAAATAAGGTAAACAAAAAAGTAACAAAATGAAAAAAGGAGCTAGTACCATTTGCATATCTTTTAGGGTAATTTTAATTATGAAGATAACGTTTGATCATTTTTAAAAACAATCTACAGAGAAAATGGCTGTATGTATGGGTTGCAATGTATGAGCTATCTGGGCTATTCATCGTACTCTGATTTGTAGCATACTGAAATGTGATTTTTAAACTTCTGGCTAAAACAGCTTTGACTATAGCTGACTATATAGTTTGAACTATATTTCCATCTTTTTGTAATTTGGGCTTCAATTTAGAATGTTGTGAATAACCCAGTATGTGTTCAAGGCGATGAGTGCAAGTTATGTAAGTATAGTTATACACAAATGGGAATTATATATTTTTTTACTTAATCTAGTGATTTCTATGAATTATATTAACATTTGATTGTATTCCTACAAATCTACTGCATATGTATAGACTATGTATTAATTACAGTATTAATAAATTATTTTTATTATTATTTATAAAGCACCAACAAAATCCGCAGAGCTGTACAGTAGGAGGACTAACAGACATGTAGTTATCGTTATCATCAGACAAGCTGAAGATTCAGGAACAGAGGGGTTGATGGCCTTGCTCGATGAGCTTACATGCTAGACAGAGTGAGGTATAGTGACCTGAAAGGTAAGGGTAGGGTGGAAAAACTAGGTTCCTAGAAGAGTATTCACTAAGGGCATAGTGGATGTATTTTTTTTTTTGTTGCTTTTTTTTAAATGACAGTTGCAGAAGAGGAATCAGGGTGTGGGGAAGGAAAGCTATTAACAGTTTAATTACTATGCATTCCCAAAAAATACTATCAGGGAAGAGTAAAATACCATTCAATAAGGTATATTATATTTTTTTAAACATATTTTATTATTCTATCTGTATCTGAAAACAGTTGTATTTCTGCTTCTGTTATTTCGAAACCAGTCTGGAATATTGCATAATATTACAAAATCTCTAAACATGTATATACAATGTAAGAATATTTTACATTATTTTATTTTAGCAAGTAACGCCAAACAGCTAATATCTATGCTAAATTCCTGCTATATCCTTTCTTCATGTGCCCCAATTAGTCCAGATCCTTCTAGAGAGAGATGCCATCCTGTTCAGAATGTGTTACTTTACCTAATTTTGCATCGTCTTGTGTAGTTCGTAATGCAGTTCCCATTTAGGTTGCCATCTGATGTACATTAGCCACTATTCAGGGATGGACTGACAAAAATCTGGGTAAACTGAGATTCTGGGTTCGTTGACACACAAAATACACACATAACAATACACGCAGTGGTTTATTCACTAAGCAAATTTAATGTGGAATATTAACTATGAAATTGCATATTTTAGGTCCAAATATCGGAATAAATAGATCAATTGGAGATTTTTTCCACTTAAGATATTTTGCTCTGCAATGTGCAATTTTCTTTTTTGTCTGTAGTTCGAGTGTGTTGATGCAGGAATTTATTTGTAGTTTGCAGTAGTTTTAGAATGTGTCTAGAGGTACATTTGTGTTTATTTTTAGGGTTAATGAAAGCAATGTGTATTTTTGTGTACTGTCCAGATGCAAAAATAGATGTGTGTATTGCAACCTTCATTACATGTTGTCCTTTGTGGTTTAGTTCAGGAGTAAAGAAATAAAGGAAATCTGTGGCTGTGATGCTCAGATCTCTTACTTGTTTTGTCTGCTGGTTATGATCAGCGAGTACATTCATTGTGGTTGTAACTGTATCCCTGTATGCCCCTTTTAATTAGACAAATGTATGCACCAACTATCCCTTCATTTTAATTTCATAAGGCTGATGCCTATGCAAAACATGAACCACTTTTTAAGTACATACATGTTGCTGAACTTGGTCTGTTGTATTTAAAGCCAGGGTAGAAATATTAAAAAATATTTTAAAAAACAGTAACAGAAAGTAAAAGAGTAACAGAGACTAAAGAACAAAACTATTGAGTGACAAAGGAGGAAATGTGTTACAATACCCGATCAGCTAAGCTGCAAGCCTCAAACCAGGAAACCTTTGAAAGACCTGCAACGAGATGTGTTAACTGCACAATTTCTCATTTCAGCTGTTATTTTTTTTTTCTTTCTGCTTGTAGGACACAAGCTCAAATGTAAAGTCGCTCGCAGCGAAGTTTAACTCGGTGCCTCATCCCATGGAGGATTCAGAGAAGTCACCTGTACACCCCGGTTTCAAGGGAATACAAGACAGAAGAGCTGGTTTTGAAAATAATTTCAGCCCTGCTGTCGATTTTCAAGCAAAAAAGCCTGCTTCACCAAAACCGACATATGGCTTGAAACCTGTAACAGATGAAGTAAAACCTTCAATAGCAAGACCCATCGTAGGAGTTAATAGAATTGGAGGCTCTTTTCAAGCTAACAAGGAAACTGAACCAAAAGGTGTCTTTCCAAAACCCCCAGGGTTCAAGCCTCCTGACCTGCACAAAGAAGAAGCCCGATCACCATTTCCTAAACCGATTGGAAATAAAACTGCTTTTGGTGGGACCCCTCCACAAGAACCTAGGTTTGGAGCTATCAAGTCAGCATTTGAGCCAGAACATAAGGAAAATCAAGAAAAACCTGTATTTCCCAAACCATCTGCCATAAAAGGACTCAATGCGGCCACAGAAAATGTATCAAAACCTATATTTCCCAAAAAGCCACAGCTGGGCGGGAAACCTCCAGGGAATGTCGGCACATTGCCTACAGAAAATGCAGTTAGCAACAATACCTTTGTGACTAAGACCTATTCAACATCTCTTGATAATAAGCCATTCATACAGTCTAAAGAACCCGCTGAAAGCAATGCTCAAGCGAATTCACGGCCAACGGGAATTAAATCTATCCAGAGTCCATTTCTGAAGCAAGCTGAGGAGGAACAGAACACTGGTGGCCCACGCCCAAATTTCCCAGTAAAAAGTTTTCAGAACAAAACGAGTCAAGATTCACTGTTCCCAAAACTGCAATCATCGGGTCAGGTGTCCAGGTTTGGGGAAAAACTTAAGGAACATGCACAACCCTCAGAACCCAAGAAAAAAACCCTGACTCCTATGTTTAAATTAGGTCCTGCACCCCAGAAGCCCGTTCGGCCACCAAAAGTAGACCTCACACGATTTAAAGGTACAAAAGGAAATGGTAAGTTGATTTTTTTAAATACATATTTTTTTAATCTAGCATTTCATGTAAATATATTTTTTATTACAGTGTTGGACATCTTTTCAATCGGGGAAGTCATTTGCTATTGAAATGCATAGTTATGGGTGATGTAGAGTCAACATAGCAAAACAGTGGAACCCATTTAATTTTGTGGTTTTACAGTAACTCTAACGGTGCTATTCAATAAGCCATATGCTATCAGGAATTCATTGGGGATTTGCAAACTGAATCCCAAAATATTTGAACTCAATATATATCCAAGTCAACTATTATGCCCTTAAACTTGCAATTCATTCACTCAATTCATGTTTTAGTGAATAAACCTGTGTGCATATTATGCTGTATTTTATAATGTTACTCTTTTAAAGCGAGGCAGGAAAAGGAAATAAAAAACAGGTTGTTTTATTATTGTTATTATGAATATTAATCTTGTCATGTATATGCCATCAGCATATTCCACTCCCATTTACGATATTAAAAGGGGAAGAAACCCCATTTTATTATTGCACAGGGATGTCATAAATTACAAAAACAAAATAAAGTGGACAGAACCAAGTAATACAAAGGGCCCTACACAGATAATCTTCTCATTTATAATTGTTATTCTGTATTTGTTTGGACTATATAGCATAACCTATTTAATCATACCTTACAGTATAACCAATGGTTGATATGAGAACCGGAATATTCTCAATATTTATATAGCAGTGAGCAAAGCTCCTCAATAACCTATTTCTTGTTAATATTTCGAATAGTTTACTACATATTGGTTTTCTATTTCTTTCCACATTAAAAAAAATCGTAAAGTGTTGTGGAGAATGTTGGTACTACATGAATGCCAATAACAATAATAATAGTAATAAAGGTGGTATAATCAAGAGAGTTAAATAAAACAAATACTTCGTCATCCATTTTTAAACTGAAATGTTTTAACTGTAAAGCAATTTATTCCCATAAAAAAAGCAAAGGCATGTGTAATTTTAGAGGAAATTATTTGAAGTAGCTAGAAGCTGTGGGCAGAGCCATACTAACATAGGGGCTATTGGAGCTGTAGCCCAATGTCCATGCATTGCAATAGATCCACATGTTGAAATAGGAGACCTTTCTTTTCTCCAAATTCATTGCACATAGACCTTTTGTGCTCCATTATCCATGGGTTGGAATCTATGTGTCTCCTTACTCATAGGATGGTCTGTGCCCCCTCTAACTTCCCTGCTTTACCAGGGAAGCCTGCATGTGAAGATGGATTTTCAGTGCTTGAAATGTCCAGTTTACAAATGCAAGTAGCAATGGTTTTATATATGGCTGCAAAAATGGCTCTGAACAGAAGTCAGACACTCAAGGCTAGAAGCAAAAGTCGAATTGTGCTCCAGGCCAATACAGATACTAATCCTGCTTTGATTTTACATTCTCTAAAATAATAAAAAATATATGTATTTCTGGATTGTCAGCAGAGGTAATGCACTAAAAGTAAAGGGTTGTTTATAAAACTCATACATATTTTGTAAAGTTCTAATATTTGAGTATAGGTTATTTGGCAAACATAATATATAATATATTATATGTATATACAGTATTCAGAGAGCTTAGAATGTAATGTTGTGCGGATGTTGTGCATGTTTTGTTTCCAATATATACCCCATTCTGTAGACAGAGACTGGGAGTGAGAGATTGAAAAAATCAGGTTGGTCAACTAATTATATTAGAAAGGGACAGAAAATGTTTAGACGGAGGATGGGTTTGAGATCCTGGAGACCAGCATTTGTTTATATAGGCATATTCTCTTTTTTCTGGTGAAGCAGAAATTAGGCTGGTACCTTTCACTTAGGTGAAGAAAAATGCATATTTCCATTTCATGAATAGACTTGGTGGAACACATAGAGTGCTGAGGAATGAGGATAGGAGGAGAACTGGTCTAGTGATGATGGAAAGAGGAGGGGTAAAAGAACTGAGGAGAGTTTTTGGAGAAGTGACCTCTGAACTTCGGATGAGGGAAAGGAGAAAGAGTGGTGAGAGATATAGAGGCTTTCATAAAGATGAGGACAGTGTGAGGAGGGGAATTAATAGTACGAGAATGAGGAGAATGTGGGTGAAAATATGAGGTAGAGGAAGAAGTATACATTTAAAGTCCATAAGCTAAGGAGGCAGAGGACCGAATAGAAAATTGGCAGTCCACAGATAGAGAAGCAATCACCTACTTGAACAGTAGAGTCCAGTATCCATAAAAACTGGTCAGTCCTAGTCAAATAGGTACAACAGAACGGTGGATTTGCCTGCTAACACTGTCCAATAGTATAGAAGAAACTGCTCCAAAAATTAATGTGAGAAACGTAGCTTTTATTCTATGATAAAAAGTTTAAATAGTGATACACAGCATACACTTCGAATACACACATGATCAGGATGTCTCCAAAGATTATGCTGCCGAACATGTTTTATGCCAGATAGCACTAAGCCCTAGTCCTAAGTGTGAATATATGAGGCAGAGGAGAAGACTTATCTCACTAGAGGTTGAACTCTTGAAATGTTGGGCTACTACTTAGGTTAGTTTTATGGGGAATATGTCTTCTTTTCTTTTTCATTTTTTTAATAGTTTTCCTTCTATTTGTTATCACATTTGTACTTCACATGAATGAAAACAACTTCGCTGGACCCAACAATCCCTCTTTAAATGTGTTTATTTTACAATTATTTGTGACTTTCATTAAAATAAGCAATTTGTAAGCAAGTGAGCCAGTGAGGGCTAGCATTTTGACATTACAGCTTTTTTCAAGTTTAGATAACATCACCCATGTTGCCCAGCCAGCTATATGGCTAAAAAAAAAAAAAAAAACTAAATGGACGCAGACATCACATTTTCACTTTTTCCTTTCATATACAACTGCACAACCATGAAGGGTTTAGCAAAATTAAAATAAAAATTAAAAAAGTAAAAATAAGTTAAAAAGTTGAAATATAATACACTGTGATATTTCCTTTACGATTTTTCCCAGGCGCTGTCAGACAGATAATTTACAGCTACGATGAATCATACAAAACAGGAACAATGTATTTGTAGTTTTTATTTTCTCCATTATTATTTCTGTATTGCACCTCTTTAAGCATGATCAAACTGGTTCATTGTCTCTGTAGGTATTTGATATCACAGTATTACATTTTGAGCTACTTCTAATTCGTTTGTTTATCATCCTTTGGTCATCAATCCATTACTAATCTTATTGTGTGGTGTTTAACGTATTAGTTTTGTGTTGTTTGTAACGATACTTAAGGCAGGGTTTTTCATTTCCATTTTCACTTGTAAAATTGGTTCACTGACCCATTCGTTATTTGTAGAATTAAATATCTGACAATGCATTTTAAATAGCACACAGTAACATGAATAGTTCAACTTAATTTATTCTAGGAAGTTGTCTAAGGGTGATCAATATAATCAGTCTGTTCTAACCAATGGCGGCCAAAACAGAAAAGTATTCTCTGTGAATACTATTTGTTAGGGATATACATTAACATTTACCTCCTTTAGTGCACCTTCTCACTTAATGTTGCACTTGGGGACAGTCATCTTTAAGCCTGTTTGATCAGAAGCAACATTTATCCAACAAAACGTCTTGCAGTCTAGAACAAGTAGACATCTATGATCTTGACATTATTTGCAAGCTTGAAGAAACTCAGGATCTTTTCTAGACCATTCAAAGCCACTGGACCTTAGCAGATAAGTAATGACCAAAGTAGACTTAAAGATGGCAGCACTCACCCAGGGAAAACCAGACAATGTACTAAACCATTGTACTAAACCAATGTACTCAAGCAGACAATGTACTAAAAAGATTTCTTAACTAATACGTGTTATAAAACAATATCCAGCACGGCTCTTTTGAACGGCAACCTAGGGGGTTAAGAACTACTCTCCTTAATACAGTATTGATCATTTAGTTTTGTACTGTATATTTTAGAATCACATGTTTAACTGTGTATACAACCATGGATTGCTTCAATCCTATAGGTGGGATTTAGTCAAAGTCATACTGTACTATACATACCCTATAGAATTGTTCCAGAGAGGGTATGATCAAAACTATTTTATAACATTATTAGATATTAGAAATGAAACTTTGAATTCTAAACTTGCCCTGCCGCCACTGAAAACACATCATTTAATAGGTTATGCAAAACTACCTGTGTGGTCTATTATATTTTATATCTGTAATTGCCATCTGTATTGCCACTTGCAGAGCATCTTTAACAAGGAAACTTGTTGTGGAACGAATTCTTGTAGAGAGAGCGAGGAATATACATACAGTCATTGGAAAAAGAAAGTGTGCACCTATACCATGCTAATATACAGCTATACCCTTTCTGTGTGCACTGATACCATCCTGATATACAGCTATACCCTGTCTGTGTGCACCAATCCCACCCTAATATACAGCTATACCCTGTCTGTGTGCACCAATCCCATCCTAATATACAGCTATACCCTGTCTGTGTGCACCAATACCATCCTAATATACAGCTATACCCTGTCTGTGTGAGCCAATACCATGCTAATATATTATTATTATTATTATTGAATTTATATAGCGCCATCAAATTCCGCATCGCTTTACAATGGGTGGACGAACAGACATGTAGTTATAACGAGACAAGTTGGACACACAGGAACCGAGGGGTTGAGGGCCCTGCTCAATGAGCTTACATGCTAGAGGGAGTGGGGTAAAATGACACAAAAAGGTAAGGATAGTATTAGACTAGTGACAGTTGCAGAAGAGGAATCAGTCAGGAGCTATTAACAGTTTAATTGATACGCTTTTATGAAGATTTTTTTGAAGGAGTGGAGACTGGGTGAGCATCTAACGGGGGAGGGAAGTGAGTTCCACAGGAACAGTGCAGCCATCGAGAAATATTGAAGGCGAGCATCAGAGGTGGGAGTACGGACAGAAGATAGACGTAAGTCTTCAGCAGATCTTAAGGGCCTAGACAGGACATACTTGTGTAGAAGGGAGGATAGATAGTTGGGAGCAGCATTATGTAGAGATTTGAAAGCAAGAACCAGAATTTTAAATTGAGCTCTATTTTATAGGAAGCCAATGTAGGGACTGACAGAAGGGTGAGGCATGGGAGGTGCGGGCAGACAGGAAGATGAGCCTCGCTGCCGCATTCATTACGAACTGTGACGGCGCAAGTTGGGAGCACGTAAGACCACTGAGAAGTGGATTACAGTAGTCAACGTGAGAAAGGACCGTGGAATGGACCAACACCTTAGTCGCATCTGGCGTTAAGTAGGGGCGGATGCGCGCAATGTTTTTGAGACGGAAATGACAGGATTTGGCGATAGATTGAACATGAGGCTTGAAGGAGAGGTCGGAGTCAAAGAGAACACCTAGGCAGGGCCGGACTGGAAATGAAAAGCAGCCCTGGAAAAAAATTCCATACCAGCCCCGTAATGCATCGCGCCAGCATAGTGCGCAGATATGGAAGCGGGGAAAAAACTGAAAAATATCACTCAAACATGAAAGAAATCGTTTGTGCGTGGAGAGAGTGCCGTTTGTGCGTGGAGAGAGTGCCGTTTGTGCGTGGAGAGAGTGCCGTTTGTGCGTGGAGAGAGTGCCGTTTGTGCGTGGAGGGGTGCTGTGTGCGTGGAGGGGTGCTGTGTGCGTGGAGGGGTGCTGTTTATGTGTGGAGGGGTTCTTTGTGTGGAGGGGTTCTGTGTGCGTGAAGGGGTTCTGTGTGCGTGAAGGAGTTCTGTGTGCGTGAAGGGGTTCTGTGTGCGTGAAGGGGTTCTGTGTGCGTGAAGGGGTTCTGTGTGCGTGAAGGGGTTCTGTGTGCGTGAAGGGGTTCTGTGTATGTGTGGAGGGGTTCTATGTGTAGAGGGGTTCTGTGTGCGTGAAGGGGTTCTGTGTGCGTGAAGGGGTTCTGTGTGCGTGAAGGGGTTCTGTGTGCGTGAAGGGGTTCTGTGTGCGTGAAGGGGTTCTGTGTGCGTGAAGGGGTTCTGTGTGCGTGAAGGGGTTCTGTGTGTTTTGAGGGGTGCTGTTTATGTGTGGAGGGGTTCTGTGTGCGTGAAGGGGTTCTGTGTGCGTGAAGGGGTTCTGTGTGCGTGAAGGGGTTCTGTGTGCGTGAAGGGGTTCTGTGTGCGTGAAGGGGTTCTGTGTGCGTGAAGGGGTTCTGTGTGTTTTGAGGGGTGCTGTTTATGTGTGTGAAGGGGTTCTGTGTGCGTGGAGGGGTTCTGTGTGTGTGAGGGGTTCTGTGTGTTTTGAGGGGTTCTGTGTGCGTGAAGGGGTTCTGTGTGCGTGAAGGGGTTCTGTGTGCGTGAAGGGGTTCTGTGTGTGTGGGGGAGGGGGGTTCTGTGTGTGTGTGTGTGGGGGAGTTCTGTGTGTGTGGGGGAGGGGGGTTCTGTGGGTGGGGGGGGTTCTGTGGGTGGGTGGTTCTGTGTGTGCGGGGGGTTCTGTGTGTGCGGGGGGTTCTGTGTGTGCGGGGGGTTCTGTGTGTGTGGAGGGGTGTAGTGTGTGTATGGGGGGTGGGGGGTTGTAGTATTGATATATTTATATAAAAAAAGACTTTATATTACTCCCCTCCCCCCTTACATTTGGTCAGGGCCCAGGGGAGAGGGGGAACGGTTACTCTTCAATCCCTGGTGGTCCAGTGGTGGCGCGTGCTGTTCAGCCTGCAGCTCCTCTGGCTGCAGGCTGACTTCGGTCTCCTCCCGCGAGCACAGCAGGCAGGTCAGAGCGTTGCTATGGTAACGCACAGCAACGCTCCAACCTGCCTGCTCGAGGGAGGAGCGTTCTCGTTTGCAGGTTCCTGTCAGACCGGGCAGGGGAACAGAAGCTCCCCTACCCGGTCTGCCTGCTCTGCCACGCTACATTCTGTGACCGGCAGGAGGGGAGCACATCCCCTCCTGCCGGTCACCCTGTAATTGCGGCCTGGGCTGGTGCACACTAGGCGGCCGCGCACCGGCCCCCTAGTGTGCTGGCCCACCGGGAAATTTCCCGGTGTCCCGGTGGGCCAGTCCGGCCCTGCACCTAGGCAGCAAGCCTGCGTGGTGGAGTTGATGGTAGCACAGTTGACTTGGAGGGAGACAGACACAGGAGTAACAACACTTGAGGGAGGAAAGACCAGAATTTCAGTTTTGGTCAAGTTTAGTTTAAGGAAGTGGGCAGCCATCCAGTTAGAAACAGCAGAGAGGCAGTCAGAGACACTAGTCAAGAGGGACGGGGAGAGATCAGGAGAGGACAGGTAAATTTGCGTGTCATCTGCATAGAAATGATATTGGAAGCCAAAGGAGCAATGAGTTTACCAAGGGAGGCAGTATAGATAGAGAACAGTAGGGGACCAAGAACTGAACCTTGGGGGACACCAACAGAGAGGAGTTGGGGAGAAGAAGCAGAGCAAGAGAAAGAAACAGGTAGGAGGAGCACCAGGAGAGAGCAAAATCTTGTAGACCAATATCGCGGAGGATGAAAAGAAGCTGTTGATGATCAACAGTGTAAAAAGCCGCAGAGAGGTCAAGGCAAATTAGGATAGAGTAGTGACCACGAGATTTTGCAGCAAGTAGATTATTGGATACTTTGGTCAGTGCCGTTTCCACAGAGTGCTTAGCGCGGAAACCAGACTGAAGCGGGTCTAGCAGAGAGTTGGACTCGAGAAAATCTGTCAATCTTGCATACACAATTCTTTCAAGGATCTTGGATGCAAAAGGCAGTAGCAAGATAGGATGATCGTTGGATGGGGAGTTAGGGTCAAGATTCTAAAGGCTTCTTTAGAATTGGGGTTACAGTTGCACCAATTGAGAAAGCCTAATGGAATCGGCGAAACGCGTTACTGTATGTATTAAGATTGATTTTAAGTGTATGAAATAAATATTATTTTATTTTACTTTAAAGTATATTTGGTGTATCTTCCATCCAACTAAAGAGGGAAGGAGTCATCCCAAAAAGGACTCATATGCCTTTTGTCACGATTCTGGGAACCAACCACGCTAACAGGTCACAGAGAGGAAGGGTGCTATACCGGTCCTTAGAGTGGCCGGGCTAAGCACACTAAGAATGGTCAGGAGACAAGCCAAGTAAAGGGAGCCAGAAAACGGGAGAACGAGAAACAAGCCGAGGTCAAAGGAGAGGAGAAGACAGGATAATCGGAATAACAAGCAAAACAATCGGTAACCAGAGAGCAACACGAGAAAACTGCACTACAGGTATCACAAGACCACAACAGGGCACTGAGAGACAGGAAAGGTATAAATACCCTAGGTTTAATTCTGATTGGATAACTTCCAATCAGAATTAACAATCACACGTGGGAGATATCTATGCCTCCCACTGTGATTGTGGTACTGTTGCTTTAACGCCGGGTCACTCACGTGACCCCGGCGTTTGCATAAATTAACGACCTTCCGGTGTGCAGCCTTATACATGCTGCCGCTGGGAGGCGTGGAGGATGCGAGCGGCGGAGAGGAGACGCCGCTTGCCGACCGGTAGGAGGAGGAGAGACCGCTGACACCTTTCTACTTAGAGCCAGGTTACAGGCTCTTGTCCAGGTGAGAAGCAACCTTCACCTGCATACATATGTTTGCATATTGATGGTTTAAGGATTTCAACACTAGGGCGAATTTTCCCTGTTTCTCTCTCTTTTTTTGAGGGATATCCTCTATTTGGAGTTGAAGGTGTGTGTCACCTAAAGGACACAAGGCAAGAGTGATTAAGAGCCAATCCTCAATAGGCTCTGAACCACGTGAGTGCTTCCTATTATATGGTGTACAACCACGTCCTTCTGCACAGAGTGCACTATATATTTCTCTATTTTCTCCACAGTAGATATATCTCCTACACCCTCAAAGAATTTAGAGGATATATATGTATCCCATACCCCTGAAGTTTTTTATGTTGTAAGTTAATATAATTTAGCGCTACACACTTTCACTTTTACATACTGGTTATGTAAATTAGTGTTTAATTCACATGTAATCACGATAGGATTGGAGAGTACCTAGTTTTTTGTGTGAGAGCTGCTGTACCATAAGAACACAGAATATTTTGTTATATTGTTGATTACAGTTGCATGTTTGAAAGGCGATGGAAATATACCAGAGGGGAGAGAGAGATTGAGAATTTTAGTGAGAGGTGGAGAAAGAGAAGAAGACAGAGTACGGATGAGATGCGAGGGAATTGGATCTAGGGAGCAGGTGGTGGGGCGGGAGGACTGGAGCAGAGCAGAAACCTCTTTCAATATAGCGGGTGCGAATTAACATAGAACAGCAGAGGGAGTGAAGTTAGGGGAAGTATTGTAAGGGGAAGAAGAAAGATGAGAGATCTCTTCTCTGATTGTAGAGATCTTGTCAGTGAATTGAGTTGCAAAATCTGAGGCGGTCAAATTAGTAGGTGGAGGAGGAACAGCAGGGCGAAGAAGAGAGTTAAATGTGTGAAAGTCGTTTAGGTTTGCGGGAGAGTGTGGTTATGAGGGTATTAAAGTAATTAACTTTTGCAGAGGAAAGAGCAACTCAGCATAAATTTATAGTGGAGAAAGTCAGATGCACAGTGAGACTTTCTCCAACAGCATTCAGCAGTTCTGGAGCATTTTTGGAGATATCGAGTGAGCTTGGTGTGCCAGGGTTGTTGTTGGGGGCGCCTGTGGCATTAAAATGTACAAGGTGCCATGATGTCTAGTTGAGAGGAGAGAGTGGAATTGTAGAAGGAGGTTGCAGAACTAGGACAGGTGAGGTTTGAGATAGGTAAAAGGAGAGTTTGGAGATTAGTGGAGAAATGCTCTAGGTCAAGAGATTGGAGGTTTCTGTGAGAGTGATGTTCAGACGGTGGTATCAATTGGGTCTTAGGTATGCCAATGTCAAAAGTCAGCAGATGGTGGTCAGATAGATGAAAAGGAATATTGGAGAGATTAGAGGAAGTATAGAGGTTGGTGAAGGCAACATCAAGGCAAGGTTTCCCGCTGTATGGGTTGCTAAATTGGACCATTGCGTAAGGCCAAAGGAGGAGGTTACAGAGAGCAGATGAGAGGCATCAGTGCAATTGGGGTTGTTGATTGGGATATTGAAATCCCCAAGTATAAGGGAAGGAGTGCTAGATGAGAGGACATGGTGAAGCCAGGAAGAAAAGTGAATCAGGAACTGTACTAATCAAGCCCAATTATCTCCAAGCACAGAAAAACATACAATTTTATGAAACCCTAAAAAGTACCTTAAAAACACATAAAATCCCCTGATAGCGCCGATCTGGGTGAACAACATATCCAAAAATCACCCAGATCGGTTCAGGGGTTCAGGAATTTCCTGGAAGTCATAGTTTTGACCGACTGTGCACATGGCCCTATGTCCAAAACAGTTCCAGGGAAATCAGTGCTAACAGTGGGTCAAGTTTGGTAGTCTTTTACAGGTTTCCCTGCAGGGCCCATAGTCTGTGAGCAGGAGGCTGGCAAGCAGGCTCCTCCAGAAGCTCGTGGCAAACTCACTTGGAGAGGGGAGTTTGTCACATATACATATACATATACATATACATATATAATAATACATAAAATGTATTATCAAACATAATGTGAAGCTGAACTAAACAGCGACATTTTATATATAAATATAGGCTTTTGTTTAACTTTGGTGGGGCTGAAAGAAGCTATGGATGTTTGATAAATCAGGACTGTGGTGCATGCACATTATGCATTCTCAAAGGTTGGCTGTGCATCATGGGTGTTACTATTACAGCTAGGAGCATTTGGATAACCCTTAAATGGGTTTAGTGGCATAGGGGGAGGCAGGCACTTTGCAAGGGGAGTTAATTGAATGGGGGCATAGAGGCAAGAGGCATAGAGGGGTCAAAGGCAGGTTCACCCTCCAATGGATGGGGTTTGAGGGTCCCCCCACTCCATTATTGAATTGCTACCACCCACCACCAAGTTCCCCTCTCCACTAGCACTAATCTGCCCTAGCTCATTGATGGGGGATATAGGAGGACCAGTGGCAGCTCCCTACTCCATTACTGATGTTCCTTCACCCACTGGGATAACCACTGGAGGGCCCCCTTTATTACTGCCATATTATGCCAATGGGTGAGGGCTTAGGTGGTGATGAGCAACAAGTACCTACTGCAAAAAAGCAGGAGACTTGATTTTGTGAATTTGGCTGGTTCCAGGTAACACCCGGAATCAATGCAGTGTGTGGTAAATAAAACTGTGAATGTAATAATTATTTTTAAAACCAGGAACTATTTTATAGCAATTGAAAAATAATTAAATTTAAACTGCATTATCTTAACTGAATTTCAACCAGAACATATTTAGTCTGTAGCAACAAACCCTGTAAGCATTACAATGTCTTTGAGTATTGTTCTTTATATGAAACTGTTACATAGTTACCTGAATCCAACGAAGCCAACTAATTTGTGTATGGATTATTGATTCTGACTTCCTCTTTTAGGACATGGTTTATGAAAATGTTTTTTGTAAACACTTAAGGGTTTATATACTAAACAGTGAATTGCAATGAATTTACATGCTGTATGGCCTTTCACAAAACTTGTATAAACTGTGTAGATGTCTTTAGGGCCGGTGCAAGGATTTTTGCTGCACTATGCAAAAGTAAAATTTGCCCCCCCCCCCCATATGACATCACAATGCCCCACCCATATGATCTGCCGTGTTAACGAATGCCAGTGCTGCAGTGCCGCCGTGTTTACATTAAAAGGCCTGCAGGGACAGGCATTGGCGCATCCAGGGGGGGGCAACAGGGCAATTGCCCCCCCCGAGATTCTCCCCTGCCGGCTAGTGCAGGGCTGGCATTGCCCAAGCGCCAGCCCTGCAATGTGCCTGCGGACCGGGGAGGGAGATCAGTGATCTCCCTCCCCGGTCCGCAGGCACATTACTGACAGCCGACCGGAAGGGGAGGGAGAGAGGACCCGGGAGCTGTTACCAGCAGCTCCTCCGGGTCCTCCTCTCGCGAGATTTGGAGCGTTGCCGCGGTTACCACGGCAGCGCTCCAAATCTCGCGAGAGTGAACTCTAGCCCTGGAGCGCGGGCTAGAGTTCACTGGACCACCAGGGATTCCCCACTGGGACCACCAGGGATCCAGAAATGTCCCTCCTCCTCCTCAATAAAGGTAAGATGGGAGAGGGGACATAAATATATTTTATTAAATACATTTTTTTTTTTTATTAAAAAGCCTCCCTTCCCTCCTCCCCTCCCCCCCATACACACTGCCCCACATACACTGCCCCCATACACACTGACCCCATACACACACTACACACACTGACCCCATACACACACTGACCCCATACACACACTACACACACTGACCCCATACACACACTACACACACTGACCCCATACACACACTACACACACTGACCCCATACACACACTACACACACTGACCCCATACACACACTGACCCCATACACACACTACACACACTGACCCCATACCCACACTGACCCCATACCCACACTACACACACTGACCCCATACACACACTGACCCCATACACACACTGACCCCATACACACACTACACACACTGACCCCATACGCACACTACACACACTGACCCCACACGCACACTACACACACTGACCCCACACACACACTGACCCCACACACACACTGACCCCATACACACAAACACTGCCCCCATACACACAAACACTGCCCCCATACACACAAACACTGCCCCCATACACACAAACACTGCCCCCATACACACACTGACCCCATACACACACTACACACACTGACCCCACACACACACTACACACACTGACCACACACACACACTGACCCCACACACACACTGACCCCATACACACAAACACTGCCCCCATACACACACACTGCCCCCATACACACAAACACTGCCCCCATACACACAAACACTGCCCCCATACACACACTACACACACTGACCCCACACACACACTGACCCCACACACACACTGACCCCACACAAACACTGCCCCCATACACACAAACACTGCCCCCATACACACAAACACTGCCCCCATACACACACTGTCCCCATACACACACTGTCCCCATACAACACTGTCCCCATACAACACTGTCCCCATACAACACTGTCCCCATACAACACTGTCCCCATACACACTGCCCCATACACACTGCCCCACAAACACTGCCCCACAAACACTGCCCCATACACATACTGCCCCGCACACACTGCTGCCCCCCATACACACATTGCCCCAAACACACACACAGTGCCCCCCCATACACACACTGCCCCACACAGACATACAGTGCCCCCCCATACACACACTGCCCCACACAGACATACAGTGCCCCCTACACACACTGCCCCCTAACACACACACTGCCACCCTTACGCACTCACACTCACTTCACCGCTCACACACACACTGCACCTTTCACACACACTTCACCCCTAACACACACCACTTCTCCTATGCCCTATATCCCAGCAGACCCCAGGTAAGTTGTCAAACTGTTCTTAAACGGTATGACTACTTACTCTGGGGTGGGATCCTGGCACTACTGGCACCATAACTACTACACTGAGCTGCAGTGGTTATTGTGCTAGGATTATTTTTTTTAAATAATCTACATGTGCCCCTCCCGAGATCAGGCTCTGGATCCGCCACTGGGGACAGGCTATAGACACCAGAACCACTACATTAATCTGAAGTGGTTCTGGGGACTATAGTGTTTCTTTAATGTGAGGTAAATTAGAGATTAGTGCCACGAATAATATACTAGATTGCCTACTTACAACCAGATGAGGATGATGATGGGCTCTTGCTGCAGTCTGGCTCCACAGGTCTGGTGTAGAACAGGCTCTCTGGAGGCTGTTTGTAACTGTGGTCACAAAAATCAATGTTCTGGGAGAACGGGAAGCAGCTCCATTTTTGTAACGCCCTTTACACAGCTCAAGGTCTGAGTCCCAGGGTCCACCTTCATGTTCCACCAATGAGTTTGTTCACAGGAGGTGGAGTAGGGGATGTCCTGATATGTGTGTAAGGAATGCATTGGGTGAATCTGTGTTTGTATGTGTAAGGGCTGCAAGGTGTGTTTCTGTGTATGTACGGGATGCAGTGTGTGTAAGGGGTGCATTGTGTGTAAGGGTTGCATTGCTTGTCTGTGTGTGTAATGCATTGTGTGTTTTTCTGTGTGCAAGGGGTGCATTGTGCAAGGGGTGCACTGACCCCATACACACACTACACACACTGACCCCATACACACACTACACACACTGACCCCATACACACACTACACACACTGACCCCATACACACACTACACACACTGACCCCATACACACACTGACACTACACACACTGACCCCATACACACTACACACACTGACCCCATACACACACTGACCCCATACACACACTACACACACTGACCCCATACACACACTGACCCCATACACACACACACTACACACACTGACCCCATACACACACTACACACACTGACCCCATACACACACTGACCCCATACACACACTGACCCCATACACACACTACACACACTGACCCCATACACACACTGACCCCATACACACACTACACACACTGACCCCATACACACACTACACACACTGACCCCATACACACACTACACACACTGACCCCATACACACACTACACACACTGACCCCATACACACACTACACACACTGACCCCATACACACACTACACACACTGACCCCACACACACACTACACACACACACTACACACACTGACCCCACACACACACTGACCCCACACACACACTGACCCCACACACACACTGACCCCACACACACACTGACCCCACACACACAAACACTGCCCCCATACACACAAACACTGCCCCCATACACACACTGACCCCATACACACACTACACACACTGACCCCATACACACACTACACACACTGACCCCACACACACACTACACACACTGACCCCACACACACACTGCCCCCATACACACAAACACTGCCCCCATACACACAAACACTGCCCCCATACACACAAACACTGCCCCCATACACACACTGACCCCATACATACACTGCCCCACAAACACTGTCCCCATACAACACTGTCCCCATACAACACTGTCCCCATACAACACTGTCCCCACAAACACTGCCCCACAAACACTGCCCCACAAACACTGCCCCACAAACACTGCCCCACAAACACTGCCCCACAAACACTGCCCCGCACACACTGCACACCTATACACACACAGTGCCCTACACACACTGCTGCCCCCCATACACACATTGCCCCAAACACACACACAGTGCCCCCCCATACACACACTGCCCCACACAGACATACAGTGCCCCCCCATACACACACTGCCCCACACAGACATACAGTGCCCCCTACACACACTGCCCCCTAACACACACTCACTTCACCGCTCACACACACACTGCACCTTTCACACACACTTCACCCCTAACACACACCACTTCTCCTATGCCCTATATCCCAGCAGACCCCAGGTAAGTTGTCAAACTGTTCTTAAACGGTATGACTACTTACTCTGGGGTGGGATCCTGGCACTACTGGCACCATAACTACTACACTGAGCTGCAGTGGTTATTGTGCTAGGATTATTTTTTTTAAATAATCTACATGTGCCCCTCCCGAGATCAGGCTCTGGATCCGCCACTGGGGACAGGCTATAGACACCAGAACCACTACATTAATCTGAAGTGGTTCTGGGGACTATAGTGTTTCTTTAATGTGAGGTAAATTAGAGATTAGTGCCACGAATAATATACTAGATTGCCTACTTACAACCAGATGAGGATGATGATGGGCTCTTGCTGCAGTCTGGCTCCACAGGTCTGGTGTAGAACAGGCTCTCTGGAGGCTGTTTGTAACTGTGGTCACAAAAATCAATGTTCTGGGAGAACGGGAAGCAGCTCCATTTTTGTAACGCCCTTTACACAGCTCAAGGTCTGAGTCCCAGGGTCCACCTTCATGTTCCACCAATGAGTTTGTTCACAGGAGGTGGAGTAGGGGATGTCCTGATATGTGTGTAAGGAATGCATTGGGTGAATCTGTGTTTGTATGTGTAAGGGCTGCAAGGTGTGTTTCTGTGTATGTACGGGATGCAGTGTGTGTAAGGGGTGCATTGTGTGTAAGGGTTGCATTGCTTGTCTGTGTGTGTAATGCATTGTGTGTTTTTCTGTGTGCAAGGGGTGCATTGTGTGTGTGTGATGGATGTCAATCTCTCCCCCCTCCCTTGTCACTCTCTTCTCAACCCCCTCCCTTGTCACTCTCTTCTCCCCTGTTTGTCCCTCTCTTCTCCCCCTCCCTTGTCACTCTCGTCTCCCCCGTTGTCACTCTCTTCTCCCCTCCCCACTCTCATTCCCCCTCCCAACCCCGTCAATTCCCCTCCCTGTCAATTTCTTCCCCCCACCCTGTCAATTTCTTTCCCCCCCTTTCAATTTATTCCCCCCACCCTCCCTTTTAATTTATTCCCCCCTGTCCATTTATCCCCCCCTCCCTGTCCATTTATCCCCCCTCCTGTCCATTTATCCCCCCTCCCTGTCCATTTATTCCCCCCTCCCTGTCCATTTATTCCCCCCTCCCTGTCCATTTATTCCCCCCTCCCTGTCCATTTATTCCCCCCTACCTGTCCATTTATTCCCCCATGTCCATTTATTCCCCCCTCCCTGTCTATTTATCCCCCCCGTCCATTTATCCCCCCTCCCTGTCCATTTATCCCCCCCTCCCTGTCCATTTATCCCCCCTCCCTGTCCATTTATCCCCCCCTCCCTGTCCATTTATTCCCCCCTCCCTGTCCATTTATTCCCCCCTACCTGTCCATTTATTCCCCCATGTCCATTTATTCCCCCCTCCCTGTCTATTTATCCCCCCCGTCCATTTATCCCCCCTCCCTGTCCATTTATCCCCCCCTCCCTGTCCATTTATCCCCCCTCCCTGTCCATTTATCCCCCCCTCCCTGTCCATTTATCCCCCCCTCCCTGTCCATTTATCCCCCCTCCCTGTCCATTTATCCCCCCTCCCTGTCCATTTATCCCCCCTCCCTGTCCATTTATCCCCCCTCCCTGTCCATTTATCCCCCCTCCCTGTCCATTTATCCCCCCATCCCTGTCCATTTAATCCCCCTCCCTGTCCATTTAATCCCCCATCCCTGTCCATTTAATCCCCCCTCCCTGTCCTATTAATCCCCCCTCCCTGTCCATTTATCCCCCCTCCCTGTCCATTTATCCCCCCTCCCTGTCCATTTATCCCCCCTCCCTGTCCATTTTAATCCCCCCTCCCTGTCCATTTTAATCCCCCCTCCCTGTCCATTTAATCCCCCCCTCCCTGTCCATTTAATCCCCCCCTCCCTGTCCATTTATTCCCCCCTCCCTGTCCATTTATTCCCCCCCTCCCTGTCCATTTATTCCCCCCGTCCATTTATTCCCCCCGTCCATTTATTCCCCCCCGTCTGTCCATTTATCCCCCTCCCTGTCCATTAATCCCCCCCTCCCTGTCCATTTAATCCCCCCCTCCCTGTCCATTTAATCCCCCCTCCCTGTCCATTTAATCCCCCTCCCTGTCCATTTAATCCCCCCTCCCTGTCCATTTAATCCCCCGTTCCCTGTCCATTTAATCCCCCGTTCCCTGTCCATTTATTCCCCCCCTCCCTGTCCATTTATTCCCCCCCCTGTCCATTTATTCCCCCTGTCCATTTATTCCCCCCCTCCCTGTCTATTTATCCACCCTCCCTCTCCATTTATCCACCCCCTCCCTGTCCATTTATCCACCCCCCCTCCCTGTCCATTTATCCACCCCCCCTCCCTGTCCATTTATCCACCCCCCCTCCCTGTCCATTTATCCACCCCCCCTCCCTGTCCATTTATCCACCCCCCCTCCCTGTCCATTTATTCCCCCCCTCCCTGTCCATTTATTCCCCCCCTCCCTGTCCATTTATTCCCCCCCTCACTGTCCATTTATTCCCCCCCTCACTGTCCATTTATTCCCCCCCTCACTGTCCATTTATTCCCAACCCCCTCCCTTTCAATTTATCTCCCCCCCTTCCCTACCTATGTTGTAGCGTGGCCGAGCTCTGTGTGGTCCGCGGGTACAGGGAGCTTTTGTTTCCTGTACCCGGCCGGACTAAAAGGAAGTGAACACTAAAAGGAAGTGTTCACTTCCTGTTAGTCCAGTCGGGTACAGGAGACAGATGCTCCCTGTACCCGCGGACCATACAGCGCTCGGCCACGCTACAGTGAGGGAGTGACAGGAGGGAGCGCTGAGCGCTTCCCTCCTGTCAGTCCCTCTCCTCTGGCTGCGCCCGGGCGGTGCGCCCTCATGGACGAACCAGCCCGGGCAGAGCTGCAGCCGCCTGAGGCTCTCTGCAGAGCGCTCGGGCGGCTGCAGCATGAGGGGGGCCGGCGCTCCTGGCGGCGCCCCTTCCCAAGGGTCGACCTAGGCGGCTGCCTAGTCCACCTTACAGGTAGCGCCGGCCCTGGATGTCTTTTATATACTTAGCCCAATACAGCTATAGTCATACCTTGGTTACATTAGACTCTTTTCAATATGGTTTTCATTTCACCACAATTTCATGTTTAGTAGTGTATCCATCAAACTCCAAATTGTAGCACATTTAAGTCTTAATGGCTAAGTGTGGGCTAAAATAGTAATGACAAAATCTCCAATTGAGCAACAGTCAAACTTTGGCTATTTCAGCTTACATTTAGAGTTTACAGTATAAACTTAACATTGAGATGTATTCACTAAATAATTTATTGAAGATCAAATATAAGCCTAAAATGCCACTTTAGGATTCTATTTCACTATATATTTTGCAAATTCATTTTTAATTTGCGACAATTTTCAAATTAGCCAATATATTGCTTCAATTGCTATTCCCCCAATTGTCCAAATACATATTAGGGGCACATCAGTTGAATAATAATGTTACAGTTATTCACTTTGAAGCCTGGAATTATGTAAAATAGAAAAATGGCCTATCCTTACAATTCTTTTCATTGTTTACACATTTATAGTAATCACATTCTATACTTGCAAAACAACATATTGTACTCTATATGTTAGATATCAGGAATATCTATCTGATCTAAAACTATTAAGCAATTCTCCTACTCAAATAGATGGCAGTTTGTTAGGGGATTTTGCTAGTGCATTACTTTAAGGAGGCTCTCCAGACCCCAGCTTGTGTGAAGAGTGTGTCCTCTTTTTTCATTTTATAAATAGTGCAGATTTGAATAGAAATTGGCATTTATATAAATTAGTCTTGTTACACCCCCAGGCTGTAAATCAAGCATGGTGTCCTGTTACTTCTTGATTGTTTAGTTCAGTGGAGCTAAACTCAAGATGCAAGCAATTCTCTGACCTCCTGCCTTGCAAAGACTTTTCATTGAGCTGCAATGGGAAGTCTATGATTGGACAGCCACATGAAGTCTGTACTGTGGAAGAAGGGGAAGGCTTGCAAAAGCTGCAGATACAAATTCTGCAGGCTTTGCAAGCTGTTTTTAGATATACCTTAATGAAAAAGGCATAATTAAATGTATTCATATTTTTATTGGAGGTATATCTACGGCACATTATTTTTTTTGGTGGGGGTGCGGGCGTGGGGACAATGGATTGTACATTTAAGTACATAGAAAACTTATTTTCAATACAGGTATTTCTGCATTGCACCCCAAATTTTTAGCGGCTAAACCCCTTCATTTGTTTTTGCTAAGCTTGGTTTGTTGTACTTCTTTTACCAGCAGTAAAGCTCTGCTGTGCCAGCCATGTAAAGTGGATTTGCCATCCAGTACTTTCCAACCAGTAGGACATTTCAAAGAGTTCTTTAAAAATGCAGTGTCCAATATACTGTAGCATTTTCCAATGCAATGTGTAGGAAGTGTGGAGCAAATGGTAGTGGGTCAGGAGGCATGTACTATGCTGGTGCTTTAGCATGTACGTTTGTTTGGGCAGGGTCCTCTTTAACCATTGTTTCTGTATAGTTTATCTTGTTTACTTATTGTACAGTACTGCAAAATATGTGGTCACAATATAAATAATTGTAATTGAAATGTAATTTCTAATCTTATTATTTATTTTCTTAAGCATATTCCTTACTCTTATTTTTTTAAATGTTTTTCCTTTTCAATTTGCATTTTTCACTAGTCGTTATTTACCCCAAATTTGTAACGTTTGCTTTGGGTCCTATTTTTAGGTCTAAATGGGTCTTTTTTATACCACATAAATGTGCTATTTTCACTTTCATTTTTAGCCAGTGTCCAGTGACTATCTTTCTCCTTGACCTTCTCTTTGCTGTAGTTTTTTTTTTAATTAACAATTGTCGATAGAATATTTAATGGTTATCAATCATTCACTACAAACATTGCATCCACTACACAAACACAGACATTGCTTTCACTACACAGACACACACTGCATACACTACCCACACGTTATCCACTACACAGACACAGACACTTCATACACTAGATCCACTACACACACTGCATACAATACACACTGCATCCTCTACACAAATAGAGGCACTGCATTCACTATATACACACACTCTGCATCTATTATACGCAAACACACCCACCTTGTATCCACTATACACACACATCCACTACATCCACTATAAACATACATAATGTATCCATTATAAACACACACTGCATCAACTTTACTTATCCTTGTGGGTAGGCTCGAGGTTAGACTCTGTGGGATGGCAGCCCTGATAATGGAAAAGATATGGGTGGTTAATAATGTCACCTTGACGTCTATAGCATACCTACCAACTGTCATTATATTCAACGTCTTGTTACAACATCCTTGATTAAGTCCCTGGTGTCCCACATATGTAGACACCAGGGGATGGTCTCCATTAAGCAGAGAACCAGTGCTTCAAAAGAAGTGCTAATGATGTGCTTGGTGTGCAGTGCACGCATGCCAGGTTGACATGCCCCATATTAAGAGATATTTGCCCCCATCTTCACCATCCCTTTTTGCCCTGTTCATCCCACCATGGTGGTTTCCATACCTCTCGAAAGGTGGCTGTCCAATTACTGACTTCCCAATGCAGCTCAATGAGATATCATAAAACGTTTCATCTTAAATCCTACTGGAAGAGGTATTCTAAACTCTAGGACATACGATGGGGTAAATAAATCAATTTGAACCATGCTTTATTGTCTCTCACACACAATAGATTTCATCAAACGTGTGTTAAAACTTACACGCAAGTTTGAAGTCAGCTAGGCAGATCCTTTGCAATGCTTTCAGTTGAAGGCTTGCATTTTTTACCACGGAAAGTCTGTGGTTAGTTCTTTCAGACATTAGTAATCTTGTGGCAACAGGTGAACCTATCAGATAAAAAGATGCCTGTATTTTAAGTAAAACACATCCAGAACCACAGAAAAATTTGTATAGGTCTTTTAAACATAAAAGGTGTCAACTTCTGCCAAGAGAAGGTAAAGGGTGGTCAATGCTTTACACTAGACAACCAAAATCATTTTAAAAATATGCTACAATACATAAATTAAAAATGTTGTGGATGATACAGTCCATTTCAGTTGTTTTGAAGAAACCTAAATAAGCCAAATAGAAGAAGATGCTTAGAAATGCTGCAAAGCTCCTCTGACGTTGTTTAGCTAACTATAGCCATTTTATCCACATGATAATGGCCTCAGGGGTGAACTAGCTATCCATCGCCACGTCTCTTTTACTTGTTCACCCCTGACATGGGTGAGATAGGTCTGAATAAGTGGAATGACAAGATACTCCTCAGCACACAGCTATTTTGTCTCATGATGGTTTTATGGCACCTTCAAACATTACAAAGCAACGTTTCGACACAAGATGTGTCTTTGTCCAGCCATAACTTCAGGTTTATTATGCAAAGTGTTATGTAGTGTTATTATATGACACTTTGAATAATGCACATGAATTTATGGCTTGACAAAGACGCTTGTGTCGAAACGATGCCATGTAATGTTTGATGGTGCAATAAAACCACCATGAGACAATATTGCTGTGTGCTAAGGATTATCCTGCTGTTACTAAAAGTGAGACATTTTGGTGGAACGGGAACCCTAACCTATGGCACGTGCTCCAATATTTGGAGGAAACATTGGCAGTACTGCATATCATTCCTTAATGAATAAGGGGCATTTCAGGCTGACATGCATTCACACAGCCGTTCTTGCCGGTCCTAGTCAGGACAAACCATGCGCAGAGCACTCCTGAAACACTCTGAGAAGGGGCTTAATGCTCTGCGTTAACTATGCACATCACATTTAGTTTTATATTATTTTCGCTGTGTAAATGTGTTGCACCAATAGTGTTTTGCATGTTGCACTTTAACTGTAAATAAAATCCATATTGTAGATACATAAAATGTATTGCTACATGATTGTGCAATGTTACTACTTCTTAGCACAATCTCTGAGAGTGATCTCACACTGACAGTTGACAGGGGAGGATCCTAATTGCCTCTTTTTCAGAGCAGATAGGATTTGTATTTTTTGCAGTGATCACAATGAAATTGCTAGACTAACTAGTGTCAACTGGTGAATTTTTAAGCGTATCTTTCATGCTAACCCAATGATCTATCAGTGAAACATCAGCATTCAGCAACTAAACTAGTTCACAACCTCATTTCTAGCTCAGCTCAGTGCCACTCACAGCACCCAAAATCATTATGCTTCTCACTGCAAACTAAGCCAGGCAGCCGAAATACACTTCCACCTCTAGTGGCAGCTGGTGTTTGCAGTTTGACGATGGTGAGGAGTTAGTCTCTACCCCTGGAATTTGACTCAGTCCCCTCTTTCTACTATCAATACAAAGTTGCCCACTCTTCTATACATACACATGTGGATACGTATGTATATATTTTTTTATATATCCAGGCTTAAGGAAATTCTTAATATATACATACTACATGCACAAGTATACCCACACCTTTCCATAGATATAAACAAGCATAACCACACTCTATATACACCCATGTAAACCCACACTCTTTGCATGCCAAGAGGCATATTCAAAGTATCTTCAATGCACCTATACAAAATAGGGTTTGTTATATGAAAGTTGAATTTGAATTTGTAGTGCAATCTAGTGGCTTCAATTTGACACTACAGGTACAGTTTATAGCTGAGCATTTAAGCAGGGTTTTCATTAAATCAGCTTAAACTATGGTTAAATCTGAGATCTTAGCTCAGTACATCACAGAAGACAACATATCACACAACATACACAATAAATTAGAGCAGCAGGTTTAGCTTGCATGACAATATGGTGTTCTTCCGAGAAAGGTCAGCAGAGATACTATTGCACAACCCTGCGGCTGGTGCCTGCTTAGTTCCTCTTATGGTGCTCTAATGTGTTATATGCCTTAAATATCCTCCACTACTCTTATCTAGCATATGTAGGCTTATATATATATATATATATATATATATATATATATATATATATATACAAAATACAGAATCCAGCGCACTCGCTTATTAACTAAACAGTGATTTCAAATCTTAGAGATTGTAATAGTTTTATTTAAAAACACCTCACCTAGGCAAAAAATGATGGGAGTTTAGTTACATTATATGATCACACATTGCATAAGCCTGCCAACTACGTCAAAGTACCCCATATTCGGCAGGTCCTATCCTAGTAGCAGCCTAATGCTTGCTCTTATGAGATTAATCCACTTACTTGGGAAATACTTCCTTACTGGGACTCTCTACAAGTCAAGGCTAAATAGGGTCCTGGAATGATGCACCTGTAACAGGGAGGGGTGCAAAACCAAGGAGTTGGCCTGGGACTCCCAAATATATAAAAGAAACCAAGAGGGCTGCACTCACCTGAACATGCATACATTATAGGGTGCTGCTGGGGCCAAAATATACAAAATACAGAACCCAGCGCACTTGGCTGCTACTAGGATAGGACCTGCCGAATATGGGGTACTTTGACGTAGTTGGCAGGCTTATGCAATGTGTGATCATATAATGTAACTAAACCCCCATAATTTTTTGCCTAGGTGAGGTGTTTTTAAATAAAACTATTACAATCTCTAAGATTTGAAATCACTGTTTAGTTAATAAGCGAGTGCGCTGGATTCTGTATTTTGTATATTTTGGCCCCAGCAGCACCCTATAATGTATGCATGTTCATGTGAGTGCAGCCCTCTTGGTTTCATATATATATATATATATATATATATATATATATATATAAAATTAACATAAAAGAAAAACTTTCTCACCCCTCCAAGGTGGTAATTTGGTGTATTCCTCATTCCTGGGTTATCCACCAGAGTTTTGTGGGGTATGTGCAGTGTCTGAGCTCCCAACTTGGAAAGTTACAGCCCCAAGTGCTCTTATCTCAAGTGGGAGTATTACTACATTTAGTTTCCACATCCTCTCTACCTTCTCTACTCAATAATCATTGGTATTCGTTCACCTCCTCATGTACCTTCTCCTTGATCTTTTGGTCACTGGGTATTGCCACATCCACCACCACTGCAGTCTTCCATTCCTTGTCTACTTCTTGTTGTTTGGCCAGTACTGCTTTTCTGTCTGGATCTGGAAGCCCTACAGGATCTTAGCCCTGTTATTCTTAACTACACTTTGTGGTATCTCCCATCTGGACTTAGGCAGGTCCAGCCCATATTCCGTGCAAATGTTTTGATAAACAATCCCAGCAATTCGGTTGTGCCTCTCGGTGTATGCAGTACCTGCGAACATCTTGCATCCAGCTACTTTGTGTTGGATTGCCTCTTTGCACAGTCTGCACCTTGAGTACGGTCTGGTAAGGTAGACCCCTTCATCTATTGATCTAATGCTGAGTACTGGTACTCATGGTGCCAATCTGATCTGATCACAACAAAGATAGAGCTTTGCTTCTCATAAAGCAGGAACAAGTGGTTTTGGGCTGGTGACTGACTGGCAACTTGTGGCCCAAGTGCCTTATGGCATATCCTGCCCTGTACCTCTATAACCACCGAATTCAGCTGTCTGTCCTGCTCTCTAAGTCAATCCTGACATTCAGTGTGAGGTAGAGGCAGGGGAGTAGAGAGATGTGGCTGTTAATGAGCAGGGGGCAGTATCTGAACAGTGTAGTAGCGATGTGGCCGTGAATAGGGAAAAGCAGCAACACCAAAGTAAGTATCCTCAGTGCACACCCCGATATATATATATATATATATATATATATATATATATATATATATATATATATATATATATATATGCAATCAATATATATGCGTGTGTGTATATTTGTGGAGGCTATATGTATCAGTAGGTAGGTGGTTGGATGACAATTGAGACAGAACTAAGGGATTAATTGTCATAGACTGAAATACTCTCTATAGCAATAAAATGGTTAACATTGCTGTGAGACATGAGTCGTATTTGTATTTCACATACCTGTCTTTCTCTAAAACGATAGGGTTTGGTTAAAGCGAAAACACTGTAGAGCAAAAACAATAAATGTTCTGATGCCTCATGTCCAGTCCTGTGTATCTAACAGTTTAGAAACATAACTTGACAATTTAAATTTTAAAAAGAAAATATAAAAGTGTCAGATGTCTTCCTGACATAGTATTTCCATGTACATCGGCCTGTGTGATTTACATCATGAAATGCATTACATTAACAAGACAAATAACATATTGTATAGGGAAGTGAAGTAAACAAATGATTGTAAAGAGGAAGTGCTGGAGGTGATGGCCTTTCTTCACTCGTCACAGAGAAAAACAACATGATGAAGAATATCCTCAACGTGAGAAATTAATGCATATTTTAAAAAGTATGAGATCCAAGTCCTCAAGGACCATTAACCACGCAATACATTCCTGATCGAGCAGTATGGCCTCAAGTAGCAATATTCCCAAGTCTGTCATATAAAGTAACGTCATAGCAACATTTCTATCCATCTAAGAGCTATCCCATAGTGAGTAGGGCTGCACATTTTGATGATGCACCCACTTCATATGTCTCTTACAGCATGTTAGTGGCACAGGCTCTTGTTCAGACACAGACCTCTACTTTTCCATTTTTTTCTTGCCATGGCTCATTGATGCAAAAGGTAAAAATATTTGATTATTAAAAAAAAAAAAACTAAAACACTAGCATGGATAGGGTTTCGCAAACTCACAAATAAGTACAGAAATGCTAACTCTCTTAGGACACATTTTCTTTAAAATGTATTTGACTTGTATGTAGAATTTGTGTCTCATTCTTTCTACCAACAAAACAAAGTCAAATGATATTTACTGCTTTGACGTACACAGGAAAACATGCAAAGCATTTACACTAAAACACAATCACACAGGAGCACACTAATATAAAAATATGCAAATGTTAGTGGAAATCCAAAATATAGACTCCCTTTAGTAATGAAAGGACCACACACAAATATATGAAAATATACAGAACAAAAGTTCGAACAGGTCTTATATACATCAAAGTACTTAATCCAGCGTTCTACAGAACAGTCTAAACAGAGTATTTTTCTTCTCTCACGTCATTGTTGTAACCTGGTTGACTGGTATGTAATTCTGTACTCTGTTTAAAGGAAAAAAATGTGTATTCCTGACACTATATGTATAAATAGTCTGGCTAAAAAATTGACTGTCTGGCTAAAAAATTGATTTACACACCTTTTTCGAGAGCTGCTAGTGTCCGATCACGGCTGGCCCCACCCACACTCTGCCCCCTTGGCTGAGATCATCAAACTTGAGAGGCTGTTGCGCATGCATCTCTATGGGGAAAGTTCAATTTCTGCATGCAGAGCGTGGACATTGTGCACACTGACCCAGGATGCACCTAGAGTGGCCGTTTGAGTGACTGCCACTGGATGTGTCCCTAAGCAGTAATGTAAACACTGTCTTTTGTCTGAAAAGGCAGTGTTAACATTAAATGCCTACAGGGACTGACTATACTCACTAGAAGAACTACATTAAGCAGTATTTGTTCTGGTGACTATAGTGTCCCTTTAACCTATTTCACTAATGCAATAAAGGCATACATGTTAAAAGTATAGAGAACATAGGATTGTGATTGCTATGGCATCATTAATGACTTATCAACAACAGATAGCACATCAGTAAGTATCAAAGAATGTAGTTGAATGTACCCTTGAGGGTCAACCCTCACTGTACTTATGTGATTCCAGTGCCGAATTCCATAGGCGCTGGGTCGGTTCTCCACCTTCTCCGATGTCACCCGACGGGTGCACTAATGCGCATGCACGGTGAGCGCTGCGAGCACGTTAGGCTTCCACATAGGACAGCATTGTTGCCAAGGGAAAATAGCTGACAATGGATATCGTCATGCACAGAATGAGGACTTCCAGCATCATTTAGAGTTCCTTAGAATCCAGGAAGTGCCTCTAGTGGCTGTCTGGTAGACAGCAACTTGAGACAGTCTTAGTGCTGCAATGCAATGATTTACATTCCAGGAGTAAGTGTAACAGGGACACTGCGCCCAGACCACTTCAATGAGCAGAAGTGATCTGGGTGCCTACAGTCTCCTAGTCTCCCTGTAATGAATATCACTCATAATTATCCTTATAATGCAGATTAGGCCCAGACATACCAATGAAATCCCAATGAAAATTATTTGCCATTTAGGAGTAGAATAATTTTGTTTATGCAGCAGTAGCCCTACCTGTCACGATTCGGGGAACCCAACACGCTAACATACACACAGACACACACACAGAAAGTGTGCAGTACCGGTCCTTAGAGTGGCCGGGCTAAGCACACACAGAATAGTCAGGAGACAAGCCGAGTAAGGGGAACCAGAAAACAGAATAACGAGAAACAAGCCGAGGTCAAAGAGTAGGAGAAAGTCACAAAGTCAGTATAACAAGCCAGAGAGTACGTAACCAGAAATCACACGTTCAGAATCAATACTATGAAGCAAAGACCACAACAGGGCAGGGAGGAACAGGAAAGGTAAGTATTTAAACCATCAGGTTAATTCTGATTGGATAATTTCCAATCAGAATTAACAATCACACGTGGGAGATATCTAAACCTCCCACTGTGATTGAGGCACTGTGCCTTTAATGCCGGGTCAGGTGACTGACCCCGGCGTGACATATCTTGGACAGTCTTCCAGCGTGCAGCGTCATGCATGCTGCCGCTGGGGGGCGTGGAGGAAGACGCGGGCGGCATCCGAGGCTGGAGGGATGCCGCTCGCCGAACCCACGTGGAGAAGGGGACCGCGGACGGCTGGAGGGTGAGTGCCGCGATCGGACTGCAGCCTCCCCTTGCAGCCGCCCGCGGGATCCTGACATTACCCCCCCCTCGAAGACTGCCCAGAGGGCGGGAAGCAGAAGGCTTCAAAGGAAACCGGGCATGAAAGGAGCGGACCAAAGAGGGAGCATGCAAATCAGAGCACGAAACCCAAGATCGCTCCTCAGGGCCGTACCCCTTCCAATCCACCAGATATTGCAGCCGACCCCTAGAAACACGAGAGTCGAGAAGGGCAGCCACTTCGTACACATCACTGGGGACAGCGCGAGGGGAAACAGGCCGCCCGAGGGGACGAGAGAACCGGTTGCAAAGCAAGGGCTTCAAAAGCGAAACGTGAAACGTGGTCGGAATGCGCATGGAAGAGGGCAAGTCCAGGGAGTAGGAAACGGGGTTAACCCTACGTAACACCTTGTAGGGACCAAGGAACCTGGGAGCGAACTTCATCGAGGGCACCTTGAGGCGGAGGTTCCTAGAGGACAACCATACCCTATCACCTGGAACATAGGAAGGGGCCGCACCCCTATGGCGATCAGCAAACTTCTTCTGAACAGCCGCTGAACGGGACAGCGCAACATGGACCTGATCCCACATCTTCCGCAAAGAGGCGAGGTGCTGGTCCAAAGCGGGCATTCCCTTGTCGGAGAACGCACCGGGAAGGACGGAAGGCCGAAACCCATAAGCAACCTCAAAAGGACTTAAGCCAGTAGACGAATGAGACACCGTATTCCTGGCAAATTCAGCCCACGGAAGGAGGCGAGACCAGTCATCCTGGTGCGCATTAGTGAAGCAGCGCAAATACAATTCCACAGACTGATTAGCACGTTCGGCTGCACCATTAGATTGCGGGTGATAGGAGGAAGTAAACGACAAGGAGACCCCCATCTCAGCACAAAAACCCCTCCAAAACCGAGAGACGAATTGAGGACCCCTGTCAGATACAATATCCTCAGGTACCCCATGCAAGCGGAACACTTCCTTGGCAAACACCTGAGCAAGCTGAATCGCAGAAGGCAGTTTCTTAAGCGGAATAAAGTGCGCCATTTTAGAGAACCTATCCGTCACAGTTAATATCACTGTCTGACCATCGGAAGGAGGAAGGTCTACAATAAAATCCATGGATAAGTGGGTCCATGGTTTCTTGGGTATCGATAGAGGCATCAGGAGACCCTGGGGTCTCACATTAGGGGACTTACACTGCGTACAGACCCGACAAGCCTGCACAAAATCCATTACGTCTCGCTTGAGTGAAGGCCACCAGAACTGTTGAAGGAGGCCCTTATACGTCTTGGTAACCCCCGGATGACCAGCAGTTTTGGCGGTGTGAAATAAAGTTAATAACTTCTTTCTGTCATTCACTTTAACGTACAGTCTGCCAACAGGCGTCTCAGGGGGTGCTTGGGTTTGGTATGTCTTAATATTATCAAGAACAAGAGACGAAACAACCAAACGGGTAGCAGCTATTATCTGAGACGCAGGTACAATAGGTTCAGGGGTCGGGTTAACAGATTCTAGAGGTTCATACTGTCGAGAGATAGCGTCAGCTTTGGCATTACGGCAACCAGGTCTATAGGTAATCACGTATTGGAAGCGTGAAAGAAATAGAGACCATCTAGCCTGCCGGGCGGACAACCTTCTAGCATCAGCTATATAGGAGAGGTTCTTATGATCTGTTATAACCATAACTTTGTGTCTAGAACCCTCTAATAAGTACCTCCATTCCTTAAAAGCTAACACAATAGCTAATAGTTCCCTGTTCCCAACATCGTAATTCTTTTCCGGATCAGATAACCTTTTAGAAAAGTAGCAACAGGGATGGAGGGGTTCGTCATACGATGACCTCTGTGACAGTACTGCTCCCACGCCTGATTCAGAAGCGTCCACTTCCATAACAAAGGGAAGAGAAGGATCAGGGTGGCGTAGTACTGGAGCAGAGGCAAATGCCTTCTTGAGAGTGTCGAAGGCCTTAAGGGCTTCAGGAGTCCAAACCCTAGGGTGTAGACCTTTCTTAGTCAGCTTCGTTATAGGGGAGATAAGTGGTGAAAAGTTTCTTATAAATTTCCTGTAATAGTTGGCAAATCCTATAAAACGCTGGATAGCCTTAAGACCTTGGGGAAGCGGCCAGGATAGTATGGCTTCTAATTTAGCAGGATCCATACTGAAACCCTGTTCGGAAATTATATATCCTAGAAATTGCACCGAGGTCTGATCAAACAAACATTTTTCTAATTTACAATAAAGTCCGTTCTGTAATAACCTTTTAAGCACCTTCCTAACATGATTATGATGTGTCTGCAAATCAGGGGAATATACAAGGATGTCGTCAAGGTACACCACGGCACAGACATGTAATAGATCCCTGAGGACATCGTTTATGAGGTCCTGAAACACAGCGGGAGCATTACACAGTCCAAAAGGCATGACTAGATACTCGTAATGTCCGCTACGTGTATTGAATGCTGTTTTCCACTCATCATTCTCCTTTATACGAACAAGGTTATAAGCCCCCCTGAGGTCTAATTTAGTGAAGTACTTAGAACCTTTGACCCGGTCAAACAACTCCGTGATGAGGGGAATAGGGTAGGCGTTTTTAATCGTTATATTGTTCAGGCCTCTGTAGTCTATACAAGGCCGTAGGTCACCCTCCTTTTTGGCAACGAAAAAGAAACCAGCCCCAGCCGGAGAGGAGGACCTTCTGATAAAACCTTTACATAAGGCTTCCTGTATGTACTCCTCCATTACCTGGTTCTCTTTTTCAGAAAGAGGGTATACCTTACCCCTAGGCGGCATAGTACCAGGTAAGAGGTTTATGGCACAATCATATTCACGGTGCGGGGGTAGTTTATCTGCCTCCCTTTTTTCAAACACCTTAGCTAGGTCTGCATACACAGGAGGAACATAAACAGAAAGTGGTTTGGCTGTGGGTACATTAAGCAAGCCAACAGGACAAACACGAGTCATACATTCCCTTTGACAAGATTTCCCCCAGGAGAGAATCTCCAAACAACCCCAATCAATCATCGGATTGTGTTTAACCAACCAGGGAAAGCCCAAAACGACAGAGGCTGTAGGGGAGTTGATTATTTGAAAGGACAATCTTTCCTTGTGCAAGGCACCCACAGACATAACCAGTTCTTTGGTCTCATGGGTCACCAGAGGTTTCTCCAGTGGTCTACCGTCTATGGCCTCCACAGCCAAGGGAGTGACCTTTTGGATCAGAGTCAAAGATGCGGTTTTAGCAAAACTCTCATCCATAAGATTGTCAGCAGCCCCTGAATCTATCAAGGCTTTGGTAATCACGGTAGTATTACCAACAAAAAGGGTAACCGTAATAAACGGTCTAGTAATGGGGACGTGAGGGGTAAACGACATAACACCCGAGGTCGACCCCTCTATAGGCCTTGGGTGCTGCAGTTTTCCCCGCAATTCAGGGCAGGTTCTTAGAAGATGTCCCCTTTTCCCACAGTAAAGGCATAACCCTTCCCTTCTTCGGTATGATTTTTCTACCTCAGTTAACCCAGTAACACCCAATTGCAAGGTTTCAGGGGGAGGTTGGCTAGAAGGGGGTAATGCCAGTAACGCAGTACTGGGTAAAGCAGGTAACATCTGTGTATACATACGCCTCTGACTACGTCTCTCTCTAATACGATTATCAATACGGATGATATAATCTATAAGATCATCCAGAAGAACAGGCAATTCCCTGGACGCTATTTCGTCCAGGATGTAAGCAGCCAAACCCTCCTGAAAGGCTGTAACGAGGGCATCATTATTCCAAACCACCTCAGCTGCTAGAGTGCGGAATTCGATAGTGTAATCCGCTACAGATCTGTTAACCTGTCGGACCCTAAGCAGAGCTTTGCCAGCAGAAGCAACCCTACCGGGTTGATCAAATGTGCGTTTGAATGCGGTCAAAAAGTCTGCAAAGGATATTGGGGAAGCATTCTCCCACATGGGATTAGCCCATGCTAAAGCTCTCCCTGACAAGTGGTTTATCAAAAAGGCAATTTTAGTTCTGTCAGTGGGATAGGAACGTGGATTCATTACCAAATGGATGTCAATTTGATTGAGGAAACCACGACACAAAGCTGGGTCACCACTATAGCGCTGTGGCGGTGTCATATGGACTATATGAGCAGGAACGGGTACTGGAGTGGCAATGGGTTCGGACACAGCAGCAACCGCCTTCTGGACGGCAGGCTGCTGGTGTGCAGTACGAGCCAGTATGGTCTGCAAAGCTGGGGCAAACTGATCCATACGGTGGTCCAAGCCATCCATTCTAGCCTCCTGATTAACTAGGAGCTGTGGTATGTCAGCAGGTTCCATTATGGCCCTGTTGTAATGTCACGATTCGGGGAACCCAACACGCTAACATACACACAGACACACACACAGAAAGTGTGCAGTACCGGTCCTTAGAGTGGCCGGGCTAAGCACACACAGAATAGTCAGGAGACAAGCCGAGTAAGGGGAACCAGAAAACAGAATAACGAGAAACAAGCCGAGGTCAAAGAGTAGGAGAAAGTCACAAAGTCAGTATAACAAGCCAGAGAGTACGTAACCAGAAATCACACGTTCAGAATCAATACTATAAAGCAAAGACCACAACAGGGCAGGGAGGAACAGGAAAGGTAAGTATTTAAACCATCAGGTTAATTCTGATTGGATAATTTCCAATCAGAATTAACAATCACACGTGGGAGATATCTAAACCTCCCACTGTGATTGAGGCACTGTGCCTTTAATGCCGGGTCAGGTGACTGACCCCGGCGTGACATATCTTGGACAGTCTTCCAGCGTGCAGCGTCATGCATGCTGCTGCTGGGGGGCGTGGAGGAAGACGCGGGCTGGAGGGATGCCGCTCGCCGAACCCACGTGGAGAAGGGGACCGCGGACGGCTGGAGGGTGAGTGCCGCGATCGGACTGCAGCCTCCCCTTGCAGCCGCCCGCGGGATCCTGACACTACCTCTGTCAGCTGTGACTACATACTTCCTGAAAGGTCCACATTTTTAGCTTCCCTTATTGCACAGTCTAATTTAGAATATATTATCTCCTGCTCGGTTAATAGCCCACTAGATCATGCAGGACCGTCCGTCCTGTGTGTGATTAAAGTTTAATTAACAGAGTAGGAGATAAAAACCCTCCAATTTAAACACACAGTAGGGTAAGATCTGTTGGAAAACAAAGCCATTTTTTTTCTCTGAGGTTCTGTGAGTCACAGGCAGGGTATGTGTGGCTAGGGCTGCATAAACAGAAACAAAAGTGATTTCATGACTAAATGGCAGAGAATTGAGCAGTGAGACTGTAGGGGTATGATCTATACACCTAAACTGTATAATTAAGCTAAAGTGTTTTTGGTGTTTAAAGTGTCCCTTTAAAGCTATACTTTATCTTTCTAGGACCTAGCTATGTCCCTGACTAAATACAGTTCTTACTGGAAAACGTCAGCATTATAAATAACTATAATGCTTTTCCCCCTGTTATGTATAAATAAAAGAAATGAACTGATCTAACACAATGGTGACTGGGTTCCTCACAAGAGCTCTGCTCTGCCCACCAAGAGATTGTTAGCATTGATTATCTCACAAACAGTCTAAAGCATCTTACATGGAAACCTCGGTGTGCAGCTTCTCATAGTGAAGCATTGAATCCAGTCATTCTCAATGAGAACCATTTCTTTCCACTCTGTGCCCCAGTATAAAGCGATCAAGAAAAGCAGTCACAATGGTGAAATCTTGTCAGTTTATAAATGTGAAGATTTCTCCTGAAATTAGCATTTTTATAAAGTAACACTCTGTTAACATCTAAAGCACTTCAGAAAGCTAAAGTACTTTAGACATACCCACCAACATTGGCATTCCATGAATTGGGACCCCGGTGGGCATGGCAAACGGGGGCATGCCAGTGATGTGAATTGCATTACTTGCACCACTCAAAGGAATTGTGGTCCTGCCGCCCCCAAAGGAATGGGGGTGGGACTGCTCGGAGAACTGCCAGGTCAGCCTTGCATGATTGCATGCCAGGCTGCCTGCCAATCATACAGGCCATCCCACTGAGGGCAGACCATGCAGGGAGCTCTGTTTCAGTGCTCTCTGCAAGGTCCCAGTGTCCTTAGAGTAGAGTAAGCACATCTAATGATCCGCTTGCGCACCGCATTTTGGGGACAGTTTCCAGGTGTTCCCAAAAGTGGGCAGGGGCTTAAAATTGGGAACGTCACACTGAGATTGGGATGATTGGGAGGATTGTTTTAGAAGTTTGGAATGTACTTAGAGACCATGAATACAGACAGAGATGTAGAGAGCGTGCTTATGTAAACTGTATTGTGAGATAGTTTAAAGGAAAAATTATGTATCATGATGCACTTTTTGGGACAGTGGTCAACTCACTAACGTGATGTGTTTGCTGAAAAGTTATATAGTTACATAGTTACATAGCTGAAAAGAGACTTGCGTCCATCAAGTTCAGCCTTCCTCGCATATGTTTTTGCTGTTGATCCAAAAGAAGGCAAAAAAACCAGATGCAACCAGATGTCTCCGTGGCTCAAGCAACTATTACCCCACTAATTAGAAATTATATCCCTGTATGTTATGTTTTTGCAAGTATTTATCAAATTGCAGTTTAAACATCTGTATAGACTCTGAAAAAAACACCTCTTCAGGCAAAGCATTCCATATCCTTATTGCTCTTACTGTAAAAAAACCTTTTCTTTGCCTTAGATGAAATCTCCTTTCTTCCAGCCTAAATGTGTAACCTTGTGTCCTATGTATAGCCCTGTTTATGAATAGATTTCCAGATAATGGTTTGTACTGGCCCCGAATATATTTGTATAATGTTATCATATCCCCTCTAACGTGCCGTTTTTCCAAACTAAAGAGATTTAAATGTTTTAACCTTTCTTCATAACTAAAATGCTCCATTCCTTTTATAAATTTTGTAGCTCGTCTCTGCTCTTTTTCTAGTGACATGATATTTTTCTTTAGAACAGGTGCCCAAAATTGCACAGCATATTCAAGATGTGGTCCTACCAGCGATTTATAAAGAGGCAAAATTATATTTTCATCTCGATAATTTATGCCCCTATTTATACATGACAAAACCTTACTGGCCTTAGCAACGGCAGATTGACATTACATATTGCTGCCTAATTTGTTGTCTATAACAATTCCCAAATCCTTCTTGTGTGTGGTTATCCCTAGTTCACTACCATTTAGAGTGTAAATTGCTTGTGCATTCTTAACCCCGAAGTGCATAATTTTGCGTTTCTCTACGTTAAATTTCATCTGCCATTTTAGTGCCCAGTCCCCCAATCTATCCAAATCGCTCTGCAGCAAGGCAGTATCCTGCTCACATTTTATTACTTTAAAAAGTTTTGTGTCATCTGCAAACACTGATACATGGCTTTCAATGCCCATTTAAAGATCATTTATAAATATGTTAAATAGAAGCGGTCCCAAAACAGAACCCTGAGGGACACCACTTACCACTTTTGTCCAGCTTGAAAATTTACCATTTATGACAACTCGTTGTACTCTCTCCTTAAGCCAATGTTCTACCCAAGAACAAGAATATTCATCTAGACCAATTTCTTTTAGTTTGAAGACTAACCTATTGTGAGATACCGTATCAAATGCCTTGGCAAAATCCAAGTAGATCACATCCACTGCAACACCCTGATTTATACTTCTACTTACTTCTTCGTAGAATGCAATTAGGTTAGTTTGACAAGTCCTATGTTTCATTAAACCATGCTGATTATTGCTAATAACACAGTTCTTCCCAATGAATTCCTGAATACTATCCCTTAATAGCCCTTCAAATATTTTCCCAGTTACAGAAGTTAAGCTCACAGGTCTATAATTTCCAGGCAAGGAGTTTGAACTATTTTTAAATATAGGAACAACATCTGCCTTCCTCCAATCTTCCGGTACAATACCTGAAACAAAAGAATCTTGAAAAATTAAATACAGAGGTTCACTTATTTCCCCACTTAGCTTCTTAAGTACTTGTGGGTGGATACCGTCAGGCCCCTGAGCTTTATTTACATAAATTTTCTTTAATAGCTGTAGCACCTTGTCTCAAGTTATCCAATCACAAGTTATCTGCAAGTTTGTTGCAGCAATCATTTGCATATCTCTTGCCATAGGATCCTCATTAAATATACTGAAGGAAAATAGTTATTTAAAATGTCTGCCTTTTCCTGGTCTTCATTAACTAACAGACCCATCTCTGTTTTCAGTGTACCTACACTTTAATTTTATTTTTTTTAGAATTGATGAACTTGAAAAACATTTTAGGGTTGGTTTTGCATTCTTTGGCTATCAATTTCTCATTTTCTAGTTTTTGCAAGTATTATTGTCTTACTTATATCTTATATGGGATGCCTCTGATTTGTCCGATTTAAATGCTTTAAATGCCCTTTTCTTATTTTTAATCTCTTGTTTTACTTCTCTACTAAGCCACATTGGTTTTAATTTGTTTCTTTTATATTTATTACCCAATGGTACATACTGTGAAATGTACCTTTCTAATATTTGTTTGAATAGTTTCCATTTTTCCTCAGTGTTTTTATCACTAAGGAGTTTATGCCAGTCGATGTGTTGTAGAGCCGCTGTAATCTTATTAAAAAAATTTTTTTTTAATTATACGTTTTAGTTTACCCCACGTGCTTTTGCTTTTTTGAGTTTATTTCAAAAGTTACCATATTGTGATCACTATTTCCCAAATGCTCCCCTACTTGAATGATGGTTAAAAGATCAACGTTGTTTGTTATAACGAGATCCAGACAAGCATCCTTTCTAGTTGGTGCTTGTACCAGTTGTGACATGAAGGTGTCATTTAACACATTCAAAAACCGGATTCCCCTTGCTGAAGTACTAAGTGTTCTCTCGATCCCTACATCTTCATAAAATACATTTACAACCATGTAAGCTTGCTGCTGTACAACAACACCCAACAACTTATAGCTCAGCATGCATTTTAAAAATATGTTTTTTACTGAATTACAACTGAGTGCTTAATTTGTGGTATGATAATATGACAATCAAAAGTGGACTGGCAACTGAACGTTTAGTGAATAGGCCCCTAAATATTATGCAAACAAAGGATCCCAGGGAAGGAGAAGTGTCACTTCCTTTCTGTTTCACTTCTGCTTGGTTCCTGGAAGAGTGTAATTAAAGTGTCATCATTATCAACTCCAGAAAAGAAAAAAAGAAAGATCAACCATATTTTGCATCAGGCTTTTCCAAAATTCTCTCATAAAGCAGAGCAGAGGTTTTGTGCAAATTTATCTTAAAGGGATAGTCTAAGTGGCAAAATCATTTCATCTTAATGAATTGATTTGGTGGCATAAATGTCACCCCTGCTGCCTTACTTTTATAAATAGTGTCATTTCCGTGGAACAGTGCTGTTTACTGAGAGGGTACTTACTTTACTGAGAGGGTAGTGGATGCATGGAATAGCCTTCCAGCTGAAGTGGTAGAGGTTAACACAGTAAAGGAGTTTAAGCATGCGTGGGATAGGCATAAGGCTATCCTAGCTATAAGATAAGGCCAGAGACTAATGAAAGTATTTAGAAAATTGGGCAGACTAGATGGGCCGAATGGTTCTTATCTGCCGTCACATTCTATGTTTCTATGTTACTGTACATTTCATTTTCACTACTACTAGTTACTGTCTGACAGACAGACAGTGTCTAAAGGTTTTGGACACAGTTAAATAAAATTCCTGAACCTATTTGATATACAGTGTCAGCATGTAAAGTATGTTGATGCCCGACCTACTCTCATAAAACATGTATGATAAAATCACTATTGCAACTGAAAGAGCATTAGAAACATCATTGAACAGCTGGTTCTCCTCAAAGATAAATCCACGGCAAAATTGAGAATGTCCGTCTCATGGACCAACTTACAGCTTTGGTTCATAACAATATGACCTACTATCATAAGACATGGTCTCTCTGGTTAGATTATGTGAACATGACCTAGTCAGATGTTTTGTAGTAATGAGAGGTTTATATGTTGCACGTTGAGGAATCTTTTTAATTTCTCTACCAATTTCTTCATTAATCCTTTTTCTATATCTGTAATTCAAGAAAATTCCATATGTATTTGTCATCAATTGGCTGAATTGCTGATTTATTTTTCCTAAATGAAGATTTTTTTGTTAAAGTGCATTCTGTACACAGAAGGATGGTGTACGCAGTGCAGTGCCACACTTGAAATATCTTTTTTGTTATACAGGGAGTGCAGAATTATTAGGCAAATTAGTATTTTGACCACATCATCCTCTTTATGCATGTTGTCTTACTCCAAGCTGTATAGGCTCGAAAGCCTACTACCAATTAAGCATATTAGGTGATGTGCATCTCTGTAATGAGAAGGGGTGTGGTCTAATGACATCAACACCCTATATCAGGTGTGCATAATTATTAGGCAACTTCCTTTCCTTTGGCAAAATGGGTCAAAAGAAGGACTTGACAGGCTCAGAAAAGTCAAAAATAGTGAGATATCTTGCAGAGGGATGCAGCACTCTTAAAATTGCAAAGCTTCTGAAGCGTGATCATCGAACAATCAAGCGTTTCATTCAAAATAGTCAACAGGGTCGCAAGAAGCTTGTGGAGAAACCAAGGCGCAAAATAACTGCCCATGAACTGAGAAAAGTCAAGCGTGCAGCTGCCAAGATGCCACTTGCCACCAGTTTGGCCATATTTCAGAGCTGCAACATCACTGGAGTGCCCAAAAGCACAAGGTGTGCAATACTCAGAGACATGGCCAAGGTAAGAAAGGCTAAAAGACGACCACCACTGAACAAGACACACAAGCTGAAACGTCAAGACTGGGCCAAGAAATATCTCAAGACTGATTTTTCTAAGGTTTTATGGACTGATGAAATGAGAGTGAGTCTTGATGGGCCAGATGGATGGGCCCGTGGCTGTATTGGTAAAGGGCAGAGAGCTCCAGTCCGACTCAGACGCCAGCAAGGTGGAGGTGGAGTACTGGTTTGGGCTGGTATCATCAAAGATGAGCTTGTGGGGCCTTTTCGGGTTGAGGATGGAGTCAAGCTCAACTCCCAGTCCTACTGCCAGTTTCTGGAAGACACCTTCTTCAAGCAGTGGTACAGGAAGAAGTCTGCATCCTTCAAGAAAAACATGATTTTCATGCAGGACAATGCTCCATCACACGCGTCCAATACTCCACAGCGTGGCTGGCAAGTAAGGGTATAAAAGAAGAAAATCTAATGACATGGCCTCCTTGTTCACCTGATCTGAACCCCATTGAGAACCTGTGGTCCATCATCAAATGTGAGATTTACAAGGAGGGAAAACAGTACACCTCTCTGAACAGTGTCTGGGAGGCTTTGGTTGCTGCTGCACGCAATGTTGATGGTGAACAGATCAAAACACTGACAGAATCCATGGATGGCAGGCTTTTGAGTGTCCTTGCAAAGAAAGGTGGCTATATTGGTCACTGATTTGTTTTTGTTTTGTTTTTGAATATTCAGAAATGTATATTTGTGAATGTTGAGATGTTATATTGGTTTCACTGGTAAAAATAAATAATTGAAATGGGTATATATTTGTTTTTTGTTAAGTTGCCTAATAATTATGCACAGTAATAGTCACCTGCACACACAGCTATAATAGCTATAACTAAAAACAAACTAAAAACTACTTCCGAAAATATTCAGCTTTGATATTAATAAGTTTTTTGGGTTCATTGAGAACATGGTTGTTGTTCAATAATAAAATTAATCCTCAAAAATACAACTTGCCTAATAATTCTGCACTCCCTGTATACTGCACTATTTATTTTTACTACAGTGTTCTTTAAATAAAGCTGCCCTTTGACTGTAAGAAAAGTAAAGAGAAACAATAATGCATGTATTAAAAAAAATAATACGTAGGACAGCTTTAGCATTACTGGAAAACAAAGATATATGTTAAGTGACAAAAATATTATTATTATTATTATTATTACTGCTATTTATAAAGCGCCAACAGAAATATACTTCAGTATTACTGGAAGAAAAGAATACTGGGGTCAATCTCTTATGCAGTTATCTTTTTCCTCTTTGATTACTGGTTTTATACCCTATTTAAATGACATTGTAGGCTCAGTTTGAGCAGAGCCTCTTCACATCTGAGTTCATGTTCTATTTAACTTGTTTGGTATTTAATTTTGTTTTGTTTTTATTTGGATCCAACGTGTTTGGTAGTTGTGTATAATCCGTATAATGACATCTTACATCCTCTCTCTCCCGAGTGGAGAAATGTCTACTGCTCCCCTAGTTGTTGCTGTTGACAGGAAGAGCACTTAGCTTGTAGCCACACACTGTCTGGTTTACATTATTGAGTACTGCTGACCAGACTTATCTAATTAAAGCAGCATTGTCACTGTCTGGGGACTTTCCAAATTTGCAAAGATCCCCAACGGTGACATCGCCGCTGGGGGTCTGATGGCCCTGGGACAGGTAAAGGTGAGATTTACTTACCTAGACCTGTCCCTCGCATGCGCCACCTCTTCCTCTGTCAGTGAAATTCCAACACAGTCAAAATGAGTATTTCACAAAGATTATATCTTTATGAAATGCTTATTTTTCAGGGTGGTGACAGTGCCTCTTTATGTGGGGCTCCAGTTACTTAATAGCAGTGCTGCTCGATGTCTCCAGTAGTCATGCACACAGTGAGCATGCTGGTAGAGTGTGCAAAGCAGCATTACCAGATAATTGCAGAGCTCAAATGTCTTGAAAAAATATAACTAATATATAAAACACGTAGAGCCCAAATACCAAGCTACTTTTCCTATGTAAGCAAATCCATACAGCACTCTAGGCCAAGGATGTCAAACTCACATCCCACGGGCCGCATGCAGCCCACAAAGAATTTAATTGGGGCCCAACCGATCAGGCGGGAGCAAAAATCACTTGTCAGACTGACAAGTGATTGCGCCCACCTCGACCTGCTTTTCTTCTGCCCACAGGCAGCATGCAGCTCCATAAGGGTACTGCAGACACATTACACTGGGAGAGGGAGTGCCACCCTCTCCTATTCTGTGTAGGAGCATCGGGTGTTACATGATTACCTGGCGGTCTGACATAATGCGCCACCTGAGACTAGGAGGCCCCCCTCTCCTTCTATGTAAGGTGAGAAATAGCAGAGAGAGGGGCCGTCTATCAATAGGGCAGAAGCCAAAGAAAAACAAGTTACCTGCACTCTCTCCTTAATCCCTGTGTATATTTAAACAAATGGAGGTCATTTAGTTACTCCAATGGCCATTGGAGAGAATGCCCACCTGCCAACGTCAAGGCAGACCCCCCTAAGCCGGTCCTACACTGACCCTTCAGCTTGCTTCCTTGAGCTTCTGGCAAAGATATCTCTAATGAGACAGAAAGGGGTATGTTTTATATACACCCCTATATATTATTAACCCTTAATAGGGAACACATGGGATGGGCGGCAGCATTGTAACAAAGCTGTGTGATACAAAAAGTGAATACAAATACAAAAAGATAAGTCCTGCGCTTACTTCCATCACTCCTGGCAGCAGCATCGACTACAGTACACATCAGCCCCAATATATAGTAAAAACCAAAGAAAAACAAGTTACCTGCGCTCTCTCCTTAATCGCTGTGTATATTTAGACAAATGGAGGTTATTTAGTTACTCCAATGGCCATTGGAGGGAATGCCCGCCTGCCAACGTCAAGGCAGACCCCCCTAAGCGGGTCCTACATATAAAAAATGCCCCTCTGTCTCATTAGAGATATCTTTGCCAGAAGCTCAAGGAAGCAAGCTGAAGGGTCAGTGTAGGACCCGCCTAGGGGGGTCTGCCTTGGCGTTGGCAGGTGGGCATTCCCTCCAATGGTCATTGGAGTAACTAAATGACCTCCATTTGTTTAAATATACATAGGGATTAAGGAGAGAGCGCAAGTAACTTGTTTTCTTTGGTTTTTACTATATGTATTGGAGCTGATGTGTACTGTAATCGATGCTGACGCCCAGGAGTGATGGGAGTGAGCGCAGGACTTATCTTTCTGTATTTGTAATCAATAGGGCAGAGCAGAGCCGGCGCTGTCAACACCTTGGCACTGGCTCTGTGAGAGAAACAGCTGCCTGCCAGAGCAGGAGGTGGAAGGTACGAATGGAAGGGGTAGGAGGGAGACATGGGTGGGAGACATAGAAATGGAAGGGCGGTAGGGAAATATGAATTGTAGGGTTAGTAAGGGAGATTTGGATTTAATGAGTAAGGGGAAGGAATACGGAATGGATGGAGACATGGGGGGGAGAGATATGAAAGGGAAAGAGAGATGTGGGGTAGAGATTTGGAAGGGATGGAGAGATGTGAAAGGGATGGAGAGATGTGGGGGAGAGATATGGAAGGGAGGGAGAGATGTGGAGGAGAGATATGGAAGGGAGGGAGAGATGTGGAGGAGATATGGAAGGGAGGGGGAAACGTGTAAGGAGAGACATGGAAGGGAGGGAGAGATGTGGAGGAGAGATATGGAAGGGATGGAGAGATGTGGAGGAGAGACATGGAAGGGATGGAGAGATCTGGGGGGAAATGTGAAAGGGATGGAGAGATATGGAAGGGATGGAGAGATGTGGGGTAGAGATTTGGAAGGGAGGTAGAGATGTGGAGGAGAGATATGCAAGGGAAAGAGAGATGTGGGGGAGAGATATGAAAGGGATGGAGAGATGTGGGGGGGAGATATGAAAGGGAGGGAGAGATGTAGGGGAGACATATGGAACTGGAAGGGAGAGAGACATGGGGAGAGACATGGAGGGAAACAGACACGAATGGAAGGGGGAAGGAGAAACATGGATGGGTAGAAGCGAACTGAGTAGATTGCAGACAGTGCGCCTACTTATCTGGCTGAAACTGCAGTTTACAGAGGCACTTCACACAGGTAACTTGAGGTGAAGCTTTTGAGTGAATTATATGTATGTACCCAGGATTACATGTTGTGTGCATGAGAATGATGCAAGTAATTTTAGTTTGTGTTGGTCTAGGTCGAACTCTTTTTTTTTTTTCTGTGGCCCACATAACTTAAGCCTTGTATATTTGGCCAGAGTTAGCATTTGAGTTTCACATGTTTGCTCTAGGCTTTTGTTAGGGCTGATGCAAAGATTCTTGGCTACACTGGCAACACTTTTTGCCACCTTTCTCCTTCAGACTCCTCACTCTCTCTCTCTCTGTTTAACCATTTTGTATTTTTTTTTTTTTTTTTTTTTAAATAAAAGATTGTTACTGAGTATATTTTGAGATACCATGTGTTGGTGGTTGAGGCTGTTTTGGCAATGATTGCTGTGCATTTGTTACATTATAATTTCCTGCCTTCTCAGTAAGTACACCCTATTATATTTTTCAAAGGACAGATATGATTTTCTTACGATGTCCTATTTAAATAAATAAATAAAAAATTATACACATTAGATGTTAAAAGTGGATTAAAAAGGAAAACAGTATTTGTTCATATTTTTGTAAAAACAATTTCTGAGCAAATAGTGCATCTAAAAAACTAACTCAAAAGAGATTAATCTTTCAATCGTGATTGTTGACATAGCTCATATGTCTACGATTTCAATGAGTTAGAAGCTATAAGGTAGTAAATTACTATACTAAACATTTGCAAAATATTGTGTGTGGAGAGTGTAAGTGTAACAGCAGTCACCGAATCCACAATTTTTAAGTATATATTTGTAGAAATTAGACCCCCAGTAATTTTCTATATGAATATTTTGACACGCCTCATATAACTATGAACACCTCTGCCAAAACTGCTTGTTATATTTATTTTTATCAAACACATATCTAATTTTTATGGCAAATTTCACAATTCTTGTGTTCTATTACTGCTCTAGACCGTAAGTCTATTAAACTGTAGACATACTCCGTACATCTGCTATCACTAACCATATAAGTGAAGGGGACATACAGGGTAATTACACCATCACAAAGGAGTTCAAGTACAAGTTCACTTATACACTAAAACATCACAAGCCTCATACACACACTATGCATTAGAAAACACACACACAAAGACACCCCTGTTACACAGATATTAACATCTTAGATGCACAAATGCACAATAACAAATCAAAGGCACACGATTAAACTTGATAGCATCTATCTATCTATCTCTCTGTCTGTCTGTCTTTGTTTTGCTTGTTCAAAACAAGGAGATGAGTATCACAAGCATATCACAAAGATGGCCGTGATTTAGGTTGGTTTGGGTATAGCAGTTCTGAGAAATCAGGTTTTCACAATTCTCCTATATTTACCAAGTTTTGTTCTTTTGGAACTCATCAGCGTTGAAGGTTCTTGTCCAGGAGTTGGAGTCTTTCTGGCAGCATGTAGCTAAGTATTAAAGAAAGCTTTAGAGTGAGCAATAAAACTCCATACGGATTGATGCAAATTCAAAATTTACTGTTTACCGTTTATCACCTACATATCACGTCAAGTCAGGCTTTAGAAAAAGTCTTTCTTGGGCACAGTAGTTCTGAGAAATCATGTTGTTCAATTGTAGAAACATGTTTTCTTAGAACTGCTTTCTCAACTTCTGACTTGTGTTAAAATTGTGATGCCCAACAGTAAATTTTGAATTTGCATCAATTTAGGGGAGTTTTATCATGTTTTTCCTTATAACAACATTCTTTAAAACATATCTGTGTATATTATACATGCTTATACATGGGTCAGCCACAACATTGAAACCACTGACATGTGAAGTGAAAAACGTTGCATATATTGTTACAATGGCGCCTGTCAAGGGGTGGGTAATATTTGGCAGGAAATGAACAGTCAGTTCTGAAATGTCATGTGTTGGAAGCAGGACAAATGGGCAAGTGAAAAGAGTGACTTTGACAAGTGCCAAATAGTGGTGGCTTGATAACTGGGTTTGAGCAAAATGGTAAGTCTTGTTGGGTGTTTCTGGTACCCAGCGGTTAGTACCTACCAAAAGGGGTAGAACAAAGCACCTTCAATGGGGATGTGAGCATCAGAACTGGACCATGGAGCAATGAGAGAAGGTTGACTGACAAAAAATTTCTCCATTCCCCTGCATATGTAGCATGCTTTATAGTGGAGGAATTGGCACATTTTTAACAACTTGGATGCAGTTTTGGGGAACAGCATGTGGGTGAACCTTCTGTTACCATCTGCTCTCTTTCGGGCCTTAATGCCTTAATGCCTGCCCCCCTTCTCCCCCCCCCCCCCCCACCTTAAATCCACAAACACACACTGATCACTTAAATATCCCGATCTCCCTTTTTGAAGAAAATAGCAGTGTTTTAACTATTACTGGCTGGAAAGAAATAAAAGTATGCGCTGACAAAGAAAGACCTTGGATTTGAATTAAAATGATTTACTCTGATTAAAGGAGCACTCTGTGCACCATAATATGTTCAACCTCTTCTCAATTAAGCTGTTGTGATGCCTGAATGTCCACTGCATCTTAAGTGTTTTCTACCATGACCTTAACAAGTGGAAATCAATGCACCATGTGGGGAATGTATTTTATCTCAAATGTGAGCCATGGACATGAAAATGTTTCTGCTGTCAAGTGATCCAACTTCTTCAAACTAGAGTAAGTAGGGAGCAATTAGCTTGTTTTATAATTTACATTTTTATTGTTTTTAGTCACAAGAAGTACAAATTCAAAGTACACATACAAATCTAGGGGTGTGCATGATGACATATACTAAGCACACAGATGCAATAGTTGTGACAAGTTATTACCCATCTGAGACAGATCCATTGAACCCTTCCAGTGGAAGGGGTGTAGACATGTTTTAGTAAATAACTTGAGATTTAAAGGTAGAATATGGTTGCTGTAAAACTATGTATTCAACATACATAAAATGACTGACAAGTAGAAAGTAAAGAGGAAGGTAGGAGGGGAATATAACTTAAGGCGGAAGGCTATGGATGTGGTAATTGGTGGGTCTCATATCATTCTCCAATGTACTTAAATTTGGCCTGGGTTCCCTATATTTTATATACCATTTCTTTGTGGCTCCAGGTGGCTTGCAAAATGGACCAAACTAGTTCAATTGGAGATGGACCAATATAATGCTATATTCATGTGAGCTGCTAGGATTATATAGAGTGACAGTGTTTTGTGGGTTTCACAGAACTGTGGGGGCTGCAGATTTAATAGAAAACATGTTGGGTTCAGTGATTAAATGAGATTTGTAGTGTTTTATGTGAATGTGAGAACAATAGGTTGGCAAATAATCGGAATCCCAGGATACCTGCAACAATATCTGTGTGGGATTTACAGCTCCAAGTGTTCAAGTATTGGGAGTACTGGGATAAATATGGGCCAGCCGGAACCATGAACCATCTAAAAAACATTTTCTACTGGCTTCCCAGTGGGTTAAACAATTTGAGATGTCTCGTATATTGATTGTATTGTCAATTACAATTCCTTTTCCCATTGTAGGGCATAAGTGAGTTTTCCCTATACCTGAGAGTCTAGTAGAGCTCTGTAATATGTGGACAGTGACTTATTGCTAAGTTTGACACCCGTCAGAGGTTATTACTAAGTTTGACACCCATCAGCAAGCACTCACTGGGCTTTGGGAGGAGTAACGTGTAGATGAGTAAATGCTAGGTAGTTTATAGTGCTGCCACACTGTTGGAATGTACCCCATTTTTTTGTATCTTCTTTGTTTATTCTTACTTTTCATTAGAATTACCTGAAGTTAAACAATAATGAAAAAACAATGCTTCATGTGGGAACATTCCACTTCATTTCAACAGAAGTCCTGTAAGGTTGTAATCTCAGTGCTCAATGAGCCCAGTAGACTGGTACTTAGATACATATTACCGGAACAAAAATGTCTACCTTCCTAAATACTGGTCTATTATATAGATAGTTGAATGAATGCACTAATTTTGTGCCTTTTTACTGGTTTTCAAAGTGGAATTTCCATACAATGATTATAAACCGAGCAACTAAAATTGTGAAAGCTTTGAAGAATGTTGGGGTTTTCTCAGATGTTTTGCTCAACTTCCTAAGTCACAACTGATCTTTGCAAATCTGCTGGTTCTCAATATCCTGTAAACCATAATTAGAGGCAGCATTAAAAAAAAAAAATATATATATATATATATATATATATATATATATATACCCATTCCCACACCCCCCCACCAATCAAACACTGACACTCTGAATATAGACTGATCATTTCTTTGTCAGTGGGCAAACGTTCAAAATCAGCAGGGAATCAAATACTTTTTTCCCTCTCTGTAATTTAGTATCTTAGAAAAACTAGTGTAAATAGCCAGGACAGCTGTAAAGAAACTTCAAACATAAGTCTGGATACTCACACTGGACAGATATACATCAAGATAGCTCAGTAGTAGCAAAGAAAACAGCCTTTAATAAATATTGTTAATCTGAGAAGTGTCTATGTCACTTTTTAATTAAAGTTATTTAATGTTAACTTTGCTATGTTGTAATACAGGTTTTATTTAAGATTAGTGATGTCCCGAACGGTTCGCAGGCGAATAGTTCCTGGCGAACATAGCTTGTTCGCCACGGATGGCGAACATATGCGATGTTCGGTCCGCCCCCTATTCGTCATCATTGAGTAAACTTTGACCCTGTACCTCACAGTCAACAGACACATTCCAGCCAATCAGCAGCAGACCCTCCCTCCCAGACCCTCCCACCTCCTAGACAGCATACAATTTAGATTAATTCTGAAGCTGCATTCTTTTTCTATTCTTTTTTTTGTGTGTTTGTGTTTATTATACATTATCCTCCATAGTAGGTAACCTGTGTTTATTATACATTATCCTCCCATAGCCAGTAACCTGTGTTTATTATACATTATCCCCCCCATAGCCAGTAACCTGTGTTTATTATACATTATCCCCCCACAACCAGTAACCTGTGTTTATTATACATTATCACCCCACAACCAGTAACCTATGTTTATTATACATTATCCCTCCCATAGCCAGTAACCTGTGTTTATTATACATTATCCTCCCCATAGCCAGTAACCTGTGTTTATTATACATTATCCTCCCATAGCCAGTAACCTGTGTTTATTATACATTATCCTCCCATAGCCAGTGTAACGGCTACCCAGATAGAGAGAGGGTTTCTGCCGTTGAAGACGTCCTTTTTCCCTGCAAGCTGCTGTGGAGAAGTAGGCTGATGTAATCCCATCCACGATATCCAGAGCGAGAATCAGGTTCAGCTGCAACAGGAACAGAATAACCTTCCCAAATAATCCCCTTTCAAGAACGAGACGAGGCTACGTTATGAAGGGTCAAGATGAACTGAGGACTGGAACACCCAGCCTGCTTTTTATTAGAAAAGGGTACACACAGGACACTCCCAGGGGGAGGATAAAAACAACCAATTATGCACAGGGTAACACCCCCACGTCTCCTCCCCTCAGATAACCACATAACACAATTATAACATACAATATTTTACCCCAGTTCTGGATGTACCCCAAAAACAGGGGGTACACCTTTAAATCCGGCACCGCTTGAGAGATCTTGGTTAGGGGAACACTCTGTCCAAAAATCAGCCCGATTGGATGAATGGTTCGGGAGTTACAGTGTTTCAAAGTTTTGACCGACCGCACAGACCAACTAGCCGAAAATAGTTCCATGAGTTTTGGCCTTGCGGTCGGTCTCTGTTCGCACGGTAAAAAGGTATGAAAATCTTGCCATCCATCCGAATCGCGGGGTTCGCTGCAATCCCCATAGATGATTGATTGTAACTACCGAATGGTGGAGTGTTCGGTAGTTTCTGTGCGAACTTATGGAGGTCTGGAGGACTCAGCGGTGTTCGCCTGTTTGCGTATCCGTTTTTAGTTCCATGCGGTTACAGGCAAACACCGCTGTTCGTACACAAGATGGCCGCGAACACGTGTAAAGTCCCGAAATGGCGGCCACCTATATTTCGCATACGGACTTCGCACGAAATCATGCGAACAGAGGAATGAAACGAACAAAGGACTAAGTTGTAAGGATCTGTTACACTGCTCCCCTTTTGTGGAACACTCCGGCAGACCCGGATTGATCCTTTTCGGGTCAACTTGGGGCTGTCCGGTCCCTTGTTAGGGCAATAGTTCTGTTTGTCTGGACAGACCATCGGCATTCCCATTAAACCTGCCAGGGCGGTATTGAATGGAGAAGTTGTAGGGTTGTAGTGCTAGGCTCCATCTCAACAAGCGTCCATTATCTCCAGCTACTCTGTTTAACCACACCAGGGGGTTATGGTCGGTGATTAGTGTAAATTCCTGTCCGTACAAATATGGGGTGAGTTTCTTTAATGCCCAGACCAGGACTAAGCATTCCTTTTCCACTGCCGCGTAGCTCACTTCTCTAGGTAACAGTTTTCTACTGAGATACGCGACAGGGTGCTCGCCTCCATCTTCTCCGACCTGGCTTAGAACTGCCCCCAGTCCATACATGGATGCATCTGTATGAACGACAAATCTTTTGTTAGGGACGGGGGCAGACAGGACAGGTGCATGAATTAGAGCATTCTTTAGGGCCTGAAAGGCTGTTTCACAGGCGGGAGACCACAGGACTATCCTAGGCAAGTTCTTTTTGGTTAGGTCTGTTAAGGGTTTTGCGATGGTACTATAGTCAGGGACAAACCTCCTATAATATCCTGCGGTCCCCAAAAATGCTAATACTTGAGTTTTGGTGTGGGGTGTGGGCCAGTTAGCTACAGCTTCAACTTTAGCGGGTTCTGGGCGCTGCTTCCCACATCCCACTCGGTGTCCCAGGTACTGGACTTCTGCCATGCCGAAGTTACACTTTTCTGGTTTCAGAGTCAAGCCTGCGGCCCGAATCTGATCCAGTACGGCCTCTACATGCCTTAAGTGCTCTCCCCAGGTTTCGCTATAAATCGCAATGTCATCCAGGTACGCGCAAGCGAAATCCTGGAAGCCATCAAGGAGGCGGTCCACTAAGCGCTGAAATGTAGCCGGGGCGTTTTTCATCCCAAATGGCATGACCTTAAATTGGTACAAGCCAAATGGGGTGACAAAGGCCGACTTAGGGATAGCCTCCTTGGCCAGGGGAATCTGCCAATACCCTTTACACAAATCGATGGTGGTCAGATAACGTCCCCTGGCAATGCGATCTAATAGCTCGTCTACTCGGGGCATGGGATATGCGTCTGTCAGGGTTTTGTCATTGAGACGTCGATAATCGACACAGAACCGGGTAGTCCCATCCTTTTTGGGGACTAGGACCACCGGTGAGGCCCACGGGCTGTCAGATGGCTCTATCACTCCTAGTCTTAGCATCTCCTGGATTTCCTTCCTCATCTCATCTTTTACTGCCTCAGGGATCCTATAGGGAGTTTGTCGGAGAGGAGTTTGTCCTGGGGTCTCTACATAGTGAGTTGCTAAGGGGGTGTATCCGGGCTCTTGGGAAAACGTCAACCTCTTTTCAGTCAGCAGTTGTCGGATCTGTCCCTTTTCAGCGGGGGTTAACCGCTCCCCTAGCTGTATGGTATTGAGCAGGGTCTTAGGTTCCGAGTTAGCTAATAGGTCGGGTATGGGTAAGCTGTCAGGGTCTTCAGTGGCTGGTATACATATGGCTGCTATATCCTCGGGCCTTTCTTGATATTCTTTTAATAAGTTTACGTGAAAGGACTTCTGAATCCTTTCATCTTTGCTGCTGGCAATTACATAGGTGGTGTCACATACCTGTGCTACCACTTTGTAAGGGCCCTGCCAGGAGGTCTGGAGCTTATTCCCTTTGACAGGTCTAAGCACCAGCACCTTCTGGCCTACTTGGAACGTTCGCTGGCGGGCGCCCTGATCGTACCAACGTTTCTGCCGTCCCTGGGCCGCATGGAGATGGTCCCGTGCCATCCGGGCTAACTGTTCCATACGGTCCCGCATTTCTAGCACATATGGTACGATGGGGACACCCTCATGCTCTGTCTCTCCCTCCCAGTGCTCTCGGATGAGGTCGAGAGGGCCTCGTACTCTCCGGCCATAGAGCAGTTCAAAGGGAGAGAACCCTGTGGATTCCTGTGGCACCTCCCGATAAGCGAACAGGAGGTGCGGCAAGAATCGTTCCCAGTCTTTGTATTCCGCTGTAAAGGTCCGTAGCAATTGCTTTAGGGTACCGTTAAAACGTTCACAGAGACCGTTAGTCTGAGGGTGGTACGGGGAACTAAGTAGGGGCTTAATACCACAAACCTTCCATAGCTGCTGGGTTAGGTCTGCGGTAAACTGGGTCCCTCTATCGGACAAGATTTCCTGAGGGAATCCCACTCGGGTGAATATCCCGACTAGAGCACTGGCGACAGTGTCAGCCTGGATATTCGTCAGAGCGACAGCTTCCGGGTAGCGAGTAGCATAGTCCACTACGGTAAGGATGTATTTCTTACCAGAGGGACTGGGGTTAGGTAGGGGTCCCACTAGGTCGACTGCCACCCTGCTAAATGGTTCCTCGATCACAGGCATAGGTAACAGTCGAGCTTTAGGGTGATCTCCTCTCTTCCCTACCCGTTGGCATACGTCACAAGTGCTGCAGTAACGTCGTACATCCTTTGAGATCCCCGGCCAAAAGAAGGTCTGGGTGATCCTGAAGGTGGTACAGTTACCCCCTAGATGCCCTGCCAACGGAATGTCGTGGCCGATTCGAAGAAGTTCCAACCGGTACTTTCTGGGTACCACTAGTTGGCGCTTCTGCGAAGGGGGACAGCCTCTCTTTTTGCCTTCCGTCAGTCTGTACAACCTGTCCCCATCCCATAGAAAACGTTCCTGTTTGCCCTCCCTACTGTCTGCTAATTCCCGATACTTTTGGAGGGTGGGGTCCTCTCTAGTTTCCCTCCCAAACTCCTCTGGGGTGTCCCAAGCTATGGGCCTGCTTGTCGTAGTGGGGTTACATGTGGGTGCTTGGCTTACCTGGGTCTCCCGGCCTGTATTAGGGTCATCTGTGACACGGGCCTGTGAGCGGGTGGTTACGGGACAAGCGGCAGCAGGTGTGGGCAAATATGCTGAAGTCAAGGGGCCAATGTCATTTCCCAAGACGACCTCGGCAGGCAAGTTGTCCATAATGCCAACTGTGGTTTTTCCCGATCCGACTCCCCAGTCTAAGTGTACTCGGGCAGTGGGCAAGCGAAAAACAGCGCCCCCTGCGACCCGAACAGCAACAGTGCGGGTAGACACATTCTCTGGCTTTACTAGGTGTTTTTGGATCAACGTGATGGTAGCCCCGGTGTCTCTTAGGCCTTGTGCTATTTGTCCATTCACCCGAACTTCCTGCCGATGATGTTGTCGGTTATCTGGAGAAGCAGCTTGTATGGGATCTGCTTCATACAAAATCCCCAGGCATTCCTCAGGGCCCATTTCAGCTTCCACACAGTGAGCCGCAGAGGGTCGTGATGCAGGGGCCTCTGTGTTGGGAGTTGTGCGTCTCCAATTGTTGCTATTGGACCTTAGGGGACAATATCGAGCAATATGTCCGAGGTTGCCGCAGTGATGGCACGTCACTTTCGACAAATCTCGGGGGTAGTTGGTAGGTCCCTGAGGACGGGGTGGTCCTGGTGGGACTGGAGCTCGAAACTCTGGGCGTGAGACAGCAGCTGGGGTACGTGGCTCTATCTTATGAGCTGGTCGTGGAGTACCCTGGCTTACTCTCCTTGTCTCGGCGTATTCATCGGCCAGCCGAGCCGCCTCATTTAAATTAGCGGGGCGCCGGTCTCGTACCCAGTCTTGTAGGTCCGCAGCCAAATTTTGGAAGAAATGTTCCATTAAGAACAATTGCAATATCTCCTCTCCGGTGTTGGCCTTACACCCTTGGACCCAATGTGATGCCACTCTTTGTAGTCGGTTGGCCCATTCCATGTGGGAGTCCACAGCTTTCTTTTTGGACTCCCGGAAGCGGCGACGGTATGCTTCTGGGGTTACCGCATACCTGGTGAGCAGTGCCTCTTTTACTGTTTGGTACTGCGTGATCTCCTCTGTAGTGAGCGCTCGAAAAGCCTCACTAGCTTTTCCTGATAGTTTTCCCACCAGGATAGTGACCCATTGCTCTGGCGGTATTTGATGTAGCGAGCACTGTCTTTCAAAGTCCGCCAAATACCCATCAATTTCCTCTTCATTTTCCACAAAGGTTTTAAATGCAGTGAAGGGAATTTTCTTTACTGTAGTAGTGGGTAGCGGGGTAGGAACTGTCTGTGTAGTGAGCTGTCTGGCTCTTACCAGTTCCATTTCTTGATCCCTCTTGGTTTGGATCTCTTCCCTCGCTTCCCGGAACAGTTGGGTTATTAGCTCTGTAGACGTGACTGGATACAACGCTAATCTCCGCTGCACAATTGCCGTAATCACATCGTCCTCACTGATGGGTGCCATGGGTTCCGTTACCTCCATGGACCTATCCATCTCGTCCAGCTCCAGCAGGTCAGCTATCAGCTCCCTCCGTGGTCTGTTGCTGGCACTCCTACCACGATTCTCCAATAAATCCTTTAGTGTGGGTCTTTTCAGCTTGGCATACTGAGACTCCATTCAGCACTTGCTCCTTGGATAAAAGGACCATCCCACCGCTTGCCACCAATGTAACGGCTACCCAGATAGAGAGAGGGTTTCTGCCGTTGAAGACGTCCTTTTTCCCTGCAAGCTGCTGTGGAGAAGTAGGCTGATGTAATCCCATCCACGATATCCAGAGCGAGAATCAGGTTCAGCTGCAACAGGAACAGAATAACCTTCCCAAATAATCCCCTTTCAAGAACGAGACGAGGCTACGTTATGAAGGGTCAAGATGAACTGAGGACTGGAACACCCAGCCTGCTTTTTATTAGAAAAAGGTACACACAGGACACTCCCAGGGGGAGGATAAAAACAACCAATTATGCACAGGGTAACACCCCCACGTCTCCTCCCCTCAGATAACCACATAACACAATTATAACATACAATATTTTACCCCAGTTCTGGATGTACCCCAAAAACAGGGGGTACACCTTTAAATCCGGCACCGCTTGAGAGATCTTGGTTAGGGGAACACTCTGTCCAAAAATCAGCCCGATTGGATGAATGGTTCGGGAGTTACAGTGTTTCAAAGTTTTGACCGACCGCACAGACCAACTAGCCGAAAATAGTTCCATGAGTTTTGGCCTTGCGGTCGGTCTCTGTTCGCACGGTAAAAAGGTATGAAAATCTTGCCATCCATCCGAATCGCGGGGTTCGCTGCAATCCCCATAGATGATTGATTGTAACTACCGAATGGTGGAGTGTTCGGTAGTTTCTGTGCGAACTTATGGAGGTCTGGAGGACTCAGCGGTGTTCGCCTTTTTGCGTATCCGTTTTTAGTTCCATGCGGTTACAGGCAAACACCGCTGTTCGTACACAAGATGGCCGCGAACACGTGTAAAGTCCCGAAATGGCGGCCACCTATATTTCGCATACGGACTTCGCACGAAATCATGCGAACAGAGGAATGAAACGAACAAAGGACTAAGTTGTAAGGATCTGTTACAGCCAGTAACCTGTGTTTATTATACATTATCCCCACATAGCCACTAACCTGTGTTTATTATAGATTATCCTCCCATAGCCAGTAACCTGTGTTTATTATACATTATCCCCCCCATAGCCAGTAACCTGTGTTTATTATACATTATCCCCCCCATAGCCAGTAACCTGTGTTTATTATACATTATCCCTCCCATAGCCAGTAACCTGTGTTTAATATACATTATCCCCTATAGTCATTTATCGTTGGACCTAGGCAGCATGATGTCTTAGGCCGGCCCAGAGAGTGAGTGAGTGAGTGAATAATATAATATACAGGGAGTGCAGAATTATTAGGCAAGTTGTATTTTTGAGGATTAATTTTATTATTGAACAACAACCATGTTCTCAATGAACCCAAAAAACTCATTAATATCAAAGCTGAATATTTTTGGAAGTAGTTTTTAGTTTGTTTTTAGTTTTAGCTATTTTAGGGGGATATCTGTGTGTGCAGGTGACTATTACTGTGCATAATTATTGGGCAACTTAACAAAAAACAAATATATACCCGGGGGCGGGGCCTGACCGCCATGCTGTCCGGTCGCAGGCTAGAGGGGCTCCTGCAAAACTTATTCCCCTAGGGAAAAATATGGAAGTTTACCACCAGCATCGAAGCCCAGGAGATATCCCATGTGTCCGGGTAGCTGCCGGCGGCTCTGCGGTCCCCAAGATCGGAAGTTTCGGAGCCTATGTGGGCAATACGGGGCTTTGGGGCCTGTGTGGGTGAAGAGCGGGGCGGACGGCCGCCGTCCTGTTGGTGAGCCCGGCTGCCGTGTGGCGACCTTGAGACGTGCCTCGCAGGTCCCGCTTCCCCCCCCTTGGACCGGGGGGGTTATCCCGGTCCCCACTGGGGAGAATCATAGCCTACCATCGGCCTCTCACCAGGCCTACGCTGCATGGTGCACTGTGTGCCTAAGCACCAAAATGGCGGCAATGTGACCAACGCTGACCACGCTGACAATTTCGCCTGCCTGCAGACACCTCCGCCCGTGCCCTGAATCAATCTACGGTACCTGAGTCACACACAACGGATCCCTGCAGAAGCTAGTAACCACAAACCCACTGATTACATCTGGCACCCACGGCTGCCTTCCTGGGCACAGAGCCCTCAGAGGTAAACCCTCACTCCACAGCCATACACCTGGACATTTCACCTCCCCAGGACTCCCACTGTTTGCCATAAATCATCACCGAGGGCGCAAGTACTGGGCCCATAAAGTGCAGGAGGTAATATCAAGACCACACACCATGATGCTCTATACAGCTGGAGGGCAACAGGAGCCGACCACAATCAGAAGACACGGCAGATCAGTCTGTAAACATACCCCTGGAGACCACAGGTGATGACCAGACAGCATGCCCTGGCAACCTACTACACCCACTGGACGCAATTGTGCTCTGATAGTTTTATTTTGATTTTGGCCTGTTGCCTTATGCTCTATTATTTTATTGCACTTCAAATGTTCATGCTAGTTCAGGAGGGGTCAATAATGCAGTGACTTGTTTTACCATATCAGGTGCAACCAGCATTGTTAATGATAACCCAGGCTCAATGTACCCCTATAGGTCTCTCAGTGTTGTGCTCATTCGAGTAGCTTATTCTAAGGGAGAAATAGCCTCAGGGCATGTTACTGGGTCACCGTCCCCAGGCGTAGAGCTCATCTTGTCTCCCATTGCCCTCTAAGGCAACACTGCCTGACGCATACACACCACTCCTGGCATGGCCAACGGCGGCATGGGATGGAGGACACGAGTGGAAATTTTACTTAGTGCACACCCTAATTTAGCATCCAGCTTCTAGCGATGCAATGCCACCTTCTCCAAGGATAGCCTGAACGGGCGTCCCCCCCAGTGGTCCTATAATGTGTATAAAGTGTTGAAGAAAGCTATAAATAATCATTTACAATTGCTATTGAGTCTAGATAGATTTGAATACCCTAAGAATCTACGTTATAATCTCACTCTATAATAGTGATACCAAGCATGTACCTACTCTTGTCTTTGTAACTTTAAAAATTGTGCATGTTTTCTCACTGCCTTACTGATTACAAGCTGTGTATTTTGTCTCCTGTCACAAGCTGTTGGGGCGTGACAAGTTGTATGTAATTATCTGCACTTCAAAAATAAAGAATTAAAAAAAAACAAATATATACCCATTTCAATTATTTATTTTTACAAGTGAAACCAATATAACATCTCAACATTCACAAATATACATTTCTGACATTCAAAAACAAAACAAAAACAAATCAGTGACCAATATAGCCACCTTTCTTTGCAAGGACACTCAAAAGCCTGCCATCCATGGATTCTGTCAGTGTTTTGATCTGTTCACCATCAACATTGCGTGCAGAAGCAACCACAGCCTCCCAGACACTGTTCAGAGAGGTGTACTGTTTTCCCTCCTTGTAAATCTCACATTTGATGATGAACCACAGGTTCTCAATCGGGTTCAGATCAGGTGAACAAGGAGGCCATGTCATTAGATTTTCTTCTTTTATACCCTTTCTTGCCAGCCACGCTGTGGAGTACTTGGACGCGTGTGATGGAGCATTGTCCTGCATGAAAATCATGTTTTTCTTGAAGACTGCAGACTTCTTCCTGTACCACTGCTTGAAGAAGGTGTCTTCCAGAAACTGGCAGTAGGACTGGGAGTTGAGCTTGACTCCATCCTCAACCCGAAAAGGCCCCACAAGCTCATCTTTGATGATACCAGCCCAAACCAGTACTCCACCTCCACCTTGCTGGCGTCTGAGTCGGACTGGAGCTCTCTGCCCTTTACCAATACAGCCACGGGCCCATCCATCTGGCCCATCAAGACTCACTCTCATTTCATCAGTCCATAAAACCTTAGAAAAATCAGTCTTGAGATATTTCTTGGCCCAGTCTTGACGTTTCAGCTTGTGTGTCTTGTTCAGTGGTGGTCGTCTTTCAGCCTTTCTTACCTTGGCCATGTCTCTGAGTATTGCACACCTTGTGCTTTTGGGCACTCCAGTGATGTTGCAGCTCTGAAATATGGCCAAACTGGTGGCAAGTGGCATCTTGGCAGCTGCACGCTTGACTTTTCTCAGTTCATGGGCAGTTATTTTGCGCCTTGGTTTTTCCACACGCTTCTTGCGACCCTGTTGACTATTTTGCATGAAACGCTTGATTGTTCGATGATCACGCTTCAGAAGCTTTGCAATTTTAAGAGTGCTGCATCCCTCTGCAAGATATCTCACTATTTTTGACTTTTCTGAGCCTGCCAAGTCCTTCTTTTGACCCATTTTGCCAAAGGAAAGGAAGTTGCCTAATAATTATGCACACCTGATATAGGGTGTTGATGTCATTAGACCACACCCCTTCTCATTACAGAGATGCACATCACCTAATATGCTTAATTGGTAGTAGGCTTTCGAGCCTATACAGCTTGGAGTAAGACAACATGCATAAAGAGGATGATGTGGTCAAAATACTAATTTGCCTAATAATTCAGCACTCCCTGTATATGTTCAGAAACATATTAGTAATATATGTAAATCGGGTTCATGCAAAGAGGGTGAAAAGGTATTAAAGAAAAAGAAACTTATTGCATCAAATTTACAAAGCCAAACTTTTAAAAGCTTTCCTCATTTCTTTCTCGGGATGAGGAATATATCGGTTGTAGACTGAGGATTTCCATCTGCCCAATCTTTTAATAATATGCACTGGAGTGTCAGTGTTGAAGGAGATCGAAGCTGCCCCTATTCTAAATGAAAGACCCGAGACATGGATACAACCCAATCTTAGGAGTAGTGATGTAGAAGATGAATTTAGCCGTAGTCAGAGGGATTCAGTGAGAGTAGTGGTGAAATGTGTGTGGGTAAGTAAGAGTCAAGTATTTTAACTGGGCACTAGTTCTAGGTGGGATAAAGTGGTATAGCGGATGGATGAGTAGTTTGGTTCGTTTTAGAGGTTTGTAGAGAAAGTATATAGTGATCATGATTTTTAGCGATATCCAATATTTTTAAGGTGGTCTCAAACAAACCTAAAATGCTATATAAAATTTGTGGGAATATCGAATAGTCGTGTACAGTAAATCAGAGAGGGCTCAGAATATCGAACCATCGAACGGTAACCTGGATGAAGTAGGGGGTCTATCTGTTTTATTAAATACGCGGTAATATGATTTTAATGGGATAGGATGTTAGGAAAGGTGTGTGATTGGGATAAGTGGTTGTGGCTGTATTTTCCTTATCCTGGGACCGACCTGGCTCCTAAGCTTGAGCCGCGCGTGGCTGGATCACTCCTGCCTCCACATGAGCCGCATGAGCTTGATCTCCTCTTCTGACATAGCCGCATGCACTGACCGCAGTTATCGGTCACGTGGCCCGCCTGGCACTAGGAGCACGGCTCGAGTCATGAGCTCGCTCTTAAAGGGGCAGTGGGAGCCAAAAGTTGATTCAGGCTCCCATTGGCCCACGTCATTCCAGCGCCCCCACACACAAACGTTTTGGGGGCGTAGGCATGACGTGGGCCAATGAAATGTTAAAGGATATTTAAACTTCCCTAGCCCTATCCACTTCGTCCTATCATGGTTTCTATGTCAGTACCCTTTAGTGCGTTCCTTGATCTATTTTGTTAATTTTGGTATTGACCATGGCTTTGTTCTTGACTCTGAATTTATCTTTAACCCTTTCCTGTCTTGTTTGCCCGTGTGACTGATTACCATCTACCTGACTCTGGCTTGTTCTCGTTTTCGTAGTCTCTCTGTTACCATGACCTTGTCTCGTTTCTGATTATGCTTTATCTCTGTCTGACGTTTAGTCTGGCCCTTCTTAGTCCAGGTAATAAGTTATATACTAGTCTTGTCCCTTGCTATCCTAAACTCTGCGTGTTGGGGTATTACATCATGACATTATGATAGGACCATGGGCCCTGCAGGTTTAGGACAGCAAATGGCCTCCTATGAGGCAAGATTTTAAGAACAGGATCACCGTATGGACCAGATTGCCCAGGCCCATCAAGCACTTTTGTCTAGAAATGCTTATTTGGCCCCTGAGACACTGGTATGCGTACCATCTCAACCTGCACCTCCCATTCCAGAGGCATCTATCCTGACTAGAGATGTCCCGAATAGTTCGCTGGCGAATAGTTCCTGGCGAACATAGCTTGTTCGCGTTCGCCACGGATGGCGAACATATGCGATGTTCGGTCCGCCCCCTCTTCGTCATCATTGAGTAAACTTTGACCCTGTACCTCACAGTCAGCAGACACATTCCAGCCAATCAGCAGCAGACCCTCCCTCCCAGACCCTCCCACGTCCTGGACAGCATCCATTTTAGATTCATTCGGAAGCTGCGTTTTTTTTTTTTTTTAGACAGAAGTGTGGTATATTTGAGCATGCTAGGCTGAATGTGCGTATATCATGGCTAGTTGCGCTGAGGGTATGAGTATATAGCAGTACATTGTTGTGAAAGATGGCTGTCATGTTTAGGGTGTAGCTTGCACGTTATCAAATGTGTATTTATATCAGCAGCTCGACCACTAGTTATAAATCAAGTGTGAGTTGCCCCATGAGATGAGACTAGTGAATAACATAATACATGAACGGTTAAGGTAAAGGCATGTAAGGAACTACGACAATAAACTCTTTAGGAGGTGAAATAATGACATGTTTAAACACTTGCTACTTTACTATTAGTTAATGTGCAGAGAGCAGTTCATGTGATCAAAGGCATGGTGTGGAGGATCGGCTATAGTGGGACATGCTTGGCAGGCTGCTGTTTACTGCTTGTGCTCATCCGATCCCTTCTGGGCGCCAGGTGCAGACCCTGGGAGTCCCTGATACCTGGAACAACAAAGGCAAGTCTCTGGCTGAGTGCCGGGTTCGCGGCTTGAGGTGGTGGAAGCTTGTTTTGTCGGGTGGTCGGATCTGTCCCGGTGGTGCTTCACGTCCGGTGCGGGATTGTGGTGGCTTAAGGTGGAGGCGAGTGCTTGACATGGGGCAGGCTCTGCATTTCTGTTTGTGCCTCCAGTCCCGTCTTCGACGCCTTTTGCGTTGGTGGATTTTAATGGGGACTGCTTCGCTTAGCTGTGGTGGAGCTTGTTGGGGCTGTAGTTGAGCTTGTTGGGGCTTCCTGCTTGTTATTTGCTTCCAAAATTGATTAAAGAGCCTGTCCAGCTTAGACTCAATATCCTGCCATGCTTTGCTGGTACCAGGAGGACACGCGGCTGCCGCCATATTGGGAGAGTCGCAGATGAGTATGTCAGCCTGGGCGGCTGTGCTCTGTGCGTCCATTAGCACAGAGCCTCTCAGGGGTGGACCGGGATAACCCCCACCAGTCCGAGGGGGGGTAACAGAGCTCCTGCCGGGAAGTAGCTGCTCCTGGGCATCCCAGGATCGGGAGATCAGCCGCCTCTCCCGCCCAGTGAGCACCAGGCCACATTTGCCACGCGGAGGTAAGTAAGACTCTGTCGAGTTGCTGACCGCTATTAAGCATGTCTGGTCGGTCAGGTAGGAGCAACATTGCTGGGTCATCCCCTTCTGGGGTGAAATTCGCTTGTTGATAGCTGTTTAAAGTGAGATATTGAGGGAGCTCACACGAAGTGCATCTTTCCTCCATGACAGCTAGGCCCCGCCCCCCGGAAGCTGCATTCTTAGTGAGAGGAGGGACAGTGTAGCTGCTGCTGATTTGATAGGGAAATTGATAGCTAGGCTAGTGTATTCAGTGTCCACTACAGTCCTGAAGGACTCATCTGATCTCTGTTGTAAGGACAGCACCCCAAAAAGCCCTTTTTAGGACTAGAACATCAGTCTGCTTTTTTTTTTTGTCATCATGCAGAGTCCAGCATCAGTTAGGCAGCCAAAATCGCCTAGCAAGCAGGAATCCCCTCTAGTTGTTGTCTTGTAGAAAGCTACTGAAAAACTAACACAAAATCACTATAATGTGAAAAATACTTAGCTTCAATAAGATGCAGCTTCCCTGGTGGTATTTCCCAGCTTAACAGCACAATACAAAAACAATATTTGGGAATCAGCTAAGCATCTAAAGAGGAAAAAAATAAACCAAACGTAGTGAAATATAGTTAGATACAACTATATTTCACTATGTTTGGTTTATTTTTTTCCTCTTTAGATGCTAAGCTGATTCCCAAATATTGTTTCTGTATTAGACCGGTACTAGAGGATGTCTTAGTGCTGCAGTGTAAACATTGCAGTTTCTCTAAAACTGCAATTGTTTACATTGCAGGACTAAGGGCAATAGGGACAATGTACCCAGACCACTTCAATCAGCTGAGGTGGTCTGGGTACCTATAGTGTCCCTTTGAGTTATTTTTTCAGGGGTGTGGGGTGAGAAACTCTCACCTTCCCTTTCATCCCTCTGTCTCTCTTTCTTATATCTTTTCTCTTTAGGTTCAATTGATTTAGCTTTAGCTCTTTATAATAATTTAAAAAATAAGGTGAATATTTCCCACTACATGAGTAATTTCTCATTTCCAGGACGACCGTGAGACTCTGAATGAACAGCATTGATCTACCCTGCCATGTCCTGTCTGATATTTTAATTGCTTGCTGATTTTTCTTACACATATTTTGTTCTGTACGCTATTTTTATTACTCTGCATTATTGCCATGTAATGCTATATTTAGCCTTTATTAAAAAAAAAAAAAAAAGTTAAAACAATAGATCTACATTTATGGCTTTTTTGTTCTTATTTTTGTGGATTTTTATTCACAGGACAGATAAGGCCAGTTTAAGATGGCAGAGAATTGTGATACATTGAAAAAAAAAAATTACTAATCTGATAATTTTAATACTAGCAATACAACTCTTAAATAATAATTTATACATAACAGAAGAATAATAATCACTATTTAGTGATATGCCCCAATTAAAGTATGAAAATATTTTTGCATATTTTTATTGGGGGTATATTGAAAACCAGCTTGCAAAAGCTGCATATCTCTTGTCTGCAGCCTTTGCAAGACCTCCTCTTCTAACCTTGTCGAGACTGTCTGTGGCTGTCCAATCACAGACTTCTCATTGCAGCTCAATGATAAGTCTTTGCAGGGTAGGTAGACTGGGCAATTGCTGCCTTTTGAGGTTAGCTCCCTTGACATAAATAACCAGGGAGTAACAAGATCAATAGTCTTATTGACATAATGTGTCCCTTTTAAATAAAAAGAAAATGATGGCACAAAAGATATCTTCCTCAAAAGTGATATTACAGCTGTAATACGGAGTATTTATACACTTAAATTGAAGCTGCAATCATAGGCATTGTTTGGGGCTGGTTTTGGGATGTGTACCCGTGAATTTAGACCGTGTTCACTCCAGATCCCTTCGGGTGGCAAAGTACCAGTACTCTAATATGTTTGAATTGTGCAGCTGCTAATATAAGTAACAATTAATGAAAAAAATCACTAGTATTTTAACTTTAGGAGGAATGGGGTAGACCCTCAACCAGGTAGTCAGAAGAGTGGTGAAGGGCTATCATTACACTGCACCCCTTTCTCCTTGTGCAGCCATTATGAACGTGCAGAGTTCACTTTTTTTAAAAGTCTGTATTGAAGTACATCATATACCCATGATGTATACGGGTTCAGAGGACATTGTGGGTCTTATTGCATTGAGCTAAATTGTAGCAATGTTCTTGATTGTAATTTCCATTTTGACTGGCTTGGCTGTTTCAGCTTATTTTATAGCATTTGAGTTGTGATTTTAAATCTCCTGGTATAGGATTTTTTTTAGCAAACAAATTGTTTTGAATTAACATATTTGGGATTAATATCTGAATTTGCGTCCAAGTATATACAGTAAATGTGAAATAAAAGTGTGATCTAGTCTGGATTTTTAACAAACAGAGGCAGATTAAAATCTTGTGTATTAATTAATTGTTTACTTTCTAAGACTCAATTGTAATTTACAAGCCAGCCAGGGCTAACTACAGGCTCATTCTAACCTGAATATTAGATGTTATTCTCACAATCAAATGGCTTCTCCTCATTTTATCATTTAAGCAGAATTCTGCCTCCCCTCTATATTTTGTTTATAGAGTAGGGGGTCTTAGTTTCATAGTCATTGCATACACAAATATTTATTTCTTTATTTTCGTTTTAGGACACAGTAAAGGACTACTCACTGAACAGAGGTCATCGGCCCTTTCAACAGCACTACCTCCACCTCCACCATTGACACCAACCACTAGTGCACCAACTCCCAATTCATCAGCCAAACAACCTGCAGGCCCTCCACTACCTCCCAGTTTACCTCCCAGAAACATCAGAGCTCCTACAGAAACTACGTGAGTACCATTTCTTATATGTTACAATATATTTATTATTTCTTTGCTATGGTTCTGCCACTTCCTATTTGTCTGCAATACCCAAGCCGAGTAGATTTTATTTTACTTGGCATGAAGTGCTGGTAAAATTCTCAACCATACTCCTCCTACATTTTCACAAATCTTTAATTTCACACAGTGATGACTCATTTCACAGCATTTTAAAAATAAAAATGGATGTGTACCACGAAAAGAATTAAACATGTGTGCTATTAAAAAGATAAAAACAACAGTCAATGTAAATAATAGTCATTTCAAAATTAAAATAACTTGAATCAAGTAAAAAGAAAAACAAAAATAATGGTATGATACTGTAATACAATTGCAAAAGTACTGTCTAGAGAGATAGTTCACTCATAAATTAAAGGGCTGACAATAGCTCAAATGTTAAGTGTGTACAGAGTGTCTGTGCTCCCCAGGGAGTGAAAACATATTTGCCAAAAACTAGACTTAACACTTATCTAGCATCAGATTAAATAATTGCTCTATAGTTTGTGAGTAAAATATTACTCCTACACCGTACATTCACAATTACACAATAATTTTTTTGTATAGTGTTTATGAATTCCCAATGCTTTACAACAGCAATTGTTTTTTAATGTGATATCAATATTAATAGTGTAATCATTATTTAGAATATTGTATTTAAAATGTATGTATATATATATATTTATATATATATATATATGTATACATTTTATATTTCTTTTTTTATATGTTCATAGTATTTATATTTAATTTACTTAAATGGACATACATCACTTTGAGACAATTGTCTCATGCCAAAGCAGTCATTATTGTTGTTGTCATGTTTAGCTGCTTCTTCTTTCTTATCCATTACATACCCACTCCAGGTGGGACACTGTTCGAACCAATCAGTGTCCTATCCCTAGGAATGCTGAAAAAGTGCAATGAGCATGCCTGACAAATTTACACATGTGCAGTTGGAATATCTCTTCACTTTGCAACATCTGACAGGGGAAGAAGCGAGGGAGTTTTGATCAGTGTTTCATGATTCATAAAACATCAGTGATTCATGCAGAGCAGGTTCCGGTGTTTTATAGTTAAATAGTTACATAACTGAAAAGAGACGTTCATCCATTAAGTTCAGCCTTTCTCACACTTGGTTTTGCTGTTGTTCTAAAAAAAGCAAAAAATCCAGTTTGCAGCACTTCCAATTTTGTAACAAACTAGAAAAAAATATTTCAATGGCAGTCAGATATCTTCTTGGCTTAAAAAACTATTACCCCACTAATTAAAAATTATATTCCTGTATATTATACTTTTACAAGTATGTATCTAATTGCTGTTAAAACATCGGTATGGACTCTAATAAAACCACCTCTTCAGGCAGATAATTCCATTTCCTTTTTGTTCTTACTGTAAAGAACCCTTTCCTTTGTCTTAGACTAAACCTTCTTTCTTTCAGTCTGAATGTGTGACCTCGTGTCCTATGTATAGTCCTGTTTATAAATAGATTTCCAGACAATAGTTTTTATTGGCCACGCATATATTTGTATAATGCTGTAATATCCCCTCTGAGGTGGTGTTTTTCCAGACTAAAGAGATTAAAAATTGTTAGCCTTTCTTCGTAACTAAAATGTGTCATTCATTTTATAATTTTTTTTTGTAATTCGTACTTTATTGAAAAGTTTTTGGGTGTGGGATACAGAAGGCATAAAGGGGTGGGGGTTAGGGGAGGGGAATCACACATAGAGTTAAGGCATATCATGTAACAGTTTGCGGTTGCACATCAGGTAACAGTTTGTGATTGCACAAACAAAAGTACAGGATTTACACAGGTACAGGACCATGGGTGATCGGTAATTATGGGTATAGTAACAGTAATATTTAACCATTATTCGTTAAATCATTATTTGTAAAACATTTGTTAAGCAACAGTTGTTAAGTAACAATTATTGGTTCGCTGACGATGTGGACCTTTGACCCCTTAAGGACACATGACATGTGACATGTCATGATTCCCTTTTATTCCAGAAGTTTGGTCTTTAAGGGGTTAACCAAAGTTAAACATGCTATTGCAGTAGGTGGTGAGGTTGTCCCAGTATAAATAACGGTAACACATGACTCAATGAAACATTAATAACTATATCCACTAGGCATCTCTTAAATCCACTACGCAACCCTGAATATGTGTCAGGATCGGGACAGGGATCCAACACGCAGAGTACAAAGAGTGGAAAGGTACGTATACCGGGCCTTAGAATGGCCGGACTAACGTACCGAGAGTAATAGAGAATAGTCAGAGACAAGCCGAGGTCGAGGGAACGGGAAGACAGATAAGCGAGAGACAAGCCGGGTCAAGGGAGAACAGAGAAGCAGGGTAGTACAACAAGCCGAGTCAAAACCAAATAGAGTAAACAGAATACCAGAGCACTGAGTGACTAGACAAGCTAGAACCACGACAGGGCAATGAGCTGAAGAGAGAAGTAAGCTTAAATACCCTGGCTCTGGATGGTAATCACGCCTCTGACAAGTACCGATTGGATATCGGACACTTGAGTGACAGGTCGCTCGTGATAGCGTCATGACGTCACGTATTGAGCGTCCCGCTAGAAAAGGACGTGGATTCCTCGCGGCCGGTGTTTAAGTGACTGGATGAACCGCGAGGAACGAAGGAAACAGCTCGCCTGGACGGGCAAACCACCAAATCTCTACCTCCCTTAGAGGTAGAGGCCTCAGGTACCCTGACAGTACCCCCCCTCTCAGATACGCCCACCGGGCGGAAGGAACCGGGGCGAGATGGGAAGCGGAGGTGAAATGCTCTGCGAAGGCGAGACGCATGAACGTCCTCCTGAGGTACCCAACTCCTCTCCTCAGGACCATATCCCCTCCAGTTGACCAGATATTGCAATTTTCCCCTTGAAATTCTGGAATCAATGATGGAGCTGACCTCGTACTCCTCCCGACCCTCCACCTGAACAGGGCGAGGGGAGGAAACCTTAGAGGAGAATTTGTTGCAAATAAGAGGTTTCAACAAGGAGACATGAAAAGAGTTAGGAATGCGTAAGGCAGGTGGCAGAGTAAGGCGATACGCAACCGGGTTGATACGAGTGAGAATCCTGTAAGGACCTATGTAGCGAGGAGCAAACTTCATAGATGGGACTTTTAGGCGAATATTCTTAGTACTCAACCATACCCTATCCCCAGGAACAAAAACAGGAGCCGCTCTTCTATGCTTGTCAGCGTGTTTCTTGAACAACGAAGAACTATGTAATAGAATTTGCCGAGTCTGATCCCATAATCTCTTCAGGTTGGCGACATGATCATCAACCGACGGTATCCCCTGAGAAGAGGAAACCGAAGGAAAAATCGAAGGATGAAAGCCATAGTTCATGAAGAAAGGGCTAGAGCGAGTTGAATCACAAACAAGGTTATTGTGTGCGAACTCCGCCCAAGGAATCAGACCGACCCAATCGTCCTGGTGTTCGGAAACAAAGCAACGTAGATACTGTTCGATCTTTTGATTAGTACGTTCAGCAGCTCCGTTAGACTGAGGGTGATAGGCAGAGGAGAAGTTCAATTTGATACCCATTTGAGAACAAAAGGATCTCCAGAAACGTGAGACAAATTGAGAACCTCTATCAGAAACAATCTCCGAAGGAATCCCATGTAGGCGAAAAACCTCTCTCGCAAAAATCTCCGCCAATTCAGGAGAAGTCGGAAGTTTAGGTAATGGTACGAAATGAGCCATCTTAGTAAATCTATCCACCACCGTGAGAATAACAGTTTGTCTCTTGGAAGCAGGTAAATCAACGATAAAGTCTATGGACAAACAGGACCAAGGTTTCTCAGGAACGTCCAAGGGGTGTAACAGGCCACATGGAGAAGCATGAGGTAGTTTAGTCTTGGCACAAGTCTCACAAGCTGCGACGAACTCCTCAATATCTTTTCGAAGTGAAGGCCACCAGAAATCCTTGGATATCAGAGAGTATGTCTTGCGAATACCAGGATGACCAGCTATCTTACTTTCGTGAAAACATTGTAAGAGCTCCAGTTGAAGTTCAGGAGGAACAAAGTTTCTTCCCTCAGGAGTGTTTCCGGGAGCTAGATGTTGTGACTTCAAGATCTGGTCAAGTAGCGGAGAATGAATTTTAAGACTGGTATTAGCAATAATATTGCATTTGGGTACAATGGAGGACACCAGTGGTTCAACTGAAGCAGAAGGCTCAAATTGGCGAGATAGCGCATCGGCTTTAGAATTCTTTGAGCCAGGTCTGTAAGTCAGAACGTAATTGAAATGGGTAAGAAACAATGACCAACGAGCCTGCCTGGAGGACAAACGCTTGGCCTCTCCGATATAAGACAAATTTTTGTGGTCTGTTAGAATGGTAACAGGATGTAAAGTACCTTCCAATAAATGTCTCCACTCTTTCAAAGCTTTGATAACCGCTAGTAATTCTCTGTCACCAATGTCATATCTGCTCTCAGTACCGGACAATTTTTTAGAGAAAAATCCACATGGATGTAATGGTTTATCAACACCCAACCTTTGAGATAGGACAGCACCTAAACCAGTCTCTGATGCGTCTACCTCAAGCAGAAAAGGCAGGGAAGTGTCGGGGTGAACTAAAATTGGAGCGGAAGCGAAAAGCTCCTTGAGAGTTTTGAATGCAAGAAGAGCTTCAGTAGTCCAATTCTTAGTATCAGCCCCCTGTTTGGTCATATTAGTGATAGGTGCGATAATTGAAGAATAGCCCTTAATAAAGCGCCTATAATAATTGGAAAAACCAATAAATCTCTGTACGGCTTTAAGACCTTTGGGTAAAGGCCACTCTAGAATGGACTGGAGTTTATCCGGATCCATCTTAAATCCCTCCCCAGAGATCACATAGCCGAGAAAGGTTACCTGGGTTTGATCAAAGCTACATTTCTCCAACTTGCAGTACAAACCATGCTGAAGAAGCTTGTGCAAAACCCTCCTGACTTGCTTGTGATGAGTCTCAATCTCACTAGAGTGTATAAGTATATCATCTAGGTATACAATGACGCACTCTTGCTGAAATTCCCTAAGAACCTCATTTATCAGATCTTGGAATACCGCTGGTGCATTGCATAACCCAAAAGGCATAACCGTATATTCATAGTGACCATAGCGAGTATTGAATGCCGTCATCCACTCATCTCCCTGCTGGATTCTCACCAAGTTATATGCCCCTCTGAGGTCTAACTTGGTGAAAATTGTAGAGCCCTTCAAACGATCGAAGAGTTCGGTGATCAAGGGAATCGGGTAGGCATTTTTAATGGTTATCTTATTCAAGCCTCGATAATCAATACAAGGTCTCAAAGAACCATCTTTCTTTTTAACAAAAAAAAATCCAGCCCCGGCAGGGGAGGAGGACCTCCTGATGAATCCCTTGTCTAAATTCTCGTGAATATACTCCTCTAGAACTGAGTTCTCTTTCGTAGATAATGGGTATACATGACCTCTGGGAGGCATGGTACCAGGGAGTAGGTTAATTTTGCAATCAAAGGACCTGTGTGGGGGTAAGGTATCGGCTTTCTTTTTGTCAAATACTGCCTTTAAATCTAGATACTGAGGCGGAATTTGTGTCTCTGTAGGATTGTCAGAGGTAGTCGATGTGTTAGTTAATCCGAGAGGTAAGACCTTCCGCAAGCATTTTTCTTGACAATTCTTTCCCCACGAAACTATCTCCCCTGACTCCCAATTAATAATAGGGTTGTGTCTCCTCAACCAGGAGTACCCCAGGACTATGGGAATAGACGGAGAAGAAATGAGCATTAAGGATATATCCTCTTTATGTAGGATGCCAACAGTTAAGTTAATCGGTATGGTCTCATGGAAAATAACAGGCTCAAGTAACGGTCTACCATCGATGGCCTCAACAGCCAGTGGTGTCTCTTTTAACTGGGATGGGATAGCATGCTTGGCAACAAAACCCTGATCTATAAAGCTCTCAGCAGCTCCAGAATCGATTAGTGCCATAGTCTTTACTACTCCCTTCTCCCACCTCAAAGAAACGGGTAACAGAAGCCTGAACTCTTTGTAGTTGTGAATAGAGGACAAAGTAGAAACACCCAAGGCCTGTCCTCTAGAGAAACTTAGGTGCGAGCGTTTCCCGAACGATTAGGACAATTTAGGCGTAAATGTCCTCTGACTCCACAATACATACATAAACCCTCCCTTCTTCTGTACTGTCTCTCTCTCTCTGTGAGATGAGTACTGCCTATCTGCATAGGTTCAGAAATACGTAAGTCCTCGAACTCAGAATTTTGAAAGGTAGGCGCTAGTTTAAAGGAGGGTCTACGGGTCCTATCTCGAGTGTTCTGCCTCTCTCTTATGCGTTCATCAATACGAGATATAAAAGAAATTAAATCCTCCAAATTCTCAGGGAGTTCTCTAGTAGCGACCTCGTCAAGAATTACATCTGATAACCCATTCAGAAACACATCTATATAAGCCTGTTCGTTCCACTTAACTTCTGCCGCCAAGGACCTGAACTCTAGTGCATAGTCCACAAGTGTTCGATTGTCCTGTCTAAGGCGCAACAGTAATCTAGCTGCATTGACCTTTCTACCAGGAGGGTCAAAAGTTCTTCTAAACGCAGCTACAAAGGCATTATAATTATAGACTAGTGGATTATCATTCTCCCATAAAGGATTGGCCCATCTCAGAGCTTTCTCAATGAGTAAAGTAATAACAAATCCAACCTTCGCTCTATCTGTAGGATAAGAGCGGGGTTGTAATTCGAAATGGATGCTAATCTGGTTCAGAAAACCACGGCACTTCTCCGGTGACCCGCCATAACGTACTGGTGGGGTAATACGGGAAGAAGCACCTACAGTGGCTACCTCTAGACCTGAGACTGCAGGAGAAATAGAAGGAGTACGTGTCTCCTCAGGTGGGTTACTAGCACGAGACAAAAGTGCCTGTAGTGCTAGAGCCATCTGATCCATCCTATGCTCCATGGCGTCAAACCTGGGATCAGAAGAACCAAGCTGACTGTTTGTACCTGCAGGATCCATGGCCCTGTCGTAATGTCAGGATCGGGACAGGGATCCAACACGCAGAGTACAAAGAGTGGAAAGGTACGTATACCGGGCCTTAGAATGGCCGGACTAACGTACCGAGAGTAATAGAGAATAGTCAGAGACAAGCCGAGGTCGAGGGAACGGGAAGACAGATAAGCGAGAGACAAGCCGGGTCAAGGGAGAACAGAGAAGCAGGGTAGTACAACAAGCCGAGTCAAAACCAAATAGAGTAAACAGAATACCAGAGCACTGAGTGACTAGACAAGCTAGAACCACGACAGGGCAATGAGCTGAAGAGAGAAGTAAGCTTAAATACCCTGGCTCTGGATGGTAATCACGCCTCTGACAAGTACCGATTGGATATCGGACACTTGAGTGACAGGTCGCTCGTGATAGCGTCATGACGTCACGTATTGAGCGTCCCGCTAGAAAAGGACGTGGATTCCTCGCGGCCGGTGTTTAAGTGACTGGATGAACCGCGAGGAACGAAGGAAACAGCTCGCCTGGACGGGCAAACCACCAAATCTCTACCTCCCTTAGAGGTAGAGGCCTCAGGTACCCTGACAATATGGAGCACATAGTATGCAGCCCTACACCTCATCTCCACATCAATACATGGTCGTGCAATTCCCTCTCGGGTGTCGTCGTCGGTGATGCGGCAGTGTTATAAATCCCTATGTAGGTACATCTCCATGTTCTGGTTTAAACTTAATCTACCTTTGCCAGTTATGGCGCGTGGTGGTGATCTGTTTGTTCATAGTAGCTGTCAGCATTTCATACCTAAGGTAGTGGGGAGGGGCACACTGTTTTATTCCAGTGGTTAGCTATAAGGTTACGTGCTGTTAAAATCGTTATCAGCGTCATATGTTTATCAACTAGAGGGAGAGGGATAGGGAACAGGATAAAGAGACTCAATGTGGGTGTCCGTGACAGCTGTGGGACATTTTATAAATTCTGTAGCACACCGCTGCACTTTTACTAGTGCCATAATATCCTTCTTTAAAACAGGTGCTCAATTTTGCACAGCATATTCAAGGTGTGGTCTTACCAGAGATTTAAAAATAGGCAAAATTATATTTTCACCCCTAGATTTAATGCCACGATTTATACATGACAATACCTTACTGGCCTTAGCAACTGCTGATTTGCATTGCACATTGTTGCCTAGTTTGGTGTCTATAACAATTCCCAAATCCTTCTTGTCTGTTGTTATCCCTAATTCACTACCATTTAGGGTGTAAATTGCTTGTGCATTCTGCATAACTTAGCATTTTTATACGTTAAATTTAATCTGCCATTTGAGTGCCCAGTCCCCTAATCTATCTAAATCTCCCTGCAGTAAAGCAATATCCTGCTCACATTGTAATACTTTAAAGAGTTTTGTGACACTAAAACATGCCTTTGAACGCCTATTTCAAGATCATTTATAAATATGTTAAATAGAAGCGGACCTTGAACAGAGCCCTGAGGGACACCACTTACCACTTTTGTCCAGCTTGAAAATTTACCATTAATGACAACTCTCTGTATTCTATCTTTAAGCCAATGTTTTACCCATGGTGAATCAACTAAGCCATTATTGGCTGTAGAATTTCGAACGGACCTCCACAGACTGCCAGACCGGAGATTCTTAGCCTATTTAAGGCAACAGCATCTTTGCACATATTGATTGTCTCAATTGTGCCACACCGTTTGTGAGTGTTTTGATTTATGTGTTTTTAAATACTTATATATTAAATAGTTTTGCACTATGATGTTCTCCTTTGTATTTTCCATATGAGCATTCTCCACATGAATTTCCCTACCCATTCGCTGGAGGGTAACTATATCCAGTTTTTTCATACATGGTGATAAGTGGCGCCCTATTTTCTGTATTGTATACAGCTTTTTGTTGCACTTTTGGTTAAGGGACACAGGGAGTGCTTCCCTATATATAGTGGCTGGCCTGCACTAAATTGATAACCAGTTTGTCTCACTATCTACTTTTTGGTTTATATATTATTTATACTATTTATAGTATAATATTTTGCACTCCTAAGATATTGAGAGACTGATTTGTATGATTTTTGAAATTATTTACTGTTGATCTCCACACTTAAAACTATTATAAAATATGGCCTATTGTAGACTAATGAATACTACTATTCGAGAAGCCAGGAATAAAAAGTTTGAAAATCTATTCTCTAGGAAAGAAACAAATCAAGTCCCTAATAGGACTTTTTTGTTCCAGAGATTAGAGAGACTTGCTGAAAAGGAAGTAAAAAAATGGTGGGAGATCAAATTTTTACAGCAGTATATCCAACTCGAAATTATACCCAGAGGATTAAGGTTAGACAAACAACCAGCTTTTGGCAAAGAAGATGAACAATTCATGCTTAAATGGAATAAAACTCTCGATAAGTGCTCTTTACAATTAATGGGAATCTTAGTTGAGTATCAACAAGAGGTAATGAGCCAGGTTGAAAATGAGTTAAAACAGGTGGAGACTGAAATTAATGTGGAATATAATGAGGAACAAATTAAAGAGAACACCATACAACTTAATGAAAAAATTGAAAAATTAGAAGAGAAAATTGTGACAACAAAAGAAAGCAAACTAAATAGAGATAAAGATGACTATAAGAATGGTAAAGAGAGAAACTGGAAAAACCAGACCCATAATTTTAATAGATTCCATCAGGGAAAGAAAACATTTTTTAATAGAAGAGGAGAGAAATATGAGACAAAAAAATACGACAACATAGGGACTACTTCAAAAGAACAGAAAAAAGACGAAACCAGTGTGAGACGAAAGGAATTTCCACCACACCCTGAAAAATTTAATCCAAAAAGATATCTGGGAAAAAGTCCAGTCCAAAGGAAAGATTTTTTAGGGAAAGGCACACGAGACAAAAGCCAGATAATGTGGAAAGGAAAGGAGAGTACATGGTTGCACAAAAATCGTTTTGCTCCTCTACAGAATACTCATACTCCCCCCAAAAAAAGGAAACTTTTGGGAGCAACAGGAGGAATAGAGGAACTAGAGGAGGACGAAATATCAGACTAAGTGAGGATATAGGCAATGAAGGCATTTTTAATCTTTCAAATCAAATTCTGAGTAGAGAACAGAAAGAATTGTTGAGTAAAGGTTTAAAATTTGCCCCACAAAGAGGTCCTAATTCGTTTGAATTGTTCGTAGACTCCCAAAAGTTTTTAAGAAAATTAACTCTGAAACGTTTCTTCGAAAAAAAGAAACATAATGATATGGAGGATAGAAGAATAATAAATATAGGAAATGATGTAGAATCTAATCAAGATGAGGATCTAATAGTACACACAGACTTGAAGCACAAATCCAAATTTTTTCCGACATGGGAAAAGGGAGATTTTATACCAGTTTTTAGCAGTATGATTTTATCAGAATTTGAAAAATTAACGGAAAATAATGGAAAAGAAAACCTCTCAAAAAAAGAAAAAACGGCATTAAAACAATTGAAAGAGGACCCGAATTTGGTCATTAAACAGGCTGATAAAGGGGGTGGCATAGTTATTTTAAACCGAGAGGATTACATGCAGGAATCCATGCGGATCCTGGGGGATAGTCTTACCTATAAAATCTTAAAAGGAAATCCTATAGAGAATTTCAAGAAACAATTCTTGGAATTACTAAACAAAGGTTTTGAAGATAAAGTAATAAACAAAGATGAGTTCGACTACCTCTTCATTAAATCCCCTAAAATGGCAGTTTTTTATTATTTGCCAAAAATTCATAAGAGATTAGAAAACCCCCCGGGAAGACCGATAATTAGCGGGATTGGATCCTTAACAAGTAACATTTCTCAATATGTCGACTTCTTTTTACAGCAGTATGTTATTAAAGCCCCGTCCTTTGTTAAGGATTCTGCCCAAATTATTTTAGAACTAGAGAATTTTAAGTGGCATGATGACTTTTTATGGGCCACAGTAGATGTGGCCTCTCTATACACGGTGATTGACCATTCAAAAGGCATACAAGCAATAAAGGAAGTTTTACATGGCAATCAGACGATGAATAAATTACAAGCCGATTTTATATTAAACGCCATCGAGTTTATTCTTTACCACAATTTTTTTTGGTTCGATGGGAAGTACTACCTTCAAACCTGTGGTACAACCATGGGCACCAGGTTTGCGCCGAGCTATGCAAACATTTTTGTTGCAGATTGGGAAATGAAGAATATATGGAATAACAACCCTTTCGGCGCAAACCTGGTGCTATGGAGACGCTACATCGACGACGTCCTTATTGTATGGAGAGGCACAAGAACCCTTTTAGAAGATTTTTTATCATATATTAACTCCAATTCTTATAATCTAGTTTTTACGGCAGATATCCATCCTTTTAATATCAATTTTTTAGATTTGACTTTTTTTATTAAAGACGGACAAGTACAAAGTAAAGCCTTTTTTAAACCTACTGATGGCAACAGTTTTATTGAATTTTCAAGTTGCCATCATCCTAATTGGCTAAGAAATATACCCAAGGGACAACAAATGAGAATATACAGAAACTGCACAGGAAGAGATGATTTTGAAAACCAGGTTGAGATTTTAAATAAAAAATTTAAGAATAGGAATTATCCAACCAACCTTATTTATGAGTCTCAAGAAAAAGTAGAAAGATACAATAGAAAGGACCTCTTAAAATGAAAAAAGAAAAAGGAAGGTAACAAGGATTTTAATACAGCCTTTATAACTAAGTATAATAATAAAGCACACCTAATCGAAAAGACTATTAGAAAATACTGGCCTATTTTAAATCAAGATGAATTTTTAAAAAAAGTTTTACCTAAAAGGCCTCGAATAATATATAGAAAACCAGATAATTTGAAATCAATTTTAGCTCCTAGTGTCTTACCGGAAATTAAGAAAGATAAAGAGCAGGATAGCTCGAATAATTTTATGAACGAAAAACCAAAAGGATTTTACAAGTGTGGCAGGTGCAGCACTTGTAAATCCCAACCATATAAGACACTAGATTTTAAAAGTAACACCACAGGAGAGTCTTTTCATATCAAACATTTTATAAATTGTCAAAGCAAATGTGTAATTTACTTGTTACAGTGCAAATGTGGGATACAATATATAGGCCGCACAATAAGGACACTGCACATTAGGCTGTTGGAACACTTTGGTGGAATTAGAAGGAAAAGTATAAAACACAGTGTACCAAGACACTGCAACAATTGTAAAGATTTTAAAATGGAAAATTTTAGTTGTATTGGTATTGATCGGGTCAGCCCCCATTGGAGGGGGGGAGACATAGAAAAATGTCTAGCGATGAAAGAAACAGAATGGATTTATAAATTAAAAACTTCTGTTCCAGACGGTCTTAATACTGACTTAGACATTTTAGTGTTTATGGACTAATTCCACCGAGATGTTCTCTCTATTGCATAAATGCGAATGTATTTTAATGCTTTTATGACTGTATTCTTTAATACTAATACTAATCTTTTGTCTTTTCCTTCCTTCCTGCAATTTAAATTTTAAATCTTAAATTTTAAATAAATTTTCCTTTGTGTCCTATATTGAGCTAAACTACATGGTTTTTAAAGAATTATGGATTTTTAATATTGTCTAGTCCAAGTTCCAACATTGTCTAGTCTAAGTTACTTTTTGTATAAATTGATATAATGATTGCATTTTTATTTAAAATACGTTATTTGAAAATGTATTATGTAAAATGTAGTTTATTATTTTTTAACTATGTTTTTTATAAAATTATGCCTTTTTAAATTATGATTTTTAAAATTATGCCGTTTAAAATTATGCCATTATAAATTGTGCTCCTTAGATACTGTCACTTTAAAGTCTTATAAGCTAAAATATCATATCCTCTAAATTAATGTTCTCACAATTGATGATATACATCTTTTACTATTTTCTACTATTATTTTTTATTTATTTTTTCTTATATGGTCTATTTGGGGTAATATGTTGGTTGTGCATATGATATTTACATGCACACAAACCTTTTTCCCTCTCTTCCACCCTTTTTTCCATGTTCTGATCTATATATGCACAGCCGATATATTGTAGCACCGGGACACACTCCATCCTAATTTATTGGGTTCGAGTGTTGCCCCTGATGCTTAGAATAAGAAAGCTTCAGTTGTATGCGTTCCAAGGTGGAACGCACATGCGCGACGGAAGTCAGCTGATGGTATGTCATCAACCTGGCGCCCGGTCGCGCATGCGCAACTGCACAATTAAGACGCCGGCCGGCATATTTAAACACCGAACCAGGAAGAAGATGGATACGCTCTTGAGAAAGTCTGAACGAGAAGAGACGAAACGCGTCGAGCAGCTACCAACCCGGATATCTGAAGCAGCGGATGGTGAATCAACTAAGCCATTATTGGCTGTAGAATTTCGAACGGACCTCCACAGACTGCCAGACCGGAGATTCTTAGCCTATTTAAGGCAACAGCATCTTTGCACATATTGATTGTCTCAATTGTGCCACACCGTTTGTGAGTGTTTTGATTTATGTGTTTTTAAATACTTATATATTAAATAGTTTTGCACTATGATGTTCTCCTTTGTATTTTCCATATGAGCATTCTCCACATGAATTTCCCTACCCATTCGCTGGAGGGTAACTATATCCAGTTTTTTCATACATGGTGATAAGTGGCGCCCTATTTTCTGTATTGTATACAGCTTTTTGTTGCAATGTTTTACCCAAGAACAAGAATTTTCATCTAGGCAAATTTCTTTTTTTTTTTTTTTTTTTAATTCTTTATTTTTGTGTGCATGAGATTAACAGACATTTTCCCAATGCCACAACAGCACTGGCAAGGCAGATTGTTTAAACAAGACAAATCAGTTACATGGCATTTGAGTATACTGCACAATTTTTTTTTTTTAGTATAGTGTAGAGTACAGGTTGAGCATTACATGTCTGGCAGAATTGTTGTGGGATAACTACGCAGCTATGCAAAGTCGTAGACATGGTGAGAATTAAGTTAGAAAAGGCAAACAATACAAACAATAATGCAAACAACATGTGAAACAATACCAGGGCAGAAACCTCTGGGAGCTATGACATGCTTGTTACTACTGGTCAGAGCCCTGCTATGAGGGTCAGGAGGCAGAGAGACTATTAAGGAAAGAGCATCAGTGTTAATTACTTAGGCTAGGTGCAAGTGATTAACTGCCACTTTAGATTACGAATAACAGTAACAATGCAGTACCGTCTTGTAGCTTAGAGCCGGTCGACAGTGGGCTAATGGTGACACGCAAAGTAAACAAAGATAAACAAAGAATTATGTGTGCTGTGATAATAAGAGAGCCGGCAAGAATACCGTTATGTGTCCATCCAGTTATATTGGCATATACACAGATTAAGTCCCGCTCCATCCGCCAGGATGGGGGCTGGTAAAATAAAAGAATTTCGTCAGCCGATGCCCAGGGACGGGAGGCTGTCAGCAGGTAGATGCTTAAGTCCGTCCGCGGCTCTTTGGGATGAAAGGCCCCGCCGGGCTCCAATTGCTTGACGCTGTGTTTTGAGGGTATTGTGATGTACGCCGCGGCTGACCGCCATTAGCGGTGTTTCTGTTCCTCTGGATTCCTGCGGTCTGTCTCGCTTTTTCTGGGGCCCTCGCCCTGGGGGGCTTTGCAGGGTAAGTCCAGTGGGTGTCTGGTGATAGTGCTGGATTGCAGTTTTCCGCCGGGTTTGAGATAATGCTGCTCTCTGTGTCAGCCTCCTCGTGTGGGGCCTTCTGGATGTCCGTCGCTTGGGCTGTGCCCGCCGTTTGTGCAGACGACGTGTGGGGTGGCCCCTTCTAGGTGGAGTTGCAGGCTTTCGCGGTGGGCCTTGGTGTGAGGGAGTAGCTGTCTGCACAGCGGTAGGCACACTCATCATGCTGTCTAGTCTCCGCCAGAATTCCATGAACCTCTTGTCTAGCCAGACGAGTATGTCATCGAGCACTGAGTTAGGTGCTGGGAGCCATGAGGTATCCGCCATTTTGGCATGGCCTCCGCTGGGTGCACCCGTAGTCGGGAGCTTGATTGCTGGGGTTGCGCTGCCCTCTGGGGGGGGACCGGGATCACCCCCTCCGGTCCAAGGGGGGGGTTACGGGGCATAGGTCTATGCTTATCTGCAGCTCGGTTTCTTCGAAGTGGGGGATCGGCCGTTTCCCCCGCCCGGCGCCCGCCGGGCCGCGTTTCCCACGAGTGTAGCAGGACAGGTACCTCGGGTCGCCAGCCCCCTTCTCGCTTTGTAGCTAAGGTAGGTAACTTGGGTATCAGGGAGAGTAGTTCAGAGCGATTAATATTTGGTTGTAAAATGCCTTTTTTGGCATATTGGTGGAGGAGCTCCTCCGAGATGCGTCCTGCCGCCATGCTGGCTTGGCCCCGCCCCCGGCAAATTTCTTTTAGTTTGAACACTAACCTGTTGTGAGGAAACATATCAAATGCCTTGGCTAAATCCAAGTAGATCACATCCACTGCAACACCCTGATCTATACTTCTGTATACTTCTTAGTAGAATGCAATTAGGTTAGTTTGACGTGGCCTATGTTTCTTAAAACCATGTTGATTATTGCTAATAGCAATGTTCTGCCCAATGAATTCCTGAATATCATTCCTTAATAATCCTCCAAATACTTTCCCGGCCACAGAAGTTGAGCTCACTGGTCTATAATTTCCAGGCAAAGATTTTGAACCCTTTATTGGAGCCACATCTGTCTTCCTTCAATCATCCGGTACAATTCCTGAAAGAAAAAAATCTTGAAAGATTAAATACAGAGGTTCAGTTATTTCCACACTTAACTCCTTAAAGGAATACTATAATGCTAGGAATACAACGCTGTATTCCTAGCACTATAATTCCCTCTGCCCCCATTCCCAACCTCGTGGCCAGCCCCCAGCATTGTCAGGATTAATAAACCCTTACTGTACTTACTCGATCCTAGCACTGGCTAGGCTCCCAGCCTCCTCTGATGTCACCTGATTGGGAGGGGGGGGGGGGCGCTAATGCCCCCATAGGAAAGCATAGCTGCAATGCTCTCCTGTGATGATAAACTGACACTGGATGTCCTCATGCAAAGTGTGAGGATGTCCTGCATCAGTTAGGTGACCAAAAGTCACCTAACAAGCAGGAAGAGCTTCTAATGACTGCCTGATTGACAGCAACTAGAGGCAGTCTTAGTTCTGCAAGGTAATGATTGCAGTTTCTCTGAAACTGCAATAATTTCCATTGCAGTACTAGGTGTTACACTTCAATGAGCTAAAGTGGTCTGTGTGTTTATAGTGTCACTTTAAGCAATTGTGGGTGAACACTGTCAGGCCCCGCAGCTTTATTTACATTAATTTTCTTTAGCTGCACTACCATCTTCTCTTGAGTCATCCAATCACAATTTTTCTGCAAATTTTTTGGAGCAATCATTTGCATATCTCTTGCCATAGGATCCTCCTTAATATATACTAAGGAAATAATTTTATTTAAAATTTCTGCCTTTCATTAACTAACATGTTCATCTTTGTTTTCAGTGCCCCTACACTTTTAATTTTTTTGTTGTTTAGAATATGTCCTTAAAATTGGTTTTGCTCTCTTTGGCAACCAATTTCTCATTTTCTAATGTAGCCATTCTAATGGCATTTTTGCTGTCATTATTGGCTTCCTTGCATTTTATATAGGATGCCTCTAATTTGTCTGGTTTAAATGCTTTAAATGCCCTTTTCTTATTTTTAATCTCTTGGTTTACTTTCCTACTAAGCAACATTGGTTTCAATGTGTTTATTTTATATTTATTACCCAATGGTACATAATGAGGAATGTACCTTTTTAAGATTTGTTTGAAGATATTCCATTTATCCTCAGTGGTTTTTCACTAACGAGTTTATGCCAGTGAATATTTTGTAAAGTTGCCCTTCTCTAATTGCAATTGATCTTTTTAAAATTATATGTTTTTGTGTACCCCATGTGCTTTTGCTTTTTTTGAGTTTATTTCAAAACATGCCACATTGTGAGCACTATTTCACAAGTGCTCCCCTACTTGAATGCTGGTCAAAATATCAACATTGTTTGTTATTACCACATCCAGACAAACAACCTTTCTAGTTGGTGCTTGTGCCAGTTGTGAAAGGTGTAATTTAACACATAAAAAAACTGATTCCCATTGCTGAACTGCTAGTCCATATATCCCAATTTATGTTTGATTACTTAAGAACACAAATAATTAATATGTTGCCCAAATGTGCAGCTTTCCCAATTTGCTCTAACAGCTGTTCTTCCTCATCAATCTTAACTTTAGTTGGTTTATAACATATTCCAACAAATAATTGATTTCCCTTCTTTTGCCCCAAGCAGATATATACCCAATATCTTGATAACTTGTGACCCAACACGCAGAATAAATAAATATGATAATAGATTAGACAACGTTTGCCAGTACTTAGAATGCCCGGGTTATACGCTGTTAGAACTAGAATAGTCAGGGACAAGCTGAGTCGGGAATAGTGATCTACCGAACTGTTCGCTGGCGAATAGTTCCTGGCGAACATAGCGTGTTCGCGTTCGCGACGGCGGGAGAACACATGCGCGGTTCGATCAGCCCCCTATTCGTCATCATTGAGTAAACTTTGACCCTGTGCCTCACGGTCAGCAGACACATTCCAGCAAATTAGCATTAGCAGCAGACCCTCCCTTCCAGACCCTCCCACCTCCTGTACAGCATCCATTTTAGATTCATTCTGAAGCTGCATTCTTAGATAGAAAAGGGAAAGTGTAGCTGCTGCTCATTTGATAGGGAAATTGATAGCTAGGCTAGGGTATTCAGTGTCCACTACAGTCCTGAAGGACTCATCTGGTCTCTGCTGTAAGGACAGCACCCCAAAAAGCCCTTTTTAGGGCTAGAACATCAGTCTGCTTTTTCTTTTTCTTTTTTTTTTCTGTGTAATGTAATTGCAGTTGCCTGCCTGCCTGCCAGCTTCTGTGTCAGGCTCACAGTGGATACTGTGCCCACTTCCCCAGTGCCACCACTCATATCTGGTGTCACAATAGCTTAAGCTTGCATTTAAAAACCCAAAAAATGTTTTCACTGTAATAGATTGAATAGCAGTTAGTTGTCTGCCAGCTTCTGTGTCAGGCTCACAGTAGATACTGTGCCCACTTGCCCAGTACCACCACTCATATCTGGTGTCACAATAGCTTAAGCTTGCATTTAAAAACAAAAAAATTGTTCACTGTAGTAGATTGAATAGCAGTCAGTTGTCTGCCAGCTTCCGTGTCAGGCTCACAGTGGATACTGTGCCCACTTGCCCAGTGCCACCACTCATATCTGGTGTCACAATAGCTTAAGCTTGCATTTAAAAACAAAAACATTTTTTTCACTGTAATAGATTGAATAGCAGTTAGTTATCTGCAAGCGTCTGGGTGTCAGGCCTTCAGCGTGTACTCTGCCAACCTCTGCAAGTGCACTTTGCCACTCATATCTGGTGTCACTATAGCGTTCCTTTAAAAAGCAAAAAAGTTTTTCACTGTAAGCTAATAGCAGTCAGTGTCCTTCAAGCGGGTGTCAGGCCTTCAGCGTGCACTTTGCCAGTCATATCTGGTGTCACAATAGCGTGCCTTTAAAAAGAAAAAAAGTATTTCACTGTAAGCTAATAGCAGTCAGTGTACTTCAAGTGGGTGTCAGACCTTCAGCGTGTACTCTGCCAACCTCTGCAAGTGCACTTTGCCACTCATATCTGGTGTCACAATAGCATGCCTTTAAAAAGCAAAAAAGTTTTTCACTGTAAGCTAATAGCAGTCAGTGTACTTCAAGTGGGTGTCAGGCCTTCAGCGTGTACTCTGCTAAGAGGTGTGCCCAACAATGCAATCTAACCAAGTTTGTAAACTTTTTAAGGTCTTTTTGCTTTAATTTTGGTTTGTATACAGGGACGGACTGACAACTCATGGGGCCCCCGGGCAATAGAAGATAATGGGCCCCCCTTGTACAAATTAACTTGCAAACTACACAAATATACATCACACCCACATACACACACAACCCACATGTTCATCCTTGTGTTACAGATAAGGGCTCTAGTGGGGGAATAGGCACTGTAGTGGGATTATAGGGGTTGTAATTGGGGATAGAGAGTAGTGTGGGGCTTGGGAGGTTATGGGTTGTAGTGGGGCAGTAAGGGCTGTAGTGATGCCATAGGGGATGTAGTGGGTGGAGAAAAGTTGTAGTATGGTATAGAGGTTGTAATTGGGGATATAGTCTGTAGTGTCGACGTTAAGGGCTGTCATGGGGGAATAGGGGCTGTAGTGGGGAGAAAAGGACTCTAATGGGGGAACAGGAGCTGTAGGGGCGATATAGGGGATGTAGTATGGGAAGAAAGGCTGTAGTGGGTAAAGGGTACGTAATTGGGAATAGAGACTGTAGTTTGGGTGTTGGGTGGTTTAGGGTGTCATGGGAGATAGGGGCTGTAGTAGAGAGATACGATTATAAGAGGAAAGCTTCCGTGCAAATGGAGCACTATATTTGTTCTGGTGACTATCGTGTATATTTTGCCTCTGATTAAATATTCCCCTGCATTGCTAAATTAATGTTTTCTATGTGTACCATTTTTTAAGTTGATAATCTGCATTACGCTCAGTGGTGGAACTAAAATAGAAAGGGCCCTGGTCCAATAATTATTTTAAGACCCCCCTATCACAAGGATGGAAAAAAGGGTACAACTCCCATAATGCTTTGCCAGCTGGGCATCTACCATTTGCCCATTATTGCAGGGTTGTACTTAGCACTGGTTATGTTTATATGTGAGCATGTTTTTGAATGCAGTATCGGTGTGTGAATGTAGGGGTGTATTTGTGTGTAGTGTGTTATGTACTGTTACCATTTTAAAGCAGTGGTTAACTTGTGTGTTGTATTTGCTTTTGAATGTAGGGATGTGTCTACATGTTTTGTATGTAGTGTTGATGTTTGAATGCAGGGGTATATTTGTGTGAAGTGTTGGAGTTTAAATGCTGAGATGTATACACTGCCACACACACATATACAGATACACTGACACACACACACACACAGATACTCACACTAAAACACACACAGATTCACAGAAGCACACGGTCACATACAGATACACACACTGACATACAGATACACAAACTGACACATATACAAATACACAGGCACACACAGACACACGCATATACAGATGCACACTAACATACATACAGATACACAGACACACACAGAGACACACAAATACATATAGATACAGAGACACACACAAACATATACAGATACAGACATACAGATACACACATACAGATACAAAGACACACATACAGATAGAAACACACAGTGGCGTAACTAAATAGAGAGGGCCCTGTTGCAAGAATTGTTTGCACCCCCTATATTGCAAGGATGGACAAAAAGGTAGATTCCCATCTGTCGTACAACTAGCGCAATGCGTTGCCAGCTGGGGATCTACCATTTGCTCATCCTTGCAGGGTTGTATTTAGCACTAAGCAGTGTTTGTATGTTGGATTGTAAGTATTTTCTTGTATGGAGTATGTGTGTGTGAATTTAGAGGTGTACTTGTGTATCGTGTTGTGTGTTTTTATGTACTGTGTAGTGTTTGGTTTTGAATGTAGGGGTGTGTGTGTATTTAGTGTTGATGTTTGAATGCAGGGTATTTGTCTGTAGGGTTGGCGTGTGAATGCTGAGATGTATACTCATATACACATATACTGCCATACACACACACACTGCCATACACACACACACACACACATAACGACACACACTGACACAGATACACATGCATATACACAGGTACAGTCATGCAGATACAGACACACATAGATACACAATAACATATAATAATACCAATACGCAAACACACACACTAACACACATACAGATAAACAAACACACAGATATAGATAGACACACTAATAATACAAATACACAGCCTTACACATAGACACACAGATAACATTACATAGTAACCACCCCACCTGCTTTAATACCTTTTTGGTGCAGAAGAGTTTTTTCCCTGGTGTCCAGTGGCATCTGGCTGAATGTGATGGGGCTCTCCTTCGTCTGGTGCTGCCTCTTGGTCTCCCTCCCTCTCTCTCTTCCAGCAGCTGGTTTGTAAGAAGGGAGGAGACTTCCTACCAGCAGAGAAGCAATGCATAGATCAGGGGCCCAGACGCACTGATATAGGGACCCCTGATAATTTTTCTTCCATCGTTGCAGCCCGTGCAGGAGGCACACATCAACGTCAATGGTGACATAGCGCGCCTCCGCGCACTGGGCCGCATTCACTATCTCCTCCCCCGGGCCCCACCTGTACTTCTGGTAAGTACTGCTGCCCCACTGGGCACGAGGACGGCGCAGTTATTGCGCGTCGGACTCGAACGGCCAGTTCAAAAGTTGTAGTGTGTGTGTGGGTGGCGGGCCCCCTTTCTCGGCCAGGCCCTGGGACCATGTCCGAAGTGCCCGACTGATCAGTCCGCCCCTGTTTGTGTGTATATATATATATATATATATATATATATATATATGTGTGTGTGTTTTTACAATGCTGTTTTAATGTAGTACTTAGAATGAAGATGTTAATGATTTTGTGTAACCATAAGTAAATGCTATCTACATAGCCTGCCCTTTGAAAAGATGAGTGTGGCCCTTTCTCCACAATTTGGGAGAAGCTGTGCATTAGGTAAATTATTAACCACTGGTTTCACAGGAACCATATCTTGCATTGCATGCTGTGCAGCAGAAGTAAATAATTTCAGTATTTCCGCCCACTGCGTAGTAATACTGATAAAACATTACCTGCTGGGATGTGATGTCATATCTCAACACCCACTGACTGTGGGCAAAATGCCAAGGTAAAGTAAGAGCGAGAGCTGTAATATCTGGTGAAGATCTCTCCTGTTTGCCCAGAGCATTCCAGAAGTTGTAGAATACATATCCCCTGATACTCTGCTTGCATTGTTGTTTAAGAGCGCATTATTGTTTAAGTTGCCCACCCCTGTTCTAGGGACTCAGAATCGCAATTGCTTCTTCCTCTCCCCATCCATGAGAAAAATTGATGAGAGACATGAAATTATCAAGTGAAAATGGGAGTGTATGCCTTTGGATGTGTGCTGACATTGGTACTGTGCATCTCTGTGTGTCTACAAATGTGTGTGTTGTAATTAGATTTGTGTAAATGAATGAACCAGTATGTGTTTAATTAAATGTTTATAAGCAGCAAAACTGTAAGGGTGGCCCAGTCCATATGTTAAACCTGGCACTGTAGCCCAGTTTTTTATACTTGTGTATCAAATATGCCACCAAAACATGCAGGCTATGTACTTTTATAGTTTTTGTTTGCTGTTGATTTGAATTTGAACACATTTTCCTGAATTAAATTTCCTAATTACCACTGTGAATGTTAAGATTCTGTCTCAAATTCTCACAAACGCTCTTAGAAACACACACACACACACACACACAAGCATACCCACACTCTTATATACAGGCAAACTCACTCTTCCATACATGTCCAGAGTCATACTCACACACTTTCCTATACATATATACACAATGAAAATTTTTCATACAAGACATATTAAAGATGGACTTATCATCACAGCAAAACAGAGCAATATGTCAGAGCAACACACTTAGTTTACAGTCTGAACTGGTGAGACAATGATGAAACATCAACATGGCGATACAATTGCACAACCTTGTTCCTGGTGCCAGATTAGTTCTGTGGTGGCTGTGTGCAACATGATGACCCATTACTGCTAGTCTCAGCCTGTCAACACATATATCACATATTCTATCAGACAGCAACTTTGAGATTATTCTAGGTTCAGACTTCAGAGCCTGGGTCTAGTCAAACTTTATATCTCTGATAGTCTGAACATGCATAGTTGCTTTTTGACAGCCACCAATAGAGGAAGGGGGCCTGCAGAACATCATATACAGATATAATTTTTTGAAACGCAGTGTCATACATGCGTAAAGACTGTTAAGTTAATTAATATCTTTTGATAAAGATGTTCAAATAACCCCTTCCCATTTTACCCAAAAAAAAATCTTAGTAGCCCTCTATGTCTTTGCCAGTAAATGTTTTGGGGGGGTGATAAAACTGGTAAGATACTGCCGTAAGTGTCCTTAATGGACAAGCCTCCACTGGTCATTCATATACCATGCATGCTCCACACCAATATAACGTGCCGTAATGTATAGTGTGTATGGTTGTACATAACCTGCCCAAATCAATGAATCTCACAGTGCTGTGCAGCGTCTCTGAATGAGTGTTTCAGAGAGCAATCAACAACTATGAATCATATAGTAATTTCCAGTGTGTATGAGGGTATCATGGAGCTCCAATAAAGTTTGAAATAGTTTGCAGGCCGTTTGGTTGAATCAAGGTAATGTGCGCAGCCATGCAGGCGCAAATATTCACGTTGACTCCGTGTGAGTGTCAACCTGCACTTATGTGGCATTTTGAAATAACAGCAATTATCTTGTCTAAGATTAAGATTATCATTTATTTTATCACTAGTTCATTTCTGAAGCGTGTATTATGTGTCAATTGATATATAAAGAACTAGTTCCCTTCCGTCTCGCCGGGTTCCCACGTTTGTCTCCACCCTCCCTCCCCCCCAACGCTGCTCTGCGTTGCCGGCAGTGCATGGGCTCCTGGCCTAGGTGTTCTGTCCTATCACAGGTGCCTTCGTGGGGGTGGGGGGTTCTGGGGTTTCTCGCTTGCTGTGGTCTTGACTGGTTTCGTGGTGTTGCGGATGTGTGGCTCTGCTTCGTGGGTTTTGTTGTATCTGGGTTTGCTTTGTGTGGGTGTTTGGCTTTGTGTTTTGCTGTCATGTTCACCTCTTTATGCTCATCTGGTTTGCCCCATGCCCTGTTCATGTTTCGTGCGTTTTTGGCAATTTGAGGTGCTCCGAGAGAGGCCATCACCACGCCACCCGCATCTCATTGGCCTCTACCTCCCCAACGCATAGATAGAGCCTCTCTAGCAGGGCCTCACCTGTCACCCTCAGTTAAATTCTTCACCACTTGGCAATAGCTAGCCTGCTGGTATGTTATAGTGCCAACACACACTAATGGTGGCTTTGTATAAATCGTATGCCTCGAGTTCCCAAGTCACTGGGGGACTGTCTCTACCCAACACCTCTGAAAGGTCTGGTGCTCCATCTCGCAGAGTATACACAGTTAATCCGGCATCCCTTAGAGCCGGGACTACTCCACTACAACCACAGGCATGGGACGATGGCAATCATCCTCTTGTACATTATCTATACCGGAACCGGTTAGGGATTTGTCAGGCATATCGTGACTTCTCCAAGTAATTTTGAGGTATTGTAGAATGAATATATTTGTATGGTACACTTCTCTTTGCCCTCTTTATTACAGGCCTACTGCATTGTCGATTCCGGCAGACCACAACTTGCTATTGACCGGTGCTATTGACTAAGATGTTTATTGCTATTTATGTGTTATCTAACCATTACGGCAATATTGCCCTGACCACAAATTTGAGGCTGGGCCTGTAATTGCGGGAGGGACTTGGATCACCTTTATATGGGCATCCAATCCTCTACCACATTATCGTTGTTGGCTGGGCGAGTTACCCCTCCCACCACTCCCTTTATTCACATTACCCTCTAAGGTGGGCCCTCTTTTTTTACAGACCTACTGCATCGTCGGTTCCAGCACACCACAACCGACCGGTGCTATTGACTAAGATGTTTATTGCTAATTATGTGTTATCTAACCATAACGGCAATATTGCCCCGATCACAAATAAATATCAATAGCAAAACATTTCTCCGTAATCTTCCTTGTGCATAAGTGCATCACAACATTCAATAAGAAGCTATGTTTGAGTGAATCACAGAGCTCTACAGTATTAAAACTCACACTGCTATGAGTCAAATATATCAAATGAAGAAAAATGCTCACTACAATGATCACTGAATATATATTATTCTTTCTTGAAAGTGTGTCAAGATGTCATGTTTTTGTTTCAGATATTTTGAATTTTCACACAACACTTTTCTGACATCTAGTGGTCACCAGTATACATCCATCAAGTTATTTTTCTCACCTACAATACAGACATAAGCCAAAATACAACACATTCACAGCATAATTTGAATAAACACATTCACAGTATAATTTCTTACCTACAGTTAATGAATATGTACCTAACGTCTAGCTCTTCATGTTGTTTACCAGATATAGACAACATGCTGAAATCTTCATTTATTTAGTTGTTCGTTTGTGGGATAGTTTGGGTATTGTTTCAATATATTTTACTTCCATACGTAAACAACTATCTTTGTTTTCAGGATACCATCTGATGAAGAAGACTATGATGATGTGGATGATAATGGTGTGTATGGCACTTGCTATTTTTATACTTTGGTAACATTTCAAGATTGCATATGGTCAGAAAATGAAAGTGTGAAATGTTTCACTTAAAAAATGCATTAAAGGAACCCTGTAGCATGAGGAATACAAACCTGCATTAGTCACGGCATTGGTGGAACCTAATGTGCATGTGCGGTGAGCGCTGGGTAGGTTTTAAAGGTTCCCCATATGAGAGCATTGCATCAATGCTTTCCAATGGGGTATCTGAAGATGCTAGATGTCCTCATGCAAAGCGTGAGGATGTCCAATGTCGTTTAGCAGAGTCAAACTCCAATAGAGACCCAGAAGCAACTCTGGTAACTGTCTGGAATGCAGCCGCTTGAGGTTGAGTCAACCCTGCAATGTAATCATTACAGCTTCTCAGAAACAGACAGGGGGCCTTCACCCAGACCACTTTAGTCAAAATCATACCTAGATTTATATTCACAATATATTTCCATTATGGATTCCTCCAGTCACTTTTGTTGTTCGATTCTGTGCTTTGTTGATTTGTACAATCCACAAGCACAGAAGAATGCTGCTCTTGAATATTTAGAGTAGAAGAAAATCAAAAAAATGAAAGAACTCACTTGCAAACTATTATATTATAACTCACTTACAAACTACTATATGCATTATTAAATCTAATCATTAACATGGGTCAGCTTCCCCTGTATAAATCTGACATCCTATCAATATAACTAAAATCCCAATTATGTCTGATTAAATTGAACTCTATTAAATCCCATATATATATAAAGGGACACTATAAGAATCAAAACAACTTTAGCTTAATGAAGCCGTTTTAGTGTATAGATCATGCTCCTGCAGCCTCACTGCTCAATTCTCTGCCGTTTAGTAGTTAAATCACTTTTGTTTCTGTTTATGCAGCCCTAGTCACATCTCCCGTGGCTGTGACTGATTCAGCTTGCATGAAAATAGCGGTTTCATTTTCAATCAGATGTAAACTTGCTTTAGACGTTTTTATCTCATGTACTGTAGATTGAACTTTAACACGGATAGGAGGCTCCTCCAGTGAGAGGCTGCATGTGGGGTTGTGTGCATGTATGTGTATTGTTAGTGGTGTTGCATTTGTGCGGATTGTGTGTATGTTTGTTTGTGGGCTGTTCATATTATTTGTATGAGGGGAGGGTTATTCTGCATTTCTGTGTATATCTAGCAGTGTGGGTGGGTTCCCTGGGTTCCAGTGGGGACCAGGCTGGCCAGGTACAGGTCAAGGACAGGAGCTGCGATAGCTGCTCTACTAAAGTGTGGATTCCCATTCACAAGTGCTGGGAGGAAGTGATCTGAGATCAGTTACTCTATGTGCTGCAATGCATAAATTGAGGATTGTCCTTCACCACCTCTTCGTATTAGCAAATATCTGAAGTTTTACTGGGACTCCTGATAGGCCAGAGTGTGTTTGGCTCCAGCAGCCTTGAGTGCCGTACAAAGACACCTCGAGTGCCGTGCATGGCACTAGTGCCGTAGGTTGCCTACCCCTGGACTAGGACTATGTAAACAAAGTATTTATCTCCTAAATGGTAGAGAATTGAGCAGTGAGGCTGCAGGGGCATGATCTATATACCAAAACTGCTTCATTAAGCTAAAGTTGATTTGGTGCCTATGGTATCCCTTATATTACAACTGTTAATTTCGTAGTTTTTAACAAAGCCTTTTCTCTTTCAGGTGGAATGTTTCCTGATGATATGGTACGTTATTTATTGCACTTAATGTACAAAGACATGGCAGGTACCTGAATGTCTGGAATGCATATTTTAAAGCTGGTGGTAAAATAAGTTTTCTGGGTTAATACGAATGCAAAAATAATAATGTAACTTTAGCATGCTTCATAGGAATTAGAAATTGGGAACCTGCCCACCAATATCAAATTGCTTATGCAGGACTTTCCCATTACCTTCCATCAAGCAAATTAAATATCATTTTAATCATTTCCTTTAAATCATTTAATCATTTTTACATACCATGCAGTGTTGGAGAGGACTTCGAAAACAAAACTGTAACAGACCACTGTAATTAGAATGTCTCCCCCCACTCAGCGTTGTCTCACTCTCTAAATGGAATAGCGTGTTCTAATTTCCTTTTACAGAGGTAGTCGTGCAGATACCCTTAACTCTACCTTCGTCAAGTAACTTTATATAAGAACATAAGAAGATGAACAGTAAAATACTGTGCACTGCTTCCACATCACATTTGCAGCTGGGTGTTGGTTCATGTATGGATACCTCTTGGCCATCGCTGGTGGGATAGTGTAGATTAAAATAAATCTCCAATCCATCACCCATAAAATGTCAAAGTCCACTTTAATAAATGTAAAGCCAAGAAGTTGCCTAGCCCCTCCTAAACAAGCAGTGCCCGCTTTCATGGGAAATTCAGTGCCATGGAGATACCAAGTTATCTGGCATCTAAAAGATAATAAGTCAGTAAATCCCATACTCCTAGAAATCTGTTGGTATGGTGGATGCAAAAAAAGATTATACCACTTACCAGATAATTCATAGCACAATACCTACATAACCTCAACTGCTGGCCACTGGCATGGGCAAACATGCTTAAAACGTGTCCATTATATTAAAACACTTGAGCACAGAGAATAAAGTACATAATACCTAAAAACATTTAGCCGTTTATTGGGGGTTGGAATTTTTTTCTTTGCTTGGCACCATTGCCAGGGGGTTTGGTCTCCGTCTAGTATTTTGATTGAGAGTTGGGAGGGTTAGACCTTTATTAGTGGTTGAGGTTCTAATTTTCTATTGATTTTAGTAGATAGAACATATATAATGAATGAGAGTATTGCACTCCCCACTTTATCAATCAGATGGGGCAGTTGAGCACAATCCTCCATATGAATAGGGGATCTTGGTGTCTTTCACATTTCTATTAGGTTCCATCACAGATTGAATTGGATAGAGTTATCTGTTTGAAATGTCTTTGAAAGTCTGGGTCAAAATCAGGCTACAGCAAGCTAACAATTTGTCCAACTGAATTCTGGTTAATTGCAGACACCATAAACAAATATTTATAGTTAAAGTAAACTTGTATAGCCTCAGCATTTACAAGTATTGTGTTGGTGCAGTGGAGAATTAATAAATTCCTCAGTCACCTGAGTGATTCAGGAGTTCGGGTAACAAAGTAGGTCACAGCCCAGGCCCAATCCTCCAAAAATCTAGGGTGGTTGCAACTTCTAAGGCTCTCTGTTACAAAATCAAGGGCAAAGAAGACCAAACTGCATTACCCTCTCACAGCATTTGGCCAAATATGGTTTAAGAATATGGTTTAAGGTGCCTTCCCACATGACTGTATATATTAATACACAACTGCACTGCCTTCAGCCTATAACTGGTATCAATTGGCATATAGGCGAACAGAAGATGGGACCCTCATTCAGTGTCAAACCAATAGTGAAAATAATTTAACATTGGGACATTGCCAGACGTGACACCATGACCACAATCAATTTAAATAAATCTACATAAATAAAGACTGACAAAAATAGGAGGTGACCTGTAACCCAATGTATGTCTGGTGAACCGGATTATCATCTAGCATTGTACATGTCTGTTGAACTTACATCCAAATGGGACTTTGAGTGCAAGACTGCAATTGAGTGTTGTGCACACCATCCTACTATCCTGTGTTTAGAAAGAATACTGTCAAAGCGAATAAAAGAAAGTGCTTATGAAAGATAAGGATATTCTCTATAAATGTTATCACTACTAATTGCACTTGAGTAATGTTTTCTCTTAATTCTGAAACAAGAATTCTAGTGACAGTGGTAAACATGCAGACATTGGCACACACACCATGATAAACAGACAGCTGAAATCTTAACACACAGATTGGTAGCACAAAGACATAGTCTGGCAGAAGCGCATAAACAGACACTGACATTTACATAACATTGCAGATACAAATAAGATGGCTCAGACACTTATTATAACACATCATAGTAAGGTATTGACAGTTACATATTATACATGATGGCTATTTATATGAACATATTTTTTCTTGAAAATCAGGCATATTTATAGGATATAATAATTCACTTTGACCTTGGTAAAAAGAAGTATTATGTTTATTTATTTTTATTTATTTTTATTGTGTTGCTCACAGAGCATGGAAAGTGATGAAGAATTTTATGAAGGAATTGACCAAGAAAGGTAAACTTTTCCACCAATTATGGAATCTGTACACTAATAATGAAATATTATTGCACTGGACTGTTGAAAAGCAATTATTTTAATTACACAATTCAGCTATTTGCAAACATGAGATTGAAAAAAAAATGAAAACTGTTATTTGCAAATATAGACTAGATAGATAGACGGATAGACATATGGACAGAGATATGGACAGACATATAGAAAGATAAACAGATATATAGACAGACAGACAGATATATAGATGTCAGGGTACCTGTGGTCTCTACCTCCAAAAGAGGTAGAGACTTAGCTGTTCCACCATCCAGACGGTCTGATGACTCCCTTCCCCGCAGTCTATCCGGTCATGCAAGGCCGGCCGCGAGGGAGTGACTGCCTTTTACACCATCTAGGCAGGAAGTCATCATCAGGACACTCCCCCGGATCGACCTGTCAGTCAATTGCTGCAGGACCAATCAGGACGTCTCGGAGGTGTGGTTACTGCTCTGAACAGGGTATTTAACAGAGCTTCCTTCATTAGCTCATTGCCCTGTCGTGGTTCTAGCTTGTTCTAGTCACTCAGTGCTTGTGTATTCTATGATCCCTTTTGGTTTTGACCCGGCTTGTTTACCTTACTCTGCTTATCTCTGTTACCCTTGATTCGGCTTGTCTCTCGCTTACCTGTCTTCTGTTACCCTCGACCTCGGCTTGTCTTTGACCATTCTATACTGTACTACTTACGTTAGTCCGGCCATTCTAAGGTCCGGTATACGTATCTGGCTACTGTTTGTACTCTGCGTGTTGGATCCCTGTCCCGATCCTGACATTACGACAGGGCCAATGGATCCTGCAAGTACAAACAGTCAGCTGGCTTCTCCTGATCCTAGGTTTGAAGCCATGGATCACAGAATGGATCAGATGGCGCTTGCGCTACAGGCTTTATTATCTCATGCCAATCACCCACCAGAGGAGATACGTAATACCCCTGTTTCTCCTGTCAGTTTAGGTCTAGAGGTAGCCACAGTGGGTGCTTCTTCTCGCATTAACCCCCCAGTACGCTATGGTGGGGCTCCTGAGAAGTGTCGTGGTTTTTTAAACCAAATTAGTATCCACTTTGAATTGCAACCCCGCTCTTATCCTACAGATAGGGCAAAGGTAGGATTTATTATCACCCTACTTATTGAGAAAGCTCTGAGATGGGCCAACCCACTATGGGAGAACGATAAACCATTAGTGTATAACTATAACGCATTTGTAGCTGCTTTTAGAAGAACATTTGATCCTCCAGGTAGAAAGGTTAATGCAGCCAGATTACTGTTGCGCCTGAGACAGGAGAACCGAACACTGGTGGATTATGCACTAGAGTTCAGGTCTCTGGCGTCAGAAGTCAAGTGGAATGAGCAGGCGTATATGGATGTATTTTTGAATGGCCTATCTGAAGTAATCCTTGATGAGGTTGCTACCAGAGAACTCCCTGAGAATTTAGAAGATTTAATTTCGTTCATCTCTCGTATAGATGAACGTTTAAGAGAGAGACAGAACACTCGAGAGAGGAACCGGAGACCTTCTTTTAGGTTAGCCCCCGCTTTTCCAAGTCCTGACTCCACGGTATCTTTGCTTCCTGAACCTATGCAGATAGGTTATACCCGCCTCTCTGATGAGGAAAGACAGTACAGGAGAAGAGAGGGTTTGTGTATGTATTGTGGAGCCAAGGGTCATTTACTCTCGAACTGTCCTAACCGTCCGGGAGGACACCTAAGTCTCTCTAGAGGACAAGCCTTGGGTGTTTCTATTTTGTCCTCTACTCCTAATTATAAAGATCACAGGCTTCTGCTACCAGTTTCCTTAACTTGGGAGAAGGAAGTAGTAAGGGCTATGGCATTGATAGATTCCGGTGCTGCTGAGAATTTTATCGACCAAGCCTTTGCTATTAAGAACAATTTCCCATCCCAGCTAAGGGAGACACCCTTGGCCGTTGAGGCCATAGATGGTAGACCACTACTAGACCCTGTTATCTTTCGTGAAACCATACCCATTAGTTTAAATGTTGGTATCCTACACGTGGAGAATTTATCTCTTTTGCTCATTTCATCCCCTTCCGTTCCCATAGTTCTGGGGTACCCATGGTTGAAGAAACATAACCCTATTATCGATTGGGAGTTAGGGGAGATACTCTCGTGGGGCCAGGGTTGCCAGGATAGGTGTTTATGCAAGGTTTCTCCATTAGCTAATGTTAACATACCTGAGACTCCTATTCAGTCCACAGAAAGACAGATACCAGACCTTTACCTAGACTTAAAGGCAGTATTTGACAAGAAGAATGCCGATTCTTTGCCGCCACACAGGCCATTTGATTGTAAAATTAAGCTTCTACCTGGGACTATGCCTCCGAGGGGCCATGTATATCCTTTGTCTGTTCAGGAAAACTTGGTTCTAGAGGAGTATATTCGGGAGAATTTAGAAAAGGGATTCATTAGGAGGTCTTCTTCCCCGGCCGGGGCTGGGTTCTTTTTCGTTAAGAAAAAGGATGGCACGCTGAGACCTTGTATCGATTACCGAGGCTTGAATAAAATAACTGTCAGAAATGCCTATCCTATTCCACTTATTACCGAGTTATTTGATCGTCTTAAGGGCTCCAAAATCTTCACCAAGTTAGATCTCAGAGGGGCATATAATTTGGTGAGAGTCCAGCAGGGACACGAGTGGATGACGGCGTTCAATACTCGGTACAGTCACTATGAATACACAGTTATGCCGTTTGGACTTTGCAATGCTCCTGCAGTATTTCAGGATCTGATTAATGAGGTACTTAGGGAGTTTCAACATGATTGTGTCATTGTCTACCTAGACGACATACTGATACACTCTAGGGAGATTGAAACTCACCATAGACAGGTCAGAGCGGTATTACAGAAACTTCTGCAACATGGTCTATACTGTAAATTGGAAAAATGCAGCTTTGATCAGTCTCAGATAGATTTTCTTGGTTACGTGATTTCTGGGGAAGGTTTTAAGATGGACCCTGACAAACTCCAGTCTATTTTAGATTGGCCATTACCTAAGGGACTCAAGGCTATTCAGAGGTTTATTGGTTTCTCCAATTATTATAGGCGCTTCATTAAGGGTTACTCGTCTATTATTGCGCCCATTACCAATATGACCAAACAGGGGGCAGAAACTAAGACGTGGTCTCCTGAAGCTCTCGCTGCTTTCAAGAGGCTCAAAGAACTTTTTGCTTCTGCTCCAATATTAGTCCATCCTGATACGACTTTGCCGTTTCTCCTCGAGGTCGATGCCTCTGAGACAGGAGTTGGTGCGGTTCTGTCACAAAGATTAGCGGTAGATAAACCATTACACCGTGTGGTTTTTTTTCCAGGAAACTTTCTGGGGCTGAGAGCAGATATGACATCGGAGACAGGGAACTGTTAGCAGTCATTAAAGCCTTAAAGGAGTGGAGACATTTGTTGGAGGGGACCCTACACCCTATTACGATTTTGACAGACCACAAAAACTTGTCATATATTGGGGAGGCTAAGCGCTTATCCTCTAGACAAGCTCGTTGGTCCTTATTCCTGACTCACTTCAATTATGTACTGACTTACAGACCTGGTTCTAAAAACTCTAAAGCCGATGCATTATCTCGCCAATATGAACCTTCTACTGTACCTGAACCAGTTCTTTCTTCTATAGTTCCGAAGTGCAATATCATTGCTAATACGAATCTCAGGATTCATTCTCCATTACTGGCCGAGATCATTAAGTTGCAACATCTCGCACCTAAACAGACCCCTGCGGGTCGTCATTTCGTTCCTCCTGCTTTTCAACTGGAACTTTTACAGTGTTTACATGATAGCAAGATGGCGGGACATCCTGGTATTCGCAAAACTTACGCCTTGATCTCTAAGGACTTCTGGTGGTCTACTTTACGGAGGGATGTTGAGGAGTTCATCGCTGCATGTGAAGTTTGTACTAAAACCAAACAACCCCATACGCTTCCATGTGGACTCCTGCAACCCTTGGAGGTTCCAGAGAAACCATGGTCCTGTTTGGCCATGGACTTTATTGTCGATCTACCTATCTCTAAAAGACAGACTGTTATCCTCACCGTGGTTGACAGGTTTACTAGGATGGCACACTTCATTCCCCTGCCTAAACTTCCGTCTTCTCCCGAATTGGCAGAGATATTCGCCAAGGAGATTTTTCGCCTACATGGGATACCCTCTCAAATTGTATCGGACAGAGGCTCCCAATTTGTTTCCCGCTTTTGGAGGTCCTTCTGCTCTCAACTTGGTATTAAATTAAACTTTTCTTCTGCCTATCATCCTCAGTCCAACGGAGCTGCTGAACGTACCAACCAGAAAATTGAACAATATTTACGATGCTTTGTTTCTGAACACCAGGATGATTGGGTCGGTTTGATTCCTTGGGCGGAGTTTGCACACAACAATCTCGTTTGCGATTCTACTCATTCAAGCCCCTTCTTCATGAATTATGGTTTTCATCCGTCTATTCTTCCTTCGGATTCTCCTTCCCAGGGGGTGCCGTCGGTTGATGTTCATGTTGCCAATTTGAGGAGGTTGTGGGATCAAACTCGACAAATCCTTGTGCACAACTCTATGTTGGTCAAGAAACACGCTGATAAACGTAGAAGGGCGGCTCCGGTCTTTGTTCCAGGTGATAGGGTATGGCTGAGCACGAGGAACATCCGTTTAAAAGTGCCCTCCATGAAGTTCGCTCCTCGTTATATTGGACCCTACAGGGTGCTGACCCGTATCAATCCGGTTGCGTATCGTTTAGCTCTTCCTAATACCTTACGCATTCCGAACTCGTTTCACGTTTCATTGCTGAAACCACTCATATGTAACAGATTTTCCTCCACAATAGCCCCTCCTCGCTCCGTTCAGGTGGAGGGTCAGGAGGAGTATGAGGTCAACTCTATTATTGATTCTCGAATCTCCCGGGGGAGAGTACAATATCTGGTTGATTGGAAGGGATATGGTCCTGAGGAGAGGAGTTGGGTACCTCAGGAGGATGTTCATGCTCCCCGTCTCCGCAGGGCATATCACTCTCGCTTCCCATCTCGTCCCGGTTCATTCCGCCCGGTGGGCGTATCTGAGAGGGGGGGTACTGTCAGGGTACCTGTGGTCTCTACCTCCGAAAGAGGTAGAGACTTAGCTGTTCCTCCATCCAGACGGTCTGATGGCTCCCTTCCCCGCGGTCTATCCGGTCATGCAAGGCCGGCCGCGAGGGAGTGACTGCCTTTTACACCATCTAGGCAGGAAGTCATCATCAGGACACTCCCCCGGATCGACCTGTCAGTCAATTGCTGCAGGACCAATCAGGACGTCTCGGAGGTGTGGTTACTGCTCTGAACAGGGTATTTAACAGAGCTTCCTTCATTAGCTCATTGCCCTGTCGTGGTTCTAGCTTGTTCTAGTCACTCAGTGCTTGTGTATTCTATTATCCCTTTTGGTTTTGACCCGGCTTGTTTACCTTACTCTGCTTATCTCTGTTACCCTTGATTCGGCTTGTCTCTCGCTTACCTGTCTTCTGTTACCCTCGACCTCGGCTTGTCTTTGACCATTCTATACGGTACTACTTACGTTAGTCCGGCCATTCTAAGGTCCGGTATACGTATCTGGCTACTGTTTGTACTCTGCGTGTTGGATCCCTGTCCCGATCCTGACAATAGACAGACAGACAGATATATAGACAGACAGATATATAGACAGGTAGAGAGATATATAGACAGACATATATATAGACAGACAGATATATAGACAGGTAGACAGATATATAGACAGGTAGACAGATATAGAGACAGGTAGACAGATATAGAGACAGACAGATATAGAGACAGACAGATATAGAGACAGACAGATATAGAGACAGACAGATATAGAGACAGACAGACAGATAGATAAATCAATAGATATTTAGACAGATAGATAAATAAAATCGATAGATATATAGACAGATGAATAGAACAATAGATAGATAGATAGATAGATAGATAGATCATTTATTTTTTTTGTGTAGAGATTGCCTAGTTAATGTAAATATAATTAATCACTAAATAGAGCCTTGTAGTCAAATAAGTGAGTTGTACACATTTTACAATTTACTTTTCAATTCACCAAAGATTCTTATTTGAGAATGACTTTGCGCTTAACACCAGACTTTAGAAAATATTAAATTCAACCGTAAAATGTAAATAAATTTGGAAATGTTTTCCAACACAACTATAATCACAGCTCGGCTTGGCCTAATTTATTCTTAGCACTCAACATCGAAAAGAGGAAGAACTAAAGAAAGACAAACAGGAAAAAAAGAGGTTGGAACAAGCCAAAAAAGAGCAAAAGGAAAAAGAGAAAAAAGATCAGGAAATGAGGAAAAGATTCAAGGTATGGACGTTCCCTTTACAATTCACAAGCAATATTTCCAGGTATCACAATAAAATGTTTTGGGATTTAAGAAACAAAGTAGAAGATTTATCAAAGTATTGCCAACACTTTTCCAACTGATTGTTGGTGCCATTTTGGCACAATTTATAACGTCTGGTGTTTTTTTTTTTCCATCTGTTGTTTCTAATCATCATTTTTTAGTGTACACCATATTTTTTTAGCAATACAACCAATTTATCAATTTTCTGTACTTATATTGCCAGCAAGTATCCTGTTTCACATATCTTTTTTAGGTCATTGTAAATTTGGTGTGAAAACTGGCAGTTTTTACTATTAATAAAACCATCAGTTTTTAGATCATTTTAAGAGCACGTTAAAGGAATACTTCATACACCATAACCACCACAGCCCATAGAAGATCTCTTCACGAAGCTAGGCTGGCAGTTCAAACCTTAGCTTTTTAGATGTGACAAATCAGCTGACACTCTCAGCCAATGAGCTAGTCATGCCCACCAGGGTTTAGTCCATGAGAGCCCAGTTCGACTCCTTACAATGGGGGCCATCAGGGCACTTCTGGTATCATAAGTACTGCAACTAGCTGTAGTGATTATGGTACTTGGAGTTTTCCTTCCTATCAATGCAGAAACGTTTTAGAACACTTTGATAACATCCCCCAAAATATCAGAAACAAAGTAGCCTAAAAATTGAATTAAACTTTGGTATGTGTGGGGATGTGTCACTAGGCAATTATTTTATGGCTAATTCTTTCTTTTCTTTCAGTTCACAGGTGAGATTGAAGTCCTTCACCAGGCAAGGGCCTGCAACGACTACAAAGGTGGAAAAAATGAGCTTTCGTTCAAGCAGGGAGAGCAGATCGAAATCATTCGTGTTACAGATAACCCAGAAGGAAAGTGGCTGGGCAGAATGAAAGGATGCTGTGAGTAACACTGGCTGAAAATTAAAAGTATGAGTTCTACACATGTGTGAAATAGAAGCTTTTAAATGAAAACATGGCAGTTATAATGTTGATGTTTTTATCATTATTGTTTTTATCATTATTATTTTATTATTTATATAGCGCCAACCAATTCCATAGCGCTGTACAATGGGTGGACTAACAAACATGTAATTGTAACCAGACAAGTTGGACGCACAGAAACACAGGGGTTGAGGTCCCTGCTCAGAGAGCTTACATGCTAGACGGAGTGGGGTAAAGTGACACAAAGGGTAAAAGTAGGGGCAATACCATGTTCTTAGCTCTGATAAGCCATTGTGTACAGGAATGCAAACAGAATGTAAATTATTGATTGATACATTATACTTATAGAATATAGAATTGCCAGGAAAACCAGCCGGGATGGAGAATTCCCTGGTTAATTTCTCCCAATGCCTGATACAGTTAATCATGCTGTTTAGGGTTTAATCAATAAAGACTTATTTGTAGGGAACTGAAAATCAAACTGCTCACTTATGAATTTCACCTTTTACAATTGGGAGGTTGGTATCAATCATATCTAGGCACCATAACCACTATAGCATGCTGATGTGGTTATGGTATTTGGAGTGCTTGGTTAATTTAAATCCAAAGTGATTCCAACTGTGTGTAGTTGTAGAACTAACATGTTTTATCCCTGTAAGGCTACTCAAACAACGTCAGGATCTAATAATATTAATCATAAAGTATGTCATAATAATACAGTGTAGAATGCACTGGTATATGGCAGCTAAATGTAGGCTCTCTATGCATGATCATTTCTAAATACTAATATCGTATAGCAATATAAAAAACCTGCTTTGTAAGAGTGAATATATGATGATATTTTATCAACTTATTTGTTTTAGATGGCTACATCAAGACAACTATGGTGAATATCGACTATTACTCACTCAGAAGGAAAAAGTCAACAATGAGTGTCCCGATAAAACCACATGACAGTGACCAAGAGATATATGACGACGTTGGAGAAGATGAAAGCAAGTAAGCATGAATCTATAGCGTAGACCACACATAACTGAATCTATATACAGGAGATATAGATAGGCAAGCAATAATATAATGTAGATATATGGATTCCAATCCTACTTCTATATTCATATATCTTGCATATATTAATTTGTGTGCCTGAAAATAGAAAGATTTGTAGCAACCATGAACTTCAATATAATAATAATCCTAAAAGAGAAAAATAAATGAACATGCAATGCTGTTATAAATGATCAAATGTGATACATACATACAAGTAATACTTGGCAAACCTTAACAAGTACAGGAAACAAGTGTTAGATAAGTGAAAGAAACAAGAATGATGAATCTCTCCATATGAACAACTAATTAGAAAAAGGGTGCACAGGTCCTTCCATAAATTCAATGGTGTTTATTGGAACATATATTTTGTGACTTTATGTTCCAATAAACACCATTACATTTATGGAAAGACCCGTGAGCAGGTCCGGACTGGCCATCGGGCACACCAGGCAAATGCCCGGTGGTCCGCGATGTCCATGAGCCAAGGGCATCAGGGGAGGTCACAGGAACTCCCCAGCCGGTACATGCAGGGCCCGCGCTATTCGCGCGCCGGCCTTGCTGTATTCCATGACGGGCCAGTGGGGAGATCAAAGATCGCCCTCACCAGCCCACTTCTGCCGCCAGCTGAAGAGGGAGACTGGAGATGACCCAGAGGAGAGGACCCGCAGGAGTGAACTCTAGCCTGCCGGGTTCTTCTCGCAAGATTCAGAGCGTTGCCATGGCAACACTATGGATCTTGCGAGGGTAAACTCTAGCCCTGTAGGCTAGAGTTCACTCACCACTAGGACCACTAGGGATGGCAGCATGGTCCACCATCCTAGGCATAAGGTTAGAAAGGAGGGGGGATATAATTCTTGTTTTTTTATTATTATTTAAAAAAAATACATATATATTGGCATTAACCTGCCTTCCCCAACACGCAATCCCTCCAAACACACACAGCACCCTTAATCACACACAGCATCCTCTCTCACACACATCACCCTAACATACACATCAACCTCACACAGCACCCTAACACACACATCATCCTCACACACACACACGCATCACCCTCACACAGCACCCTAACACACACATCATCCTCATACACACACACACACACATCCCCCTCACACAGCACCCTCACACACACACACACACAGCACCCTCACACACATCCCCCTCACAAATACACACCCAGCACCCTCACACAGCACCTTAACACTGTACCCACACACACACACACACACACAGCACCATTCCACCATTCGCAGAAGACGCTGTTCCTCTGAATCTTTGCAGAGGTGCTGTAACAAAATGGACCCTTCTTTTTTCACACTTTACAGAAAACCTTGAAGGTTTATGGCTGCATTGTAGATGAGAAAGGAGAGCGCAAGAGCTTTCTGGTTTGGCTATTATTACCTTTAATTTGAAATTCACTTTGAATTCTCACTTTAGTGAATAGCTATTTTGCTGAATTTACACCACACACCTGTTATATATTAGGAAGGTATACTTGAGGGGTACACTTAAATAACATATATAACAGGTGTGTGGTGTAAATTCAGCAAAATAGCTATTCACTAAAGTGAGAATTCAAAGTGAATTTCAAATTAAAGGTCATAATAGCCAAACCAGAAATAATCTTCAGATCAGCTATGCTTTCAGTTCAGGTACTCTGATTATAAATTTTAAATGTACTTTGAATTCTCACTTCAGTGAATAACCCTGTTAATGTATATGGGAGTTACGTGCATATATTTTTCATTGTGATAGCATTTTAGGTAAAAAAAAAAAAAACAATACATTTGAAAAATAGCCCAGTACTGCTAAGTATTTGGCTATTTTATCATTTTCTATTTTTGTCACTCCTGCTTATGAAAGCAGTACTGCGATAAGAAATACTGTGTAACCTGTGTAAAATGTTTAACACTCGTTCCACAATATTATTACAAAGTATAAACAAATAAGGATATAATGATTGTTTTAAAACTTATATATTTTGGTTGTTTGGAGGTACCCATGAACAGCAATCACACACAATTGCTATTTTATCTTTTATTTATGTGCATTCCGTATTCAAAATTAATTCTATACATTAAGACCTTTGTAGTGAAGAAAAGATAAATGAGATAAATGAGAAAAGAAAAGTAAAACAAGGATTAGTTAGATTAAAAACAAACGAAGGAAGGTATGTAGATGAGGATAAAGGTCTAGCTGACTGCCTCAATGAATATTTTTGTTCGGTATTTACAACTGAAAATGAAGGAAAGGGACCTCCGTTAAAAAAAAGGATAAATGAGTCATTTATTACACGTGAGTTTACAGAGGAAGAGGATCTATTTCAACTGTCAAAAGTAAAGACAAATAAGTCAATGGGACCTGATGGAATACACCCAAAGCTATTAAAAGAGCTTAGTGGTGTACTAGCAAAACCATTAACAGATTTATTTAACCAATCATTGTTAACAGGAGTAGTCCCAGAAGATTGGAAGTTAGCGAATGTTGTGCCCATTCACAAGAAAGGTAATAGGGAGGAGTCCGGCAACTATAGGCCAGTAAGCCTTACTTCAGTAGTGGGGAAAGTGATGGAAACCATGTTAAAGGATAGGATTGTTGAACATCTAAAAACACATGGATTTCAAGATCAGAGACAACATGGGTTTACTTCAGGGAGATCATGCCAAACTAATCTTATTGATTTTTTTGATTGGGTAACTACAATTATAGATCAGGGTGGTGCAGTAGACATTGCTTACCTAGATTTCAGTAAGGCTTTTGACACTGTTGCACATAGAAGGCTTATCAATAAACTGCAATCTTTGAGTTTGGATTCCAATATTGTTGAATGGGTAAGGCAGTGGCTGAGTGACAGGAAACAGAGGGTTGTAGTCAATGGAGTATATTCGAAGCTTGGGCTTGTCACCAGTGGGGTACCTCAGGGATCTGTACTTGGACCCATTCTCTTTAATATTTTTATTAGTGATATTGCAGAAGGTCTTGATGGTAAGGTGTGTCTTTTTGCGGATGATACTAAGATATGTAACAGGGTTGATGTTCCAGGAGGGATAAGCCAAATGGCAAATGATTTAGGTAAACTAGAAAAATGGTCAGAGTTGTGGCAACTGACATTTAATGTGGATAAGTGCAAGATAATGCATCTTGGACGTAAAAACCCAAGGGCAGAGTACAGAATATTTGATAGAGTCCTAACCTCAACATCTGAGGAAAGGGATTTAGGGGTGATTATTTCTGAGGACTTAAAGGTAGGCAGACAATGTAATAGAGCAGCAGGAAATGCTAGCAGAATGCTTGGTTGTATAGGGAGAGGTATTAGCAGTAGAAAGAGGGAAGTGCTCATGCCATTGTACAGAACACTGGTGAGACCTCACTTGGAGTACTGTACACAGTACTGGAGACCATATCTTCAGAAGGATATTGATACCTTAGAGAGAGTTCAAAGAAGGGCTACTAAACTGGTTCATGGATTGCAGGATAAAACTTACCAGGAAAGGTTAAAGGATCTTAACATGTATAGCTTGGTGGAAAGACGAGACAGGGGGGATATGATAGAAACATTTAAATACATAAAGGGAATCAACACAGTAAAGGAGGAGACTATATTTAAAAGAAGAAAAACTACAACAACAAGAGGACATAGTCTAAAATTAGAGGGACAAAGGTTTAAAAATAATATCAGGAAGTATTACTTTACTGAGAGGGTAGTGGATGCATGGAATAGCCTTCCAGCTGAAGTGGTAGAGGTTAACACAGTAAAGGAGTTTAAGCATGCGTGGGATAGGCATAAGGCTATCCTAACTATAAGATAATGCCAGGGACTAATGAAAGTATTTAGAAAATTGGGCAGACTAGATAGGCCGAATGGTTCTTATCTGCCGTCACATTCTATGTTTCTATGTTTCTATGGATTAAACAAACACAGCACTTTGCATATAAACCGACTGCAAAATGTGTCTATTAGAACACTGTTTAGAATACTCTCTCAGGGTTATACACTAAGTAGGTGAATTCAATATGTGATATTTCAAATCTGAATGGATACTATAGGCATCAGAGTAACTTTAGTTTAATGAAGCAGTGTATAGATCATGCCCCTGTAGTATCACTGCTCAATTCACTGCTATTTAGGAGTTAAATCACGTTTCCTTCTGTTTATGAAGTCCTTTTCAGAGGTTAACTTGCTTTAGAAGTTTTAATTTCCTTCTTTGTAAATTGAACTTTATTCACAAATATGAGGGTCTCATTCAGGGTCTAAAAGATTCCTAACAGAGCAGGAGATAAGTAATTATAAATTCAAATAAATTTGCAATAAAGAAAGTTTAAGCATTAGATGATTCTTTACAGGAAGTGTTTAGGAGGGTTGTGTAAGTCACATGGAAGGAGTTGTGACAAGGGTGGCACAAACAACTGGATTTTGCTCCTAAACCATGGGTCGTCAACCTGGTCCCTACCGCCCACTAGTGGGCGTTTTAGGATTTCAGGTGGGCGGTAGGGATTTCCAGGTTTTGACGACCTGACGACCGGGCGGACGGGCGGGCGGGTGCGAGCCGGCGGTACCCCTGCGACTGGGTACCGCCGTGACAAATTGCGGCTCCGGCAGGGGCGGCAAACCGCCGGGGCCGCATATGGAGGGGTCCATCGGGTGGCCCATGCTGTCAGGGCCACCCGATGGATGTGGATTGTGAGGGGGCCCAGTCAGCGCTGGGCGCTTTAACAGCGCGACCGGGCCCCCTGTGATGACATCGCAGAGCTGGGAGGAAGTGACCGCACGTCACTCCTCCCAGCTAACCCTGAGAGCCGCGCGGGAGGAAGACCAGGGAGTCAGAGTGGGAACTCTGACTCCCATCCACCTGAGCCACCACTGGACCCCAGGGAAAGTCACCCTCCTGAATCTAAAAGGTAGGTAACAGGAGGGTGACTTAAATATAATGTGTGTGTGTGTGTGTGTCTTTGTATGTATGTCTTGTGTGTCTGTATATATGTGTGTCTTGTGTGTCTGTATATATGTGTGTATGTGTGTCTGTCTGTGTTCCTGTATGTGTCGTGTGTGTCTTGTGTATGTGTATGTATGTGTGTCTGTGTCGTGTGTGTCTGTATGTGTCGTGTGTGTGTGTATCTGTGTCTGTATTTGTGTGTGTATATATGTGTGTGTGTGTGTGTATGTATGTGTCGTGTGTGTATGTATGTGTCGTGTGTGTATGTATGTATGTGTGTGTGTATGTATGTGTGTCGTGTGTGTGTGTCTGTATGTGTTGTGTGTGTCTGTATGTGTCATGTGTGTCTGTATGTGTCGTGTATGTATGTGTCGTGTGTGTGTATCTATGTGTCTGTATTTGTGTATCTATGTGTCTGTATTTGTGTGTGTGTGTATGTATGTGTTGTGTGTGTGTGTGTATGTCGTGTGTATGTATGTGTTGTGTGTGTGTATGTATGTCGTGTGTGTATGTGTTGTGTGTGTGTGTGTGTGTGTATGTATGTCGTGTGTGTATGTGTTGTGTGTGTGTGTATGTATGTGTCGTGTGTGTGTGTGTATGTATGTGTCGTGTGTGTGTATGTATGTGTATGTGTCGTGTATGTGTCGTGTGTATGTGTGTGTGTATTTGTCGTGTGTGTGTGTATGTGTCGTGTGTGTATGTATGTGTCGTGTGTGTCTGTATGTGTGTCGTGTGTGTGTCTGTATGTGTGTCTGTATGTGTGTCTGTACGTGTGTCTTGTACGTGTGTCTTGTACGTGTGTCTTGTACGTGTGTCTGTCTGTTATAGTGGACTATATAGTAAGTGGGCTACCTAGCTCAGCCTTCCTACTGGGCATTGCTACAAGGAAGGTTAAAAAATAGAAAAAAGGGGAAAAAAAGGTGGGGAGGGGAATTGAGGAGGGAGAGGAGATGAGCTGACGCACAAGAAAAATCATAGAGAGATAATATGAGAAATCATATTATGCGCAAACAGAGAAGTCGTCTGAATATCACTGAAAGAGACCTTCGTTTGTTCCTTACGAAAATCGAACCAGATATCAAATATTTAGTCTCGCAGCATCAACCTCAAGGATCTCATTAATCACTAGTAAAGGTAATTTCAATTTACTTTATTGTTTTCTCATTAAACTTTATAAAGTTAAAAACCTTATAAACCTGCATTAAGTAGAAATAAAAAGATAAATGTACGTACATTTATTTTTTGTAAAACACCCTCCTTTCTAAAAAATATTCTGCATTTGCGCGAAAACTGGTGGGCGGTAAGGAAATTTTTTCAACCAAAAAGTTGCATTAGTGGGCGGTAGGTAAAAAAAGGTTGACTACCACTGTCCTAAACTGATCTATACACCAAAACTGCTTAGAATGTGACGGCAGATAAGAACCATTCGGCCCATCTAGTCTGCCCAGTTTTCTAAATACTTTCATTAGTCCGTGGCATTATCTTATAGTTAGGATAGCCTTATGCCTATCCCACGCATGCTTAAACTCCTTTACTGTGTTAACCTCTACCACTTCAGCTGGAAGGCTATTCCATGCATCAAATACCCTCTCAGTAAAGTAATACTTCCTGATATTATTTTTAAACCTCTGTCCCTCTAATTTTAGACTATGTCCTCTTGTTGTGGTAGTTTTTCTTCTTTTAAATATAGTCTCCTCCTTTACTGTGTTGATTCCCTTTATGTATTTAAATGTTTCTATCATATCCCCCCTGTCTCGTCTTTCCACCAAGCTATACATGTTAAGATCCTTTAACCTGTCCTGGTAAGTTTTATCCTGCAATCCATGAACCAGCTTAGTAGCCCTTCTTTGAACTCTCTCTAAGGTATCAATATCCTTCTGAAGATAGGGTCTCCAGTACTGTGTACAGTACTCCAAGTGAGGTCTCACCAGTGTTCTGTACAATGGCACGAGCACTTCCCTCTTTCTACTGCTAATACCTCTCCCTATACAACCAAGCATTCTGCTAGCATTTCCTGCTGCTCTATTACATTGTCTGCCTACCTTTTAAGTCCTCAGAAATAATCACCCCTAAATCCCTTTCCTCAGATGTTGAGGTTAGGAGTCTATCACATATTCTGTACTCTGCCCTTGGGTTTTTACCTCCAAGATGCATTATCTTGCACTTATCCACATTAAATGTCAGTTGCCACAACTCTGACCATTTTTCTAGTTTACCTAAATCATTTGCCATTTGGCTTATCCCTCCTGGAACATCAACCCTGTTACATATCTTAGTATCATTTAGCTAGTTCATTTAGCTAGTTGTTTTGGTGCCTATAGTGTCCCTTTAAGATCAAAATAACTGAGCTGGAAACATTCTCTAAGACTTAGAGTCTAAGTCATCTGTGTTTTTAGTTCAGCTACTTTGGCCTTAGCTTTGAATTCTCTCTTTGTGAAGATTGTGGAAATACGTCACCCTGCATTGAAACATGCCATGTGCTCTGTTAAATGTAGCAATAAAAACTTTACAATTCAACAAAATATATTTTTACTCTTTCTTTTTCTTATAGTCACAGTGCTAGTGGAAGTGGTGGTAAGTACATTTGTATATGTCTGTCTCTTTAACTAGCCAACACTGACCTTTATAAATACTAAATTGGATCCCTATGTGAAAGCAGCCTAAAATTATTCATGAACGTAATTCCTTGTGTGCCAGGGCAGTTTTAGAGGAGCATCTCAAGCAAAACAACAGTGTGTTTGGTGCACAGTAGCGCAGTATTGAGCTTTTTGAAAAATGTATCTTTCTTATATAGATATAAACAATTCACTTACATGTACTTAAATACTTAGATAAAAAAAAATATATATTCATGTATAATAATGCATACAAACTATAAAACTATTTTACTATACAGGTCAAACAAAATAATTAAAATAGAACATTTTATTTTTTATGCTTTGAAAAAAACTTGAATCACACAAGCCTTTTGTAACAGCACAAAACAGATGTTACCACTGTGTTCATATAAATGCTGTGATAATATGACTACATCACTGTATAGCGACACTGACTTTTAAAACCTGCTTTACACCAGCAATGTTTTAAAGGCACACAGAATAAAAAAAGTTTTTCTGCTGTACCTTTTCATCTTTCAAAAATACATGTCATTATGTAGCAGGTTTATCCATCATTTAATTTCAAACTGCTGGTATTTATCTAAAATATTCAGACATTTTCATTATAGACTATACATTTTCTTCTCTTTAAATTTCAGCATTCTTCCCACCACCTCCAAGCAGCGATGAAATCTATGATGGAGTTGATGATGGCAATGATGGGTAAGTCTTTAGCTTCCTCTTTTACCTCCGTAGATGTCAAATGGAAGAGATGGAGTCTGCTCAGTTTATATAAAATATATAACCCCCTTCAAACCAAAATAGAAGGACAATTTCACACACACACCAAACACACCATTACTATTATTATTATTATTATTATTACTACTATTGTTGCCACTTATATAGCGCTTTACAATATTATAAGAGGGGGGATTTAGCTATAAATAGGACAATTACAAGAAAACTTACAGGATCGATAGGTTGAAAAGGACCCTGCTCAAACAGTCTATAGGAGGTGAGGTGTAAATCACAAAAGGGCTGGAAATAGCAATCAAATAGGGTGAAAGTGAAGCAGTGTGTAGAGTGCTGCTCTTTAGGAGAGAGCAAGAGACCAGTTTGTGAGGTAGAGGTTACTCTGGGAGGCCATAAGCTTTCCTAAAGAGATGGGTTTTAAGGCACTTCTTAAATGACTGAAGACTAGGGGAGAGTCTGATGGTGGTAGGCAGGCTATTCCAAAGGAAAGGAGCCACCCAAGAGAAGTCCTTCAAGCGTGAGTTGGCCGTACGGGTGCGAGCAGCGGACAGGAGAAGGTCACGAGCAGAGTGGAGAGACCAAGAAGGGGCATACCTATGGATCTGTCACGAGATATGAGAGGGCTAGAATTGTTCAGTGGTGTATAGGTATGGGTTAGCATATATAGGATACAGGAAGCCAATGTAAGGACTAGCAGAGGGGTGAGGTGTGAGAGGACCGACTACTACTCTGTATAGAAACTTCATAGAGCTGGACTTTCACAGAGTTATTTACAAAAGTGAAAATTGTTAGGAATTCAAAGTTAATTTCACATTTGAGGCTAAACTACAATTGAGCACCATTGATGCTTCCAGTTCTGTTACTGTTCATAACATTTCTCACTTTGGTAAATAACCCTCAGAATCTGTAGGAACCAGATTGCTAACGCTATTCTTGTCCTTGGACCCATACTCGGATTCACACACTGGAAGCTGAAATGAACATTCTGTGTAACTTTAATGTTCTTTAAATGTTAGACATCGGGTTGCAGTCTGTTTTGGCATTACATGATTTGGTGTCTATCTCTAGAGATATTAGGCTAATTTCACATATCGTAGGCATAAAAGAAAGATCTTCCACATTGCTCACCATACCTAAATATAAATGGAAATACAATAACTGTTGACATTTACTTCACATACAATGTAGATAATGGTGATATTAGCCAGGATATAAACTCATATAAAATGTATCAGTTTCCTAGATTTATAAAGGTATTACCTATAATCAGATCACTGCCTCTATTAGAAATGGTCATAACATTCTCCAAATAAATAAATTATTACAAGCCCAAAAAAATGTAATATTATGAAACCCTAATAATTATGTTAATCTTTTGAGTGTCTGAGGGTCTCGCAGTGTCATTGAAGATCTCTCTGTCACTCACAATGGACTGTAAACTGATCCAGTTAAAACATTGGTGGCCAGGATCTGGCACTCCAGTTTGCCATGCGCCTCAGTCCCAGTGACACTGGAGTAACAGAGTTTAGCGATCACTGTGTTAAAATGTCTCTTCACTGTTCCGTATAATGAGTTATTAAACAATCATGCTTTCTACACACTGCAAAGCTCTGTACCACAGGATGAAGACAAAGGAAAGGGACGTTCGTGGGGGATTTTACAGAAGCTGAAAGGGAATGATTCCAAAAAGAAAAGTTTTTATTCAAAATCAAAAAAAGAAGATAGTGAAGACAATGAATTTGTCCTGTAAGATCTTAAAACTCTGGAACTGTTTGCAAAATGTATGCTAACAGCACCCATCCACTACTAATAAACTTCCTTAATCACTAGATCAACCACTATTCATAATCATTAAGCTGTGATTTTTCTTTGCTTTTCCTTCAACACATTAACCAGTATGATCAGCCTATTAATTTACTCACAATTAATCAATGTAAAACGGAAATATGAAATATTGCTGTATGTAATATGTGTTTTGTTACATGTTATCTGATTATCACTGATGGGGTAAGTATTGATCATCCAGACAGTTATTTTAAGGTGGCTATTGTCATCACTATTCTAGGTGGCTTTGGGGCTAGATTTACAACCTAGGCACCCCTTGGTGGGAGGGCGCTGTACCTCCTTAAAGAGACAGCATCATCAGAGTTCTTTAAGTTCAGGTGGAGGCAGCCATCTAACATTTTGTTGTCAAAAGCACAATAAAAAACGTTGGACACCAGGGGCAGAGCCATATTTCTAGTGGTATACTTGTGTGCATGAATAAAGTTTTTAGCACTGTGTTCTTACCAGATGAAGAAAATTGTGATTAATTTATAGAATATATAATAAAATATTTTATAAATGTTTAATGTAGAGAGACTGTGTTAATTCTTTGTTAATAGAAAGCATATAGAAGTTGTTTTAACATGTTGTCTTCCTTTTTTTGACAGATTATCTCAATCTGGACATGGTATGTGAAATATATACAGTATTTATTTATATATATATATATATATATATATATATATATAGAACGATAAATAAAATAAATTATGTCTAAGTATAGAAAATGTCTATGTATAAAATGTTATAAAACACAATCCATCATAACGCTGCTATATAGGTTGATTTATCTAGTTTTTATGGCAGAAGTACATAGATGATGTTTTAGTTTAAGAATGTTAACTACATTTTGCTTCCTGTTGAACAAACCACATATTAACCCATTAAGGACCAAACTTCTGGAATAAAAGGGAATCATGACATGTCACACATGTCATGTGTCCTTAAGGGGTTAAAGCAATGTGCCCTCAAGTGCATTGTTTAGAAAGGATGGCATGTATAGGAAGGCTGACGGCATTTTGACATGAAATATTCACTGGAAACATTTACTATGGGTAGCTGAACCAACATGTATGTTCTATGTATGTTTACAATAGACATGTGCAATTTGTTTCCTTCCGAATGTTAATTCGGCCGAATTTTGGGCAATTCAGATATTCGGATACTTCCGAAGGTCCAAATAGCCGAATTGCTGAAGTCCCGAATTTGGGAATGCCGAACCGAAATTTTTCCCATGCACATCACTAGTTTAGAATGGTACAGATAGAATGGTGAGTTTAAACTAATAAAGAGTAAAGTGATATGATATGTTTCTGCATACATGAGATCAGAGACATTACAGAACTATTGAGAGAACACCATTTATAATTACAAAGTTAGTGGACAGTAACGTTTGGGGGCAGGTTAGGATAAGTATAGGGGGATGTTAGGATGTAAGGTCTTAGTGAAATTTAGTTTTTTGTGTTAGTGGATGTTTACAGTTAGTGAAGATTTAAAGTTTATGGTTTAGGAATAAGGAGATATTTTGGTTGCAATGACATTAAGTGTACTAGTATAGTGTACAGCACTATAATGACACTGCACTATTTTAAATGAATGCAATTTCTGATGTGTTGTATAGAACAGTGGTTTTTAGCCTAATATGCCCCTATCCTTTTCCTAATCTACCCCCAAACATTACTGTCTACTAACTTCGTAATAATAAATGGTGTTCTCTCAACAGTTCTGTAATGTCTTTGAACTCATGTATGCCAGAGGCTAAGAACCACTGTTCTATACAACACATCAACAATTGCATTCCCTTAAAATAGTGCAGTGTAATTATAGGGCTGTACACTATCCTAGTACACTTAATGTTGTTGCAACCGAAATATCTCCTTATTCCTAAACCACAAACTTAAAATCTTCACGAACTGTAAACATCCACTAACCCTAAGCTCAATTTCACTAAGTATCCATAAAGACCTTCAAGCCTAACATCCTCCTATCCTTATCCTAATCTGCCCCCAAACGTTACAATAAGTCCCCATGTCATGTTATTGGGTCAGCATTATTAAGAATGTTCATCAGCCCCTCGGGCAATGGCCAACCTTAAATACACTTAAATTTTACACTAAAGTGTTCCATTTTTACTTTATATTGAGAGCCCTTTTTTGAGAAAAAAAAAAAAAGTTAAAGTACATTAACTAAAGCTCGTACAGTCTTGTCCCTGCAGCCCGATCCACACATACAGTAAAAACACAAACAAACAAACAAAAAACTATAATTGCATTGATACTGGTGCTGGGGTAAGGTGGCCCACACAGTAATTTAATGCTTCTTCACCAGCCTCCTATATGCTCTCCCTGTCTTGCCACTTTACTGCATGACTCTCACCAGAGGCTGCACACTGATAGAGGACATGGGGATATGACAAAATTCTTCCCGTGTCTCTAAACGGTGTTGCCCGAATATCAGGCAGCCTGGAGTGCTGAATTTCTAGCTCTGTGCTGCAGACTAGCAATTCTCATTTATGGGCTACCAAACAGGCTACCAAACAGTTTAAGGAGCCCCACATTTGGCGTCGCCTCTGCTAGTGACACCCAGTGACATTCCAAACTCCCTTGTGCATTCTGGTGCTTAAAGTGTCCTTTTAAAAAAGGAATAAATTAGTTTAAGCAGTTTAAATCAGTTTAAATATTTTCATAATTAAAACCTCTTCTCAATTTCTGCAACAGATAACGATGTTTATGACGATGTGGATTCAAGTGACTTCCCTCCACCTCCACTGACGAGGTAAAAATATATTTCAAAAACGTCATTATCTATAATATTTGGATAGGAACCATAGTAACATGTATCCATTATAATGAGATATTCTGAAAAGGAAACAATAATATAGTAAAAGACCACTCCACACACATAGAGCACTTCAGCTTTCTGCATTTCAGTGCTTTGTGTGTCTGGAGCCTGTCACATTTGTGACAGTTTATAAAATTGCGGATTTCAACAGAAATTTGCACTTTTGTAATTGGGTGTGTATAGTGGATGCAGAGTGTGCTATGTTGATGCTGAGTGTGTGTATAGTGGATGCACAGTGAGTGCATAGTTGATGCATAGTGGATGAAGAGTGCGTGCACAGTGGATACAGAGTGTGTGATTAGTGGATGCAGAGTGTGTGATTAGTGGATGCAGAGTGTGTGATTAGTGGATGCAGAGTGTGTGATTAGTGGATGCAGAGTGTGTGATTAGTGGATGCAGAGTGTGTGTATAGTGGATGCAGAGTGTGTGTATAGTGGATGCAGAGTGTGTGTATAGTGGATGCAGAGTGTGTGTATAGTGGATGCAGAGTGTGTGTATAGTGGATGCAGAGTGTGTGTATAGTGGATGCAGAGTGTGTGTATAGTGGATGCAGAGTGTGTGTATAGTGGATGCAGAGTGTGTGTGTATAGTGGATGCAGAGTGTGTGTGTATAGTGGATGCAGAGTGTGTGTGTATAGTGGATGCAGAGTGTGTGTATAGTGGATGCAGAGTGTGTGATTAGTGGATGCAGAGTGTGTGTATAGTGGATGCAGAGTGTGTGTGTATAGTGGATGCAGAGTGTGTGTGTATAGTGGATGCAGAGTTTGTGTGTATAGTGGATGCAGAGTGTGTGTGTATAGTGGATGCAGAGTGTGTGTGTATAGTGGATGCAGAGTGTGTGTGTATAGTGGATGCAGAGTGTGTGTGTATAGTGGATGCAGAGTGTGTGTGTATAGTGGATGCAGAGTGTGTGTGTATAGTGGATGCAGAGTGTGTGTATAGTGGATGCAGAGTGTGTGCATAGTGGATGCAGAGTGTGTGCATAGTGGATGCAGAGTGTGTGCATAGTGGATGCAGAGTGTGTGCATAGTGGATGCAGAGTGTGTGCATAGTGGATGCAGAGTGTGTGATTAGTGGATGAAGAGTGTGTGTATAGTGGATGCAGAGTGTGTGTATAGTGGATGCAGAGTGTGTGTGTATAGTGGATGCAGAGTGTGTGTGTATAGTGGATGCAGAGTGTGTGTGTATAGTGGATGCAGAGTGTGTGTGTATAGTGGATGCAGAGTGTGTGTGTATAGTGGATGCAGAGTGTGTGTGTATAGTGGATGCAGAGTGTGTGTGTATAGTGGATGCAGAGTGTGTGTGTATAGTGGATGCAGAGTGTGTGTGTGTATAGTGGATGCAGAGTGTGTGTGTGTATAGTGGATGCAGAGTGTGTGTGTGTATAGTGGATGCAGAGTGTGTGTGTGTATAGTGGATGCAGAGTGTGTGTGTGTATAGTGGATGCAGAGTGTGTGTGTGTATAGTGGATGCAGAGTGTGTGTGTGTATAGTGGATGCAGAGTGTGTGTGTATAGTGGATGCAGAGTGTGTGTGTATAGTGGATGCAGAGTGCGTGCATAGTAGATGTATAGTGTATGCATAATGAAGGCAGAGTGTGTGTATAGTGGATGCAGTGTGTATAGAGTGGATGCAGAGTGTGTGTGTGTATAGTGGATGCAGTGTGTATATAGTGGATCCAGAGTGTGTGTTTGCATAGTGGATAATGTTTGTGTTTGTGTAGTGGATGCAGTGTGTGCGTTTCCATAGTGGTTGCAGTGTGTGTAAATATGTATGCAGGATAGGGACTGCGTTCTGTGGGCAAAAAGATTTCTTATTTTTATTTACATTTTTAAAAAAATAATAATAATCATTTTATCCCCCCTCCCTGCCTCTTACCTGTGGTCAGGCAGGGTGGACACTGCACTCCATGATAGTCCAGTAAGATTTTGCAGGCTGCCAGCTGCATGCATAATGAAGAGGGGGCCCAGCAAATGCCAATTTCCTACTCCAGCAGGTCCTCTCCCTTTCTCGCAAGTCTGGCGTCATGGCACACGGAGCATTGCCTTGGTAACCCGCAGCAATGCTCTGACAGACAGGCTCACAAGAGTTGGAGAGGATCTGCTGTAGTGGGAAGATAGCATTTGCTAGGCCATCTCTTCACTATACATGTATATATATATATATATATATATAGGAGGTTGAGATTTTTGTCAATATTTAACATTTAGGGTTTTTTTTACCTGAAAATAGAGTTGGTAACTAGAGAAGTGAGGTACTATAGGGAAGGGAAACACAACATTATATCTGATATTAATGTAATGATATATGTTGCTGTGATCTAATTATGTATGTGTTACAGGAACATTCCAAGCACCATAACCACTACAACTTGTTGTAGAGATTATGATACTAGGAGTGCCCTGTAGCCTGCCCCCCCCTAAACCTTAAGACCAGTTTTTTATGGTTTTATGTCTTATCTGGGGTCTACCGCTGGAAATGTAAACCTAACATTTGTAATTCCCTTTTCAATGAAGTCTAAATGTGTGGGTCACCATGCCCCTTCTATATATAATGATTTTTAGTGTTTGAATAATGTATTAATTTATGTGAGTAAATAATATAATCTTTTCTCTCTTAATTTAGTTTATCTTTGAATACAAAACCGTTACCTGGAAAACCCGCTGATAAAGATTACAGAACTCTGAAAAAAATGGAGAAGGAAGAGAAAGAATTCAGGAAAAAGTTTAAAGTATGTCTGCAGCCATAATGAACAATTAAAAAAAAAAGGATGGTCACACAAAAAACAACAACATATGTTTTATTCTTTCTAATGAAGCTTTCCTCCCAACCACTATAGTCTGGCATTTGGCTCAACTCTAAGTCATAAGTAGAGCTGTACAGGAAGAGAATCTACCTGAATTCAGAAGTATATATTCCCCCAAGGGTGCAAAGGACCTTGGCCATACATCTGCTGATAATCCTATATATAAAAGTGTCACAAACTCTTGTCCTATATACTCAAATTGATCTACAAATCAGGAGATATAGTATCAATTCACAGGTCTGAGCTGACATAGGAAAACAGTGAAAAATATCACTAATAGGACAAATATAGGACAAAGTGTTGTCAAATCATAGACACAAGTGTCATTATTCCAACAAACTACACTGATCAGACACAACACTAAAACCACTGACAGGTGAAGTGAATAACATTGATTGTATTATTACAATGGCACCTCTAAATGGGTAGGGTATATTAGGCAGCAAGTGAACAGTTAGTTCTTGAATTTCATTTGTTGAATGCAGTAAAAATAGGCAAGTGAAAAGATCTGAGTGACTTTGACAAGGGCCAAATAGTGATGGCTAGATGACTGGGTAAAAGCATCTCCAAAACGGCAAGTCTTGGGGGTGCTCCTGGTATTTAGTGATTAATACCTACCAAAAGTAGTTCAAGGATTGACAACTGGTGAATCAGGACTGTGGGCATCCATGGCTTATTGAGGCAGGTGTTAATAAAAAAAAAAAAAACTACTGTAGCTCAAATTTCTGAAAAATGTAATGCTGAACTGAACCATGAAGCAATGGAAGAAGGTCCAGTCTGATGAACCATGTTTTCTTTTAGATCAGGTGGATGGTTCAGTGCTTGTGCATTGTTTACCTGGGGAAGAGATGGCAGCAGGATGCACTATGCGAAGAAGGCAGGCTGGCAGAGGCAGCATTATGCTTTGGGCAATGTTCTGCTAGGAATCTTTGGGTCCTGGCATTCATACCACTCTGACAATTGTTACAAAGCATGTAAACCCCTTCATGATACCAAAAGACATGTTCCCTGAAGGCACCTTGCAGGACTTAAATGATCTGCTGCTAATTTCTTGGTGCCAGATACCACAGGACACATTCATAGATCTTGTGCAGCAAAAAAAACACCTCCCTTCCCTCCACAAACCCTCCTCCTATAATTTTCTTTCTTTTTTGTTTTTTATTTTCTGCCCCCACGAGCTATTATTCTTCACCTATACCTTTCACGCAACACATCACATACTGTTTGCAGGCCTAGCTCCTGTTACCTCAATTACACAATTGCCAAAGAGCCCACTATCGTTCACTGGAAAAACTCCCACCAGTTGGGACATATACTATGACCACACACCGACACCCACTAGTCTCCAGAAGACTCTGTCACAAAATGCTCATAACACTGGGCATATCGACCCGTATATACACTCCAACTATGCAACTCAGGCCCGGACTGGCCATCGGGAATACCGGGCAAATGCCCGGTGGGACGCGATGGGCGTGGGGCCGAGGCCGGCAGGGGAGAGCACAGGATCTCCCCTGCCAGCCCCTGCAGGGCCAGCGTATCCGAGCGCCGGCCCCGCTGTGTGCCTTCGTGGGTCAGTGGGGAGATCAAAGATCTCCCCAGAGGCACTGAGATGCGGCTGCTGGCTTGGGAAGGAGGGAAGAGAGGACCAGCGGAGCTCTAGCCAGCAGCTCCACTGGGTCCTCTCTCGAGGTCTGAGCATTTCCGCGGTTACCGCGGCAACACTCAGATCTCGCGAGAGTGAACTCTAGCCTGCAATTTGGACGTATTGTATGTGTGAAGGGCGCAGTGTGTTGGGTGTGCTGTGTGTATGTGTGAAGGGTGCAGCATGCATAATATTATTATTATTGCCATTTATATAGCACCAACAGATTCCGTAGCGCTATACAATATTATATACTACAGCATCACTACACACATTACGCTCCAGATGCATGCTAGATCCCTTACCCTATATACACTCTGAATCCTCTATACACACACACACAATCTCCTATACACACTCTGGGTCCTTTACACACAAGATCCCCTACACACACTGCACCAAGGTCCCCTACACACACTACACCATATGCTTTTCTGGCCCTTTTGTCCTTTGGTATCCCACTTATGGAGACACCAGAGACAAGTTAAAAGCAAACACAGTGCAAGCATGTTATTAAATTTGCTTGCGCTGCGCAGAAAAAATACAGGGCCTTTTTCTAATGCCAGAGCTCTTCAGCGGGGCTCTGCGCATTGAACTAACATGCTCACTTTGAGAGGGGGCGTGTTTGTCATTAGTGATGACAAAACACACCCTATCTGGCCCCGTCCCTTTCTCAGGGGCCCGCTGTGATTGAAAAATGCCCAGGCCTAATTTTTTTCCCAGTCCGGCCCTGATGCAACTCCATATCGCCTGGCTCCTTGAAGTCCATATTGCATTGAACTCACTGTAACCGTGTAGACTCCAGGGCTGTCCTTTTCTGGGGCGGGCTGAGGATATATGTGTCACGTCTAAACATTTGTTATGAAGGAACACAACTGCATATTTCTTATAGTTTGGATTTTTATTTATCAAAAGTAAAAGGTATTGACTTTAAGTCCAATTTACAGGTACTGTAGCTTTAATTAGTAAACGATAACTGAAGTTTCACAATTACAGGCACTGTAGCTTTAAGGAGTAAACGATAACTGAAGTCCACAATTATAGGCACTGTAGCTTTAAGTAGTAAACGATAACTGAAGTCCACAATTATAGGCACTGTAGCTTTAAGGAGTAAATGATAACTGAAGTCCACAATTATAGGCACTGTAGCTTTAAGTAGTAAACGGTAGTAATTAGCAGACACTGAATCAGAAAGAGTCTCTTAGTAGTGTTAATGAATTAGGTGATAAGAAGTTACAATAGCTGTTACATAGGCTTTAACTGAAGCAAGACAGATGCAGCTAACTTATATAAAGTATGAGTTGAAGTTAGCTGTAATTGGTTTGTTTTGTCGAAGGACTTTGGAGACAGGAAATAACAGCTTTGAGATGCAACGCTTATCACAGAGGTTTTACTTAGCTTCCGGCACATAGAACACTGGTTCCCGAGATCTCCTCAGAGGCGGTTATCCTGAATGGAGAGAGTTCAGCTTTAGTCGTGGATGAGGAGAGGTGAAGGGAACTTGAAGTCTTCCAGTCCGGTCCGGTAACAGAGGGCTTTCACAACGATGTTGTAGCCGGTTCGTGAGTACGGAACGTAGTTCAATAATCCAGCCTCGCTCAGCTGGTGCGGTCGGATTAAATAGGGAGACCGTGTCATAAAGGGGTGTGGCTAAGCTCCGTGGAACCAGGAAGTAAGAGGATACCATAGTTAAGGCATGACAATATGGCTCCAGGCTGCCCACAGAACCTTTACGCTACATACACACAGCACACCCAACACACTGCGCCCTTCACACATACAATACGTCCAAATATATATATATATATATATATATTTGGACGTATTGTATGTGTGAAGGGCGCAGTGTGTTGGGTGTGCTGTGTGTATGTGTGAAGGGTGCAGCATGCATAATATTATTATTATTGCCATTTATATAGCACCAACAGATTCCGTAGCGCTTTACAATATTATATACTACAGCACCACTACACACATTACGCTCCAGATGCATGCTAGATCCCTTACCCTATATACTCTCTGAATCCTCTATACACACACACACAATCTCCTATACACACTCTGGGTCCTTTACACACAAGATCCCCTACACACACTGCACCACCTACACACACTACATTCCTGACATACAAACTCTGGATCCCCTATGCACACACTACATTCCTTGTAAGCAAACACATACTACATTCTCTAAACACACAAGCTCTACAACCCCTACGCACACATTACAGCCGTATGCACACACTCACTACATCCCCTATACACACTATGCCCCCTATAAACACTCGCTACAGCCCCTAGCCACACATATTACACCACAAACACGAATTAAATTGACCTATTTACACAATACCACACCACAATCAGCTTACTCTACACACACGCAATCCCACAAGCAGGCTCCAAACACATACACCATATGCTTTTCTGGCCCTTTTGACTTTGGTATCCCACTTATGGAGACACCAGAGACAAGTTAAAAGCAAACACAGCGCAAGCATGTTATTAAATTTGCTTGCGCTACGCAGAAAAAATACAGGGCCTTTTTCTAATGCCAGAGCTCTTCAGCGGGGCTCTGCGCATTGAACTAACATGCTCACTTTGAGAGGGGGCGTGTTTGTCATTAGTGATGACAAAACACACCCTATCTGGCCCCGCCCCTTTCTCAGGGGCCCGCTGTGATTGAAAAATGCCCGGGCCTAATTTTTTTCCCAGTCCGGCCCTGATGCAACTCCATATCGCCTGGCTCCTTGAAGTCCAAATTGCATCGAACTCACTGTAACCGTGTAGACTCCAGGGCTGCCCTTTTCTGGGGCGGGCTGAGGATATATGGCTCCAGGCTGCCCACAGAACCTTTACGCTATGTAGCGATAAATGGGCATTAAAGATTTAAAGCTAGACCAATACTAACACTATTTTCATTGTTACTTAATTACTTTTCATTTTTCTTAATGTTGAAATTTATGGTAATTATGAGATGATGTCATAAAGCTGTATCCTTCTCATGCGATGTCTTGCCCCAACCAGTGTATACGCATCATCAAATGTTTTTACAATGGCATATTCTTTTGCTGTATTTCTGTATCTTAAAAAATAAAATCAAAAATATATAAATAAAGATTATTTAAAAAAAAAAAAAAAAGCAAATCTCAATTGGAATTGGAAACTTGTTCTGTTTCTCCATTCTTTGATTAAACTGTTTATTCCGCCATCTCTTGTTACAGTTCAATGGTGAAATCCGAGTCCTCTCATCAGTCCAGGTAGCAGCCAATCTAACTTCAAAGAAGTTTGGTTCTAAAGATTTATCTCTAAAACCTGGAGAGTCCTTAGATGTAATACAGAACACAAATGATACCATGATTCTGTGTAGGAATAATGAAGGAAAATGTAAGTAAAATAACTGCATTTACTTTGTTCTGCTTTGTGTACTAGGATGAAATATAGGCTACTGAACTAAGTGATAATCCTGAAAAACAAAATTATTGGAAATATTACAGAGTAATTTAAGATTAGAGATCATACGAAATAATATACATGTAAACCAAACATTCATTCTACATGTATTCCAGCCAAGCTGACATTCTCCTATTCTATATTCCACAAATAAGTAGTGACAGGCATTGTGTTAGCAGTTTTCCTCCTCCCTGTACCATTAGCATAGCTCCCGATATCTAAATTCATGGTTTGATAAGTTTCTGAAAGATAACCGGGAATAAAGGCTGTGAAATTCCACCATAGGAGAGATGGGACAGTATTATGTTAAAACAAATTTAATTGTCCCTTAAAAAAGGCCAGATTAGCTTAAAATATTTGGGTAACAGGAAATACATGCTACTCTCTTTACTAAATTTGTACATATTTTTAAGCGTGTCTGCTACATAATAACATGTTTTTGCTCTGTCTGTATTGCTTTCTCGGTTTTTTTATTGGCTATTTAAGCCATGTTTTGTGTACTTATTGTGTTAAATATTTCTGATATAATATAGTTTTGCATTCCATACCTTTGTGTACATACAGAGGTATTTCAATGTCATATTAAATATTAATCTGCAGGTATATTGCCAATAGACAAAAGTAATCGGACCCAAGCAGGTTCTGAATTAAGGGAATTTCCACAGTTGAAAGCAGACAGTGTTTTTAGGATTCGTGACCTCATATTTTTAAACCGGGTTCTCCAAACTCTGTCCCTGCAGGTTTTACTGAACTACAACTCCCATGATTCTGTAAATAAAACAGCCAGAGAAACATGGGCGATGTAGTTCAGCAACATCTGGAAGGCCAGAGTTTCGAGAACCCTTGATCTAAAATGTGATGACATGAGGTCAGAAACAAAATCTCCATGTTGAGTTTGAGGAAACAAATCAATATGGTTTGTTTTCTTTTATAGTGTTTAATACACACACATAAATGTCAATTTTTATAATTTTTTTCTGCATACAACTTTTATATGCCAAAAGATTGTCTAATATGTTTTGGTTCGGGCACATTTTTTTTCGTTGAAAATGAATGCCGTCTCTAATCGCCTTTACTTCTTTAATTATTATTACACTTTCCGCAGTGCTGTACATGGGTACAATTGGTACAAGTAAAAAAGACAAAGGTACAATACTTCTAGTAAATCACAAAGTGTGATAAACAAATACAGGACATGTTGAGGGCCCTATTACCAACACTTTGGACATTGAAATATTCCATTGAAGTTTTATTAAATTTATTTGACAAAAAAAAAAAACTTGTTTTTGTTACAAACTCATAATATTGTTCCATATATCTTCATTATAATGTTGTTAAAATCCAATAAACTTTGAATTAAAGGGACACTATAGTCACCTGAACAACTACAGCTTAATGTAGTTGTTCAGGTATTATCTATAGCTCCCTGCAGGCAATCTAATGTAAACACTGTATTTTCAGAGAAAATACAGTGTTTACATTGATTGATAGGAATACCTTCAGTGGCCGTCACTCAGACGGCCACTAGAGGGACTTCCTATCACGCAGGGCCCTAAAAAGGCCCTATACACGTCAGACGTATTAAAATACGTCTGACGTGTTCAGGAGAGAGAAGGCACTGTGTGCGCGCCTTCTCTCTCCAGCCTGTCAGCGGAGATGGGGGGCGGGCAAAGACCGCGAGCTGAGCTGTCACTCAGCTCAGCTCGCGGCTGCGCACACCGCGCACATGCGCGGTAGTGCACTCAGCACTTCAGAGGGCGGCATGAATGCCGCCCTCTGAAGTATGTGTACATGTGTGGCGAAGCCGCGCATGCGCACAAGGGACCAATGACGCTTCCAAATGGAAGCGTCTGATTGCTCCCTGCTCGCGCCCGCCTATTTCGTCATTTTGACGAAATGGGGGCGCGGCTTCACGAGGCTCCCGGCGCTGGAACGAGGTGAGTAAAATGTCCTCCCTGGAGAGTCCCTTTAACACATATTTTGAAGCTTGCATTAAACTATTTTGCAAAGGTTGTATCGTTGGCCTTGTTATGAAACAGTCCACAAAATGTTAATTGTGATACCATATATTTTAGAACCTCTCTGTGCCTTGGTACCCATCATCTACAATTTTGCTATCTCCTTAGGCAAAAAGAAAAAGGTTCATGCAGTTGAAAATTTCATGGAACCATTCACAATAATTGCACTAATTATAAATAACCTATTCTCTTTTTCTTACAGATGGTTACGTTTTAAGAAGCAACTTGGCTGATGAGTAAGTTATCATGAACTTTTTTACAACTTAAAATGAATTTAAATTTGATAACTTAATTTATAATAATCCACCAGATTATTTTTGATAGGTAAGACTTTTGATGGCATTCAGAGGTTTATTTTTTGAATAATTAAAATATTATGCTTGTGCATGCCATCTGAACCTGTTCTGTATTTTTAATTAATTTACCATATAATAATATGGTATTTCTTAACCCATTCCCTCCCAGCAACATTTAGCCCATATATTTTACTTTTATCCAATGCAATTTGTCATCTGTTCATTCTGTTCCACTGGAGGTCTTTCGGGGGAATATGAATAGTAATAGAACTCTAGAATGCCTCATATTGTATGGACACCTACTGTGATTACTGTGGAATTATATTTACATTCTGCTGGCATATTTAAATATGGAAAATTTACATATTAAATGTTGATATTGTTTTAATCACTGTTAGAGCATTCGTTAAATTCATTCTTAGTATTATACCTTCCATGTCCATATAGATATTGTTTTTACCAATCCATTATTTTGTTAATTTAAAAGCATTAAATAATAATGATACATTTACAATTATACATATATCATGGTGTGCCTAAATGTCCTTTGTATTTACAGTGATGGCGAAATATATGATGACATTGGTGAAGGTGTGTATCTATTGCCAACATGCCCTTATGGGATTAAATTTTTCATTCAACAAAGATTATGACATATAGCATTTGTTTGCTTTCTTTTCTTTGCATACACTTATGTTTACATTTCATCTAGAGATGTGCATAGGGAAAACATTTGTTTGATTGTGATTTGTCAAATTTCAAATCTTGGTTCGTCCAAAATGCATAAAATATCGATTTTGACAAACCGAAACTCATCCAAAAAGTTCATTATTTTCCAAAATTCGGATGTCCATTCTTTTCATTGGGAAATGAATGAAGATGGCAGTCATAAAGTTACAAAGTACCAATTTAGGGAGTTGAATGCTAAACTGCTCAAATGTACTTAATTGTGACATTCCAACTGCTTAGTAGATAACTCCTTAATTTGCTATCCTTATGTGGGATTGCCATATTTAAGGACACCATATTAAGGAGCTATCAAATAAACAGCATCCTAATTTGGTATACTTAAACATGGCAATTCCACTAAGGGAACCAATTTAGGAAGTTATCAATTAAACTGATGAAAGATCAAAATTAAGAAAAGCCCTATTCTTACTTTTGATCATTCAAATGTTTAGTAGATAACTCCCTAATTTGCTATTCTTACATGGGATTGTCATATTTAATTACACCAAATAAGGGAGTTATCTGCTAAATCCCAATTTAAGGGAGTTATCTATTAAACTGCTAAGATATCAAAATTAAGAAAAGCCATCATTCAGCTGTTTAATAGATAACTCCCTAAACTGCTCCCTAAAATCTTTATATGGAATTGCGTTATTTAAAGATACAATTTAGGGAACTACCTACTAAACGGCCGAAAGGTCACAATTAAAAAAAGCTCTTCTCTTAATTTTGCTCTTTCAATAAATAAGTAGATAACTCCCTAATTTGCTGTCTTCATCGAAAGGATCTAAATTGAGTTGTGTTGAGGAAATATAGAAAGTTGAGTTGAGTTGAGGGATACTGCATCTCCTATATTTAAAGTGATGCTTTGCTATGCATTGAAGTGGATACTATTGACATCTATTTGGATACAAAGTTTCACTTGTATATTGGAGTGAAGATATTACTAGAGGCTGAATCAAAGGAGGAGAGCTTTTCACAGTAGTTTATAATTGGTGCATCATTAGATCTATTTTAAAAGGATTTGGTCCATATTGATACTTATTCAGCGCTGACATTATTTTATATTTTTAAATCCAAAATAGCAAAATTGAAAAAAATCTCTATATCAGCTATGCTTCTAGCCCTGCTACATTGACCTAAAATGTTGAAATTCACTTTATTGAATTACCCTGATGAAAATGTGAAATTCTATATTACTAATCATGAGTATCTTTCTGATGCACCTTTCCTGTTTATTTACAGAATGTATCTACGACAATGATTAATCGAACACGAGAACATTTAAAAAAACTCAGTATAGTGATATTTCGTTTGCTAATTTGAATCTACAAGCAATGTGGCACTAGGTGATGCTCCTAAGACATTGCCCTTGTAAAGACACCTTCTAAAACCCATCTGTTTCTATTTTTGTATGAAAAAAAATGATGTTTTGGTAATGTCATATTTATTAATTTCTCATAATATCAGGGAAATTGGTCTTCTATAAAGAAAATAATTACAGCCAGTTTGAAATATTTTGATTTATGAGTTTAATATTGTTGAGTGTAAAATGGAATAGGGATTTCTTAATAAACTTAAATAAACTTTTTCTATAAATGTGAAGAAATTATAATTATGAAAAATGCATTGTTTAACGTTATTGATGAATGAAACACTGCCATGTCTGGTAGAAGAACCATTGTGTAGGTAAAGATATAGTCCGTGCCACACTCCAATTAAGTACAGTTAAGCATCTTTCTACTGCTTGTATTGGCAAATATATATTGGCTGGTTAGAGTAGTGGTAACATAGACACCTACCTCAAATCCTCATAGATTGTAAGCTTGTTTTACCAGGGACCTCTTCACCTCTACATATCCCCTTTCCGCGCTGCGGAATATGATGGCTCTATATAATTATTAACAATAACAATCCAGTAGATTCTATGTTAGTTAGAACTCGTGAGAAAAAAAAAACTGTCTTGGCTTCTCCTTGTATATGTGTATGACATCTTTATCCAGATTAGGATCTGGCAAACAACTTGGCAAAAAAGAAAACAAAAAATCCAAAATGTGAAAAATGGAGTTGTTCCACCATAATGTATGTGTGACATCTTCTTGCAGTGTCTAGAGAAGAGCCAATCACAGAGGGTAAACGGGATAGATGGGTGAGTTATTAGTATACTATGAACTTAGTAGATCGCCCAGATACTTACAGTTCTTCAGTACTGCTGTGTCATATCACTGCCCAATTCCAAAATAAATAGAATTGCCAAAATCTACTTTCAATGTAGTATTACATTGTTGTTTTTTTTTGCAAATATATGTGTACTCACTGCCATGGCACTTCTGCTTGGACAATGTAAAAGAATTATGAAAATAAAAATACTTTGGCAGGTGACATGTAACGACATATTCTGATAATAATTAGTGTCAAGCTTCCTTATTTATAGAAATCTTCCAGAATAAAATACATCAAGCTGTTTCTGCAAATAGTAATTCTACAAAAACAGGTGTTTTGTAGATTCCGTCTAGAGGTTAATGGTCTCATGGAAGATACTGGGAATAAATAATTAAATATAATTAATTAGAATAGGAGTCCCAGAAAGGATATAATATGGGATTTGCTCCGCCCTTTCACAAAAGCAGAAAAAGAAGCAGTTGAAAAAGAAGTAGAAAAAAAAGCAGTCTAAGATTGGGGATGGCAACCTATGGCACTCCAGGTGTTGTGGACTACATCTCCCATGATGCATTGCCAGCAGCGTAGCTATAAGAGCATTATGGGAGATGTAGTCCACATCGTGAGTGCTGAGGGTTGCCAACCCCTGGTGTAAGCATTCTGACCACTCTATGGTGATGGTTATTATGACATTAGGCAGCAAGCAACATTCCCTAGTAAAATAGTTTTTGAGTGGCTGACCAATACCATGGGTCCTCATAGCACCATCAGCCTGGCCTCGTACCTATATTTCAAAGCTATTTATTGGCTGAGCAAGTCAGCTGACCTGTTATGCAATAAACGTAGGTTGTTGTAGGTTTTTTTCGTTCACCCACTGCAAAGCGGTGCGGAATTTGTTGGCGCTATATAAATAATAACATAATAATAATCATAATAATCATAATACTTAGAGAGGCCATATAATTGTCTGGGTTATTTTACAATTGGCCCATCTACCCTGCTTTTTTATGGTAACATAAATTATTGTATTCACTTAAAAATGTATATAAAAAATGCAATTAAACAAATTCAGATGATGTATAAAATTAGACCTGAAAACCATTATTAAAAAAATCTAAGTGTGATTTCCAGCATTAACTGAAATGCTTTCTTTAAAAGCAAGACTTAGAACTGCAAATTAATATATTTGTGTACTAAATATTTCCTGAGATAAATACACATATGCTCACATATACTTATAAATGTAAAAACCATTGATATGCAAAACAAGTGATGACTTTAGTGACTGTTTTTATGTAGCTGTGTATAATGAATGTTCTGTATTAAGTTAGTTATATAATGTAAACATATACTTTGTTTCAAAAATCTATATTAAAAATAAAAGTCTTTTATTACTGATGAATAAATGCTTAAGAATTTGTCTGTATGCTTTCTATAGTCTTGATACTATGTAATGATTGGTCAATCATCACTACACTTTTCAGCAGGGACAGATGTAAAATGTATCACTCAATTTATATCCATCACTCCATTCCTCTTTACCTCTGCTAAAGCAAAGGGTGCTCTCCCCATAGGAATCACACATACATTATGCACTGGAGTTGTGACGGAGTGCAGGAGAACCATCTGTAGGAACATCCTTGTGCTCTCTCATGCCATTCATTTTTTGGCATAGAGAGTCATGCTGTTGACATAACACTGTATGCTGACAAATGATTGACAAGTGAGAGGAAGTTATTCATAAAATGTATACATTTGCTCAATATTCTGAAATCATTTTCTCCTCTGTCTGCTTAAACAATATTGTGACTACCATAACAGGTGTATTCTAAAACTCTGCAAATGCTCATAATCTTAAAATATATTATCGTTTATCAACTTTTATCGCAAATGGAAAAAGCTGCAACTCTAGGTCACATCTATATCTCTCCACACATGTATTGTGATATTGAAATCAGTATTTCAGCTCAGAGAAACACATGTTTTGACTAGCTACATTAATATGGGTTTATCAGTTTAAACAGGGACTAATTAGAATACGGGATTATTTAGGTATGGCAATAAATAAAAAGGTAGAGCTTTTTTCAAACATTTAAATAAAAATGAAAACTAGAGGATTTAAGACCACTGTGGTAGAAGGTTAGGAGAAAAAAAATTTTTTGGATGTTTTTAACAGCACTTTGATATATATGTCTTGTTTTATTAAAAAAAATATATATATTGAGTTACATTTGGACATTAAGATGACTTTAAGAACTTTCGTCACGCAGCGCTAGCAATGGAACGCAAGCGCCATGTTCAATATCCCTGTAATGGAACGCATATTTGATACGCCCACACACATAACGTGTAGATGCAAAAGAAAAGAGTGTCATACGGGAACGAGGCTTGAGGAGCACTCTCAATGGATGGAATACAGCTGTACCACTCTCTGCGGATAGACTGATAGCAGCTGCGGAAGCAGCGCATTTGGATTTAAAAGCACGGGAGTGACACTTGGGATTTAGACTGATGGGAGATTGGATGACTTAATAACCCCTTGAGGAAGTCCGGGCAATGAATGGACGAAACGTGTAGGGTTGAGCTGCAATAGAGAGTTTATTTTATTTATTTACTTATACTGGTGGAGTGCCTGTAGAAAAAGACCTTGGTAGTCTTGAGATCACTCTGGCTCAGAATCACATACAAATAAACAGACAAAGAAAGTATAATACTGAAGTACTGTTAGGAGATATGATAAAAAGGGATAAACAAGTAAATTTATTTCATATACATATAGACAATAAATACTATTCAAAGCTGCAATAAACACAAAGAATATGCAGTAAAAAACAGTTAAAATATAAATTACAATATGAAAAATAACGATATAAGGAACCTCTTACAAGAAAAAAATAGTGAGTATATGCAGTATGAACCTGCTACTCAGACACGCCTTTTGTTCCCACTGGAACACTTTGTGCTGCATTCAGCCGGCTACAGTACTCTCGAATCCTCCACGGATTGATGTAAGCGAGCTTCTCTGTGCCCCGGTCATGCGTCGTGTTCCTAGCAGGATATTTCCTCGATCGTTGGTATAGAGGCAAAGAAGACAAGTTCCGCGGGTTCCAATAGACTCTGCCCACTGTAATTACGTCACCACGTAGCTTACGTTGCTACGTCACTGCGTCTACGCGTTTCGCCTATTGGCTTCCTAAGGACGTCAATGTGATGACCTCACCCTGTTCGTATTGGGTATGAATAGCGTTTTTCTAATCCACTGATTGGATGGAACGGCAGTCCTCATTTGCATATTACGTGTGTGTCAAGGGGCCTCTGATCACCCAATCCACAATCATATTTTTCTATTCACATAGTCTCCTACAAGCCCCCTTCCCATAGCTCTTCCAAGCATCTATCGCATTACCTTTTCACTGAATTACATTACCCCTATCCCTCAATCCCAATAATATTACCTACTCTGATAACCTGTTCAACCGCCAATCACACTACCTCCATTCCATGTGTCCCCTCATTTAAATCACAACCATATTATTTTATACCGCTCACACCCTCAAACCAGTACCATAACCATATCACCCATAATTACATAATATCTTCATCATATAGCCACCTAGCAAATCCTGCACAAAAGCACCCTCAGCATGCCCAGCCCAAAAACCACCTCAACCCATTCCCTCAACATCACATTATCCTTTACACAGCTTCCCTTACTGTGATGTGTCTGAGAGAGGGTTTATCATGGATAGCGTGTGTCGGTGATCTCCGGTCACTTCCTTTCAGGCTCCATCTCACATACTGTGCAGTAAACATACCGCTGGCCCCTCTAGCTCATTGAGGGCCAAAATATAGTTGAGCCTCTGGCATTGATTCCTACATTGTTGGTAGACTTACATTTTTTTTTTCCAATTCTCTTTTTATTTGTGATTTAAGCAAGGTACAAGTACATAATGTAAGCAGGCAGGGGATCAAAGCTGTTACCTGCGCAGCATATTGAAATATACATTCAGACATAACACAAGCATATGTGTGTACGAATAAAAATAAAAACATACAAAAGAACAGAAATGGTACCTCAGACAGGGGCGAAAACAACATTTCGTTATTCACCAAGGTGCTACAGATTTGAGGTATCTCATCATATCGTGGCCTACCACAGGAATTGATCAAAGCAGAGCTTTGGTGTTGGCAGCCCCTTGATGGAGTGTGAGGGTTGAGAACAGGTAGCAAAATCCCCCCCTCTGTCTAATGTTACTATTAAGTGAAAACAAGGTGAGAATTTGCAATACATCACAGTAAGCCAATACAGAACCGTCCCTACCTAACCATCCACTAATCCCTGGTAAGCCAACAGATTAGGGGGACTCTTCAGACACACTTTACTGGCACTTCTGTGCTGAGACAAACCCCCTCCGTGGAATAATACTAGTTGTGAGACTGAGGGGATCTTGTCATGCTAGCCAGTTGTTTGTTTCCGACATGTTGGTTGCTTATTGGCAGGTGAAGGGTTGGGGAGGGTGGGTCAGTGGTGTTGGGTTTGTCGGGGTTGCCGCTGTGTGGTTGTTCGGCTTGGGCCGTCTATGTGTGTGGAATGTTCCTCCAGAGTGGAGGGGTATTGCATCCAGTACCCTGGAGTGACGGAAGAGCATGAGGGTGAGGAGGGGGGGGGTCTGGTCTGGAGGTAAAGGATGGGATCTAGTAGGAGAGGGGGTGTCAGCGGGTCGGCTCCGGGTCCCCTCTCCCCCACCGCCCCGTGCAGGGAGGCATCCGGAGGTGGCTCCGCCATATGTGGTGTCCTTGTGCACTATGGGGACTGTTTTATCGCCGTTGAAAGTTGTGTATTTCGGTTCCGGGTTGGGTTGATTGTTGTTAGCCAATGTGTCCAGTGGTACCAGATTTTCTGGTAGGTCTGGGTTTTTCCCTTTGCCATCAGGATGATTTCCTCTATGTTCCTGATGTCTTCCACTCTCGTGATCCAGTCTTTGGTGGAGGGGGCTGAGCTCCACCTCCAGAAGTTCGGGACGAGGCTGCGCGCTGCGTTTATCAAATATGGAATGACGGTTTTCTTGTAGGTCTTCAGCGGTATGGGGGTCATGTGGAGCAGATAGGTTTCTGGGGTGTATTCTACGGAGTCGTCTGTGAGTGCCGAGATGATCCGGTGTATCTCTTGCCAATATGGTTGGATCTGGGTGCACGACCACCATATGTGGAATAGCGTGCCCAGCTCCTTGCCACATCTCCAGCATTCCGGTGTGCATGTGTTGCTAATAGAAGCTTTCTCTGGGGTTTTGTACCAGTGAGAGATTAGTTTGTATCCGGATTCCTGGTATTTCGTGCTGATTGACGACTTATGCATCAGCGTAAAGGCGTTGGTCCATTGTTCTGTTGTCAGAGGGTGGCCTAAATCTCGTTCCCAGTGTTTAGTGAAATACGGAAAGTTCTGGTTTGTTGGTAGTGTCTGCAGTAGCCGGTAGAGCAGCGATATGGCATGTGGTGGGGGGAGTGGTTGGGTGCAGAGTGTCTCAAACGTGGTTAGCGGTCTGTCAGCTGAGTTTATGTTAGGTACTTGTTTGAGTCTGAGTGTGAGTTGGTGGTGTCTAGTGATGTACCGAACGGTTCGCTGGTGAATAGTTCCTGGCGAACATAGCGTGTTCGCGTTCGACACGGCGTGCGAACACATGCGTGGTTCGATCCGCCCCCTATTTGTCATCATTGAGTAAACTTTGACCCTGTACCTCACAGTCAGCAGACACATTCCAGCCAATCAGCAGCACACCCTCCCTAGCAGACCCTCCCACCTCCTGGACAGCATCCATTTTAGATTAATTTGGAAGCTGCATACATTTTTATTTTATTTATTTTTTTTATTATTTTTTTTTAATTTATTTATTTTTATTTATTTTTTAAATTCTTTATTTTTGTAGTGCATGGAGGTATAACAAATGAGCATGTGGTACCCCAACGGCATTCCTCATGCTTTTCAAGTAACAATTGTAACAATAGGGTATATGTTAATACCCTAGTCTGCGCGGAGCCCTCCATGGGTGAAGATGGATTCATTTTTTTTTTGCGCTCGGGTTTTTTATTTTATTTTTAAGTTCGACGGGTATGATGGCTTTTTATTTGGCCTTTTTGGGGGCTGAAAAATGAAGATTTTAGAAAAAAGAAAACGTTGAATGGTAAGTTGAATTTTACTTTACAGGGTAGTAATTTTATTCCCCCCTCACTATTTTTTAGGGTGAGGAGGGTAGGTAGGTGCTTTTTTATTTGGGTGTGTGACTAGGGGCTTGGGGACCCCTAGTCACCTTTGATGGGGGAGGGGGGATTTTCATTTAGGGCCCCCACCCGCCGCTCAGGGGTGGGGGCCGGGAGGGACAGTAGGTCCCCCCCTTATTGTTGTTTACGGTCCCCACCCGCAGCTCAGGGGTGGGGGCCGGGGGAGGACAGTAGGTCCCCCCTCTTATTGTAACTTAGGACCCCCACCCACCGCTCAGGGGTGGGGGCGGGGGGGGAGGACAGTAGGTCCCCCCCATTATTCTTTCATAGGGCCCCCAACCACAGCTCAGGAGCCTTGTTACTCTGTATATAGAGGGAGCCATGTTTACACTGTATATAGAGGGAGCCATGTTACTCTGTATATAGAGGGGAGCCATGTTACTCTGTATATAGAGAGGAGCCATGTTACTCTGTATATAGAGAGGAGCCATGTTTACACTGTATATAGAGGGGAGCCATGTTACTCTGTATATAGAGGGAGCCATGTTATTCTGTATATAGAGGGAGCCATGTTTACAAGGTATATAGAGAGAAGCCATGTTACTCTGTAAATAGAGAGGAGCCATGTTTACACTGTATATAGAGGGAACCATGTTACTCTGTATATAGAGGGAGCCATGTTACTCTGTATATAGAGGGAGCCATGTTACACTGTATATAGAGGGAGCCATGTTACTCTGTATATAGAGGGAGCCATGTTACACTGTATATAGAGGGGAGCCATGTTACACTGTATATAGAGGGGAGCCATGTTACACTGTATATAGAGGGGAGCCATGTTACACTGTATATAGAGGGAGCCATGTTATTCTGTATATAGAGGGAGCCATGTTTACACGGTATATAGAGGGAAGCCATGTTACTCTGCATATAGCGGGAGCCATGTTACTCTGTATATAGAGGCAGTGGCACTAAGGGGGGGCGGCGGGGGCGGTCGGCCCCGGGTACCATTCACTAGGGGGGTGCCCGGGGTGAACTTTGGGGCAGGGGCGGCGAAATGCCGCCCTGTGTCTTGTGTAAAGGGACCGGCCGCTAATAAGACTATCTACCGAGTTTCCCATCCAGCAGCAGCAGGGTCCTCTGTTCTCGCGATCCGGGAGAGCGTTGCCGTGGGTTGCCATAGCAACGCTCTCAGGGATCGCGAGAACGTTGCCATAGCAACGCTCTCGCGGATCACGAGAACAGAGGACCCTGCTGCTGCAGGATGGGAAACTTGGGTAGATAATCTTATTAACGAGCATGGAGAATACTGGGCCCCTCTAAACTGCCCAGTGATGCTTTGCCACCGGACCACCAGTCGAGGAGGACGGAGGGACAGGTAAGGTACAGGTAAGTGGCAGCACTTATTCCACACAACATACACACACTGCATACACTGCATACACTCTACACACACTGCATACACACTGCATACACTCTACACACACTGCATACACACTACACACACTGAATGCACACTACACACACGCTACAGACACTATACAGACACTGCATACACTGCACACACACTGCAAACACTGCACACACACTGCACACACACTACACAGACTATACACACACTGCATACACTCTACACACACTGCATACACACTACACACACTATACACACACTGCATACACTCTACACACACTATACATATTCTACAGACACTGCATACACTCTACACACACTGCAAACACTGCACACACACTATGCACACACTGCATACACTATGCACACACACTACACACACTGCATACACACTGCACACAATATACACACTACACACTATACAAACTGCACACACTATACACACACTGCATACACACTATACACACACACTATACACACACTGCATACACTGCACACTCTATACACACACTGCACACACTATACACACACTGCACACACTATACACACTCTACACACACTATACACACTCTACACACACTGCATACACACTTCACACACTGCATACACTATACACACACTGCACTAACTATACACACACTGCACACACTATACACACACTGCATACACACTATACACACACACTGCTTACACACTATACACACACTGCATACACACTATATACACACTATACACACTGCTTACACACTATACACACTGCACACAATATACACACACTGCGCACACACTATACACACTATACACACACACTGTACACACTATACACACACTGTACACAATATACACACACTGTACACACTATACACACACTGTAAACACTATGCACACACTGCATACACTATGCACACACTATACACATACACTACACACACTGCATACACACTGCACACAATATACACACACTACACACACTGCATACACTAAACACACACTGCACATACTACATGCACTACACACACTGCATACACACACTGCATACACTATGCACACACTGTACACTCTATACACACACTACACACACTGCATACACTTCATACACTATACACACACTGCATACACTATGCACACACTGTACACTCTATACACACACTGCATACACTTCATACACTATACACACACTGCATACACATACATTTAAAAAAATTGCAGTTGTTTTTTACATTTCAAAGTTGGGGAGAGGGGTGCCAAATAAAGGATCCGCCCCGGGTGCCAAATGCTCTAGGTACGCCCCTGTATAGAGGGGAGCCATGTTACTCTGTATATAGAGAGGAGCCATGTTTACACTGTATATAGAGGGAGCCATGTTACTCTGTATATAGAGAGGAGCCATGTTTACACTGTATATAGAGGGAGCCAAGTTACTCTGTATATAGAGAGGAGCCATGTTTACACTGTATATAGAGGGGAGCCATGTTACTCTGTATATAGAGGGAGCCATGTTATTCTGTATATAGAGGGAGCCATGTTTACACGGTATATAGAGGGAAGCCATGTTACTCTGTATGTAGAGGGAGCCATGTTATTCTGTATATAGAGGGAGCCATGTTTACACAGTATATAGAGGGAAGCCATGTTACTCTGTATATAGAGAGGAGCCATGTTTACACTGTATATAGAGGGAGCCATGTTACTCTGTATATAGAGGGAGCTATGTTACTCTGTATATAGAGGGAGCCATGTTATTCTGTATATAGAGGGAGCCATGTTTACACTGTATATAGAGGGGAGCCATGTTACTCTGTATATAGAGGGGAGCCATGTTACACTGTATATAGAGGGAGCCATGTTACTCTGTATATAGAGGGAGCCATGTTTACTCTGTATATAGAGGGAGCCATGTTTACTCTGTATATAGAGGGAGCCATGTTATTCTGTATATAGAGGGAGCCATGTTTACACAGTATATAGAGGGAAGCCATGTTACTCTGTATATAGAGAGGAGCCATGTTTACACTGTATATAGATGGAGCCATGTTTACACGGTATATAGAGGGAAGCCATGTTACTCTGTATATAGAGGGAGCTATGTTACTCTGTATATAGAGGGAGCCATGTTATTCTGTATATAGAGGGAGCCATGTTATTCTGTATATAGAGGGGAGGGAGCCATGTTTACACTGTATATAGAGGGGAGCCATGTTACTCTGTATATAGAGGGGAGCCATGTTACACTGTATATAGAGGGAGCCATGTTTACTCTGTATGTAGAGAGAGACATGTTACTATCTGAGGTGGTTAACTATGATTGGCCCTGGCATGTTTGTTAGTCTGGCCTGCATGGTTGTCTGGCATGAATAAAAGTAGCATGTTTCAACTATATTAGTAGTTAGACTGGTTTGCACTAAAACATGTGCAAATGGGGAGTTTGCGGTTGTGCAAATGGACTGTTTGCGGTTGTTTGCTGTGCGTTAAACGTGGAGTTTGGTCTGTCACTGTGAAGCGGATGTGACCCTTACACTACCTGATCGATACAACATCATACCTGATGTTTTAAAGCACATTATTCCAAACAATTTAGGAATGTTAGGTGATTTATGCCCTTTATGGATTAAAACCAGACTCTGCATCAACTATGTAATTTTCCATGGGAGTTTTGCCATGGATCCCCCTCCGGCATGCCACAGTCCAGGTGTTAGTCCCCTTGAAACAACTTTTCCATCACTATTGTGGCCAGAAAGAGTCCCTGTGGGTTTTAAAAATCGCCTGCCCATTGAAGTCTATGGCGGTTCGCCCGGTTCGCCTGTTCGCGAACATTTGCGGAAGTTCGCGTTCGCCGCTCGCGAACCGAAAATGTTATGTTCGTGACATCACTAGTGGTGTCTAAATCTTTTCAATAGATCTGGAGGTTCCGGCGTGGGCAGTTCAGGGAGCGGTGTAATGGCTCCGTTTGTGAGCAGGTGATGTAGGTTACATTGTGGCGGCAGTCCCAGGCTGGTCATTGTCCGGGCGGTGTCCAGGCCCCTAAATACCAGGTTTCCCGTGATGGGGTAAAGGGGAGAAGTTGGTGGGGAGAGGTCCGCCCCTGCCTGTATTTTCTTCCAGATGTGGATGGTGGCGGCTATTGTGGGGTGGCTTCGGTCTCCCCTGGTCACTGGTGTTTTGGGTTGCCACGGGAGTGTTCGCAGAGGAAGTGTCGTGAAGCTGGCTTCTATAGTCGTTACATTTTTATCTCACCTGTGCTACATATTTGCCATTACTGATCTCCAAAACTGTGTAGTTTTTATACGTTGTATCAGTATGTTCATGTGATTTACACCATCACTCTATGGTCATTCATTTCTCATGGGAATTCTACTCTGTCATTGTTGTTATTCGTACTTTTTATCTTGATTTATATTTTAAGCTATAATTAAACTAAAATATTTTAATTGAGGTAAGGGGATATGCTCTCATTAAGTTGTATCAGTACTTATTTACACACATTATGTTTCTTGTTTTACCATCAGAAACTAAAAGACTTGTGGCAAATAGTTCACTTAGCATGCCAAGTGCCTGTCACTGATTAACTGTCCGTGCATGCTTAAAAATATTATTTTTTTATTGTGTTCCTAAATTGGAACTGTATAGCCTGAAGTAAGACACCACAGGGCATTAATTACGGTGTTAATTATGGTACTAAATTAGGGACTCTTTCCCTCATACATATTTTTAATCCATAGCGAAAGAAGGAAACAAGTAGAATTATTTGCTTGCCGGCCCCTATAGCAGACCCTCACCATAGTAAACGAACCTGAGAAGTAACATAGTTTGTTCTAATAATTATTCCAACTTTGTGCTTAAGAACGTTTCGGTCACACGGTTTCATTTTAATATGCCAACACGTGAGAAGCAAAGATTAATAGCCCAAAGCATTAGAAAGTTGGACAGCACTGGTTTTCTCTAATGCCAGTTCCGTTTACCATCTTTTACTGATCTATGTGCATGTGACTGTATAAATATTTCCTTGCAAGTCATAAAATCTCTCCTTGACTTTAATGACCTGCATTCCTTCTCATTACACTTCGACTGGATGTGAAAGAGAATGCATTGTTTGAAACTCTTTAAAGATCTGATAACTATAGTCACTTTGGCCTTTATATATCCCCTGTCTCACTCAACATTAGCTTTCCTTGAAAGGAAGTAAAATATTATTATGATATTATAGCTTCTGTTTTCTGCTTACCGATGAAAGCTTTAACCATTAGAGGTCGCTGTTTCCAAATTTAAAACAGTCATTAATTATCATACTCATATTATAGTCTATTGATGTAACCTACCAATTGAGGTCTGAATAGCTTAAAATATCACGTTATAAACTGATCACAAATATTTACATTAACAGGTCATTTTCCTGTTTTTCTCCAAACCATGGATTCTCAGGAATTACCCGGAGAAATTCCAAGTTTTGGGGAAAATAGCAAAAGACACATACACTAGAAATTATTAACAATTGACCTAATTTGGTTTAATATCTGAAATCACTAGTCAATTCCTGGTTTAGAAAATAACACTGTTTCTCTTTTTTTAGTGACTATCTGCTCTACAATTCATTACATGTATAACAGTGGTTCAGTCATTGGGAGGTAATGAATCGGGACAGATGGGCGGCCCTGATGAGGGTGTCAAAAGTGATGCAAATTATATAATTGGTGATGCCCAGAAAGGGAGTGTCAGTCTGGCATTAAGTACGCCAGACTGACTGACAGCTTCTCTGGCTGACCCCTAACACAGACAATGTTGTGAGTGTGTCACGCACAGCATGAATTGTCTAATGATGCACTTGTGCTGTGCTGCCTAGAGACAAAGTGACCGGACCCTAAAATAGGGACTATATCACCATTTGCAAATAGACAAAAGACATGGAAGTTGATTTGTTATGTGACTTGTGGTGCTTTGGAACCAAATAGTAAAATTAGTTGTACGTTTTGGGTGTGGATACAAAGTCTAGAGATCATACGTGTAGGAAACAGAGGAGGTGGGGAGGACAAACTCTTTTCAGATAATCTTTTATCTGTCATGATAATGTAGCTTTTATATGATATAATCATATCTTTTGCTGCTTAAGAAGTACAAAATACATTTTAAAGTGTTGGGTATCTTCTCCACATAGCTTTTAAAACAATCATATTTCCACAGAAAATTCAAACAAACCCATCAAGAGTCCGAAATACAAAACAAACATTCAAAAAAAAAAAAAAATTCTACACATTTTTGTGGAAAGGTGTATATTTACATATAATATTAAAATATACATCTATACCGATATTAAACGGTGATGTCAGGTAACTTAAATAAGTCTATGTCCCATTCTTCAACACCTTTCCCAATAATACACTGTTTTATCTATAGAAAACATCATGGTTTACAGTCTGCACACTAAGGAGAGCTGAGTATGTTATGTAAGACTGCCTCCCACAGATTTCCTTTGGTTCCAATGCTGATGCTGGAAATGTCTGGATATTATCACAGTGGGACAATAATTGTAGTACCGTATCCTTGCAGTAACAATTTGGAAGAGTAGAACCAAGTATGATATATATAGCTTAGACTCAAACAACTTGGTCACACAGCAACCATTTATATGGAATAAGACTCCCATAAATCCTGAAAACAATCCTTTGTGCTGCATCGTAAAAAAAGCAAGGATGAGCACACAAAAGATAGAAAAGCAAAATGGAAAGGATGTTGGGGAAATATTCATTTTAATATTAATTTCAATGTTCAGATCAGAGAAGCAGTGAGAAGCAGAACTCCACAGATACATCTGAAGGTACTGTATGGAGCGTGGCCTAGCTGTCCGACAGGAAGTGCTCGCTGAGAGAGAGCCCTTCCTGTCACACCCGGTGCTGCGGCAAGCAGCTATAGTGGGGTGAGGGGAAGAGACGCATGGAAGGGCTGGGGGGTAATGAGACTATAAAATATTCAATATTTTCAAAATTACATGCATCTCACACTGAGGCGTGGTTGATCTTGAGTAACATGAACAGATGACAATACGTGTTGTAAGCTCTTTTCTATTTCTGAGTGTCCATGGAACATGGGATAACTTAATAGGGTTATTAGAATTGCCAACAAGCATTTTGTATCAATAGCATTGACTTTGTAATGCTTACACACCCCTTTTGGTGGTATATATGTAGAATGTATTATCTGTGTAAGGGAGTCGAGGAGAATTAGACACAGACACTGAAACTTGGAACATGAAGGGCAGAGTGTCTTCACACTCTGAATGTCCAGCATGTACCATCAGCTGTTAACCAATTTAACATCAATGACATTGTAAATACTGACTTTGTATTTGCGAAGCAAGAATGATAAATCTTGTTTATTAGAAAAGCCAGGAAAGTCTGATTGCGTTATATTTTTAAGTGACACAGAAGAACTATAATATGCATGATACAAGGCGAGCCACCAAACAATAGGAAAGAAGAATTTACATAAATATATATGAATAAGTATCAAGCAAAATAATTATTTTAAGAGTTCATTTTTCTACAGAGACATATATAGGGGCTTGGGGGAGAAAATGGGCCATTATTTTACTGGGGGCCAGAGGGAGGACAATTTAATCAAATCTAATTTAGGGCCCCCACCCACCGCTCATGGGTGGTATAATTTACTAATACTAAGTAATCTTTACTTAGTATTGGTAAATTTGGCTGAAAGACCAATTTAGGTCTTACAGCCTTTTAGTAGATAGCTCCCTAATACAGTGGGAAGTAGGCAGTTATCTACATATTCATTACATTTTATATGGATGTCTGTTACTTTATTGTTGTAAGTGTTGCAAATGCTTACAGATGAATCCTGGCTATGTTTGTATACTTTTTATTTAAACTTGTATACAGTGTAACATTCCTCATTCTTCCACTGGGTAGGTATATTAGTACTTCGGCAATACTGTGCTTCGGAACTTCAGCACTTCGGAATTTCGACACTTCAGAACTTCGGCATTTCAGCTATTCAGACATTCGGAAGTATCCGAATGTCCAAATGGCCCGAAATTCATCCGAAATGACATTCGGAACGAAACGAATTGCACATGTCTAATACTTTGCCTATGTGGACAGCCAGGTGAAAAAAACCTCTAACAATGGTTGACATTAATCTAAGATGGAGTTGCCCACTTGCAGGATAAAGAGCTGTGTTTTTCTACATTTAATTTGACTTTTTCACCTCACAAATAAATATTTGTTAAATATAGGTATACATAAGCATCACATTAAAAATGCAGAGAAATTACTGTTCCCTTTTAAGCGCGATACCTGTATGGTATTGATTGGCAAAGAAACACGGATTAACCAACCACCAGCACTAGATCATGTGTGAAAGGGTTATGTAATCTTGTAGCTCTAATGGTCAGAGAAACATTTTTATGAAAGTCATGATTATTAATTTGTAAAAGATAAATATAGCAACTGCAGTTCTCCCTCGGGCTGTACCTTGTGAAAGTCCCTTAATAGAATATATGATCTAAATACATTTCCAATTACAAGTTATGCAGGAAAGCTGTTAAGCCAGTGTAGTTGTGAAGATGAAAATGCACTTACTCGTTTTAACCTGCAACCATTATGCATAAACGAATGAGTAAAATATTGTTAAAATTATATTTGTATCTTTATATTAGACTAGTCCTACAAATACATACATATTTGATGTAATTTTGAGGATGCTAGCCAGTTGTACATTTTTGATGTAATTTTGAGGATGCTAGCCAGTTGTACATATTTGTTGTAATATTGAGGATGCTAGCCAGTTGTAGCACTTGATAGAATACACTTACATATACTCACAACACAGCACAAAACAATTACACGTGTCAACCACTGACAGTGAACCAATCCATGTCATTATACTATCTGCTTTTTACTTTTACTTTATTACATTTCTACAGCACTATTAACTAGTCATTGTTAAGGTCCGTTAGCTCACCTCTTAGCTTAGCGCTTATACTGTTAAAATTTTAAAGACTGTCAAGAAAATTATTTGAAGTAGGACAATTTTTTTTTAAACATATTTGGACATTTAGTACATGAGTTGTTTTTTTAAATTATTTCCTATTTTCTATTTATTTAAAAGAGTATGGAATAATGAAATGTATTATGCAATAATGAAATGTATAAAATAAATTTTAAAAATGTAAAAAAAAAAATATATATATATAAATATATAATATAAACAGAGAAAGGATAGGGGGCACTCCCGAGACCTGAATTTTGCATGAAAGGTGCTGCCGCTGTGACCAAAATTTCATGAATGAGAAAATAAATAGTGCGGCGCACTCAGACTACAAAAAAATACAAAAAACAAAGAAGGCTACTAAAATGCCTAACTAAGTATAAATATGGGGATTTGGTTCCACCATATGGCCATATGTTGTTAAGCCCACCACTACTTTCAAAGTACCCCATTATTAGTACTTTGGGGTACTTTGAAAGTAGTGGTGGGCTTAACAACATATGGCCATATGGTGGAACCAAATCCCCATATTTATACTTAGTTAGGCATTTTAGTAGCCTTCTTTGTTTTTTGTATTTTTTTGTAGTCTGAGTGCGCTGCACTATTTAGTTTCTCATATATATATAAATATATATATATATATATATATATATATATATATATATATATATATATATATATATATATATATATATATATATATATATATATATACATATATACAAAGATTGATGGGAGTTGCACTCCAGCTATCCAAGCGTGTCTGCCCGGTGCTCGGCTACACAATATATATATATATATATACAGGGAGTGCAGAATTATTAGGCAAATGAGTATTTTGACCACATCATCCTCTTTATGCATGTTGTCTTACTCCAAGCTGTATAGGCTCGAAAGCCTACTACCAATTAAGCATATTAGGTGATGTGCATCTCTGTAATGAGAAGGAGTGTGGTCTAATGACATCAACACCCTATATCAGGTGTGCATAATTATTAGGCAACTTCCTTTCCTTTGGCAAAATGGGTCAAAAGAAGGACTTGACAGGCTCAGAAAAGTCCAAAATAGTGAGATATCTTGCAGAGGGATGCAGCACTCTTAAAATTGCAAAGCTTCTGAAGCGTGATCATCGAACAATCAAGCGTTTCATTCAAAATAGTCAACAGGGTCGCAAGAAGCGTGTGGAGAAACCAAGGCGCAAAATAACTGCCCATGAACTGAGAAAAGTCAAGCGTGCAGCTGCCAAGATGCCACTTGCCACCAGTTTGGCCATATTTCAGAGCTGCAACATCACTGGAGTGCCCAAAAGCACAAGGTGTGCAATACTCAGAGACATGGCCAAGGTAAGAAAGGCTGAAAGACGACCACCACTGAACAAGACACACAAGCTGAAACGTCAAGACTGGGCCAAGAAATATCTCAAGACTGATTTTTCTAAGGTTTTATGGACTGATGAAATGAAAGTGAGTCTTGATGGGCCAGATGGATGGGCCCGTGGCTGGATTGGTAAAGGGCAGAGAGCTCCAGTCCGACTCAGACGCCAGCAAGGTGGAGGTGGAGTACTGGTTTGGGCTGGTATCATCAAAGATGAGCTTGTGGGGCCTTTTCGGGTTGAGGATGGAGTCAAGCTCAACTCCCAGTCCTACTGCCAGTTTCTGGAAGACACCTTCTTCAAGCAGTGGTACAGGAAGAAGTCTGCATCCTTCAAGAAAAACATGATTTTCATGCAGGACAATGCTCCATCACACGCGTCCAAGTACTCCACAGCATGGCTGGCAAGAAAGGGTATAAAAGAAGAAAATCTAATGACATGGCCTCCTTGTTCACCTGATCTGAACCCCATTGAGAACCTGTGGTCCATCATCAAATGTGAGATTTACAAGGAGGGAAAACAGTACACCTCTCTGAACAGTGTCTGGGAGGCTGTGGTTGCTGCTGCACACAATGTTGATGGTGAACAGATCAAAACACTGACAGAATCCATGGATGGCAGGCTTTTGAGTGTCCTTGCAAAGAAAGGTGGCTATATTGGTCACTGATTTGTTTTTGTTATGTTTTTGAATGTCAGAAATGTATATTTGTGAATGTTGAGATGTTATATTGGTTTCACTGGTAAAAAGAAATAATTGAAATGGGTATATATTTGTTTTTTGTTAAGTTGCCTAATAATTATGCACAGTAATAGTCACCTGCACACACAGATATCCCCCTAAAATAGCTATAACTAAAAACAAACTAAAAACTACTTCCAAAAATATTCAGCTTTGATATTAATGAGTTTTTTGGGTTCATTGAGAACATGGTTGTTGTTCAATAATAAAATACAACTTGCCTAATAATTCTGCACTCCCTGTATATATATATATATATATATATATATATATATATATATATATATATATATATATATATATATATATATATATATATATATATATATATATATATATATATATAAAACTTACCTTAAAAGTTGACCTGCATGCAGTCAAACTCAACACAGGCAAAGTGAACCTCTAGTTCTGGACTGATTGATATCTCTGAAGGGCAGGCTTAGTACTACAAAATGAATTACTTTTAAAAACCTGAGATTTGGCTCACAGTGCTTTATATGCCATCACCTCAGAAATTATGTTTTAGGGTGACCCTTGGACAAAAGGTACAGCACTGTGGAATTTGTCGGTGCTTTATAAATATTAATAATAATAAGACAGTACAGTATATAATCGAGAAACTGGTATAAAGGGAAAGGAGAACCCTGCCTGTGAACCTAATATCTGATATGAGTATACAGCTAGATGGCTTACAATGTAAATAAGATTATAGGAAGTGAAACAAAGGGCAGCAGGGTTTACTTCAAATCTGCAACATTAAAAAAAAAAAAAAAAAAGCATGGTAAAGGGATAGGGAAAGGTTTTTTTTAATCTAGGTCACCTGGTGTTTAAGCTGTCACTGTACATGGGTGAGGGACCATGGGGACCAGAGGATAGAGTATGCTGTAGTGGTTATGGTGCCAGGAGTTCCCACACAACCCTTTCCCAATCTAAGTGGTAAAATCCATTTAGAACACTTTAACTTCTCATTTGGGGAACTCCAGGCACAAATCCCACCTACACTGACTATAGCTTCTAGAACACGTGGAAGCTCTATGGTTGAGCTAAGCCAGGCAATGCATGGCTTACCTCATTGGCAGAGAACGATCAGCTGATGCCCTCAGCCAATGAGCTAGCCCTGCTATGTAGGCTTAGCTCAGGAGAGCTAATGGAAGCTCTTAAGCAGGACGTTCGGGCTCTCCTGGCTACCAAGAGGAGGCAAGTAGCAGCAACTGGTTAATTCCAGGTAACAAGTCAAGCCATTCTACAACAGTTTGATTGGAGGGGACTTCCTGGCACCATAGCCACTACAGTGCACTATAAGCCTCACCTTTGAGCCTCACATCCAGTATGTTGCCAAATCCTGTAGATTCCAACTTAAAAACATAGCCCGCATCCGCCCCTTTTTTACAAAAGATGTTACCAAGGAGCTTGTCCATGCTCAAGTAATTTCCTGCATGGATTATTGTAACCCTCTCCTAATTGGTCTTGCCAAAAGTCATATTGCCCCGCTACAGTCTGTAATGAATTCTGCTGCCAGACTGATTTTCCTCTCTAGTCGGTCCTCTCACACCTCACCCCTCGGTCAGTCCTTACATTGGCTTCCTGTATCCTTCATGAGTCAATTCAAAGTGCTAACCCATACCTATAAAGCACTGAACAATTCTAGCCCCTCTTATATCTCTTCACAGATCCATGGGTATGCCCCTTCTCGGTCCCTTCGCTCTGCCCGTGACCTTCTCCTGTGCACTGCTCGCACCCGCACGGCCATCTCACTCTTGCAGAACTTCTCGCGGGCGGCTCCCTTCCTATGGAATAGCTTGCCTACCCCAATCAGACTCTCCCCTCGTCTTCAATCATTTAAGAAGTGCCTTAAAACCCATCTCTTTAGGAAAGCTTATGGCCTCCCGGAGTAACCTCTACCTCACATACTGGTCTCTTGCTCTCTCCTAAAGGGTGGCACTCTACGCTCTCCTCCAGCTCTGCTTCACTCCCACCTTATTTGATTATTTCTGTCCTAATGTGTTTTATACCCCACCTCCTATAGACTGTTATCTCGTTTGAGCAGGATCCTCTTCAACCTATTGTTCCTGTAAGTTTTCTTGTAACTGTCCTATTTATAGTTAAATACCCCTCTCATATTATTGTAAAGCGCTACGGAATCTGTTGGCACTATATAAATGGCGATAATAATAATAATAATAATGTTGTTTAAACATAAGTGAACCAACAGAGTGACAAAAGAGAGGCCATCCATTAGTTAAGGGTAGGTCAAATGAATCTGACTTCTGTCTAGGCTAGTCAGCAGTAATAACTGATGTATGAAGGAATCTTCCAGTCTGCCATCTTAAGGTCTGCAAGCCATATCCTGTCTTTTTAAAGCAAGATGTGTATGACAGATAGTCACTCTCTTTAAAACCACGCAATCCACTTCATGTAATGTAGAACCGAGTAAAATTTAGAGACATTTTGCATGTATTAGTGAGCAGTTTGTATGCTAAGTATGCTAAGATTTATAAAGGGCTGCCATCAGGGGGTGAAAACTATGACGGGTGTCACAGACCCGGCGGGCCCAGGGGTAGCGGCGAAACTACCGCCGCTGCAGCTGCACTGGGGCCCGTTTGCTAATGGGGTCCATCGGGTGGCCCAAGCATTTAGGGCTACCGATGGGCCCTATATCTTCAGGAACACGGTCAACGCTGTGGCCGTGTAATAGTGCGACCGGCCCCTTTAAAAAAAATGCAGCCCAAGTATTGCTGAGAGGAAGTGACGGCCGGTCACTTCCTCCCAGCTTACTCCGTGCTGGAGGAGAGACAGTCAGGCAGTGAAGAGGCCAACTCCCATCAGGCCCAGCCACACTCCTGCAACGAAAAGGTAAGAAACAGGAGGGTGGTTGAAAAAGTATGTGTGTGTCAGTCAGTATGTCAGTATGTACGTCAGCATGTATGTGTGTATGTATGTCAGTGTATATGTCTGTATGTATGTATGTCTGTATGTCAGTATGTGTAACAGAGCTCACTGTACCCCTGTTTGGGTACGTCCGCCAAGGACCGCTTCCTAGGTAGAACAGGGGACAAACCGCAGCACATCTGCTCACAGTCACCGTGGCTTGAATGAGGCCCTTGAACCGTTCCCTCCTGGAGCCGAATGGGGAATTCGTTTTAAACACCCCAAGGCACTGGACAAGACTCAGTCCTGGGAGCTCTAGTCCTTACAAGGACTTCCCCCATTGAATCATCCACACTGGAACAGTGATTAAAGAGTAGCCCTTTCCCCTCCCAGTAACCAGACGACACATAGTTCTGGGAGTACAAGCTGGAATACTTTATTGGCAGCCACAACTGGCCTTATATGCAGGCCCCATGCAAGGGGCACTCCCCCATGGACCTGAGAGTAGACTACAGTAAAAACATATCCCCGATTACATTGGCTCTCAGGGCCAGGACACTCCCACACAAAACAAAATAATCCCTCCCCTGTACCTGGGAGATAATTGAGTCAAGCACTGTATTAAACTCAATTATCTCCAGGCACAAAAAAACACACATTTCCCAAATACCCCAAAACCATGATAGCCCCGATCTGGGTGACCAACATATCCAATAATCACCCAGATCGGTTCAGGGGTTCGGGAATTTCCTGGAAGTCAAACTTTGACCGACCACATGCATAGTCCCATACCCAAAACAGTTCCAGAGAATCAGGGTTTGCGGTCGGTTTAGTTCGGTAGTTTAAAACAAACAAACTACTGAACATAGTCAAAGTTCTTACCCTGGAGCCTGTTTCCCTTGTTTTCACCGAACAGTGTCTTTATAAGTGTTGTAGAACCGAATTGCAGCCCCCCAGATGAACACTTAGAACACCACGGTGGAAATTGCTACAAAGTATCAATTAGGCTTAACAAGTTCCAGGGTGGTCTCCGGTTCGTGCGGCTGTTCAGTTCCCGAACCATATAGTCCAAATACACGAACAGCCACTTTTACATCACATTTTACAGAGTCCATAGTCTGTGGGCAGGAGGATGACAAGCAGGCTCCTCCAGGAACTCGTGGCAAACTCACTTGGAAAGGGGAATTTGTCAAAGTGTTTATGTATGTATGTATGTCTCTATGTATGTCAGTCTGTATGTATGTCTGTCTGCATGTGTGTCTGTATGTATGTCAATATGTATGACAGTATGTATGTCAGTATGTATGTCTGCATGTATGGCATTCTGTATGTATGTATGACTGTCTGTATGTTTGAATGTATATCTGTATGAATGTATGTGTGTGTGTGTGTGTGTGTGTGTCTGTATGTATGTCCTTATGCATTTGTGTGTCTCTCTGTCTGTATGTATGTGTCACTATGTATGTCTGTGTATCTGTATATGTGTGTATGTCTGTTACAGTATGTGTGTATCAGTATGTATGCCTATATGTGTGTATGTCTGTTTGATTAGGTGTGTCTGTTAGTATGAATGTGTTTGTGTCAGTATGTGTGTATCTTTGTGTGTGTGTATCTGTGTCCTTTTGTATCAGTGTGTGTGTTTGTGTCAGTGTGTGTATTCCTGTGGGTGGGATTTTGAGATGGGCCTTGGGGGTGGGCTTGGAGGTGGGCCCTGGGGGCTGACTTGGATGCTGTGTTAGGGGCCCCAAATCCCTTTGTTTATGAACCCTAGTCACACCTCCCTGCATGTGACTTGCACAGCCTTCCATAAACACGTCCTGTAAAGAGAGCCCTATATAGGCTTTCTTTATTGCAAGTTCTGTTTAATTAAGATTTTCTTATCCCCTGCTATGTTAATAGCTTGCTAGACCCTGCAAGAGCCTCCTGTATGTGATTAAAGTTCAATTTATAGGTAAATTACATCTGTTTGAAAGTGAAACCAGTTTTTTTTTTCATGCAGGCTCTGTCAATCATAGCCAGGGGAGGTGTGGCCAGGGCCGGATTAACATAGGGGCTGATGGAGCTACAGCTCCAGGCCCATGGAATAGACCCATTGATTTTTTTTTTATTTATTTTTTTTTAACACACTACTCTTAGGGATTCCACCTGGCTTTTATTTTATTGGCACAGCCAGTATTTGAGGCTGCCTGGCTGGTGTCAATATTGCAGTGATACTGGCAATACAAATGCTGGTATTTTTCTCAATATAAACAAGAGATTATTATGCAATACCAGCACTGGCCAGTAGAGGTCGATGTGTGTGGAGAGAGGCAGGGATAGGAAGTTCCTGCATATCCCTCCCTGCCTATCTATACTCACTGATCTGCAGGGGTGCAGCTACAGAGAGTCCAGACAACAACTCCCACCCTGCAGAGACAGCCTACAGCTCAGGGAAGTAAGGGATAGGGGGAAAGGCTGCAAGGAAACATACACTGAGGCACTAAGGGACACTGGGAGACATTAGGGCAGACACTAAGGGACATTGGGAGACATTATGACACAGACACATGGGGACACAGTGTCCCCATGTCTCTCAGTGTCCCCATGTCTCCCAGCCAGTGTCCCTGGTGTCTCAGTGTCCCCTAGTCTCCCAGTGCTCCCAGGCTTCCAGTGTCTGTCTTACGTCCCCATGTCTCCCAGCCAGTGTCCCAGGTGTTTCAGTGACCCCTAGTCTCCCAGTGCCCAGAGTCTGACAGTGTCTCACTGTCCCCATGTCTCCTAGTGCGTCCATGTCTCCCAGTGCCTCAAGTGTCTCAATGTCCCCATGTCTCCAAGCTAGTGTCCCTAGTGTCTGTGGCCCTGGTGTCTCAGTGTCCCCATGTCTCCCAGTGCCCCCATGTCTCAATGTCCCCATGTCCCCCAACCAGTGTCTCTAGTGTCTGTGTCCCCATGTCTTCAAGTGTCCCCTATTTTCCCAGTGTCCCCATGTGTCCCAGCCAGAGTTCCCTAGTCTCCCCAGTGTCACTGGTGTCTCCGTGTCCCTAGGTCTCCCCGTGTCCCCAGGTCTCCCCGGGACCTCGAGTAATCGACACATGGGGGCACTGGGAGGAATCCATCTATACAGCAGAATCAAACTAAGTAGTTTTTGTGTGATTTTACCGCATTTTCTCTTATGTCACTCCTTGTGATTTACATCATGTGAAGTCCTCCATACATATTTAACTATGCAAATTAGCAAGGCCGGAATGTTTTTTCCAAGAAAGGTGACAACCCTAACTACTTTTCACATACTCTTACTTAAGTATGGAAACTTAAGAGGGATGTATGGGAACAAAACTTGTGTGGACTGGTTGACAATGAATATAGTTAAAGGGACACTATAGTCACCAGAACAACTACAGCTTATTGAATTTGTTCTGGTGAGTAGAATCATTACCGTCAGACTTTTTGCTGTAAGCACTGTCTTTTCAGAGAAAATGCAGTGTTTACATTACAGCCTAGTGATAACTTCACTGGCCACTCCTCAGATGGCTGTTAGAGATCCTTCCTGGGTCATGGCTGCCTAAAATGCATCCAAACATCCAGTGTCTCCTCCCTCTGCATGCAGACACTGAACTTTCCTCATAGAGATTCATTGATTCAATTCATCTCTATGAGGAGATGCTGATTGGCCAGGGCTGTGTTTGAATCATGCTGGCTCTGCCCCTGATCTGCCTCTTTGTCAGTCTCAGCCAATCCTATGGGGAAGCACTGTGATTGGATCAGGCCACCACTTCTAATGATGTCAGCAGACTGCTTGTTTTTCTGAGTCTAACAGCATGCAGAGTTACCACTTCAGGCTTGAATACAGTAAGATTTTGCTATATTTATGGAGGCATGAGGGGCCCAGGGGGGCTAGATGGTGGTGTTAACACTATAGAGTCATGAATTCATGTTTGTGTTCCCGACCCTATAGTGATCCTTTAAGGTAATGCTGACTTTGGTCTCTCTAACACTGTGGCATGTTCCCTTTCTTCTACACTCACTATATAGTGGACCAGTGAGTGCTAGGGGACAGTCCTTAGAAAGCATTGAGCGAGCGCATCATTAGATGCATTTATGCCAAGCTCAGGGTGCTGTCTGCATAGTATGCCCTTAGTTGGCCAGCTGCATGATTGGCAGGCAGCCTGACATGCATTCATGCCAGGCTGGCCTTCTAATTCTTTGGGCAGACATGTCCTCTTTTTGGGCATGTTCGCCCCTTTTGGCAGGTTACGTGATTTGTGTCAGTGGCACACCCTTCTCCGTGCCCATTGACTTCCCGCTTCACTGGACACTGCTGTTAGGGGTTATGGATTTACTTGAAAGATGAAAACATAAATTAGTGAGAGATTAGCCTGGGGTATGTGTTTTCTTATAGCTGCTGTTTTCTTTCTCTCCAGCACCATCTCCATCAGATACATGACGCTTGGGAGTGTTTTACTGTTTTTGGTCGATATGGTTCTGTAATTAGGCCCGTCATAATTGTCAGCACCAGGCCCACTGGGCTCTTAATCTGGCCCTGGGTGTGGCTAGGGCTGCATAAACAGAAACAAAGTGATTTAACTCCTAAATGGCAGGGAATTGAGCAGTGAAATTGCAGGGGAATGATCTATACACTAAAACTGCTTTATTTAGCTAAAGTAATTTAGGTGACTATAGTGTTCCTTTAAACAAGCTTACATTCTAAAGGGAGTGGGGTAAAATGAAATGCAATGGGGAGATGGTATAAATTAATTTAGATCCTAGACATATGAGACGTTTAACAGTCAGGACTGATAATTAACCTATTTTGAGCTCTTTTTATTTAAAGGACCACTCTAGGCACCCAGACCACTTCAGCTTAATGAGGTGGTCTGGGTGCCAGGTCCCTCTAGGATTAACCCTTTTTTTTTATAAACATAGCAGTTTCAGAGAAACTGCTATGTTTATACTGAGGGTTAATCCAGCCTCCAAAACTTCTAGTGGCTGTCTCACTGACAGCCGCTAGAGGCGCTTGCGTGCTTCTCACTGTGAAAATCACAGTAAGAGCACGCAAGCGTCCATAGGAAAGCATTGTAAATGCTTTCCTATGCGACCGGCTGAATGCGAGCGCGGCTCCTGCCGCGCATGTGCATTCAGCCGATGACGTCGCAAGGAAGAAGGAGAGGAGGAGGAAAGCTCCCTGCCCGGCGCTGGAGAAAGAGGTAAGCTTAACCCTTTCCTCCCCCCAGAGCCCGGCGGGAGTGGGTCCCTGAGGATGGGGGCACCCTCAGGGCACTCTAGTGCCAGGAAAACGAGTATGTTTTCCTGGCACTAGAGTGGTCCTTTAATTGAACTCAATGTGCAAAAACTATCATGAGTAAAAATGTTTGGGGAATAAATTTGTCCCATTTCTAACATGTTTTTCACATTGAATGTTGTATTATAAGGTATACATATAGGATATTAAAATAAAGCCATTTATGTATTTTAAAAACAATCTATAGTATTATATATGGGGACATTTAAAGAGAAAGCCTCAAATTATGGTTGAACAAACACATACTGCAAATTCTAGGTTTTGTTTTGGTTCTGAACTTGGACAAGTTTCTAAAGGGGTGAAATTGAATCCTGAATCTTATGGAAAGCCAATATAAGACTGACTGCAACATTCATTATGAACTGTAAAGGGGCGAGGAGGGAATGTGTAAGACTAATGAAAAGTGGTTTGTAGAAGTCAAAATGGGGAATGATTGTTGTATGAATTGGCACCTTAGCTGCATCCAACATTAGGAGATAAGAGTTTGAGACAGGTGTGCAGTTGACATAAATGCACTCCACGCTACCCTACGGTTGCCCACCTTAGGGTCTCCCCGAGGCAGGCGGCTGTGCGCTAAGGAAGATTGGGCGCCTGCTTTAAAAAAAAAAAGAAAAAAATTCTTTATTTTGTTGTGCATAGTTATGCAATCAAGGATTTAACAACATATCAAACAAGCAAATGCATCAAGAAGAATTGCATATGTAGTATAGGACATGTCAAGGGGCTTGTACATTTTATTGGTGGAGCATCATAAGTGGAACAATCATGTCTATATATGCAGTGAAATAAGTGCTTAGGAACAGAGGGCTTATAAAAGACATGAATATTAATAAAGCAAGCCAGATAACTTATCATGCGTATGAAAATATTCTTAACTACTAAAAGGAGTAGAGACATCATGAGCACAATTCTATCTGGGATTAGGCACCTGCTTACTCGGACGGCAGGTGTCTACTCTGTAATCCTGTCATCTTCCTGCTCTTCTAGCACTGCTCACACGCACACTCTGCGGTGATGCCAGGAGATGGGATATGGAGTCACTCTGTTACCGGCATCACTAAATGGCTCGTGAGGGAGCAGTGCAGGAAGATGACAAGATCACAACACCCCCACTGGACTCCAGGGAAAGGATTCACTTTAGCTCTTCCAAAAGTAGGGAGGCTGGGAAAACATGAATTAAAAAAAATAACAATAATAATTTATGAGTGTGTGAGAGAATGTGTATAAGTGTGTCAGTATCAGTGTGTGTCTATGTTTGTGTTCTGTCAGTGTGTGAGTCAGTGAGTGTTTGTGTCTTTCAGTGTGAGTCAAATAGTGAGTGGGTCTCTGCCAGTGAGTGTTTTTGTATCAGTGAACGTGTGTGTGTCTGAAAGTGTGTATCTGTCAGTGAGAGTGGCTGTCAGTGAATGTGTGTTTGTCTTTGAGTGTGTGTGTGTCTGTGAGTGTGTGTGTGTCTGTGAGTGTGTGTGTGTCAGTGAATGCGAGAGGACCTGTCAGTGTGTGTATCTGTCAGTTTGTGTATGTTACTGACAGTGTATGTCTGTGTGTGTGTGTGTCTGTCAGTGAATGTGTATTTGTCAGTGTGTGTTTGTCAGTAAGTGTGTGTCTGTCACTGAGTCTGCATGTATCTGTCAGTAAGTGTATGTATATCAGTGTGTATCTGAGAGCGAATGTGTGTTTCAGCGTGCGTCTGACAGTGAAAATGCGTGTGCCTGTCAGTGACCGTTTGTGTTAGCTAAACAGTGTGTGTGCCAATGACCATGCGTCTGTCAGCGAGTGTATGTGTATCAGTGAGAGCATGTGTCTGTCAGTTTAAGCGTGTGTTAAACAGTGGGTGCAAAGGAGAGCATATATGGACCAGTAAGAGTGAGTAAAATGTTTCATTAAAAAATAGTTTCAATCAAGTCATGTAATTATGCATATATGTATGTTTGTATATATGTATGTGCAAACACACAATAAATGTACAGATGCATGTATTATTAATAATTGTGTATTATACTAAAGTGTATATAAAACAATTGTATATTAAAGAGCATTAAATTCCATCTCTACATTGTGCGAGCAGAAATGCTAGCAAATGTATAGATTTTAATTTCAAACTTTTAAAAAATATGGTCAATCGTGTACCTGTCAATGAAATCTTCAATAGTAGACATGTGTACCAGTGGCACACAGGGTCTCATGCCATAGATTGAGTGAATGGTGGTTCTTTTGCTCCCTGTCACTTTGCTACTCCCTCAACAAGCGCTTGTTGGGGGAGTGTGGGATGCACTGACACCAGTGTGCTGACAGTGAAGCCAGAATGTTAGCAACAGCATGGACGGAGTATTGCCATACTTAGGGAAGTAACCCCAAACAGGGCCAATTACTCCACTCTCATACTCAGCCACACCCCTTATACAAACACATCCAGCCAGCCACACACACACAAACACACTCTGTCAGCTCTACACATACATATCACACTAAGCCAACCAACACAATCACACTCAGACAAACTCCACACAGAATCACAGTTCGCCAACCAACACACAGTCTCACTCAGCCACCACACACATGCCACGTAGGTATATTGCTGACGTGGAGCAAGGAGGGGTGATTAGGGGGGCACTTCTTTGATTCTTTTGCCGGGCCCTGTGATTTCTAGTTATGCCCCTGCATGGAACCCTAAAATTAAAATCATGTGCAGCCCACTAAGCACCCATGTAGGAAACAATGCTCCATTTACAATAATGGTAAGAGCAAGCAAGATTTATCTGAAGGAGTTGTGCCCTTTTCTCCTAGTTGATACGTGTTTGTCCCCAAGAAGCTTATAATACAGCCATATAAGCAGGATATGCACTGAGGATAATAATTAACTAAGGATTAATTAAACAACCATGTTATATCCTGCCTCTGCATCTGGATCAATATCTCTCTCCAGTGCCCTAAACAATGTATAAACAAATGTTAAGAGTAGGGTGTCGTTGCATTTGTGGGCAACTGGGTGAGGTAAAAAAATAAACAAACATCCAAAGCGATACATACAATTAAATTCAGGTAGCTTGAATGCAGGCAAGTCTGATAATTTCTCTCAAAATTCCTCAAGAAGTGACTAACCAATAGCTTATAGACATGCTAGGAGCCAAGGATTTCTCTAATTAAGGTAGCAGGGGAATTCATCTCACCCTGTCTGGGGAATTTATACAGGAGTAAGAAAGGTGGAAAAGTTTTCTTGGTGCACTGATTACAAAATAATACACAACCAGTTTTATTTGGATAAAAAGTACTAAATCTAGATTGTAGGAATAGGAGTCTCAACTTCTCCTGTGTTTGTTTGTCAAATTTTGTATTATCGCAGATAATATTGTACCTTATATGTATCTTTTTCCTTGTACCAATTGTACCCATGTACAGCACCACATATTATGTTGGTGCTTTATAAATAAAGTGTAATGCTAATAAATGTTAAATATTAATAAATATTAGTTTCCATTGTGATTACTGATTACTAATTTAGCGCTTTGCTTCTGAATAGCACCTGTTTTGCTTTTATAAATCTCACCTGAGCCTTTAAAGGGGCACTACAGCCACTAGAACTACTACAGCTTAATGTAGTGGTGCTGGTGTCTATAGTCTGTCCCTGCATGCTTTTCAATGTAAACATTGCCTTTTCAGAGAAAATGCAGCTTTTACATTGCTCCCTGGTATCACCTTTAGTGGCCGTCACTCTTCCTCTTCTACCTATCTCAGTGCTTCACACTGGCGTTCAGCATCTCCACGCTCTGCACAGAGGCGCTGAACATTCCCCTTAGAGATGAGTTGGATCTCTTATGAGGAGATGGTGATGGTGGTGCAGCGTGGTGGATTGACTGAGATCATCAAGATTGATAACCTCAGCCAAGGAGGAGGGAGCAGGCAGCCCAGCCGCAGTGAGACCAGCATGGTGTGGAAGAAAAGTTTTAAAAACTGTTCGAAAACTAGGGGCGCTGGAGAGCTAAATAGTTCGTTTAACACTATAGTGTTAGGAATACATTTGCATTCTCTACACTATAATGTTCCTTTAAGATATTGGAGACAGGTTCATTTATCTAGGCTTGATTAGAGGAAACCAGCACTCAGTATAGCCAGAAGACTTTCTCTTATAGTCATGGTAAAAGCAAATCTTCTTTGAAGCGGGTAGATCAATAACTGGGATTTTTTGTTGAAAGGTGCAGAAAAGGTCCACTAAGATTTCTGGCATTTCTCCATTTGAGAAAACCAATACTCCATATGTATATATATTTGGATATTATATATGATATGGACTGTAACCGCACAGGTGAAAGTAAATGTACCAGTATGAAAAAAGGAAATAAAATAAAATGATTATTAGTATAAATGGTTAAAAATCAATCTCTATGAGTCGTAATGTTATTCACTTCACCTGTCAGTGGTTTTAATGTTGTGACTGATCAGTGTACAGGTGATACTCGAAAAATTTGAATATCGTGCAAAAGTTCGTTTATTTCAGTAATGCAACGTAAAAGGGGAAACTAATATATGAGATAAATGCATTACATGCAAAGCAAGATAGTTCAAGCTGTGATTTGTCATAAGTGAAATGATTATGGCTTACAGCTCATGAAAACCCCAAAGCCACAATCTCAATAAATTAGAATATTGTGAAAAGGTGCAATATTCTAGGCTCACAGTGTCCCACTCTAATCAGCTAAGTAAGCCATAACACCTGCAAAGGTTTTCTGAGTCTTTAAATGGTCTCTGTCTGGTTCAGTAGGAATCACAATCATGGGGAAGACTGCTGACCTGACAGTTGCGCAGAAAACCATAATTGACACCCTCCATAAGGAGGGAAAGCCTCAAAAGGTAATTGCGAAGGAAGTTGGATGTTCCCAAAGTGCTGTATCAAAGCACATTAATAGAAAGTTACGTAGAAGGGAAAAGTGTGGAAGAAAAAGGTGCACAAGCAGCAGGGATGACCGCAGCCTGGAGAGGATTGTCAGGAAAAGGCCATTCAAAAGTGTTGGGGACTTTCACAAGGAGTGGACTGAGGCTGGAGTCAGTTCATCAAGAGCCACCACACACAGACAGATCCTGGACATGGGCTTCAGATGTCGTATTCTTCTTTTCAAGCTGCTCCTGAACAACAAACAACGTCAGAAGTGTCTTACCTGGGCTAAAGAAAAACAGACCTGGTCTGTTGCTCAGTGGTCCAAAGTCCTCTTTTCTGATGAGAGCAACTTTTGCATCTCATTTGAAAACCAAGGACCCAGAGTCTGGAGGAAGAATGGAGAGGCACACACTGCAAGATACAAGTCCAGTGTGAAGTTTCTACAGTATGTGTTGATTTGGGGAGCCATGTCACCTGCTGGTGTTGGTCCACTGTGCTTCATTAAGTCCAGGGTCAACGCAGCCGTCTACCAGGAGATTTTGGAGCAATTCATGCTTCCTTCCGCAGACGAGCTTTATGGGGATGCTGACTTCAATTTTCAGCAGGACTTGGCACCACACTGCCAAAAGCACCAAAGCCTGGTTCAATGACCGTGGGATTACTGTGCTTGATTGGCCAGCAAACTTGCCTGACCTGAACCCCATAGAGAATCTATGGGGCATTGCCAAGAGAAAGATGAGAGACATGAGACCGAACAATGCAGAAGAGCTGAAGGCCGCTATTGAAGAATACTGGTCTTCCATAACACCTCAGCAGTGCCACAGGCTGATAGCTTCCATGCAATGCCGCATTGAGGCAGTAATTGCTGCAAGAGGGACCCAAACCAAGTACTGAGTCCATATGCATGCTTATACTTTTTAGAGGTCTGATATTGTTCTATGTACACTCCTTGTTTTATTGATTGCATGTAATTTTCTAATTTACTGAGAATGTGGATTTGGGGTTTTCATGAGCTGTAAGCCATAATCATCGCACTTATGACATATCACGGCTTGAACTATCTTGCTTTGCATGTAATGCATTTATCTCATATATTAGTTTCCCCTTTTATGTTGAATTACTGAAATAAATTAACTTTTACACGATATTTAAATTTTTGAGCATCACCTGTATACTCTTATTTCAGGCTTGGCTGGTAGATGTATCTTTTTGTACAACCTTTACTCAGACTCTTATTCAGACTATCGTAGAGATTGATTTTAAACCATTTATACTAAAAGTTATGGTTCATTCTCAATATTCTCTATATGGTTCATTCTCTATATTTAGTGCTGGACGCTTTCCTCTTTACTTTTTCATAAGCAGTGTTTGAGTTTGCTCTCATGCATGTGTGAGAGTGCAGCAGTGTTATTGGCTCTTAGCAGATGAAACGCCAGGAGCAGAAGAGGTTGCACAGAACCTGTGAGATGCAGGTTCAGGTAAGTAAAACCTACCCTACCCCTGCACCAAAAGGCCATCACAAGTGAAGCAGTCACCATCAAAGGTAGTTGCAATATATGCAAAGATCCCAAAGGGTGACAGAGTCCCATTAAATATAGGATTCTACAGAAAACAATAAAATACTAGATTGTTTACCTTGAAACATTTATGACTAAATTTCAAACTTAGATATTTCTTGTGCCCAAAAAATCATGTAATTATTAAAGGGATACTATAAGTGCCAGGAATACAAAGCTGTATTACTGGCACTATAGCTCCTTCCCCTCTCCCCCGCTCCTTTATTTACTTACTTTACCCCAGCACTGATGTCTCTCAGCTCAGGGTTCTGGTTCCGACCTTCTTTGACGTCTCGTGACAAGTGGGCGCTAATGCACATGCGCAAACAATGCTGGGCGCGCATTAGACCTTCCCATAGGAAATCATTGAATATATGCTTTCTTATGGGGGGAAATCTGACCCTGGATGTCCTCATGCAGAGCGTGAGGACGTCCAGCATCAGTTACTGGACCAAAGATCTGATTGGATGCAGGAAGCACCTCCAGTGGCGGTCTGGGAGACAGCCACTGGAGGCAGACTTAGTGCTACCTCCAATGAGCTGAAGTGGTCTGGGTGCCTATAGTGTCCCTTTAAGCAGAGAAATGCTAATCTTAAAATATATACATGTATGTGCATTGTTAATTTAACATATGAACAATAAATATTATAATTATTTCATAAGCACAAAGAAATACATTTAAAAAAAAAATGGTACTATCACAAACCAAGTTGACATTTCATTAAAGACATTGCAGTTTGTTTTGTGTGAGTAGAAGGATGCCCTGTCTTGAAACCCTGTAATCTCTTCATCAAATAAGATCGAATTTAAAGAGTTTCAATTTTCCTAGAGATTTGTCCAATTCAACCAGCATGCCAAATAGATCTATATCACAAAAACTGACCTTACAAATACAATGTGTGCACTTTGTTGCTTGTTTGGATTATATACTCAGAATTGTAAAAAAAATAAAAAATATCTGAGTGGTAAAATTGAGGCTAAAATATCTAAGCTATCTCTATACAAGTACACAAAAAATAAGGTATAAATGTTATACCAAACAAGTGGAGCGCTATGAACAGTAGAGGGATTCACTCACCCCTTTAGTACAGTGACAGTCTTGAAAAACTTGAATGTACATATAAAAGGGAACAAGAAAACAAGAAATATAGTGCAGACAGTTTCCCAAAGTAGACAATTGATGGTAATAAATGACTGAAACCACTCACATGGACAGGAGACTATGTAATATTGGCTCCGTAAAAAGATCATTTATGCTCTTTGGGCAGCAAACACCCCTTTATCCCAGGCAGTATCCCTCCAGGAATATACGAGAAAGAAAGCAGAAAAGCAACTGTGTAGAATAGCACACACTATATTAATATCAAAAGTGTAAATAGTTGTGCTCACCTTCTCCAGAGCCCTGAAATCCCAGCTCTGAGATTGATAAACAATGTGCTATTTTAGGGGGGAATAGCACTCTCCCCAAGGGAGTTCCTGACGGCTAGAAAGGACTTTGGACTAAAGTATAAAATAATAATATATAAATTTATTGACAGTGCAGTAAAAACAAGATAAATATGTACTAGAAAGTAAAAAATCTAATTAAAGTCCAATTAAAAGTCCAGAATAATCAGCTAAACGCGTTTCACTCTATGAGCTTCCTCAGTAGCTGTATGGTAGCCTCAGGAATCCTTCTTCTTTTTAAATGTTTGAAAGTCCTTGTAGGTCCTCCTCTTGGAGTCACATGGTGTGTAATTAGTCAATCATCCAAACAGGTTTCATCCTACATTATGTGCTGGGAAAAAAACATCTGTGGTGGAAAGGTTCTCATTTGCTGACAGCATTGTCAATCACCAATAGTGTTTAATTACATGATGTTCATTGATGGTAACATAATTTGAATGTCCAATAGTATGAATGGTTGGCGGAAGTGGCATCACTGGATAATTCCGCCCGCCACCTCCATCCTCCATTACTGACAGTAGATAGCAATTTTAAATAAATAATAAATGTATAAAAATAATAATGTATAAAAATACTAATAAAAGAATACTGGTAAAAAATAATAATGTGATTGATAAATTGGTGCAAAGAGAAATGGTCATAGTGACATTATAGCAAAAAAGCTATGTGTCAGTCCCAAGACTCCTCCCAACCTGCATATGTGTCTAATATGGGACTGACACATAGCTTTTTTGCTATAATGTCACTATGACCATTTCTCTTTGCACCAATTTATCAATCACATTATTATTTTTTACCAGTATTCTTTTATTAGTATTTTTATACATTATTATTTTTATACATTTATTATTTATTTAAAATTGCTATCTACTGTCAGTAATGGAGGATGGAGGTGGCGGGCGGAATTATCCAGTGATGCCACTTCCGCCAACCATTCATACTATTGGACATTCAAATTATGTTACCATCAATGAACATCATGTAATTAAACACTATTGGTGATTGACAATGCTGTCAGCAAATGAGAACCTTTCCACCACAGATGTTTTTTTCCCAGCACATAATGTAGGATGAAACCTGTTTGGATGATTGACTAATTACACACCATGTGACTCCAAGAGGAGGACCTACAAGGGATACTGCCTGGGATAAAGAGGTGTTTGCTGCCCAAAGAGCATAAATGATCCTTTTACGGAGCCAATATTACATAGGCTCCTGTCCATGTGAGTGGTTTCAGTCATTTATTACCATCAATTGTCTATTTTGGGAAACTGTCTGCACTATATTTCTTGTTTTCTTGTTCCCTTTTATATGTACATTCAAGTTTTTCAAGACTGTCACTGTACTAAAGAGGTGAGTGAATCCCTCTACTGTTCAAAGCGCTCCACTTGTTTGGTATAACATTTATACCTTATTTTTTGTGTATTTGTCTTTTATTGTGGGTAAGGGGTATTCCACTTTTAGTGTTGAGCAGCTTTTACTTTTCGGGCACTGTAAAGTAACACTCTCTATCTCTTTTTAGAGAGAGTTTTTTTATATTGATTATGTCTATACAAGGTTAAGCTATATTTTAAACATCAGCTATTTTAGCCTCAGTTTTGCCATTCAGATTTTAACTTACTACAATTCAGAGCTTAGTGAATAACTCTGCAAGTCATACTCACATTAGCGAGAGAACAACCTAACAATATAGATAGATCTTTGTAAGTAAATTCAGAATTGCCTCTCCCAAACAGATCTAAAGTATTGCCAAAAGCAAAGGAAATTTAGGAAGGGATTTATATGATATTTGACTATGTGAGATTCCATGCCTGTGTGGAAAATGTGTGTGTACCTGTGTCTGTGTGTGTGTACATGTGTGTTGGTTTGTGTGTGTGTACATGTGAGTGTGTGCACCTGTGTGTCTGTGATCCTGATTGTGCATGTGTGTGAGTGGCAATGTGTACATCCCAGCATTCCAACGACAACACTGCACACAAATAAACCTCTGCATTCCAACGACAACACTGCACACAAATATACCTCTGCATTCCAATGCCAACACTGCACACAAATATAACCCTGCATTCCAACGCCAACACTGCACACAAATACACCTATGCATTCCAACACAGTTATATATATATAGTTTTGATCATCAAAGGATTAGTATATTAAAAAATAGTTTTGAGGTGATAGCAGTCCACTGGGTTTCTGCTATATGATAGAACCATAAGCCATTGTGTACGGGATAGAATGGAACACTGTTGCAATAAAGAAGTTTTATTTTTGTGAATTATTTAAGTTATTCACTAACATGGCAACATTTCAGCTAAAACAATCAATAAGGAAACATTTTCCAATTTAGGTGTAGTTACACCTTTGGCTATTGTAGCCTTAAAGGGAATCTCCAGTGCCAGGAAAACAATCCGTTTTCCTGGCACTGGAGGGTCCGTCTCCCTCCCACCAATCCCCAGTTACTGAAGGGGTGAAAACCCCTTCAGTCACTTACCTGAGGCAGCGGCGATGTCCCTCGCCGCTGTCTCCTCCTCCGTGCAGCTCCTCCTCTACACTGCGTCTGCCGGTGGGCGAGACTGATCCCGCCCACCGGCCGAGGAGACCTAATGCGCATGCGCGGCAATGCCGCGCATGCGCATTAGCGCTCCCCATAGTAGAGCATTGAAAAATAATTTCAATGCTTTCCTATGGGGAAATGAGCGACGCTGGAGGTCCTCACACAGCGTGAGGACGTCCAGCGACGCTCTAGCACAGGTTTCCTGTGCTATGAAGGAGGAAGTGACCTCTAGTGGCTGTCTAGTAGAAAAAAACTGCAATAATTACACTTGCAGGGTTAGGAGTAGTGGGAGTTGGCACCCAGACCACTCCAATGGGCAGAAGTGGTCTGGGTGCCTGGAGTGTCCCTTTAAATATGCAATTCAGTTGTCAATTTACTACAATTATGCGTTTTGTGATTGTGAATAAATAAATTAACAATAAATTAATCATGCACTACTAAGCCTCTTAACATTTGAAATATTGTATTAACCCCTTAAGACCGGAGGGCGTACTATTACGTCCTTTTAAAAGCGGCTCTAAACGCCGCCGGACGTAATAGTACGCCCTCCGGTTTTTAGTAACTTACCCGGTCGCTGGCGGTCCCACGCCGGCGATCGCGGTTCGGGGGACTCCCAGGGAGCCCCCCGCGGCACGTCCGCCCTCCAGGAGCCCTCCCGGCCATGTGAGAGTGAGGTCCTTGCGAGGACCTCACAATCACATGGCCGGTATAGCTGCCTGCTGCATTGCCAGCAGGGGGACCAACTGTAATGACAGTTGGTCCCCCTGCTGGCTGAAAATCAAATAAAAATGTTTTAAAACAGTGTAAAAATAAATAAATTATATACTTAGATCATATATATATATTATATATATATGATCTAAGTATATATATACACATATACACACATACACATACACCGTCTAGGTGTATTTTAATATTAATATATATATAATTATATATATATATTAATATCAAATTACACGTAGACTGATACTGATTAAATATATATATAATTATTGTTATATATATATTTATAAATAATATAAAAAAAATTAATATGTAAATACGTAAAAAAATTAAATAAAAAAAATAATTAAAAATAAAATATTAAAAAATATATAGATGTGTTTTATTTCGTTCTAACTGTATTCTGATATTAATATATATATATTTATATCAAAATACACTTATAACGAAATAATATATATCTATATACATAAATATATACGTATATATCACTATATATATACCTATATATAAATAAAAATATTAAAAAAAAAATATATATATATATACGTATATATACACATATGTATATATATACATATATTAATTCTACACATATATTTATGTAATAATTTTACATAATTAGGTATCCTAATTAATTACAATTAGCGGGACCTGCCTGACCACCCATGCCGAAAGTATAGGGAATTTAATTTGCTAGCACTATATTTAACCCTATAACTTTCCAAGACACCATAAAACCTGTACATGGGGGGTACTGTTTTACTCGGGAGACTTCGCTGAACACAAATATTAGTGTTTCAAAACAGTAAAATGTATTACAACCATGATATCGCCAGTAAAAGTGACGGTTTTTGCATTTTTCACGCACAAACAGCACTTACAGGGACGATATTATTGCTGCAATACTTTTTACTGTTTTGAAACACAAATATTTGTGTTCAGCGAAGTCTCCTGAGTACAACAGTACCCCTCATGTACAGGTTTTATGGTGTTTTCAAAAATTACAGCGTCAAATATAAGGCTTGTGTTTAATTTTTTTCACATTAAAATTCGCCAGATTGCTTACGTTGCCTTTATGACCCTATGGTAGCCCAAGAATGAAAAATACCCCTATGATGGCATACCATTTGCAATAGTAGACAACCAAAGGTATTGCAAATGGGGTATGTCCAGTCTTTTTTAGTAGCCACTTAGTCCCAAACACTGGCCAAAATTGGCGTTTTTTGCATTTTTCACACACAAACAAATACAAACGCTAACTTTGGCCAGTGTTTGTGACCAAATGGCTACTAAAAAAGACTGGACATCGCTTATTTGCAATACCTTGGGTCGTCTACTATTGCAAATGGTATGCCATTATGGGTGTAAATGTATTTCCTGGGCTACTATACAGTCTCAAAGGCAACGTAACCAATCTGGCGAATTTCAATTTCAAATGTAACACGCTATATTTGACCCTGTAACTTCCCAAAACACCATAAAACCTGTACATAGGGGGTACTGTTTTACACGTGAGACTTTGCTGAATACAAATATGTGTATTTTATTGCAGTAAAAGCAAACAGTATTATGACATTGACAGTTAAAATGTCATGAAGAACAAAAAAAATCAAAAAAATCTTATTTTCTCCCATTTTTTTCATATTAAATTATGTTTCATAGCTAAATATTTGATATTAAATGAAAGCCCTGTTTCCCCTGAATAAAATGATATATAATAAGGGGGGGTGAATTTAATATGAAAGAGGTGAATTACGGTTGGACAGACATATAGCGCAAATGCCAGGTTTTGTTTACGTTTTGTTTCGTTCACAACTTGTACATTTGGCTGCGGTGTTAAGGGGTTAAAAAAAATTACCATACAAAACAGTGACATGACCTAAACTTTGTACAGTATAAGCAACAACAGAAGATCCCAGGTCCCTAGTACTGGAGTGGAGCTTGTACACAGGCTCTGGGTCTCTGCCCACACGTGACGTCACTGGGACGGATTCGCCATATTTGGAAAGGGCTGAGCCCAAAGGAAAGCTCCAACTGTGAGAATCAGACGTGTCTGTCAAAACATCAGTAACAGGGTTTATCCACTAAACAGCGACTTGTAATGAATATAAAACAAAAAAACAAAAACAAATTCTGGGCTTAAAATATCCAAGATTTGCCGATTGTATTCTTTCAAATCATCTATATATATATATATATATATGTTTGTGTGCTTGTTAATATTTAATGAATAAATCTCATTGAATAAAAAAAACAAAAAAAAAAAACACATTTAATTAATTTCACTTTATCATACCCTTAGAGCGCCGTGTGTAATTCCCAGGTGACATTTATCCTGGATTTAGCCCATGTTTTCACCCGCCCCATGTATTGATTAGTGAAAGCCACATCCAAACTGTGGGCAAACTGCCCACAAACAACATGGCCGCCGCATGCTCCTCCACTGCGTTATTACAATAACACCTCGGCTTTTTTTTCTGCGTGAATGGGGAGTAATAAACATTTTTTTCCCCATTAAAAAAAAACAAATCAGCGTCTCCCCTGCAATCACACAGTGTACCCCTACATCATACAGTCTATAGCTGGCCGCCCCCCCGTCAGGTTGCCCCGCCCACATCTCGCGGGATCGGCCGAGGTTTCCGGTGTTGTGAATGTCTCCCCACCGTGGAACATGGCGGCCAGCACCCGCGGCCGCTCCTTCCGGCACCTCAGGATACGAGGTAAGCCCGGCCCCGCGGTGTCTTTGTAGATATGGGCCTGGAGTGAGGAGGGCTGTCCAGGGCCGGCCCGGGGGTGCTGAAGGGGGATTCTGTAACATGGAGGAGGCAGACAGCCACCTGGTTTATATACACCGGGGCCGCAGCCATCCTCGGGGGAGGGAGAGAGACACAATGCTGCCGGCTGGGGGTCCCTGTCTGCTGTCAGATCGGGCGGGTCTGGTATCAAACTGAAGGCAGCCATTTCTGAGTGCTGGCACTCCATCTGTGTGTGCACTACCTCTCCTAGCATGCTCAGGCAGCCTTCTTCTAACACTCTACACCGGGTGCCTCTTGCTGAGCATTGTGGGGAATGTAGTCCACGTCAGCTGCAGTGCCAGAGCTATCCTGGCAGTGGATGCTGTGCCCTTGGTGACTGACGGCCACCCCCTCTCACTGATTGTTGTTTATGTCCATGTTGCAGAAGAAAGACAGTCAGTAATAATAGCTTGGAGTTAGGGAATGTGTTTACCTCTAATCTGCTACTACTGTGTGTGTGACACTGCTACACACATCACTCCCAGCCTGGAAGATACAGTGACAGAGATGGATCTATCTATATTATATTTATTTTTTTTCTTGGTTTTCATTATATAAAGGTGGTCTTGTCCATTGGTATGCTTATTAATGCTGAGTAGGACTGACCTTATTTGTCAGTCTGGTAATGCCTAATTTTTGTATGACTTTAAAAAATAAATTATATGTTTTTTTTTTTATCCCATTTTCACAGCAGTGCAAAATCTGTTGGCACTTTATAAATACTGTTATTGTGTGATCTGTTGGACACGCAGAGTGTAACCTTTCTCCTGTAAGTGCAGCCAACGGTGCATTGCAGCAAATGTTTTTTTTTTTAATCGTATCCTAGAGGTTGCCAAAAAAAAGTGAATAACAATACAAAAAAAGAGCCATTGAAAGTCTTTATAGAGATGTTAAGAATTCTTTTTTTTCCTTTACTGTAGATGGGTTTGTTATTTACTTATTTTTTGAGAAGTGGTTTATTGGCAACATGAAGAAGTACAAGTGTTAAGTGCCTAAATGCAATTGCCCACATCCTTTAATAAGGAGATACAGCTTTCAAAAACATGTTTGTGGTGGAAGTGTACAAAAGGTCTTCAGATACCATAGTGCCCCCTAGTGCTATTTAAGCTTACTAGTAATCACCTGGCTAAATACATAGCTGCATAGAGCAGGTTTCATATTGTGTTCAGAGACAAACAAGTAAAGGGCCCTTTATTTATTTTTTTCCATCTAATACTTGGGTATACATTTAATAATCTGTGTCTCGCTGTATCTAGAGTTGGAGACCAACAGTGTATGCATTCCAGGCCACAATAACAACTTTAACAATAACAACCTTTTTGGAGCTAGTCAAGGTTAACAGAAAATCATTGATCATCAATAGTCCCCTTTAGATTTTAGAGTACACTATGCTTATCATTCACTGTTTATTACTTCCATTCATTTAATTGTCCGTCATATGTGAAGAAAAAAAAATCCTATGCGATCCTGAGAGGGTTACAGCTATTGTTTACTTCTCTATTAAATATAACTTGTATTGCAAACTTTCAAATCCACTGAACATGTTGAAAGTAATGTTTTAGATTAGATAGTTGGTGTGCTCTGCAGAATGTTCTTTTTATGCCCCCTCAATATATATTTGTTTTCTAAAGGCACTAAGCACCTTAAAATCACTATGTTCTAGAGAACAGCTTGCTTGTAGGTTAGCATTGTTTTTATCTGATTTAGAAAGAAAACATGACTCATGCAGTATCCTTGTGCCATGCCTCTATTGTTAATTGTTGTCTTAGCGATCCCTGTTCCTCACACTAGTAATTAATAACTTCCCACTTTAACTCTCATGTTCGTGAAATAGTATGTGGTATTGGCCTGATGAGTGGGTTTTTTTTTTTTTTTTACATCAACAGTGAAAACCTAGTTTATGAATGATAAATTGAGCATTTAGTTTAACATCTCTGATCTGCCTGATTTTTTTTTTGCAGTGTTTAGCAGTGTTGTGCTCTGTTATTACCGGAAGTGCTTATGTAACCCCATCCCATTCTTGAAAGGACTACTCATAATACCTAATCTGTGCTTAAAATCCAGGATGCTAATTCATTGTAATTTAAGAAGATGACTACTACTGATTGATCTATATCTTTTTAAGTACTGTTTAAGCAATCATATGGTACTGGATTTTTCCTTTTTTTTATTTTATGTTATTTTTTTTTTTTTTTGCAATATGGAGCTACATTGGCCCACTAGAAATGGGCATGGTGCATGTTTAAATAATTACCTTACTGGCTAATGTTCTCAGAACAGATCATAATTTGAGATCTATTTTTTTTTTTTTTTTTTAACACCCAACTTTCATATTTTACAATTCTTTGTATTGAGAGCAGTGGTATGGACTAGAATTTTGTCATAATTGACTTGTCAACTGTCAAAGCTGGCGCAGAATTTAAGCATGTGTGGGATAGGCATAAGACTATCCTAACTATAAGATAAGGCCAGGGACTAATGAAAGTATTTAGAAAATTGGGCAGACTAGATGGGTCGAATGGTTCTTATCTACCGTCACATTCTATGTTTCTAGTGTACGACCACAGAACAAAAATATACAGCCTTAAATTTAAGGATTTAATTTTTTGTCCATCATAGGAAAGACAATGGTTTAATATTGTTCCTTTTAACCCCTTAAGGACCAAACTTCTGGAATAAAAAGGAATCATGACGTGTCACACGCGTCATGTGTCCTTAAGGGGTTAAACAAAGAGGGTCATCGGGAAGGGGTCTTACATAACACCCAGATAACCAATCTTGTTTTCAACTGGCTATATATCATGTTTGTTTGATACATTAAAAAGTGCCTGTTATCTTTGTTAAAATATGCTTTGTTTTGAAGAGCAAATTAATAATTTACCTGGATGTACCCCCATCATTCTACCCTGTCTCGTGTATTGGACTTTAGTTACATCCTTTTGCACTTTGTGCATGCACTGATGACATCATGCTCACTAGAGCAGGTTGTACATTCATATATAGATTTTAGCCAGCTGAGCAGTGGAACAAAAACAGCCTATTGTACATGCAGTAACACATTTTAGTCTTAACTGTTGGGTTTCCTCTCTGCTTGTCACACTCAGGATGTTTTTAATGCAGCTTTACAAAAGCTTGTCTTTTTCTCTCAGCAATTTAGTAGCACATTTCTAGTTTACCCTGGACCTTGAACACACAAAATGATTTCATTTGAAATATAGCAAAAACTAAATTCCCAAGTAGATGAGATTTTAGAAACATTCCCTTATTTTATATGCATAGGGAATATTGTTCTGACTGGGAGGTGGATGTGTGACCTGCAATTATGCATTTTTTCATTGGTGCTATATCTTTAAAATAGCTTCCTAAAGCTGCAGATCTCTTACCTGAAGCCTTTGTAAACCCTCCCTTTCTATTTTAGCCCAGACTTTCTGTGGCTGTCCAATCAGACTTCCCAATGCAGCTTAAAGGGACACTCCAGGCACCCAGACCACTTCTGCTCATTGGAGTGGTCTGGGTGCCAACTCCCACTACCCTTAACCCTGCAAGTGTAATTATTGCAGTTTTTCATAAACTGCAATATTTACATTGCAGGGTTAACTCCACCTCTAGTGGCTGTCTATTAGACAGCCACTAGAGGTCACTTCCTGGGTTCTAGCACAGGTTTCCTGTGCTAGAGCGTCGCTGGACGTCCTCACGCTGTGTGAGGACCTCCAGCGTCGCTCAAAACCCCATAAGAAAGCATTGAAATGATTTTTCAATGCTTTCCTATGGGGAGACGTAATGCGCATGCGCGGCATTTCCGCGCATGCGCATTAGGTCTCCTCGCCCGGTGAGCGAGATTAGTCTCGCCCACCGGCCGACGTAATCACTAGGAGGAGCGTCGCGGTGGCGGAGACAGCGGCGAGGGACATCGCCGCTGTCCCAGGTAAGTGACTGAAGGGGTTTTCACCACTTCAGTAACCGGGGATTGGTGGGTGGGAGGGAGAGGGACCCTCCAGTGCCAGAAAAACGGATCGTTTTTCTGGCACTGGAGTTTCCCTTTAATTAGAAGTATTTGCAAGGTAGGTGCTCAGGGCAATTACCTGCCTCTTGGGTTTAGCTCCACTGAGAAAACTGGTAAGTAAATTAGTCTGACCGACAACTCGGGGGTGTAACCATGTTGGTTTTTAAAAGTGCCTATTTCTATTGAAATTTTAACTTTTTCTAAAATGGAAAAAAAAAAGAGGACACAGTATTTACACAAACACACTTCAATGTTTTAGTGGTCTGGAGTGTCCCTTGTGCTAAAGTTCCAATAACATGATGTCCCTTCCAGACATTTGCGTATAAACATTCACATATTGTCTATGGCCAAAACTCCCACACCATCAATCTCACAGTAGAATACCATTTTTCTAGGATGGTACACCTCGAATAGATTGTGAGATACAGCTCCTCTGCTTTAGCAGGTAGAAGAAATGATCATTGGCACTCTAAAGATTTCTGTGGCTGGTGGAAGCAAAAAACACATTGCACACAACTGGGTATTTCCCTAAATCCTGGACTGCTAGGGGTGCCGTGAGGACTGGTTTGGGAACCATTGATTTAGAGTGGGTTATTTAACCCCTTAAGGACACATGACATGTGTGACATGTCATGATTCCCTTTTATTCCAGAACTTTGGTCCTTAAGGGGTTAAGGCAAAGGGCTTGTATCTCAGAACATTTTTATGGTTTAGTTGGAATATCATGTAAGCATATCCTGCTAGTTAAATGAACTAGACGTGTATTCTTGTTAAGGGAAGAACACTGTCCATCTGGTAACACACAGCATCATTGCATTCATTCTGATTTACGTGTTTGATGTAAAGGCTGGATGGTTAACATTTGGTAACCCACATGTTGAGGGCTAATCTCCCCATTATGCCCAGCAAGCTCTTCTCGTTGGCTGTGCCACGTGAGATGAGTAATCCAGCACAGCCAGTGTTGGCTTTAAGGTTTTATTTTAAATGGATTGAAGCAGATACACTTTCTGTATAAGAGGCACTGAGTACCTTGTAATTATTTTGAAACTGTCATTTTCACCTGTAGACTCAGGTGGGAGTTCTTTATGAGCTTTGATCGCAAACCAGTTTAATGCAAGCTGTGATTACAGCCTACTGCTGAACCTATAACTGGCAGAGCTGCTTGCCAAGAAAGTTTTTCAGACCATTGGTGACGTGATTTGTATATTGCCAAACAGCTCAGTGGCGGACGTGATCATTATTACTGGCACAATTCTGGTAAAAGTCAATCCACAACGTTTTCTGTGGAGCCTTCACAGGGATGAGTCATGGCAAGTTTGTTGCCTCTTGATTTGTGTGTGTGATGAGCTCAAACAAGTATGTGTCAAATAGTTCATTTGAAGGCATGTAGTTGTTTAAAATAGTGTACATTAAGCCCTGAGCTACTAGGGAGGATTAAAAAATACTCACATCTGCAGTCTTGCAGGGTCCATGGTGTGCTTACCAGGGCTCAATTTTCACTCGCTATTTGGCGAGTGGAAAGTTTGAGCTCTTTTGTACCTGATACATACTTTTTTACATGGACACAGAATCCGCTGGATTTTAAAGAAGTAATTTAATTTACCACTGTTTAAAAAAAAAAATAAGAAAAAAAAAATTCTGATTCATAGCACTACTTATCCAGGGATCTGTAATTGGACCCATTCTCTAAATTTTGTATTAGTGCTATTGCAGAGGGTCTTGATGGTAAGGTGTGTCTTTTTGCTGATGATACGAAGATATATAACAGGGTTGATGTTCCAGGAGGGATAATCCAATGGCAATGTTTTAGGTTAACTAGAAAAATTGTCAGAGTTGTGTCAGCTGCCATTTAATATGGATAAGTGCAAGATAATGCATCTTTAATGTAAAAACCCAAGGGCAGAGTATAGAATATTTTATAGTCCTAACCTCAACGTCTGAGGAAAGGGATTTAGGGGTAATTATTTCAAGTGACAAGGGTAAGCAGACAATGTGAGAGAGCAGCAGGAAGTGCTAGCAGAATGCTTGGTTGTATAGGGAGTGAGGTATTAGCAGTAGAAAGAGGGAAGTGCTCATGCCATTGTACAGAACACTGGTGAGACCTGGTGCCATAGTGCCCTCCCATGGTAAGTAGTAATACTGTTTAAGAACAGTTTGACAACTTACATGGGATCTGCCGGGATAGGTGCTGTGTGTGTGTGTGTGGGGTGCCTGTGTGTATGTGGGGCAGCTTGGGCATGTGGGGGGGGGGGGGGGGTGCTGGTTGCATGTGGGGCACTGAGGGGTACAGTGTGGGGGGTATGCAGGTTGCATGAGGGGTACAGTGTGTGGGGGGGTGCAGGTTGCATGAGGGGTACAGTGTGTTTGTGGGGGCAGGTTGTGTGAGGGGTACAGTGTGTGTGGCGGGGGCAATTGTGCGTGTGTGTATGGGGGGAGTTATTGTGTGGGGGTGGGAGGGCAAATTCATGAATATATATGTAAATTAAAAATAATTATTTTAATATCCCCCTCACTGCTTAACTGTGCCTGGGATGGGGGACATTTCCTGGAAGCGCTGGTGGTCCAAATGCTTAACCCCTTAAGGACCACACTTCTGGAATAAAAGGGAATCATGACATGTCACACATGTCATGTGTCCTTAAGGGGTTAAAGTGAACTCTAGCAGCTTCAGGAGCTGCTAGAGTTCACTCGCGCGAGATTCAGAGCATTGCCGTGGTAACCGCAGCAACACTCCAAGCTCGCAAGAGGAGAACCCGGCGGAGCTGCAGAGCTCCAATGGGTCCTCTCTCCCTCCCGTGCCGACTGCCAGCAATACACTGCTAGCGGGCTGGAGAGGGAGATCTCTGATCACCAATTATTTATTTTTTAATTTGGCATAGATTGGTAAAATGTTTGCATGGAAAGAGTCAAAATACCCCAAGTTTAAAGGGGTTAATCCAGCCTCTAGTGGCTGTCTCGTTGACAACTGCTAGAGGCGCTTCCATGCTTCTCACTGTGAAAATCACAGTGAGAAGACACTGCCGTCCATAGGAAAGCATTGAGAAATGCTGCGGATGACGTCGGAAGAGGGAGGAGAGTCCCCAGCGCTGAGGGAGCCCGGCGCTGGAGAAAGGTGAGTGTTTAACCCCTTGAGTCTGGTGGGAGGGGGACCCTGAGGGTGGGGGGACCTATTAACACTATAGTGCCAGGAAAACGTGTTTCTATAGTGGTCCTCTAATGGTGAGAATAACGGTATATATTATGTGTGGGTACAGTATATATTTTAACAATGGCAAATTCATCAGACTCTCCCCTAGTTTGGAGAACTCGTGCCTGCTCCACCATCACAGAGAATGGTGCACAGGGGGTGAAATCATTAAACCATACCACACCAATTTAGCAATGTTTTGCCTTGCAAAGTGGCTTGCATGTATTAAAAATAGACAAAAAAGGAGAACTAAACAGAATGTTTGTCCTGTCATGGATTACCATGAATGTTGAACACAAATTAAGCCTGATAACGCAAATTTGTAATATTTCATTCTTTATTTATTTTCTTCTTTATAGGTCGGAATGACAGCGGGGAGGAGAATGTCCCCATAGATCTCAGCAGAGGTAATGAATTAAAAGCTGACGTCTGGAGCACTGTGCCAGATCTGTTACCTTGTGTGCATTTGTCATAAAATATTTTTCACCATTTTGTTCATGTTTTGAAACTGACTGGACATGCAACAGTTCCAAAATCATTTAAAAGGATAGTCTTGGATGGTATTGCCTTCTTTTAGAAACATTGTATGGTACTCTGAAAAAGAGCAAATTGTTTCCATTCCTACTTTCATTTTCCTTTCCTTATTACCTACATCATTGCATGATATGCCATTCCTCTCACAGTAGAAAAGCAAGGAAGCAGAAATATGAAATTAGTGTAATAGTACTGTACACATCCCATCAGTATATGTGACTAGCTCCACAACTCCCATAGGGGATGGGAAAATAATGTGGCTGTGGTAATTATTTAGGAAAATAAAATCACAGAATGTATGAACAAATTTCTATTTTCTTGTTTAAACCATAGCAGCATTTCGTGGTTAAACTAGCTTTGTCCCCACCTCCACATAAAAAAAAAATGCAATAAAGATACATATTTATCAAATACTTCACTGCACCCAGACCACTTCAATGAGCTGACGTTGTCTAGGTGCCTATAGTGTCCCTTTAAGGGGGCACTTCACACACCGCAACCACTGCAGCTTTTTGTAGGTATTGTGTTGCTATGAATCTATGGGTGCAAGAAGAAATTCAATGCTCACACAGCTTGAGACAACATAGTGAGGAAATATAATATCCTTGCTCACACGGCACTGAAAGCCCTGGGCTAAAGGATGATACTGCCATGCAGCCTTGAGATTAGGACCCCTTTCCTTTATTGTGTCAGTGTAACCCTGTGCAGTACAGAACAAAATGTATTTTCAGTACATTGTTTGGTTTAAAAACCTAATCTGCCTTTGACATAATTGAAAGATCTATATCTATCTATAAAATGTTTTTTTTTTTTTTTTTTTTTTTTTAGTTTTTTTCCCCTTGTCTTTGGCTTAGACAGTTCTTCTTCTGTAAGCTCAGAAATGTTTCTGTGTACACCCCCGGTTTTCATTCCTGATAATATTCCTCTAGTCTACGTGTTTAGTTCACCCATGTGTAAAACTATGTGCACATATGGCTTTGTGTTGTTTCTGACCCACCCTTTAAAAGAAACACTATAGTGCCAGGAATACAAGCATGTTTTCCTAACATTTTATGGCTGGTGTGGCAGTTTAGGTCAATGGCCACCTTCTTTGTGGTGTGTAAAGGTGTGTTTAACTCACCTTTTCTCCCATGTGACAGTGGTCTCGACTCACCAGTCCCCTTCTGGTCCCATCTTGATAATCAGTCTTGTCAGATCAGATGATTTTGGCAAATTCAATGCTTACCCATGGGAATGCATTGGGAGGCTATTGCACATGCATGGCAGAACACTGCACTGCACTGCATCTCCTCATATTAATGCATTGAATGGGGAACAGTCAGCGCCTCCATGCAGACATCATACATAGATGATGAAAATTGAAGTAAGCAATAGTGACTGCTGTACGTAAATGACATTTGAAACATATACTGCAGTATTTGCTGTGCCATTTAGAGGTACAGTGTAACATGCTGACCCTTTATTTTTTATTTTTTTAGATGCAATGCATGATACTCCAGTATGTGTTTTAATCTGGACATGTGGTGCCAAGTGTTTTGTCCATATGATTTATTTACACTTTATACCTGTGTGACATTGAGTCATACTTACAGTTGGTTTATGCAATTATTCAACCCCATTGAAAATTAGCTTTATAGTCAACATTTATAGACTTTTAGCTGTTTGCAATGAACAAATCAAACAAAAGCAATTGAAATAACTCAAGACCAAAAATGCTTCATGTGGTTTCCCCATATTCAACTGAAAATGCAACTTATAATTCTCCAGTCTCAAAATTATTCAGTGCCCTGAATAAAATTCCTCACAACATCACAAATATGCAAACCAGGTGTTGTCTTAAGCACACCTGATGCAACTAGTAAGGGCTTCATTAGTTGCACCAGGTGTGCTTAAGCTGGAAAACTTGAAATATTTGAACTGGCCAGGAGTTTGTTGAGTGTCATATTTGACTGCATGTTAGAAATATGGCAGTCAAAAGAATGGTCCCCTTCACAAACAAGGAACAAGATTCAAAAAGGTACTGAATGTTTCTAGAGACACCTTTTGGAAGGATAGTTCGAAAGGTCATAGTTGAAGGAACAGTGGTTAGACTACCTGGATGAGATAGAAAAAGGAAGCTATCAATGGAGGAGCGCTTGCATTTAATTTGTGCTAAGATTCTTTAGGAATGCTAGGCATCTTATTTGCAGCAGATCATAACTGTAAATGGGTGCTCCAGTAAGTTCTTAAGATGCTTGCCATGAAGAGATTGAATAAGTTTGAGACTGGAGAAGCCAATATAAGTTGCATTTTCAGTTAAATTTGGGGAAACCACTTGAAGCATTCATTGTGTTGAGCTATTTCAATTGCTTTTGTTTGATGCAAACAGCTGAAAGTCTGTACATTTTGAGAAGTTTTATTTTTAATGGGGGTTGGATAATTTTGAAAACTGTATATTTAGTGGATAACTGTGTCTCTTTAACATATATCTGATTGAGAATATAGGCATTTCTTAATATTTAAAAAAAAAAAAGTTTTGATGACCCATTTAGATTCACATGATAGCAAAAAAATAACGTAATTACAGCTTTATAACACGAGCGCTCTAATAGCATTTCATATTACTCCTGCATAAAATAATGCTGAATATAAACATTTCTTTAGCAGATTGTGATTGTAGAATGCATCCTGTTTAGTGTTATGCATACTGAATCATCCAAGTGGAAAGTATTTATGGACTTCCTAGAAAGAAGCCCTGAGAATGTGGATGGCATCTTTTGAGTTTATCCAGTGCTTCTTGGGTGACAAAACATTAATCCTATGGCTAAGTAGTTAAACATTTTTCCTGTGAGTGGATAGAAATATATTTTTTATATGTATGCACTGAATGTCGTTCATTACCTATTTTAAGCGTCTCTAAACGCCGCCGGGCGTAATTGTACGCCCTCCGTTTTTTTTCTTACTTACCCGGTCGCCGGCGATCGCTGTTGGGGGGACACCCAGGGAGCCCCTCCGCGGCACATCCATCCTCCTGGGGGGCTTTCCGGCCATGTGAGAGTGAGATGCTTGCGAGGACCTCACAATCACATGGCCGGGTTAGCTGGCTCAAGCATTGCCAGCAGGGGGACTAACTGTAATGACAGTCCCCCTGCTGGCTGAAATCAAAAAAAAAAAAAAAAGTTAATCAGTGTAAAAAAAATTATATACTTGGATTATATATATATATATATATATATATATATATATATATATATATATATATATATACACTGTCTAGGTGTATTTTACTATTAATATATATAATTAATATATATATTAATATCAAATTACACGTAGACTGATACTGATTAAATATATATATAATTATTTTTATATTTATATATACTGTAAAAAAAATATGTAAATACGTAAAAAATAAAAGTAAAAAAATAATTAAAAATAAATAATAAAAAATATGTTGTTTCGTTCTAACTGTATTGTGATATTAATATATATTTATATCAAAATACACGTAGAACGAAATAATATATATATCTATATACATAAATATATATGTATATATCACTATATATATATACCTATATATAAATAAAAATATAAAAAAATATATTTATATATGTGTATGTATATGTGTATATATATATATATATATATATATATATGTGTGTGTGTGTATATATATATATGTATATATTCTACACATATATTTATGTAATATTTTTACATAATTAGGTATCCTAATTAATTACAATTAGTGGGACCTGCCTGACAACCCATGCCGAAAGTATAGGGAATTTAATTTGCCAGCACTATATTTAACCCTATAACTTTCCAAGACACCATAAAACCTGTACATGGGGGGTACTGTTTTACTCGGGAGACTTCGCTGAACACAAATATTAGTGTTTCAAAACAGTAAAATGTTACAATTTATATTTAGGCACTTGTGATCCAGTAAGAACATGCTGTGACAAATATTCACACATGAAATTGAAATTCACACATACACAATGTTTAATTTAAAAAAAAAAAAAAAATTGTATACATATTGTACAAATGTGGGCTCATTAAGCTCATGTCTGTCTAACACATTACAATTCCTAGTAACTTGTTTTCTTTTGGAGAGAAAATTAAGATACGCGTTTCTACATTTGTTAATTGTATACTTGCAATGTGTTTCATGCATTTCCCATTAAAATGGCCTCTCATTAAGCTGTAGTTGTTCTGGTGACTATAGTGTCCCTTTAAGGATTAAAATAGCTCCCTTCAGGCATTTTTTTCAGAGAAAAAGCAGTGTTTACATTGCCCCTAGGGACATCTCCAAGTTGCCACTCCTTATATGGCCACTGGAGGGACTTCCTGGCTCAGGGCTGCACAGTAAGCAGCCCTGCCGTTCAGCGTCCCCACGCTCTGCATGGGGATGCTGAATTTTCCTACCTTTCCCTCACATTTCCTTCATTTTCATGAATTTGCCCTGCCCACTTGCAGAGTTCTAATGTCCTTGGGTGCTGTTCCTAAAGGCTGTGACCGGCATGAATCTTGTCCTTGGTATTAATGACATTGCCAGGAAAATATACATTCTATTCACCTTTTCAAATAAAGAATATATGTTACCAATATGAGGTTATTTGCTACATCATATAATAAGTCTCTTAATGGACGCTCTAACCTCCCTCAATTCCACTAGAGATGTTGGAGTAGATTTCACTTTGTGTCTCTTTCGTTTTTCACAAGGCTCTTTTTAAGTCCTCTACTGCTTGGAATTTGAACTTCTTTTTGTGTGGCTATCCTGATCAAATGTCCATTAAGTACCGCTCTGTGGGCATACCAAACCGTGGAAGGGGAACCTCTGGAGTGGTATTGATACTGATGTATACCTGCAGTATCTTAGTTAACTCCTCAACCACTAGCCTATCTCCAGGAACTATTAAGGGAAAAAAACTATGTCAGCGTAACCATGAAATTTTATTAATGTCCATCTGTTGTACTAGCGGAACTGTTTTATGGGAGGTAAGCAATGTGTCAGGGGATAAGTCCTATGTGGGGCTGAATGAAAAGTATAGTCCGTTGCGTCTGGATGCTGTGCACTCCATATATCTACGAAGGGCACAGAGTCAATTATCTCTGTAGTAGCTTGTCCTGCCCTCATGCCTCATGAGATCTGCTGACCCCCTGGGCAAGACTCCTGTCAGCTGCTGAGCATGAAACCATGCTACAGTACCCTACAACTATCAGTAGACTCTTCTTAAGGGATTTTACCACCTCTAATTTACCACCTCTAAAAGTCCCTCCCAGAAGTACCTGTAAGCCGTGTTGGGAGCATTTGGTTAACCAGGTGAAGTTCTCTATTGCCCAACGTACCTGATGAGCATATGTACCTCCCATCCGTATCCAACTGAGAGCCTGTAACCTGTAATCTACATCTGCTGTGGAAGAGAATCTCTATTGCACTTGCGAAATGATCTGGAGGTGTAAGCCCTGTTAAAGTTGTGATCTTTAAATGTTATGTTCGTGGAATTGTCTTAGAGAGGCTACTCAATAAAGGCAATATCTGCCCTTGATCTCTTCCACTCACAGAACAAGTCCCATTTAAAAAAAAAAAAAAAAAAAAAATCTTTATTTTTGCCTCCGACGTGTGGTTTGCATAGCAAAAAAAAAACATAACTATATAGCTCATTACACACATATAGGAATTGTAGTTGTAAGAGGTACATAAGTCGTGCTGTGGGCTTTCATGTAGAAGCATAGTCGTGTCTCTGTCATTAGGAGGTAAACCGTAATACTAGAAGGCTCCTTAAGATGTGACTGTCGCTAGATAATGGGAAAAAAAACCAAAACAGGTCTCTGGAGGCTGTGGATGGTGCTTTTAACGACTTGGGTACCCGGAATACTCCGTCTATCTCTATTGTTCTGGCCTGTTGTGGTGTCAACAAGGCTTCCAGCAGGCGTCTGACAAGGTGTGGTAGCTCCACTTCAGGGACGGTGTCCAAGATCCCCTGATTTTGAGATTATTTCAGCGGTGTGTGTCTTCCTGGGCCGCAAAACGGCACTCATGCATTGTTTTGTTTGCTGTAGGTCGTGGACTGCAATTTGCATCGTGCCTGTGGTGGAAGCCGTTTCCAGAGCCCCAAACCAGCCCATCAGGCCCTGTATATCCTTGCGTATGGTAGCCATGAGGTTCCCTTGCATGTCCGCTAGGAGCTCCTTCAGTACTGCGGTTGTCACCGGAGCAGAGTCCGGATTCGGCCGTGGTGTCAGCGGTGTGACTGCCGGTGCGGATAAGTAGCCCTCATCCGCCTCATTGGACATAATCGGAGAAGTCCAAGCAGTCTCCCATGAGGGACGCCATGTTGCGCCCAAGAGCACGGTTTGCCTGCCGCCACATGTCCCCGATGTTTATCCGGCTTCAATTTTTTGTTTTTCTTCCCCATGAGGTCCAAACAAGCTTGGGGATACACTGCAGCCCAAAAGTACCGGTAGGAGAAGGCAGTATTATGTTGGTTCGGGCCTCGTTTTCAGGAGCTCAGAAATCATGCGACAGTTTGCTGTGGCAGTCAGGCTCAAGTGCCATTTTTTAAAGTGTACAGGTCTGTGGGATGCTGGATTTGTGCATTATGATTAGTGGAAACATTATTTTGTGTGTGTGGATATTTTATCAGAACTGTGAAAAGAGCGCTTATGTTTTGGTTTTTTTTTTTTCTGCACCTTACATTCACATCCTTGAGAGAGAAGGTCCATAATTGTCTGAGGGCATATGGCTCTATTTGAGTGGGCATTCACTGCCTAGAAGTACCCTTCTTCACATACTGCTCCACACCTTCTTTAACCATAGGGAAATATTTTGCTAGATACTTCCTAGCCCAAGATAATGATTAGTACCCTGTCTGTTGTCACTGCACTGTCACACAATCATATTCGTGGATCCCCGCTGAAGAATCATCACTTCAGGCCGGTTGGGTGGAAGCCTTTGGATCTCCTCTTGTGAACCATTTGCTCAGCAAGTGCGTAAACTCTCAAGTGAGCCCAGCAGAGGCACCTCTATAGTCAGTGTGGAATTTCCAGGGTTCACCAAAAGTTAGATGTCTCCTGACGACTGAAGAACTGTGGTCTTCCCACTCCTGAAGACTAGCGGCTTAAAGGGATGCCCATGCCCCCAGACAAACGGCACATTGTGGGCACATGGGGCGTTAACTACCGGCCTCCAGGTCTTGCACTTCTGTAGAGTGGAGGGAGACAGATTCTAGTAGATATGCCTTTTTATATTTGTTCACAGGCCTCCGGCAACTGTGAATGATCGCCTCTGCCGTATTGCAGTTGTGGAACCCGGCTATGACGTCCCGGGGCACTTGGCCTTTTGCTCCCCTGGTTCTCAGGGCTCTGTGCGCCTGTTCTATTCATTTTCTCCTCCGGGATGTCTGGTAGCAGTAGGTGGAACAACTCGAGGATCAGAGAACATGAGAGAGCCCTCTCCCTCACTCTGGGAGCCCCTGGATTAGAATTTTGTGTCTTCGAAACAGGTAGGACAGGTCATCCAACAGCATCTCCACAAGGTGCAGTCGGCTTTGTAGATCGTGGGAAGAATCCGCCATTTTGTTATGAACCTGCACATCCCTTTCTACGCAGATCTCCAATTCAGCTGTGTGGATTCTTAAAGCTCGTATTTCAACCTGAAGCCTTGGTGCTTTTTTTCCTATTTCCTTGGCAATGAATGCCTTGTCCAAACGCATTTTCTGTAGGATTCACGTTGTGTACGCACTGCATGGAGGAGTCAAACGCTGTATCCTTGTGTTTCTCTGCAGCATTGTGAGGCTACCATGTCTTTGAGTTTAGCTCCACTGAACTAAACAAGCAGCAAGTAATAGGACTGGTTGTTTGACAAAAACATTTAAAATGAAAAATGAACACACACAGTGCTTCAGTAAGTTGATATACTTTAGGGGTCCAGAGTGTCCCTTTAACCATATCAATAGATTAGCAATGACAAATGGCTTAAAAGGAGTGCTTTCCTCATACGGCTTAATCTGAACACTTAGTGGAGATTGGTTTAGTTAGTGTACCCTTGGAACCAAACAAACAAGAAGTCCTTTAAAATATCCATTTACTGCAGTGATCCAGGAAGTTGTTTATCCATGAAGTCACACGGTGACTGGAATAACTTAAGAACTCCGTCATGTATATCCTGCGAAACCACACTCGCATTCCCTTCTCATCACAAGATAGCTCTTAGCTCCATTTCACAGGCACTAATCCCCAGCATACAGCACACAGCACATTTAATTTACACTGTTTTCCTGGTAGATGTGGTTACACGGTGAATAGCTAGACCGCAGCTGACCGGGACATAGAACCACTAATGCACAGCTGATATGTCCTATCCAATAAAACATGACTCAGATCCTCAGGGTACAACAAATACAGTTCATCCCGGACACAGTTTACTAGTTTTATAAATCAAGAATGGAAACTTGACACAAAAGCATATGTTTTGTGAACAATAAAGTTAGTTTTTTTTGTTTCTTTATATTTTAATTACACAGACCATTTCAAAATCTGTAGACATACATTTATGTTGTAGATAGAAATCCAGTGAAATGAGTTTTAGGAATAAGTGGTGAGCTTTAAGAGACCTGACAATTGTCACATTCATTTGCATTTTTAAATATCAGACAAATTATTGGCCAAATTATTCCCACGTTCCTGTTTTGGTCATAAAAACAGCAAGATTTTTTAAACTGTACCTGTCATAACCACTTACTTTCCGTGTGCCTATCACTGCTGCCCCTTGCATGTATGGATTGGTATGTCCCTTAATAATTTGTTTGCAGACAGTAGCAGTAATCGACTGAGAGCAGTCATGTGATGCTCTCAGCCTATCACAGCATCCCATTGTTGCTGGAAATAACAAAGGGTTATCCTGTTGGGAAGTGGCGGGGATGCACGTGGATTTCTAGTTCACCGTATATCCACATTTTAACAGTGAATCGGGAGACAAGCCATCATAACTCTTCAAAGAGAGAGACTTAAAGGATTACTATAGTGTCAGGAAATACAACCCTTAGGTCCCCCCTCTGCTGACGCTGATGGGGTTAAAACACCTTCAGTTACTTTAATCCAGCGCCATCTCAATGCTTTCCTATGGACGTTCTGCACGCTGAATGCGATTTTCGCATCCAGTGTCGCAGAAGCGCCTCTAACGGCTGTCAGGAAGACAGCCACTAGAGGCTGGATTAACCTTGCAATGTAAACATAGCCGTTTCTCTGAAACGGCTATGTTTACATCTGAAGGGTTAAAACCTTTGGTACCTGGCACCCAGACCACTTCATTCAGCTGAAGTGGTCTGGGTGACTATGGTGACCCTTTAAATGTGTTTAAAAAAAAAAAAAAAAAAAAAATACAAAAAAAAATCCCGGGAATGTTATTGATGGGAATACTGACAATATGAAACCAACCGTGGATGCTATCTGGCGGCAATGCGTCAAACCGTTTGCCAGTGGATGCAGTTTAAACCTGGTGTAAGCTGGTGTAGTATGGTCCAATATCTTAGACAGCTAGGACCTTGCCTGATACTGTAAGGTTTGTGTGAAACTGTTCATGTCTGTTTATATGTGCTTCCGGGCACTCCTTCCACCATGACCTCTAGAGCAGGATTTCCCAATAAGTAGAGCCCCAGATGTTGTAACTACAACTCCCTTGATGCTTTGCATGTCTCTAAAATGCCTTTAGAATGATGGGAAGCTGTAGTTGTAAAACATCAGAGGATCTACATTTTGGGTACCCCTGCTCTAGAGCACTGTAGTGTTTAAGGTGCTTATATTTTTCCTTTAACAATTGACTTCTATAAAGGGACGTAGTAGTTACAGTACTTATAGTATACCTTAATTTGTTTTGGTTGTTAGACATAGTTGCGAAGTATAGTTATTTTGTTGCTGCCTGTGTTTGTCTTTCTATAAATGTATGGCCTAATATCCATAGGAACTGCATTAAGCTACCACAGTTGAGAAAAATCTCTTTAATAATCAAGGAAACTGCATTAAAAGATAGTCCTACCTGGTAGTAATTGCCTACCTAATAAGGTGCTCGCTGAATGTACTTGCCACTACCTGCTTATATTAACTTAAGATGGAATTACCACACAATTGGCTTTACAAAATACAAAAATTCTTCTTTAATGTCTGGGTTTACATTTTGTTTGGTTGTCGACTCATGCCTTTTTTTTTTTTTTGGTTAAATAGCTTTCTCATGATGTGCATTATTTTTAAACACAGAGGCTAGTTTGCAGGTGTCTTTTAAGATTTGCATTAACTGGTAACAAATTTCTAAGAATTGCTTTGTCACTCATGGTGATGTTTGACTTTGTTTTTCCGTACTGAGAGTTTCCAGATACACTGTTAAGCATTTTGTGGCTTATATAAAAGCCACTGTTGACTAAGTGTTGCATGGCAAAACACGATATTCTTTTAGTTAATGTTTAGTTTTTATTAAAGCTTTTCAGAGGCAAAAACAAGATGTTCTTTTACTCCTTAAGGACCAGTGGCAGTCTGCACCGTCATAACAATCTGCTCTTTAAGTTTTCTGTACCAGAATGGAAAGCCCCACTTAAATATGCTGTGTGGAGAAATCACATCTTGTACAGCACTGCGCAATATGTTGGTGCTTTATAAATAATTATCAAAGTAATCTCATTCTGATAGGTCTATAGGAACAAGACTGGGATTACACCAAAGTGTACCATTTTCTCCTTTAGGTGTTAAACAGATTTATGCAAATAATAATTTAGAGTGATATACGCACTTTAAAAGGTTGCTTCATGCAGCACGACAACTTCAGTGATTTGAAGTGGTTGTGGTGCGTGGGGTTTGTGTGTTCAGCCTTTCGTTAGGGAAAGTTGCACATGCATCGTTTAACTCCTTTGCTGTCAGAGGTGTAAATTCACCTGTGGCAGCACCATTGGGCTGTCATTAGAGAGCCCACAACTAGACATCTGGGCTGGCAAATGTCAATTCTGTGCAACTTTCATTACACAGAATGTGTCTGTCATTGGCTGATCCTCTCAGCCATTGAATGGTGACAAACGCAGCTTCCGACAAAAGCATTGCTATAAATGCCATTACGGGGTAACTGGCCTAGGGTACTCTTGGTGTCAGCTTCCAATATAGTTTAGGACAGTATATGATAAGTCTCTGTAAATTTAAAGCCATGCTAGAATTATGGGTATTCAACTTACAATAATCTCCTGGGAGCGCAGTTTGACTCACTGGTCTCTGTAGTAATAAGAAATGTAAAGATCAAACTGATCCTGGACTGCTTATCTGCAGTCATTCCAGTGGAATGTCTCTGCTGTTAGGTGGGTTATGTGTTTACCCAGAACACATTGATTGCATTCACATTAGTCATTGAATGCCCATTCCTCTCCAGGGCACAGTAGACCTAGAGGTATGTGTGTGTGTGTGTGTGTGTGTGTGTGTATATATATATATATATATATATGTATGTGTGTGTGTGTGTGTGTGTGTGTATATATATATATATATATATATATATATATATATATAATATATATGTGTGTGTGTAATTTTTTTTTTTTTTTTTTTTTTTTCCTTATGTAATATTTGGATGCTTTGGTGTTTTTAGAACCATTTGTTATTTTAGAAGTAAAATGTTTTTAATGCAGCCCTTTATGTAACCATAATAATTTGGAAGTTTTATCTAATCGGTACTCTGTGTAAAAAGGCACTGGGGCTACCCAGAGTTACAACACTTTTGACAGTTGAAATGACACTCATGTACAGCCAAATCTTTTGATATGCTTGTTTGAGCAGGGCCCTCATCTACCTATTGTCACTGTGTATGGGTAATTGTCTCAATTATTGTAAATCCCCCCCATCCCTCCTCTTTCATAATATTGTAAATCGCTGCGGCATTAGTTGACACTATATAAATATTAATAATAATATGCCATTATATACATTCTACTTGCATGACATCATACAAACATTTTAACTGATAATGCGAAAGTGAAACTCCTTCATTGCTACTTTGTAAGTTGAGCTGTCAACCTTTTCTGCCAAGGAGTTCCCTTAAAAATGCATATGGTGTTTGGTCCTTTAACTTACATATGCACTTATTTTTTTAAGGGAACTTTACAAGAACCTTTACCTCTTTCGCTGAAATTGTCCAGTTGTCCCCAAAGATCAGACTTCAGATTATCACAATTGCTCTTACCTCCAGGCTACTTCCTTTAAAGTGACTTAACGGACAAACCTGTGTGTACGCGTGGTCTGTTTATTCCTCAATACTTGTCCTAAAACCCAGAATTTTGTGGAGTTTTTGTATGCACAATGCACATTTAATATCCTGTTTGCATATGTTATTTGCCTTGTTTCAATAAAAGAAGTTTGAATGGAATCTTCCTCTTTCTTTCTGTCCTTTAAGTGCAATTTTTTTTTTTTTTTTTTTTAATGGTTTTGTGTTTGAGGCAAGGTGTCTGTTTCCAGTGGGAGAGTCACCTTGCTATATAACCAATAAGTCATGCATACATAGCTAATACAACAGTTGTAATGATTTTATATTGAACTGTTTTTCCTTGAATAGAAATGGTAAGCTTGGTGAAAGAAGGGGAGGGAGTGTGAATACTTCTTATGCATTTAAAGATGATGAGACTACTGTTCATACCATGAGTAACAGACATGCCTGCAAAGGGAAGGGCTTCACATCTTTATATCACACTTGAAGAGCTACAATATGACTTATAACTAAGGAATGCAAGTGCTGTTTTGGGGATAGTTTTATCTTTTTCTACAGATATATTATCCTTGTCAGCTCTAATTAGCATTGATGCAGCATACATTTTTTTTTCTGTGTGTATGTATAAATACATGTGAGTGTGTGTGTGTGTGTGTGTGTGTGTGTATATATGTATATATTTGGACGACGGATGCACCAAAGGCAGGATATATCTATATTCTATTCAGGGGTGAGTGCCTAAATTACTACTGTTTATTTATATATAGATATATATATATATATATCCTTGCACTCCTACTCACATTTTTTCTGACTTGGTGCTCGATTGCACTAAATATGTAGAACAAAAAAAAATCAGTATTCCCAGGTAGTTTACACACAACTCCTTTTCTTGAAAAAGTGTAAAAATGTCAACGTTTCAGTTCCATATAGGAACTTTCATCAGGACGCACGCACGCACGCCAAAATACAGTATTACAGTATGCAATGATACCTTTTTTATTGGACTAATATACTTCAGACAAGCTTTTGAGAGTTTTTCTCTCTTCCTCAGGTCTCACCCCAAACTAAATTTGTATTTTAAAATAACTCGCTGTTTAGTTGATATATACCAATATAATACATGCATATATTTTTAATGCATGTATTTATTGTACATGAATACATTTTCCATGCATGTATTCATCTGGGAGTAGATGTTAAAAGAGCTTGCAAATGCTGCAGTCACTTCTCAACGTAAGGGCCAATCAGAGGTTTCTCATTCAGAAGCCTCTGAATCTGTGAGCACATTTAATCTGAGATCTGTGAAACTACTGGTCTGGAGATCCGAGGCTGGTCTGAGGTCTGTAGGGGAGGAGGCAGGTGTGCTCACGTAGATCCTGCCTGTCACTTCCATTACCTCAGGGGGGTGATCCTTGGTCTATTTATTAAACTGCTTACTTTTAGAAATTAGCACTCTCTTATAAAATGTGGTAAATATAGGATATTCCCAAGTGCTTTATAGGTGTGGAGTTGTCCTTTAACCCCTTAAGGACACATGACATGTCATGATTCCCTTTTATTCCAGAAGTTTGGTCCTTAAGGGGTTAAAGCAGCTGTTAAAGGGACACTATAGTCACCTGAACAACTTAAGCTTAATGAAGCAGTTTTGGTGTATAGAACATGCCCCTGCAGCCTCAATGCTCAATCCTCTGCCATTTAGGAGTTAAATCCCTTTGTTTATGAACCCTAGTCACACCTCCCTGCATGTGACTTGCACAGCCTTCACTAAACACTTCCTGTAAAAAGAGCCCTCTTTAGGCTTTCTTTATTGCAAGATAAGATTTTCTTATCCCCTGCTATGTTAATAGCTTGCTAGACCATACAAGAGCCTCCTGTATGTGATTACAGTTCAATTTAGAGATTGAGATACAATTATTTAAGGTAAATTACATCTGTTTGAAAGTGAAACCAGTTTTTTTTTTTTCATGCAGGCTCTGTCAATCATAGCCAGGGGAGGTGTGGCTAGGGCTGCATAAACAGAAACAAAGTGATTTAACTCCTAAATGACAGTGAATTGAGCAGTGAAATTGCAGGGGAATGTTCTATGCACTAAAACTGCTTTATTTAGCTAAAGTAATTTAGGTGACTATAGTGTTCCTTTAACGTCCTGGGTCTTTGTATATTTGCAAAAACCCTTAATGGGGAAATCACCGCTTGGGGTGAAGTGGTGACTTACACTTGCCTAATGCTGTCCTTTGCAGGACTTCCCATCTTCGGTCTTCAGCTCCTGGGACTTAATCTGCTAGGAGCTGCATCAGTGGTGTACTGTCGCACATGTGCAAGAGTACAACATTGATGTCTTTGAAGGAACCTGTAGATATTGTCTCAGGCTGAGCAAGACTAATGCCTGATTGCAAAGCTTTCCTCGAGTGTTTCCATACCCCTGTCTAACATCACTCAATGGTCCAATCAAATTCTTCTTATAGAGAAGCATTTGTTTAGACCATTTTTTTTACAGGCTTAGCGCATGCACGTGTTCTGAGTCATGGAGGGATTGGAACATGGTTGAAGGAGCGGATGAAACAAAAACAGAGGAATATTGAGAAATGCAGGGAGGGTATAAATAAGGGTGGGTGAAGGGGAGATACAGACTTCCCCTTGCAAGCGTTTTCCTAATTGGGTGATGTAACTCCCCGGCATCGGAGGGGAAGGAAGGTCAGGGTGGATGGACTCTGGGCAGGACTAGGGTAGCATTGGGGGGGGGAGAGGCATCCGCATGCTATGCGTGTTAGTGTCAGACACCGATTTTGCCAATAACACCATTGCTTGGAAAACTCTTTAAGCATAGTTACCCACTTTTTTGCAATTGTTTGGATATACAGCTTAGTAGACAATTGTTTTTTGCTCTCTGTACACCATGTGAATAAAGTTTGTGTGAGTTCCTGTGACAGCTACTCTGAAGTAGCTGTCACCAGGGGTGTATTTACCACAAGGCATTTGCCTAGGGCGGCAAAAACCGCTGCCCCAAGTGCCCAGGTAAATGCCTTGTTTGTCTTGTGTACTGGGGGGCCCAAGAGCTGGCTGCCACCTTAGGGCCCCCCTAGGTGTTAAAGTACTAATATTGTAGCCGGGCGATGAGGGAGATATGCCCTTTTAGATTAAGAAAAATATTAATAATTGGTGAGTGTGTGTGTGTGTTTCAAATTTAGATGAGGGAGTGCCAAAATTTGTCGTGCCTAGGGCAGCACAAATCCAGAATACACCACTGGCTGTCACAGCTACTTGTTTGCAGCAACATCCCAAGAAATGCACTTAAAAATTGTCCATCCGGCAGGCCAGTCTTCTGAAAAACAATTCAAACTAAGCCTTAGAAATCCTGCAACAGTCCCAGGTGTGGGGATGCAGAACTGCACTACAGTTTCTGCATGGAGTTCGATTAGTTTATGAACAACTTCACTGATAATAGAATACATGTATCATGTGAGGCAGCCCTGTTTGACATTCTTCCATCTACTGCTCAAAAATATTCAAATTTTTTTGCAGCAGCCATAAAGTTAATTTCACGGACAAACTTCAGTCCTCTACGAACAAAGATACCGGCAGAAAAAATATTCCAGACTTGGTCTCCTGATATAGAATGATAAACATAATAGAACAAACCTAGAATTTTTTTTAAAATTTACCAACAGGTCTCTTCAACGTTTGCATGGAGTGAGGGAGTGGCTGCCCATCTCCTTGCCGTAATGCTTCTCACTTGTACACAGGAAAAGTCTGGCTCACCGCTTTGATGGGAGAGGGGCGGTGATTTTATTTTTGTTCTTTTTACTGAAATATTCTTTCAGATGTTTGTTAAACCTATACAAATCTGTACAATGTTAATGTTCATCCCTTGTAACATCTTGTTTGTGTTTGCTTTTCAACAAAAACATTTAAATCAAAAGGGGATAAAAATCCCTTGCGTGTTTTTTTTTTTTTGCTAAATGTGTTTTGTTTCTAGGCTAGATTGTAACGTTCTATATTTATTTTGTTTTCTCCAGAACCAAGTGACAACTTGAGAGAAATTCTTCAAAATGTGGCCAAACTTAATGGAGTCTCCAACATGAGAAAGCTGGGCCATTTGAACAATTTTATTAAGGTAATCCTATCTTAGTGTAAGTCTACATACACAGGTTTTCAAGGGCTATGACAAGTCTGGCAAAACACCAGTTGTAATTTTTTTTTTTTTTTTAAACTTAAACATTGCATTTTATTTGTGGTATAGATCTTGCGTCAATGAAATGTCTTGTGAAATGTAGCCGCAAGTGTTGTATAGTTATCAGCAAACACAATGCTAGTGATTACTTGCTTGACAAAAATTTAACCTTATGCGTTCTTTGACAGGCATAGGAATGTGAAAATCTATACAAGCAATTTTGAGCACTTTGTGATTTATTTGTGTATTACACTCCTATCTGCACTGTATTACATAACCATTGCAAAAAGAATTGTCAGAAACTGTTGATGATAAAGAAGACATCAGATGTACAGCCAAAGCATGCCCTTTTGTAGCATTTGGATAATGGGTCCTACAGATTGCTTCCCTTGCCGGATGTTTTGGTAATGCATGTTGTGATCAGGTTAACACAGCAATGTTTTCACTTCCTCCTTTGCTCTGTCAATTTCATCCAAATTCTGCATGCTCCATGTGGTGTTTCTTTCTTCTCTGCACAGCCTGATTCACAATCTCTTTTGTAAACTAGCAACAGCCAGGTTATAGCTGCTCTTAATTTATTGCGCTGTTCACTCATCCTATGTGAGTGAAATTGTTGGTGGAGATTGAACTACTTATTCCATAAAACTTGGTTGGATAGGACTTTTTGGTAAGATCTAACACTATAGACCTGAATTGGAGGCAGCTGCTAACTAAAGCATCTTCCTGGTCCTGGAAGACCACCGCCTCTCTCAGCTCTGAAGCTGCTATAACATTGATGGAAAATATCGGTTTTAATTCTTATAGTGGTTTTGTCTGATTTTTAATGCAGTAATTGAAAGGGTGAATTTTACTTCTTGACTTACCTTGTAAAAACCGATCTAGCTAAAACAAACAATTAATTTGTTAGATTTTGGCATCAACGTCTTACAGAATTATTCCGCCTTAATTCTTTTCTCAACCAGTATTGTTGCTTCACCCTATTCAGCTATCTGATGAAAGGACTCTTCAACCTGGCATATATTGTAAGCTCTTTTGAGCAGCATCAACCTGTTTCTGTAACATTTCAAATAATCATCTGTGCAACATAAAAAAGCCGTCTCAACCCAATAGGGTCTTTATCAAGGATCTTGAGGTGTGCCAAGCATATACGTAATATTTTTATATATATCGTATATGCTTGGCACATATATGTGTGTGTATATATATACAGTTGTAAGAAAAAGTATGTGAACCCTTTGGAATGATATGGGTTTCTGAACAAAAAAGAACAGCTAGTAGCCAGGGACAACCAGCGTAGGTGTGTGTCTGGGGAATCCTAAGAAGGGGGTAACCCTTACATACATTCTGGACTAGGAACAGAAAAGAGGGAGACCCTGGGGGAGAAGAGGACACATATCCTCCCTCCACAGGGTCAACCAAAGTAGGAAACCCCAACCTTATGGTAGTGCTAAAACTTTACTTTTAATAGTATTGAATAAAAAAGCAAATACAAACACAAAAAATATATAAATAAAATAAAAATGGAAAAAAGGGGGTGCAGACACTGTAACTTAGGGTGTAGATAGCAGATATATATAATTCAACCCACTAAAACCACCTAGTGATACAGAAACTATTGCGGCATAGAGCTCACTAAACCTGTTCTAAAGTATACCATGAAGATGGGCAGCCTAATAGGGCTAAAAACAGGACATGGAGGTGAAGAGAGATGTGGATATAGTGACCACATAGATCAAAAAACTTCATTCAGAACTTCTATACACAGAAGAAGGAGAGGCAATAGTAACACTGGGGATACTATTGAATAAAGTAGCAGGTAATAATGTTGCAATGTCTAAAGTGTAACAAAAAATGTAACACAAGTAGCAACCAACACTGCTGATGCAAAAAGCTAATAGAAGCTGGTAAGTGTAGCCAGCAGAATAACTTGGGCAGTAGTGCAAAAAAAACCCAATGCAGAGGACTCCTAAACCATAACGGAGAAAATTCTCCCCCCCCCCCCCCCCCCCCTTCTCCTTCCCTCCTTGTGCGTTCTCTCCTGTTAACACTCCGAATTGCTAGTATATTTCAAAACCCCTATATGTATAGTGGGGCTTTAATTTTGCCTATAAACTACTGGTTATCAAACATTGAGCTCTTAGATAACACAGTCTCCAAGGCGTTATATTTTGCCTCTAAATAACTTGCTAAGTATTCTTCAGTGATGTTACACTAGGGCTTAATACCCATTAGGTCTTAGTACTCGAGGGGTTAATATTGATCTGCATACCCTGTCAATCTCTAGTGACACGCACTCAAAGGGGGCGGAATTAGTTTGAACGCCGGTTTTGGCGCGAACAAGTCCTACACGCCCATTCAATCTTTCGTCAGCTTGATGCATATAAAAGAGCCGTGTAACGAAAGGACCACTGATTTGCCTCTGACGAAGGCGCATTTAGAAGCGCCGAAACGCGCGTCAGGCAGGATAGGGGCTGCAGCCTTCTGTATGATTTAGACAGCGGTTGTTTTACATAGAGCTAGCAATTCGGAGTGTTAACAGGAGAGAAGGCACAAGGAGGGGAGGAGAAGGGGAATTTTCTCTGTTATGGTTTTGGAGTCCTCTGCATTGGATTTTTTTTTTTTTTTGCACTACTGCACAAGTTATTCTGCTGGCTACACTTACCAGCTTCCATTAGCTTTTTGCATCAGCAGTGTTGGTTGCTACTTGTGTTACATTTTTACATTGCAACATTATTACCTGCTACTTTATTTAATAGTATCCCCAGTGTTAAGTTGCTCAACAGGGACTCACTGGTTCCCTTCCCTCTCCTTCCTCTACGTATAGAAGGTCTGTAGGAAGTTTTTTGATCTATGTGGTCACTATATCCACATCTCTCTTCACCTCCATGTCCTGTTTTTAGCCCTATTAGGCTGCCCATCTTCATGGTATACTTCAGAACAGGTTTAGTGAGCTCTATGCCGCAATAGTTTCTGTATCACTAGGTGGTTTTAGTGGGTTGAATTATATATATCTGCTATCTACACCCTAAGTTAGTGTCTGCACCCCCTTTTTTCCATTTTTATTTTATTTATATATTTTTTGTGTTTGTATTTGCTTTTTTATTCAATACTATTAAAAGTAAAGTTTTAGCACTACCATAAGGTTGGAGTTTCCTACTTTGGTTGACCCTGTGGAGGGAGGATATGGGTTTCTGCACAAATTGGTCATAAAATGTGATCTGATCATCATCTAAGTCACAATAATAGACAATCACAGTCTGCTTAAACCAATAACACACAAACAATGAAATGTTGCCATGTTTTTATTGAACACACCATGTAAACATTCACAGTGCAGGTGGAAAAAGTATGTATATAACATGGGCTGCATTCACGGTCTTTCCAAGTAAAGATTCTTTATTCCATCAAGATTATAAGAAGATCAACGTTTTTTATTTTACATTATTATAATTTTTTATTTTGTTTTATAACCCATACACTGCAATTTAAAAAACAAAACAAAGTTTACTTTTAACAGTTTATATTAAATGAGTGTCTAGCAGGCAGTCTAGCCAGCCTGTTTTTTTTTTTTTTTTTTTTTTTTTTTCTTTTCTGTGGGTTTCCTTGTAATAGCGCACCATCTTGCTAGTATAGATAATTTTTTTTTTTTTTTTTTTTTTTTTACTATGAATGGGACACACTATTGCTTCAGTTTCCAAGAAAGCCACCACCTCCCAGTGTAATTTAATTTGGTCTTCCTGTTTGTTTTATTAGTGGTAATGTGTTAAGATACTGGTCTACACTGAGATCATGTTTAGTCACTGAAAGGTTTCAATGCAACACAGTTCCACTTATCTCCTTATCTCCTTGCACTGAGGCATTTTGTCTACACCTGTTTAAATTGCCGATTAATAGTTAGTGAGGTAATAGGCTGACTCCTAAGCTATGTGAATATGTAATGTTTTAAGCAAGAATGCGAATTTGGGAGATAAGGGTTGCTGCTGAAAATTTATACTGTTGGTTGTTAAGTGTATTAACGGAGTTATCAATCTTTCAAATAGGGCATTTGCCTTCTATTGAATACTGGACACTGTAACAATTGTAGTAAGCATCTGAACAGTTTTAGTTTATATTGGTAACTGTAAGCATCTGAACAGTTTTTTAGTTTATATTGGTTTTGGTTTATAGATCACGTTTGTCAATGCTCAGTTCTCTTCCATTTAGGAGTTTATTAACCCTGTTTATTAACCCTTTAAGGACTCAACTTCTGGAATAAAAGGGAATCATGACAGAATATTTCCGTTATGTGTCCTTAAGGGGTTAATGTAGTGGTTCTGGGGCTTAGAGCCTGTCTATGCAGGCTGACATTAATAGACATTAACACAACCTTTTCTGAGAATTTATGCCTACGGCCACATCTAATAGCTGTCACACAGACAAGGTTTCCTGCTGAGGTCCTGCAATTTTTGTTGGAATAACTTTCAGTATCTTTATGCCTTAAAAATGTGAGATATACAAGTCTGCATTATCAATGAAAATGTTGTCCTGTCTGGGTGCTGGTAATTGGCTGAGCGTGTTAGAGTTGGGTTAGCACAGTGGTTTCAGCCTATCCGTGCTCTCCAACTTGTTCTGGTGCAAAGAACCTGTCCTTGCAGTCTAAGGAATGCAAATGCTGCTTTTTCTGAGAAACTGCAGTGCTTGCATTGCATTTAAAGGCTCTCTCCAGTGGCTGTTATTCTGACTTCCACTAGAGACGCTTCCTATAGCTCTGCACGAAGAGTCCAAATGTCTCCCATAGAGATGCATTGAGTCAACAGAATGGAGATGGCTGTGCGTGCACACTGACACTTCTCAGTCTAAATTCTGAAACTGTCAGGAAATGTCAGCTTCTATCTAAAGCAGGCTTCCCCAAACTCCGGCCCTCCAGATGTTGCTAAACCACAACTCCCATGATTCTCAGCCTATCTATTTCATTCATAGAATAATGTGAGTTGTAGTTCAGCAACATCTGGAGGGCCAGAGTTTGAGGAAGCCTGATCTAAAGGGTAAAAATAAATTGATGGAGAGTAATGATCTTTCAAGTCATTTTAGCATGGATGCCCCCAGAGAGGTAAGGGTTTGAGGTGATGTCAGTTGCTTTAACTCTCCTGTATACACAAACATTGCTGCTAAGGTTATGTACTTCTGGAAAACTATGAGCTGCAACAATGCGAGTTTCTGAGACTTATTCCATGTAACTGAACAATACGTTTTACCTAATATAACACATTCTTGACTTCAAAACGTTGCCCTCTTCTGATATATATATCTCATTATTTTTTTAATTCTTTATTTTTTTTCACGCATAAGAATACAAAGAATAATGCTGTGCCACAACAATCGTATTGATGAATATAAGAAAACAATTGGCATAATACAATGGCTATCTTTATGTTGCTTGGCACTTGGATGATGCTGCAAAAATTTATGGTATAATATACAGATCAGCAAATAAATTCTAGACGTGCTTACTAGATGATTCAACTATGCTGTTACACAGATTTGGTAATGCCACTGGGTACTAAAACAAAGTGTAAAGAGCAAGAAATTTCAAAGAGCAAGAGAAATATACTGTTAACAAACTGAAAATAAAGAGCTTTGAGGTGGTTAAAGAGAGCTTGAAGGAGTATGAGAGGATACAGCCAGACACCTTCAAACCACGCCGCATGTGGGCCACATTAGAGCAGTCACTTCGATGGTGGGTACAACCTCCCCACTTGCCCCACTCCCCCCTCCCATCAGACGCAGTAGACAGTGTTGCACTCCATGTGATTTCCACAAAGTTAGCTATAGTTGACAGTTTCTCTTACCGCCCTTAGCCCAGGCTGTTGTTGGACCCAGTGCCACATGTCCATTGACCTCACCTTTCCCACCAGCAGGATCATAGGCTTGCGTGGACCTTGAGTGATGGAGAGCTCCTCGGGTGCAGGGACGGTGGGGCGGATGTTTCTCCATGGTGGCCCTAAGTGCAAAAGGGTCCCAGCACCCAGGCTACTTCAATTAGCTGAAGTGGTCTGGGTGCCTACATTGTCCCTTTAATGAAAGATAATGAAATAGTGTTTTGCTCAAGTGTTTACAGAATCAAATTCTAGTTTCTCTGAGATGTTAGGTCAGTAGTTGTTTAACACCGATCGTTTAGCCTCTTCCGCAATTATTGTTGTATTCCAATTCAATAATTCTGATGAGAATGCTCTGTTCAGCTGCTGCTTACATCCCTTGGCACATGCCTTGCCTGGATCCTTTCCATGTAATGCTATATTTAATAACACAATCTTACTTGTTAATTTATGCTTTGAACATAAAGACCATTATTTTGGCATGGATTCTGGATAATACTTCTGCACTTGTATTTCTAATTTCTCTCCTAAAGAGTAGTAATGTTGTCGACTTAGAAGTAAACCTTCTCAAACCTGAAGTGGTTTATGCAATTGAACACTGTATAATCAAGTGATGCAAAATCATTGAATATTGGAGTATTCTTTCAATTCTCATTTATTGCATGAACAGTAATTTGGAAAGACACATTTCGGAGACTTAAGCAAATACAAAGCCTTTCTGACACAGATTGTGGTTGTGAATATTATTGGTGTTATTGGAGTTAAAGAGGGAATGAAATAAATAGCAAATCCTGCTAGATCCTTTTCCACAGTTTCCTTCAGATGTCAAAGGCTTACTGATTAACATTACTTAGGCAGGAAAATGTGATTGTGTGTGTGTACCCAGTGCAAAGTCGGTGGCGGGTAAGGTCAAAGATCCCAGTGACTTCTTTTCTGTTAGTCTCATTTACCCGCTGATTTCCTTTAATGACCAATGCTCTATTGCAGATACTAATATGCTGGCAGATTAAGAGTTAATATTCTCTTCATCGTTCAATAAATGATTCCTTTCTGAAAGTGACAAGTTTTGCGATAACTGATGCCCACACAAGACTTGTTCATATGCAGTGCCGCATGCGGTGAGAAGTTGTTAATGATTTACCCTTGCAGTAATATCCTGATCACATGATTTTGATCTTTTTCTTGGTATCAGATGTGACCAGACATTTATGTTTGCTAGCAAAAAGGAAAACGACACCTTGAACTAGATCTTGCAAAAAGAATAAAACATCTGCATCCCAATTTTGTGTGGAAAACAGCAGATTTTATTTTTTTATTTTTTTCTCAACTTGTTATTTCTAGATCAGAAGTTATTTCTAGTTCAAATTCCGTTCCAATGACCCACACACACCGGTTATCCTCTTTATAAATGTTAACAAGTTTGTTTCGGCAGTGGAACAATTGCTTCTGTTGATGTACTGTGCATATCATTCATACTTTTAGAAGGAAGTCGTCAAGTGCTTAGTCACAAGATTTTGGAAACACTTTTAGTGAAAGCGAAAATCTTATCATGAAAAATGTTTTCATAGATTTGAATGTGTGTGAGTGACATGATGCCTAGTGCTTTGAAAATTGTATGTGATATAACTATTTTCTAAGTGAACCTGTAGGCTGCATGTGTCAATGTTAAAAGGACTTTAAAATGATACTATAGTGTAAAGAATAGTTATATATTTTCTTAAAACTGCTATAAATAACTTTGAAGGGTTATGGGACCCAGGACAGTGCACCCAGAACTCTTCATTGAGCTGAAGTCGTCTGGGTGCATATAATGTCCTTTTAAGGACGCATGACGGAAAACTTCCACCTTGCTGGCCTTTTACTTCTGGAGCTGTGTCCTTAAGGGGTTTAATGGGTTAAATAATTTGTTTCTGTTTATGTAGTACTAGCCTCACCTCCCCTGGCTGGGACTCCCACAACCAGCATAAAAACATGGTTTCATTTTCAATCAGCTCTTACAGCACTTTTATCTCTGTTGATTGAACTTTAACCACACACATGCGGTTTTTGTAGACTATCAGCGGGCTATTAAAAGAGAAAGAGCTAAGAAAATATAAATTAAACACTATGCAATAAATTAAGCTAAACTATACAGACTGTTTTTCATGAAGTATGCAGGTAGGCTGTGTGAATTTCTTCCACAGAAGGTGTGTAGCTAGGGCTGGATAAACAGTGATTTAACTCCTAAATGGCAGAGAATAGAGTGGTGAGCATGATCTGTACACCACAACCACCTCATAAAGCTAAAGTTGTTTTGCCACTTAGTGTTGGTTATTAAATGTAATTGCTAACAAAATGTAGGTTTGTTGTGTGCACTTTGGTCTCTGTTGTGAGATATCTCCATACACTCCCACAAGACCTTACATGCAGTTTGAGAGAATGCAGCTGCCAAGACCTTGCTCTTTGGTTGAGAGCATCAGCTGATGCTTTTAGGTAATGAGTGCTGCCCTACAGTTGTGCTCAAAAGTTTGCATACCCTTGGAGAATTGGTAAATGATGTACCATTTTTAAAGAAGACATGAGTGAGCAGGCAAAACACATTTCTTTTAATTTATATAGGATTCATATTCAACTGTAGTTTATAAAAGAATGGCACAATCATAAAACATGGCAACAAAGAGGAAAAAAAATGACCCCTCTTCAAAGGTTTGCATACCCTTAGTTCTTAATATTGTGTATTGCCCCCCTTGAGCATCAATGACAGTGTCGTCTATGAGGCCCCTAATTCTTGCAGGAGGTATAGCTGCCCATTCATCTTGGCATTGTGCCTCCAGGTCATGCAAAGTCATCTTGCATGAACCATATGTTTGAAATCTCCCCAGAGTGGCTCGATTGTATTAATGTCAGAAGACTGTGATAAGTGGATGTATACAGAAATTGGGATACAGCTGGATACTAAAATACCTAAGGTGAACAGTACATAGTGATGTATAGGAACATGTGTGATGACTGCAACTACTGATTGCACTCACAGGATAGATCGAGAAGCGCCTTGAAGTCTAAATGGGCTGCAGTTTTCCACTCTCCTCCTTGGACTGGAATTGATCGCTCTGCTGGAGCAGGAACTTCACAGGACGGAGTCAATATACAATTAAAAGTTATCTTTTTATTTATACAATGAAAAGTCTTGTATAAGAAAATATTGTAAAATCAAATAAACATAGGTAAGGTATCTAATTGGTTTTGTCCATTCAAGATGGACATCCTCAGATAAAAATAATAATAAACAGCAATGGATTAAACAAAGCATGCATAATCCCAACCACCCCAGTCCCATTTTAAATAGTACCAGTTCTTAATATTGATTGGAGAATCATCTGTGCATAAATTGGATCTGCTACCAACCTGATCTGTTATTTAGGAGCAAACCTCTTCTCATAGGTCCTCGCCAGTCTTCTTTTCAGGTATTCACAGTCGCTGGTTTTAATTTTCCGCCGACTTTCCAGGTCTGTTATGTTTGCGTTCGACTTTGAAAAGTTCATGAACGCCGCTTGCGTCCTAGCTCAATGACACCATGCGTTCCAAATCAGCCGGAACTGCTAAAAAGCAGTCCAGCATTATGGAACATGAGGATCTTAGAATATTGAAACATAAAAACAGCACAATAGCTATTCATTATAAAGATATGTGTCTATTAGACATATTGAATATAATGAAATACACAATGGGAAATCAATTCCTCACTAGTAGAAGCCACGCCATAAGTATAAAATATATATAGAATGAAGTGATGCAAATATTTTATAAAAATGTTAATAAAAAAAAAAATATATATATATATATATATATATGACACCATGGTGTGCACAGCTGTGCTGCTGTTATGTTCTTGTCTGGACCACATAGTCACATACCTCTTCAAACCGTTATCCCGAACTGGTAAGAAACGAGGAGCCCCCACCACAACAAGAGAGCAAGCGCTTCCTGCACATTATGCAGCAACACTCTGAAATGATCCCAGCAGATGCTCTCCACTGTTCTCAATATCATCATATATTTGAAGACCGTCAGAATCAGTGGTCCATGAGCAGACCTCTCCTTGGTCTAATTCTGCTCAATGAGAGAAGTATTTCTCGGACTACCAGAGCAGCATTGTTAGTAGCCAGGCCCCCCCCCACCCCCGTCTGAGAAGCAACAAGCCATGCATCTATGCTTTGAGAATTTGATGGTGGAGGGCATTGAAAGGAACTTGCTCACAAAAAGAATCAAGACCGGTTCACACAGAATCTTTCTGCCTTCAGACGAGAAGTGAACGACTCTGCAGAGACTGCACTGAAAGGGTGAAACAGGTTCTGCAAGGATGTTTTTGTAATAAATAATTTCCTCTTTTACCGAGGGAAAGAAACAAACATTTTTCACTTTTGGAAGCAGTTAATGTGCACATTACCTAGGTAAAGTGAGGAAAACTCTTGATTCCGCACTTTAACTGAGCAAATCAGTTAATCTGCAGATTAACTGATTTCTCACTTTAACATATATAATGTATAAATATGTATATATGAAAAAATTGAAATATAAGCAAAAAAATACTAGATTTGAGATCCAATATATAATCAAGAAAACAAAACGTATAAATAATTAGAGAAAAAAAAAAGTATATGTATGTAAAAAGAAAGAAAATAACTTCCTATATGTATATACTGTGGTTGGATGGGATTTTTTTTATAAAGTCTTTTGACAGTCAAGGATCTTACAAACTTCTTTAGATCAATAAACAGAGTAATTATCTGCTTTCTGGGCTGGGGAAAATTTGAGTCCCCGTTCCCTTTCTAGTACTCGTATTTCTATATCTGTAAGAGGTATATGGGATAAGTTTGAATATACCTTTGTTTCGTTTGTTTAATTGTAGGATCTCTCTCCTGTGGGGATTTATCATATCTTCCTCGTCTCTCATTCTTTTCAGAGAAGACTGTTTGCAGAGGGGAAACAAATACAAATGCAGAAATTTGAAGCCATATTTAATTAATGGGGAAAAACCCAAACCCATCAAAGGGCTTGAGGAATATTTTAAAATAAAGGCTGTTAATGATACCAAAAAATGGTGGGAAATAGCCCTTCTTTTATATAGTTTTCTAGAAAGGCTAATACCTAGAGGCTTAAGAATTTAAATGGTTTGCTCCCAGTTATGCCAACATATACATGAGAAGGTGGGAAGACCTTTTTGTGTGATGCGGGCATAACTGGTCGGTGAGCCTGGTCCCATGGCGGATATATATTGATGACGTCATCATCACGTAGAATGGATCTCGTGAGTCATTTTATAGGTTTGTACAATACCTCAATCAAAATCCATTTAATTTAAAGCTTACACCAGACTTGGATAAATATACCATCAACTTTTTGGATTTAAGCCTGTTTTGTGAAGAGGACAGGGTGAAATCCAAATGTTATTTCAAAAAACAAAAAACAAAAAAAAACTGATTTGTAACAGTTACGTCCACAGGAAGAGTTGCCACCATAAACCATAGCTGAAAAGTATTGCAAGGAGTCAACTGTCTAGAGTAGGACGTTATTGTTCCAATATACAAGATTTTAAAATTTAGGCAGGACATGTGAGCTACAAATTTTTTTTTAAAAAAAGGTATAACACTATTGAAAAAGAGATTAGGAGAATGTTTCTGTTTCTCTGGGGGAAAAAACAAATGATCAAAGGTGTTGATTTTGTCTCTTTGATTTTACCATTTGACTAATGCCGCCAATACACAATTTGTAAAGCCTTTTTTGTGTGTTTATTTTTAGTGACTTAGTAGAATAAACAGTTTAACACCCTTCTCTTTGTTTCCTGTGCTGGTAGTTCTTTATGTTATACCACAAATGTTATGTGGGGGTATTATCTAAATACGGTATATATAATGTGTTTGGTTGTTTGCAATGATTTACAGGAAAAGTAGCACTAGTTCTTTTAAATATTTAAATAAAAAAACAAGAATATAATTCTTGTATGTGGTGTGTGTACATATGTTTCAAGGGAGAAGATTGTTAAATCTGGCAGCGTGCAGTGCGTGCTGACTGCAGGAGTAAATTTTGTACAAAATTGATATTTTGCAGTCCGGAACAGAGTTCTGGGTTGCCAAAGTCACATGTGCAGGGGTTTAAGTTGCCCCCTGCACACTTGTGCCAATATCTCTGAATAATCTATTTCTCTTTAAAACATAAGACTAAGTATGGATTAGGACTGTAGCTTTAGGAATACAGATATGTATACCTAACTCTACAGTTTTCTTTTAAGTGGCGATTACCATCTTGGATGGCAGCAATTATTTTTTCCCCCCCAAGGTAGTTATGCAATTCCTAAACGCACCCATAAAGCAGAGCTTAATAATCACAGAACTTGCAAAAGTAGCATTTGTTAGCTTTTAGTATTATATTTACTTTTGCCAAAGCCCAGTTAATAAATAGCCACTAAAAACTTGCAGTGTGACGCCAGGTTACGATCTTTGGTTCAATTTTTTTTTTTTTTTTGCAGATGCATGACTTGGACTTTATTTACATTTTTATTTTTTTAAACTTGATATAAAAAAAAAGCATTTTTTTCCCTACTGTGTGATCGTAAAGGCTTCTTCAATGTGTAGCCTTAAAGTCAGTGCAAAGACTCTTGACCATTTCAAGAGGTTAAAGGGACACCAGTGTCAGGAAAACAAAGCGTTTTTTCCTGACACTATTGTACCTTGAGGGTGCCCCCACCCTCAGGGTCCCCCTCCCGTGGTGCTGAAGGTTAAAAACCACTTCAGTAGCTCACCTAATACCAGCGCCGGGCTCCCTTACCTCTCCTCCCCCGCCGACGTCGGCATCCAGGTCAGACGTCACAGGAGCCGAGTGTGTGTGTGTGTGCGCGCGCATTCAAAGTGTCCATAGGAAAGCATTTTTCAATGGTTTCCTATGGACGCTCTGAGTTATTGAGACATAATATGCCTCAATCATTGCAGATGCGCCTCTAGTGGCTGTCCGGAAGACAGCCACTAGAGGCTGGCTTAACCCCAAATGTAAACATAGCAGTTTGTCTGAAACTGCTATGTTTGCATCTGAAGGGTTAAAACCTGAGGGACCTGGCACCCAGACCACTTCATTGAGCTGAAGTGGTCTGGGTGACTATATTGTCCCTTTAAAGATATTGACATTTCTTTACACAGTCCAATTCAAAGTTTTCAATCATCTTTTTAGAATTCAGTTTTTTCTTGGCATGCGTACATAGACCAGCAAATACAAGGCTCAACATTTTAAATTGTACACAGTTAGACAGAACTAAAAGTTACTGATCGCTGCAAGCTTGACAAGTACATGGTACACTCACCATGGAGGCGTTACTACTATTCAGGCCTGAATTTTCATAAGCTATTGGGCAAGTGGAAATATGGCGCCCTCTATACAATATATAGTCACGTGTTTACATTCCTGTAAGGACTGATTCCGTGAGGACTGATCCGTGTGCACAGGACCGGTCTAGAATTGAACATCAACGGAGCGGTAACCATCTATCCACCAACTAATACTCTGCATCACTAAATGTTTATTGTGAACCTTAGAAATAAGTTTCACCATTTTATACTGTAAGAGTTCTTCTTATGGGGTTTTTTTCGTATGGGAAATAAAATATTGTAACTATATTACGCTATGTCAGTATCTTCTTTATTGAAGGTTGGATACATATAAAGACAAAGTTTACTGGTACAACTATCAAATCCCTACGGACATTTGAAAGCACCCACATTAAGACTGGAATTGGAACTCTTCTGTTTTATATATTTTTACAGTTGATCCCTATGTGTAATATAGGGGTATATTAACTAAGCGCTGATACTGTTCTTTATTTTAGAATGTAATAATATTGTATTAAAATGTATTATGATGTTTTGAAATGTGTAAATATGGATTTCTGTTATTTTGAAAATCCACCATTAATTTCTTTGCTGCTCAACTTTCTTAAAATGTTACATGTAAGGTAATATAGGGCATGTACTAAAACAAAAGGAAATGCATTTATTGACACCTGGGCTAAAGGAACACTCAAAGCACCATAAAAACGGCAGCATACTCGCAGTGAGTATAAAAAAAATGTAAAACCTTTTTTGACTTCTTACATGGGGTGCGATAAGCATCGCTTCACGCCTACACTAGTGCCCGAAACTTGGAGATTCATAAGCAGGTACTTCTGCTCTCCTGAATTGCACCCTGCTCTGCACTCCATCTGTAGTAAAGGCTGGCAGCAGCACCCAGCAAGCCCCAGTAAAGAAGTCAAACTGTTTAAAAGTTTCTTACTTTTAGAAGCTATATTTTTTGGTTTTGTTTGAAGTGTAAACATGGATATCCTTTTGTTGGTCAAGTTAACATTAGGACTCCAGAGTCTTTGGTTTTATATAAATAAGTATGGAACTTATTTGAAAATGAAATATGATGACCAGGTGCTCATATTTTTTTTTTCCTGAATATGGTAATATGAATAAAAGACCAGCCACAGGCTTATCCGAACAGGGAATTCTCTTGATATCTACAGGCTTAATCTGACAGGTTCACCACTCAAGAGCACCAAAACTGCCATTGAATAATTTTGCTTTCAAGCCATGGTAACCAAACTGTATTAGTTTCTGACCCTATATGATTTTTAAACCTAGGAAAACATTTCTAGAGAAACTGTCGTGTTTAAGTCTGCCTACCAGTGGGAAGTGCACTTCCTTCATTGTATTGGACTTTTACGCTCCATAAAGCGGAAGTTGTTTTGGTGCTTATAGTGTCCCTTTAAATTCTATTTATCGTTTTGTTTGTACCCAATATGATTTATATTGTCTATCTTAACGTTTACCAGCCGCAGAACTCATTCGTATCTAATCAATTCTATGCATGAGTGTACTTGGTCATTTCTGTAGTAAAAAGGCGACAGTTTTACATTTGCCCATCAGTCTTTAACGGGTCCTTTGCTACATCTGATGTAGCAGATTTAGTATAGCATTTTCAAAGTATTGTAGTCTGTTTGTTTAGCAGTGACAAATGTATTTTTCTCTTTTATCCTTAAAGTGAATCTGATGTGTTTTTTTGTTCAGTATAATCTATACATAATTGTGTTTATGCCTTCCTAGTTTCAATATCCGGAAGCTTACTGAATTGTATTTGTTTACTTTGATTTATGCCGATGTTGGCCAGCAGTCAAGTTCAATATGTCTACGTGTAGTTTTATATTTTTTAATTTTCCTTTTTTGGGTAGGGGAGGATCAGAAAGTCTGGCTGTACAATAAGATACATATTGTTTATCTTGTCATTCATTTAACATTTTGTGAAAACAAGCTCTCCCCCTGAAGCCAGGTTTATTAATTTTGTTTTGATCGATATACACTTTAGTTGGTTTATTCAACATGCAGAATGAGTATAAGGGTGCATCTCTGGCAATCTGCATTTGTCCACAAGTTTTGTGTTAATAGAGCGATTACAAACCTAAAAATTGACTACTATTTAAGACAAAACAAGTTGTAAATCCCTGACAGCAAGATATGAATGAGATTTGAGTGAGCCATTCCTGATTGATGATAAACATGTATTTTTCCCCTCTCTTTACAGCTTCTGTGCAAAGTTGGCCACAATGAAGACAAATTAGGTTTTACGTATGAAGACATAATTATATGGTAAGAGCATCAGTCTGTTCGGGGGTGTGAGATCAGCATTTTCTATAACATTTTAGACATTATTTTACACACGTGCTTTTATTTATTTATTTTTTAATATTTTTCTTTCTTTCCTAGTCAAGTGCTTGTTTTTGTCTTTTTACAGCAGGGCGATAACAGGGCCCTCTTATAAGTCGCAGGATCAGAATTTAATTTGTGGTCAGTTATTTAGTAGAAGTAGCTGGCTTTGTTATGCTCATCTCTATAATCAAGAATGTATTGTTATGGGTGTTAATTCTCCACAGACTTTTAGTTTACCCTAATTCCTGATTGACATATCTTAATTGAAATATTGTTGCTTTTAAAAAAAAAAATTAAAAAAAAAAAATGACAAAAGTGGTCCATAAATGGATACTCCAAATACCATGAGCACTTCATTGATTTGAAATGGTCATGGTGCTTGGAGTCTTTGTGCAGGCTTTCTCCCCTTTGCTGCCGGTTGTTTAACACCACATCCGTCGCCCGAGTTAGCCAGCCCGGAACAAGAGTTTTAAGGTAGCTAATACCAATGTTGTGCAAGTTTCTATTCACAGAAGATCATTCATTTGCTGAAAGTGGTCAGCTGACGCTCTCAGCCAAAGAATGAACATGGAGACCAGTTTTTGTTTAGTGCTGCTCTGCAGAAGCCGGAGCCATTACAGCCACTATCAGCCTGTAGGAGAGGACTGTGCGCCTGGAAGGACCCAGCTAAGGGGCTGCCTGCTGCCCTGCCGGCGAATGGCGCCAGTGTACACCTACTCTCTTAAAGCTTTTTTTTTTGTGCTGTTTATATTTTGCGGTAATTATCAGATTACACTTTCTACAAAGCAATATTGAAGTGTTAACATTCGACTGCTTTTCTCACCCAGCTATTTTCAGCAAAAATCTAAACGACATTCCTTGGTTTTCCTCATTTGGTGTTCAACCTAAGACAGGGCTGTCAAACTTGAACATTACATGAAGCCGAGGAGAAAGCAAACTGAATCCAATTTTTCCTTGGGCTGGACAGTTAATGTGAATCCTGAGCACTAGCCGAGGCTGCCAAGCTGGAGGCTTAGTAATGTCAGTTCCACGATGTTAATGAACCTTGGGTGGGGGGGGAAACAAATATAGTTTACTTAGTGCATTGAAAGGTTTATTCACAAAACGGGGAGTTGTGGTGAGTTAACACATTCATCTACTCAAAATAGCTTAATGGAAGGGAGGAATTAAAGTTTAGCTTGGTTAGTGTGGGGATGTTAAACTCTTGTTTTTTTTAATGTTTCTTTAAGTTGTATTAAATATAGTTTTCAATAAAAAGAAACAAGTTGGGCACGGTATATCCATTAATTACTTTTTCCCTCTTTACTCCAGTTTGCGATTAGCTTTGTTGAATGAAGCAAAAGAAGTGCGAGCGGCTGGACTCAGAGCCTTTCGTTACCTTATCCGAGATTCCAGTATTTTACAGAAGGTGCTAAAGTTGAAAGTAGATTACTTAATAGCAAGGTAAAAACATTTGTACGTAATGAATTTTGTAGTCTGTATTATTTGTCTTGGCACGTTTTCCTAATACTATATGGTTTTCTTTTTCACTGCCGTTCTTGTGGGCTGTGTAATCTGTTCATAGAAAACGCAGTCTGCAGTAGCTGTAGTGTTAAAGCAAAACTCCAGTGCCAGGAAAACGATCCTCTCCCTCCCACCCCCCCCCCCCATTCCCGGTTACTGAAGGGGTGAAAACCCCTTCAGTCACTTACCTGAGGCAGCAACGATGTCCCTCGTTGCTGTCTCCTCCTCCATGCCGCTCCTCCTACTGTCTCCGTCGGCCGATGGGCGAGACTGATCCCGCCCATCGGCCGAGGAGACCTAATGCGCATGCGCAGCAATGCCACGCATGCGCCTAGTGCTCCCCATAGGAAAGCATTGAAAAAGATTTTCAATGCTTTCCTATGAGGAAATGAGCGACGCTGGAGGTCCTCACACAGCGTGAGGACATCCAGCGATGCTCTAGCACAGATAATCTGTGCTATGAAGGAGAAAGTGACCTCTAGTGGCTGTCTAGTAGACAGCCACTAGAGGTGGAGTTAACCCTGCAAGGTAATTATTGCAGTTTATAAAAAAACTGCAATAATTACACTTGCAGGGTTAAGAGTAGTGGGAGTTGGCACCCAGACCACTCCAATGAGCAGAAGTGGTCTGGGTGCCTGTAGTGTCCCTTTAAATGTTTTTGGGGGGTTTTGCCTGCCCATGGTTAACAGTCCAACGCATATATAGCAGTCTTATTTGGAATCTGGGCATTTTTAGCAGGAGTCTTTTGATTTGACCGATTATTGAAGAATTTCTGGCTGAAACCATTTTTCTAGAGACGCAATGCCGTGTAGCGCCATCCACTCCCCAATGTATACTACTTTTGCTGCCTATTTTAAATGCAATAATGTTTAATTGTTGTTTTATTTGGACACAGATGCATAGACATACAACAAAGTAATGAAGTAGAAAGGACTCAAGCACTTCGACTAGTCCGAAAGGTATAGTAAATCCTTGTTTCTTTCTATTGTTTCATAATGTATTTCTCAAATAAAGATTTTTTTTTTTTTAATAGATGGTTATTCATATATTTTAGACTTGTTCAATTAGATAAAAAGGTATTTTCCCTGTATGTGTTTTCAGAAGTCTGTTTGCCTCTTACATTGTATATTGGCCTTCTCATTGTTCCACACCTCCTCAGTTGTGCCTTTTTGGGGGTTGTGTTCTTTGCCTTTTCTACATAAAACGTATGGAACTATATTTTGTTGTAGTGGTGTAGAGCCCTGAATTATAATCATGTGAGAAAGTGGACATTCTTATTCTTGCTTCATTTTTGAGCATTCTGTGAGATAGTCTACATCTTTCTTTTCACTGCATATCTTTATTATCTGATTTTTGTCAACTCCCCTCTCTCACCCCTTTCACCCCTTTCACCTCCTGTCCATCATTTCTTTCTTTCTCTCTCATGCACGCTTTGTCTTTCTCTCATCCCACACTGCTTTATCCTGACATGGAATACTTGGCATTGCCTTTCATTAAGGGTCACAAAAACAACTTTAGCTTAATGAAGCAGTCTTTGTGTATATCGTGCCTCAGAAGTTTTAGTGCTCAGTTCTCTGCCATTTAGGAGTTAAATCACTATTGTTTCTGTTTATGCATTATCTGTAACTGACACAGCCTGCTTGAAAAAAATGTTTTCACTTTCAATCAGATGTAACTTACTTTAAAAGTTTTTATATTCTTATCTGTTAATTGAACTTTAATTACATACAGGAGGCTTATTAAAACCTTAAGGATGGCGGGCGTTCTATGCCGTCATTTTTGGGGTGGTTTTAGACGCCGGAGGGCAGCATAGAACGTCCCCGCCGTACTTCATACTTACCGGATCCCACGCCGGCAGTTACGATCCTGGGGACTGCCTAGGAGCTCACGATCACATGGCCAGAATAGCCGGCTTGTGCAGGGAGGACTGGCTGAGCTCTCAGAGCCTGTACAAAAGTTTAAAAAAGTTAGTAACAGTTGTAAAATAGTTTTTAAATTAAATAAAAGTATTTTGATTATATATATATATATATATGGCTTGGCACTCTACTTCCTGAGAGAAAAGGAATCTATTGCCTGGGTGCTGGATCTCTGGCGTCCAATATATAAGAAGATTAGAAAAACGAGATGCACTCACAGGTCTTCATATACGTGAAAAAAATGTGCTTTATTAATCCATTAGGTGTATGCAAAAATCGACCGATGTTTCGACCCTACCGGGTCTTTTTCAAGATCATTTTGAAAAAGACCCGGCAGGGTCGAAACATCGGTCGATTTTTGCATACACCTAATGGATTAATAAAGCACATTTTTTTCACGTATATGAAGACCTGTGAGTGCATCTCGTTTTTCTAATATATATATATATATATATATATATATATATAATCTCCAAAGTAGGCAGGAGCACTCACTTGTTAAAAGTCCAAAGTTTATTAGAACATATTATAAAAACAATTGTTTCAGTCCTGCATAGATGACTTTCATCAGGATCAAAGACAAATATAATAAAAACATTCATTACTTATATATACAGAGATATCAATGTAATTGACAGACCCCAAGGTGAAAGCAGTGTGAAACCGGCGTTTTGCCGTTCCCAGTGCGCATGTGCGAATAGGCTCCGCCTCCATGATGACGTAATTGCGTATTGAGGCAGATGCGCCTCCAGATACAGGAATATTGGGCCCCGCAGGCACACTAGATGAACAGACTGCCTCCAATTTATCTACTGTCACTAATCAGTCCAATGGACGACATCAGTGAAGTGAGCATGGCATGAACGTCCGGCAACTGGGATCCGCTAGGCCCTTCCCCTGCCTCCGAGTTGAAGGTGTTCGTGTTAAGAAGCCTGAAGAGCTCTGCCTTCCTGGCAGTAGCCGGGAATGGAATACCAAGTTTACGGAATTCTGCCGTGAGACGCAGGATAGACCAAGACCTCCGAGAAGATGGACTAGCCGCATCTGTACCTTGGGCAGGGGAGCCGGACATAGCTGGAGTGCAGGGAAGAGTGACACTTCGTTAGGTGAAATATATATATATATATATATCATCATCATAACCAGGTACTGGCAGGCTAGCTCATGCCAAGTGGTGAAAAATTATACTAGCAGGACGTGACAGGTGAGACCCTGCCAAATACCAAGCGGCTTGAGAGGCTCTAACTAGGAGTTGGCCCGAGGGACTTTCGAGGCCACTGAACGTTGTGGCCTCTCGGTGAATAATTAAAGCAGAATATAAATTGGGAGTGACAATTGATGCCCTCTCTATGCAACCAAGCGAGGCGAATAACTATGTATTGGACTGATGGGCATATACCTCAGTATGAGGATAAGGCAGAAGGCCAGAAATGTAACACATGTGGCCGACCTATATCCCTGATAGCCAGTACTAACTTCTAAAGGGAGGTAAGATATAGGGATTCCAGATATCGTACCTGCGCTGGTTAGAATCAGAACAAAGATTCACAGCTGAATAAATGGGAGGAAGGGTAGGAGAGGATACGTAATGAAACGTAATACAGTATCTGAGTATATGAGATAGGTACGTATAAGCATATATGGGCCAGATCGTGGACCCGAGTAACATGGAAAACCTACCCCAATCCTAGAAGCGAGGGGAATAGATTTAGTAATGGAAGCTCCAACGAATGAAAGGCCCCTAGGAATTAGCCTGTCTGGTCGGATACACATCTAAAAATTTACAATTTAGAGAAATTGTCAGACACAGGAACAATTCCTTGATAAATAGTTCAGTAGCACACATGTGGAAAGAACATAGAGTATGTAAAATGTGAGCCAAACAGCAAGATAGATATGCCAGAATTAAAGGGACACTCCAGGCACCCAGACCACTTCTGCCCATTGGAGTGGTCTGGGTGCCAACTCCCACTACTCCTAACCCTGCAAGTGCAATTATTGCAGTTTTCTGTTAACTCCACCTCTAGTGGCTGTCTACTAGACAGCCACTAGAGGGAACTTCCTGGATTCTAGCAAAGATTTCCTTTGCTAGAGCGTCGCTGGACGTCCTCACGCTGGCCGACAGAGACAGTAGGAGGAGACAGCGACAAGGGACATCGTCTCTGCCTCAGGTAAGTGACTGAAGGGGTTTTCACCCCTTCAGTAACCGGGGATTGGTGGGAGGGAGAGGGACTCTCCAGTGCCAGGAAAACGGATTGTTTTCATTGCACTGGAGATTCCCTTTAATAATGCATTTTATCAAATTAGAATAGCAACCATAACCAGAAGGGGTCACTGGAACACACAATAACAAGTTGGCCTGCTTAAAGTACCATATATACTCGAGTATAAGTCTAGTTTTTCCGCACATTTTTTGTGCTGGAAAAACCCCCACTCGACTTATACTTGAGTCAATGTCTGTATTATGGCAACTTACATTGCCATAATACAGACTAGGACCGCCGGGCTCATTACAAGCCCGGCGGTCCTGTTGGGGGTTGACAGGAAGCGTTTACTTACCTTTCCTGCAGCTCCATTCTCCTGCATTCTGGTCAGCTCCCCTGTAAATCTCGCAAGAGCCGCGGAGTCAGAGCGTTCCCACAGGTTACCGTGGCAACGCTCCGCGCGGCACGCAGACCGCGAGACTTACAGGGGAGCTGACCGGAACGCAGGAGAAGGGAGCTGACAGGAGTTGCAGGAAAGATAAGTAAACGCTTCCTGCCAGCTCCCCTCCTGCACAGTACACACCACTGGACCACCAGGGACAAATTTTTTTTTAAATAATACAAAAATAATAATAAAATAAAATGGAAAAATGTAATAAAAAAATATTAAAATAAAAAATAATTCTAATCTTAAAATAAAAAAAATTGAATATTTAAATTAAAATTTTTTAAATAAAAATGCCCTCCTCCCACACACTACACACACACACTCATACAAACACACACTCTGCATTCACACAAACACACAGTGTATATAATGCAGAGTGTGTGTTTGTATGAGTGTGTGTGTATATAATGCAGAGTGTGTGTTTGTATGAGTGTGTGTGTGTATATAATTATAAAAATCACAGAATTTCATAGCCCCAAGTTTTACCCTCGACTTATCCACGAGGCATAGCATATTTCACAATTGTTGGTCACAAAACTGCACTCGACTTATACATGAGATCGACTTATACACGAGTATATACGGTAAGTAATGAAATTGGATATATAAGGCACACGGGAAGAATCGTGCGAACGGTCTATTTGTAGAAAAAGCCGTTCGCCAGGTTCAGCTGCAATACACGCTGACGGTACGTATAACATGTCGCACGAGTGATCGTACAAACAAGTAACCGTCCGCATAAAAGGAGCCGAACAGAGCCGGGTGCTATTGTTCGTGCGCATGAACGAAACGAATGCCCATGTCACGGCCAAAATAGCGTTCAAATTATTTTTTGGCATTTTTCACACACAAACAAATATGAACGCTAAGTTTGCCCAGTGTTTGTGACTAAGTAGCTACTAAAAAAGACTGGACATACCCAATTTGTAATACCTTGGGTTGTCTACTTTTGCAAATCATGGGGGTAATTTTCATTCCTGGGCTACCATTTGGTCTCAAAGGCAATGCGTATAAACTGAAAAATTTAATGTGCAGTGTTTGACCCTGTAACTTTCCAAAACACTGTAAAACCTGTACATTGGGAGTACGGTTTTACTCATGAGACATCGCTGAAAACAAATGTGTACATTATTACAGTAACCGCTAACAGTATTATGACATTCACAGTTAAAATGCCATGCAGAACTAAAAAAAAAAAATTCTTAATTTCTCAATTTTTTTTTTAATATTTTATTCATTTTAAATTATGTTTAATATACAAATATTTGATGTGACATGAAAGCCTTGTTTCTCCGGAACAAAATTATATATGATAAGTGTGCGTGCATGTAATATTCAAGGCTTTGTTTAAGTTTTGTTTTAATAACAACATGTACAACTACCTACGTACTTAAGGGTTTAACAGAGCAGGAGATCAAACATTATAAATTAAGCATAACTTGCAAAAAGGTAGTGTTAACATTAGATGACTCTTTACAGGAAATGTTTAGGAAGGCTGTGCAACTCACATGCAGGGAGGTGTTACTAGGGTTACATACATTTAGCATATATATGGCAATGAATGGAACAGAAAGACTGTAGGGACAACTGTATATTAACTATACACCAAAACTGCTTAATTCAAAAAAGTTGTTTTCATGACTAAAGTGTCCCTTAAAATAAGTTAGACTCCACTTGATATGGAAGCAGTACAGTTTTTTTTTGGGGGGGGGAGGGAGGAGGGGTTCGTAAACTTTGCTTGTGATTCATACTAGTTTGGTGTCAAACTGCAGTGCATCTAGACTCCAGTTCATATGTATGCCCCAAAAAAGAACTTGCTTTGGTTGCAAAGCTACAGTCATCTGTTGTCTGTATAAACATTCTTTCTGTAACTCTGTCATGCTGTATGCTTTTGCATGCCCTCCGTTGAACTCTGCTCTTGATCCAATAGATCATGCAAATTCTTAGGGAGGTCTGAATAGCAGTGCTAGTTTCACAGTCCTTTTGACTAAAGTAACATGTTATAAATTGGACTTCGAATTAAAGTGACGAGTCTTTATATTATATATACTTCTGTTTAAGGCCTGCAGTTTCATGATGTCCAAATCTCTTCTGTACCATTGCTTTTATGAGTGTCTTGTCATGCTGTTGGCTCTGAAGGGATTAATTTCGTATCACACTACTTTAGATTCCTTTCATAAAGGTCTAATAAATACTTTGCATTGATCCTACAACAGAATAACACACGGTGATGCCTCATCAGTTATGTAGTGTTTGGTTTTTTTAACCTGTACTTTTCAAGACAACTCTACTGGGCTCACTGCACCAAAATATTGGTTTAACAAAAAGGTATTTTATGGGATGGTATGTTTAAACTTGTATATCATATCCTTAAAGGGACAATCTAGGTACTGAAACCACTTTATCTCATTGAAGTGGTTTTAGTATCTGTAATCCTCCGATGCAGTCTCTCCATAATCATAATCATAATCAATTCATTCCAAGGTTTAATGCTGAAAGAGGTTCCCATGCAGCAGATAGGGCCGGACCTCTCGGGCTAATGAGGAAACTGCAGTAGGCAGGTGATTGGCTGATTGTGTCTGCTCACTGCTCTTAGCCTATCACCGGCACCATTTGCTGGTATGAATTGGCTGTAAGAGGCTGCAGACCATCATTTAAAGGACCACTATAGTCACCTAAATTACTTTAGCTAAAAAAAGCAGTTTTAGTGTATAGATCATTCCCTTGCAATTTCACTGCTCAATTCACTGCCATTTAGGAGTTAAATCACTTTGTTTCTGTTTATGCAGCCCTAGCCACACCTCCCTGGCTATGATTGACAGAGCCTGCATGAAATAAAAAAACTTTTCACTTTCACTTTTCACTTTCAAACAGATGTAATTTACCTTAAATAATTGTATCTCAATCTCTAGATTGAACTTTAATCACATACAGGAGGCTCTTGCAGGGTCTAGCAAGCTATTAACATAGCAGGGGATAAAATCTTAATTAAACAGAACTTGAAATAAAGAAAGCCTAAATAGGGCTCTTTTTACAGGAAGTGTTTATGGAAGGCTGTGCAAGTCACATGCAGAGAGGTGTGATTAGGTTTCATAAACAAAGGGATTTAACTCCTAAATGGCAGAGGATTGAGCAGTGAGGCTGCAGGGGCATGTTCTATACACCAAAACTGCTTCATTAAGCTAAAGTTGTTCAGGTGACTATAGTGTCCCTTTAAGCTTTCAAAAACTATTTAACATTGAACGGAGGGAACACTGCCAGCGGACACCAGGTACTAAAACCACTTCAATTAAATCGTTACAGCGAGCATTTATTTGAAATTTCATGGTCATGAGCCCTGCAACATTAATATTTCATTTTCTTTATGTTCAATATTATCAGATGGTGTTCTGTTTGCCTTCTGTGAGGATTATTTTACCAATTCTCTGTTGCTTACACTTGATGAGTGCGAACATTCTATATGTAATTTTTTTCTTTTTTTTTTCTTCTTCAGATGATTACTGTGAATGCTTCCTTGTTCCCTAGCTCTATAACAAATTCCTTGATAGCAGTTGGAAATGACGGCCTTCAAGAGAGAGACCGGATGGTTCGAGCCTGCATAGCCATTATCTGTGAACTAGGTTAGCAGATCAATGATTTTTAATGTAACTTTACTTTTCTAGCATTCAGGTGTAGAGCCTAGTGACACTTGGGTAACTTATTCATCTGTTTCTTTTTATAATAACACAAACTATTGTGTGCTATGTCTACAAATTGTTCTTGGTTCCTAGCATTAATGTTCAGCTCCTCCTCTCCACAAAAATGTCATTTAGATGTTTAAAGCTATTCTTTGAACTCTGTGATGTGACATCACTTCCTATGGCTTTCGATAGTTCCTTTTAGTGAAGTGCACAAACGTGTTTCAACCTGCCGTCTTTTGTCAGTGTTCACCTTCTCAGTAGGAGAGGATTGCAATGAGAGCAAGCTGAAACAATGTTGCTTGGACCCATGGGAATCAATATTGTGAAATGTTTAAAGGACCACTCCAAGCTCCATAATCACTAAATCTGTCTTTAGTTGTATATGCTCAATCAAATTTCTTTCAGAGATGGACAGTCGCCCACAAACAAGTCTTCATATATCAATGCAGATCTAGTTTGCCTCGTGATCTCTTTGTCTTATATGTTTCTGAGTTATAAATATACTTGTGGAATTTTTTTTTATTTTGCACACCGCTCAGAAACTGATAAGCTCACTTGAACTTTATCTTTAAACATTTTTTGTTAAATAATGTATTCCCTCCTCCCTGCCTACAAAAAGGCCATACCTCCAAGTTATCCCAAATTCTTTTGTCCCGGTATCGGGACGGACAAGTTGCTCAGACAAGGCTGGTGAGGCTTACGGGATGACGCCTGGGGGAACAGGACCCGAAAGCTCCCTGGGATGTTGAGCTGAGTGGCGCCCTTCCACATCGTGTTACGGAGTGTAAGTGGAAGGAAGGTACCGGCTATTGCTAGTAGGTCCCAGGTGGCCCTCCAATCCCGATGCAGGCCGTGCACCTGTGCAAATCCGTGTAAAGCACTCCCAGATGGCCTTACGTTCCACTGAGGTTCCAACTGCGCTACTGCACATGCGTGGCGTGGAACTTCTAATTGTAGGTGCAAATTTCTAAATGTGCATGACCCTGCTCTCACCAAGAGTGGTTGTAAGTTAAATTAGAGGGGCAAAGGTTTAAAAATATCAGGAAGTATTACTTTACTGAGAGGATAGTGGATGCATGGAATAGCCTTCCAGCTGAAGTGGTAGAGGTTAACACAGTAAAGGAGTTTAAGCATGCGTGTGATAGACATAAGGCTATTCCAACTAAGATAAGGCCACGGACTAATGAAATTATTTAGAAAATTGGGCAAACTAGATGGGCCGAATGGTTCTTATCTGCCGTCACAGGCTATGTTTCTATGTAAGCAGTGGTACACAGTGTCACCAGCCCTCCCACACGGTAGTGAGGTTTTTGAGGTGAGATACATTAAGCCTCTACTTCAAAAATACTCATGTGAATCATTACTGGTTTGGGTATTTTAATAATGGTTTTTATGTTCTTTCCAGAATATGTCCAGCCCTACATCTCCTGAAAAAACAGATAAGGAGAAAATGCCAGCGCACAAAAAGGCTACATGCAAAGCCAAACATTTGTGCTGTAGTGAATGTGCAGTCCCTCTTCTAGGGTAAGAAAAAACTGCAACCAGTGTTCTGCTGAACTCCTGGAAAAATCTAAACAACAAGAGATGCACTTGTTTTTTAAGTTGGATCCAAGACAACTTATCACAGACATTTGAATCCTTTAAGGTCACTGTGAAGAAAGATAGCGGGGCTGTTAAACGTAAAGAAAAAAACGTAAAAAGGCTGAAGTCCTCATCACAATCAGACCTCTCTTTGGGAGAATGTTCCAGCTCTTCTTTATCAGAAGTCTCTAGCCTAGACTCCAGTATGGGCGAAGGCTTTCCGGCAGAGGAATTAAAGTTTATTAAGGAAGTGTCTGCTGTGGTTCAGGACGTGGAACCTTCAAGTAAGGTGAAAGGCTTCCCCTTACATTCCAGAATTCTGGAGTTGCTTCAGAGAGCATGGAAAAACCCTGAGAGACAGGCTTTTATATCCAAGAATTTTACACAGATCATCAGGTTACAGGTAGATGGGAAGATCTCCCTAAAGTGGATATACAGGTGGCACAGTTGTCCAAGAAAACTACTATTCCAATAGAAGTTTCGGGTCTGAAAGAACCTATGGACAAGCGTGCAGAGACTTCATGTAGAAGGTCATACCAGGCTGCAGGCTACCAATGCAAAGTGGCTATTGCAGGGGCAGCAGGGGTGAAAGCTCAACATCTTTGGCTCCTACCCTTAGAAGATTTTGTTATGGATAACACAAATAAAGACCTATCACTTTTATTTAACCTTATGCTGTTATCAAACAATTTCTAGCTGTGAATGACTGGGGAGATGTTAAAGCTGTCAGCCCGCATCATGGCAGGACATTATGGCTGGGAACATGGACGGCAGACATGGCTTCTAAAGCGGTTTTGTGTGAACTGCCCTTAAATTTATTTGGTTCTCCACTGGAGGAGATCATTAAACAGATGACACACCAAAAAAGCTCTTCCACAAGTTCATAGAATATCTGGAGGCAACAGATACAGGAAATTTTCAAATCATAGGTCAGAGGCCTTTTCGTAGCCAAGACAAATACAGGAAATTTTGTAGACCCTTCAGAGATGTCAAGTGAGAATCCTCCAACAAACAAAAAAAAACTGAGATATTGACGGCAGAAGAGTAGGGGGTCAACTCAGATTCTTCGTTCAACAATGGGAAGAAACCACTTCAGATTAGTGGATATTGAAGACCATAGCAGAGGGTTACAGGATAACCTTTCCCAAAACTCCTGGCCCGGAATTTCTGGAATCAACTTACCAGTCAAGAGAAAAATAAGATTCTCTTCTATCAGCAGCTCTGACCCTGTTAAAAAAGGCAGTTCTAGAAAGGGTGCCAAAACGACAAAAGTTCCAGGGAGTGTACTCTCGCCTTTTCCTAGTCCAAAAGCCAGACAAAACATTCTGGACCTGAAAAGAGTCAATGCCTGTATACCTTACCAACGGTTTTGTACAGAAAACATTTTATCCGGAACCCACATCCTGCAACAAGGATATTTCAGGGCGAAAATGGATTTCAGAGATGCTTATGTCCATGTGCCGATGTCAGAGACTTCAAGGAGATTTCTCAGGTTTGCAGTCAAATCTGGAAAGAGGAAGCTTCTAGATTCAAGGCACTGCCTTTCAGCCTATCATCAGCCCCACGTGTCCTCACAAAACTCCTTGACTGAGAGGCATCGCAATCATCCCTTACCTGGACGACTGACTCCTAAAGGCAGATTCAGAAGAACACCTATGCAGGAACCTGCAAGTAACCATTAATTTCTTACAAAACCATGGATGGATAATAAATTACAAGAAATTTGAAATGTGTCCTTTTACAAACCTACAGTTTCTAGGTCTGTGGGTGGATTCAAGTCTCCCTTCCATTTCCCTAACTGTAGAGAAATGAAAAAGAATCAGGAAGGAAATTGCTATTTTCCATAAAAAAGGCTTCTGCTTCATAAGAAAGGCTATGAGCGTGTTAGGCCTTCTTACCTCTACCATTCCGGCTGTGAAAAGGTGTGAAATCCGACCCCTTCAGGGGAACATCCTTTCCAGGTGGTCGTAAAGGGAGAAAGATTTGGATTCGGAAATCAGTCTTTCATCAAGGGTAAAAAAAACAGCTGAGTTGGTGGAAGTTCCTTAAGGGGTTAAAAGCTGTTTTTCCGAAACGTCCTCCAAGGCTCTCTTCTTTTCCGACATGGGATTTGTCGGTTGTTCTCAAGGCAATATGCAGTCCTCCTTTTGAGCCATTGGATGCTATACCGTTAAAGATTTATGACGGTAACCTCAGCTGGCAGAGTTGGAGAATTACAAGCACTGCCATCTTCCTCTGAATTTACTGTTTTTCACCAGGACAAAGTGGTTTTGCTTCTAAAATCCTCTTTTTTTTAATCTAAAGTTCTCTCCAGTAGAAACTTTAATCAGCCTGTCATTCTACCTTCCTTCTGCCAAACTCAATCTTCTGACACTGAGAAGAAAGGGCACTGCCTGGATATTATGGGAGTGTTCAAAGCATATCTATTCCGATCAGCTACTCATAGAAAAGCTGATCATTTGTTTATCAATTTGCAAGGTGCTTTTAAAGGTAAAGAGGCTTCTGGACCAACTATTGCTAGATGGCTTATTGAAGCTATCAAACTGGCTTGTAAGGTCAGTAATCTCTCTCTCCTGTTTCCGGTTAAGTCTCACTCTACCAGAGCGATGGCAACCTCATGTGCTGAGCGATCTTTGGCATCTCCGGAAGATATATCTAAAGCTGCAACTTGGTCTTCCCTTCATACTTTCATAAAACATTCCAGGCTGGATATATTCTCTTCCTCTGAAGCTGCTTTTGGGTAAAAGGTGCTCCAGGCGGTGGCCTATTGATTTCTCACCCATTGCTTTTGTTAAGTGATCTTGCTATATCCCACTTGTGGCAGTACTGCCACTTGCGACAGGAAAAACAGTAATTTTACTTACTGTAAATTCTATTTTCCTTTGGTATAGTGGCAGTACTGCATGTTTCTCTTCCATTGGAGAATAAATTAATTTTGCAGTTGATTGGTCTCCGTATGGTTATTTATATTACTGGGGATAACTTCGAGGTATGGCCTGTTTGAAGGCAGGAAGGAGGGGATTAATTTAATTATTTTAATTGCAGAGCTTCTTGTCCACTTAAGGCATTTGATGATTCTGTCTCTATTCACAGCACTTCAAAACCCAGAAGTGGTGGCACTCAGAGGTGGACTGAGTACTATCCTTAAAAATGTGATTGATTGCCAATTAAGCCGGATAAATGAGGCACTTATCACTACAATCTTGCACCTACTTAATCATCCAAAAACCCGACAGTATGTGCGAGCTGATGTGGAATTAGAGGTAACCATGGTTTCTTTCTTACAAATTGTTTGTTTTTTTTACTTTTTTTTTTTTTTTCTCATTTGTGGTGGGTATTTGTTATGTTCTGCCATTCTTGATACAATCTTTCAAAGCAAGAGCAGTGTTTCCACTGAAAATAAACTTTTATCTTGTTCCAAACATTTACAGAGGGCATGTCTTTTGCAAACTCTGTTTATGGCATGATAGCTTACAATTATTCTGTAAAAATGTGATTGCCATCTCTCCAACACCAGATATAGAGTGCTTCCTCTATTATCCATTTTAAAGGCTTGCAATACAAAGTAGTATTCCTAGCACTATAGTAACTTATCGTGCCGCTTGCACGCCACCTGTCCTCCTACAGAGCAGAAACCCTACTGTCACTTGCCTGAATCCAGCGCTGATGTTCATTGTGTGCTCTTCTTTTGAGGGGGAGGGTAGGAGTTTGTTTTAAAAAAATGTTTAAAAAATGTGTGGGTATTTATATGGCTTAACATTCCAAGTTCTTTACTACAAATCAGGCCATGTGTTACTCATATCTACAAGCCTGGCGTGTTCATGGTATACAGGTGGTCCTCGTTTTGCGACCTACCTGTTTTACGACGGCTTGCACTTATGACCAGCTCTCTCGGGGTGGTATGTGCGAGCCGTCGTGGGAGATAGAAAAATGCCCTACTCTTCTGTGTTCTTCTATGTTTGGATATATTTCCCCTAACGCAACAGAGAAGGGAATCGCTCTAATCTATGTTTGGGAAAATTTCCCGAGCATAGATTAGAGGGATTCCCTGCTCTTGGGAGTTCTTCTATGCTCGAGGAAATTTCCCCGAACATAGAAGAACGCAGCAGAGCAGGGAATCCCTTAACTCCTCACTTACTGAACAATTTGTTTTACGACTGGGTCGTAGGAACAGAACCCGGTCGGTAAGTGAGGAGTAATTGTATTCACCAGGGGTCTTGCCAGGCCTAAATGATCACTCTCCAATTCACTACTGTGCAAAAAAATGCTATAAAGAAAGATTTCAAAAATAGAAATGTTAATATTAAAGCAAACCAATATTTAGCATCAACTCTTCTAGCTACACTCGCACAAAGTCAGGGATTTTGTAAGCGTATTACTAGGTACACACCATTCTCACTTGAAGCTAGTGAATAGGTTGAGAGTGTCTACTAAAGCACTCAGCTAATCAGCCTGGCTTCTATGTGATTCCCTCAGACCTTTCCAGAAATCGGGGCCAAAGCGAACTGTGAAATGAGAAAAATTGAAATGAAATACACACCTCTTTGTCCATCTTCATTACCTGTTAATCATTGTTGTAAACTCTTTTGCACCTTGTCAATCAGAAGAGGAGAAATTAAACAATGTTTATGTGTCCTCCTGTTTGCAATGTTTGCCCTGGCTTTGCCTTGTCGGAACTGGATAATGATGCAATTCCCTAGATCTTTAAAGGGACACTATATCGTCACCACAGCAATTAAAGCTTAGTTGTTCTGGTGAGTATAACCATTGCCTTCAGGCATTTTCATGCAAGCACTGCCTTTTCAGAGAAAAGGCGGTGTTTACATTGCACCTAGGGACACCTCCAAGTGACCACTCCTCAGATGGCCACTGGAGATGCTTCATAGGGCAGTGCTGCGCAGTAGGTATGAAAAAGTGCTGATTGGCCAAAACGGCGTTTGGCAATTCTGATATCATCAAGGAGGCGGGGCGGGGGCCAGTGCAGGCAGACCCATGTGGCGCTGGAAATAAGTAGTTTTAATTCATTTTAAAGGGGGGAGAGGGGGTTGGGGGCAAGCCACCTAACAGGTGGGTTTGACACTATAGGGTCAGGAATAAATGTTTGTGTTCCTGACCCTATAGTGTTTCTTTAATATGCATTCAGCAGAAAATGGCACATCTCATTAAGAAGGTTAACCAACAAAGCTATAGGTGATTTTGTTTTATTCAATTGTGTAAATTTTAGAGTAGTGAAAGGCTTAAAGGTTTAGTAATTGATGCATCAAGAATACTTATTTTTAAAAATGATTTTTAGGACTATTTTGGGAAAGATTCAATTTTTTTAAATTAGCCCACTTAAGGAAATTATATTCTCTTTACATAAGTGTTTAATTGTATATATTTAATCATATGTTCTTTTGTACTTTTAATATAGCAAATCCTCGCGCCATACACAGATTTTCACTACAGACATAATCCAGACACTGCAGAAGGCCAGCTCAAGTAAGTGATATGACCAATTTTTATTATCTTTATTTTAAAGTGTTTGCTGTCACTAAGCACAAGGATGTAAATATTGCAAGCCATGTAGCAATAGTTTTTATGGTTATGTACCTGGCATTCACAATTATTTATTTTTTAAAGGATACTTGGTGGTTATTGTTTAAGGAGTCAATGGGTATTGTCTTTGTTTTTGTTTTTTTGTTTTTTTGTCCAAGCATTTTAAAGAGGTTTGACCAAAAACCTTGGCACACAGATACCCACTCTGCCATACTGTATTGTGGACTTTAACTTCTTTATTTCCCATACAAATATTTGTATGTGAGCACGCAGTGTGCTGTAATTGGCATATAAGGGTTTTACAGCGTCAAATCACTGCAATGAGAGCAATACATGAGTGAAGCATTATAGGTAATTTTATATATTTAAGCTCTTCAGAGTGCTATTTCAAGGTTAATAATACAATAAATTGTGCTAAATTGTAAACTGTCCCTTTATTCTGATTTGTAATTCACAGAATTAAAGAGAACATCATGACAGGTTCACTTTAACATGATGCACTTTGTGATGCTGACATGCTTGCTACGTTGCCTGTAATCCCAGCCTCTAAGTAGTGTGATCCCAGCAGCGTCTGCTAGCAACTTGCTATAGCAAACACAACACATGCGCTATCATTGCTATGCCTGGAGTGCAAAAAGACGTTCAGTGTCAGGTCTCGTCTCCCTGTCAGTCAATACTCTGTCTATTGGCAAAGAATTCACTGACAGTGGAAGGAGATAGACCTATTTTCAAATAGATCTTCATCCTAATCTATACATTCTCAAGCAAAGAGAATAAGTTGTATGTGTTGTAACAGGTTCCCTTAAAGTAATGCATACACTTTTTTTATTTTAATTTTATTTTTTTAGAGAGGATAGAGAAGCACGATTCCAAGCAAGCAAACTGGGGATTGTAGCAGCATTCCGATCGTGGGCAGGTAAAGGATAATTTTATTCAAATTCATTTTTTTCTGAAGATCTGGAAGGTGCTCCATTTTTTTGCAAATGCAGTCAACATGATTTTAGAAGAAATTTGTCCTCTTTAGACCTGAGGGTGTTTCACTTTAATTATGCTCCCCTGACCTGCTCCTTTCTTTTCACCTCCGAATCATAACCTTTTCTCACAGTTTGTTTTTGGTCGATATTCCCTTCTCTTGAGCAGTGAGGGCCAACCTTAAGCCACTCCTGTGCTCCTTCACAAACTGTGTGATAAAGCTACCGTAGATCAGCTTTAAATGCAAGTGGTGCTTACATGAAAATGTTTACAACAAAACCAGATCACGAAGGGGCTCCTGTGAATCAGTGCAAGGGTAAGAGAGTACATTTTCTATCCTGTACCTGGGTAGAGGTTAGGTTCTCTGCTGCCTACCGTTGTACACCTTTAACTGTTAGTAACAGGGCTAATTAATGGGGAGGCTTATTTCTTCCCAAGTAAATTAAACACTATTCCATTAAAATAAATAAACCTATACAGCACAAACTAGTCATAGTTGCACTTAATTCTGAACTGCTCAGTACTAGGCAACATTTCATATATGATTAGGTATTATAAACATAAAAAGTCACAGTGCATTCAAAGTGAAAGTAATAAAAAAAAAAAATCGCAAAGGTGCGTCTGTCAAATCAGAATTCCTCCCAGTTATGACCTACACCTTTCTCAGCACTTTTTTAATATAGTATGTCAGTTCATCTCAGATTTTCATTCAGATAAGAACAGAATATTGCAAACTACCTTATCTATATGACTTCTATAATCCTCCTTAAAGGAACACTATAGTCACCAAAAACAACTTAGATTAATGAAGCAGCTTTAGTGTATAGATCGTGCCCCTGCAGGCTCACTGCTCAATTCTGTCATTTAGAAGCTAAATCACTTTTGTGTTTGTTTATGCAGCCCTAGACACACCTACTCTCGTTGCTACTTACACTGGCCGCTTGAAAAAAAAATCCTTAAAAGGAATGGAATATATCAGCTATGACGAAAGGTTAACAAATGTAAACCTCTTTAGTTTAAGAAAACGTCACCTGAGAGGGGATATAACATTATACAAATACATTCGGAGCCAATACAAACCAGACTTTACATAGGACATGAGGTCATGCGTTTAGACTGGAAGAAAGATTATTTTGTCTAAGGCAAAGGAAAGTTGTTGTTTTTTTTTTGTTTTTTTTACTGTAAGAACAATAAGGATGTGGAATTCTATGCCTGAAGAAGTGGTTTTATCAGAGTCCATACAGATGTTCAAACAGCAACTAGATGCATACTTGCAAAAACAGAATATTCAAGGATATAATTTTTCAATGTAGGGTAATAGCTGCTTGATCCAAGAATAAATCTGACTGCTATTCTGGGGTCAAGAAGGAATTTTTTTCCTATTTTGTTGTAAAATTGGAAGTGCTTCAAACGTTTTTTTTTTGCCTTCTTTTGGATCAACAGCAAAATACAAATGTGATGAAGGCTGAACTCGATGGACACAAGTCTCTTTTCAGCTATGTAACTATGTAAGAAATAAAATAAAATTCTAAATAAAACAGAATTTACAATAAAGGAAGTGTAAACATTAGTTGACTCTTTACAGGAAGTGTTTAGGAAGGCTGTGCATGTCACATGCACGGAGGTGTGTCTAGGGCTGCATAAAAAAATGATTTAACAACTAAATGGCAGAGAATTGAGCAGTGAGACTGCATGGGCATGATCTGTACACCTAAACTGCTTAATTAAGCTAAAGGTGTTTTGGTGACTATAGTGTCCCTTTAATACACAGCTATAATTTATAAGAACATTGCAACAATATTTTATTTATTGTATTTATAAAATATTTTACCAGGAAAGATACATTGAGATTTCTCTCGTTTTCAAGTATGTCCTGGGTCCACAAAACATTACATTGATACATAGGGTACAATAAAATACAAAAACAATATTAATACACAATATATACAAAATTTAACATCGACCAGGTTAAAAATATATAATCAACCATGACAGGTGCCTTCTGTTTTTAGATATGTAGAGGGGTATCTCTTAAAGGATTTTAGGCCTGGGGAAGATTTGAAAGTGTGCGGGAGGTCGTTCCATAATTGTGGTGCTTTGTGGGAAAAGGAGGATCGAGCCGCTTTCTTTTTGTATTGAGGTAGACTAAAGTGCTGGTACTTGATCGAAGATTATAGGAGGTGGGAACAGCCGGGGAGAACATTCTGCTTCGGTAGGGTGGGAGCCTCCCAAAAAAGCTCTTAAACACAAGGCTGTAAAGATGAAGGGTGCATCTGGATTCCAGCGCAGCCAGTTTAGTTATTTTAGCATGTCACAATGGTGGGTCATTTACAGGTGGGTAGTTACAGGTGATGGTGGGTAGTTACAGGTGATTTTTGAAAAATTAGAATATCGTGCAAAAGTTCATTAAATACAGTAATGCAACATAAAAGGGGAAACTAATATATGAGATAGACGCATTACATGCAAAGCAAGATCATTCCAGCCGTGATTTGTCATAAGTGTGATGATTATGGCTTACAGCTCATGAAAACCCCAAATGCTTCTTTGGGATATCCATGCTACATCAAGTATGTAGTTAAAGGGACACTATAGTCACAAGAACAACTACAGCCTAATGTAGTGGTTCTGGTGTCTTCAGGCTGTCCCTGCAGGCCTTTTAATGTAAACAGTGCCTTTTCAGCAAAAAGGCAGTGCTGCACATTCCTGCATGGAGGCGCTGAAAATTCCTCAGAGATGCATTGATTCAGTGCATCTCTATGAGGAGTTGCTGATTGGCACAGTGTTTTGCTGAGCATTAGCCTCCCAACGCTTTCCTATGGGAAAACATTGGATTGACTGAGATCATTAGGAGACCCGGGTGTCGCTGGAAAAAGGTAAGTAAACTATCTTTTTCACGGAGGGCAAAGGGTGCCAGGGTACTAAATGGTGTTTTACACCTATAGTGTCAGGGATATACATTTATATTCCTGACACTATAGTGTTCCTTTAAGCATAATTTGTATAACAATAGAGATATCACCATGAATATCTTAAGGCAATAAGTGTTAACCATTGATTTCATTTTATGTATGCTCACTTTTTAATAAGTATATGCATTTCTGATATCTACAGGTATTATTAGCCTATGCAAGCCTGGTAACTCTGGGATCCAATCGATAATAGGGGTACTTTGTATACCAAACATGGAAATACGGGTAGGTTGAAAACAAAAATATCTATATGTATGTTTAGATGGATAGAGAGATAACTGTGTTTATTAGTGGAAAATAATGTCACTTAGTTGTCTTGAAAACATGCTAAACCAGCAGATCAGTGTTCTAGTTGTTTCAGGGATCTTATAAATATCAGGCAGTCCAGAATTCTTGGTTTTGCAGTAAAGTTGAACAGCCACATGTATAAGTTTTACTACTGACAAGTTTGTCACTTTGGCTCTTAGCACTGCTTCTAACCAATATTTTATTTTATGGATTGCAGGATAAAACTTACCAGGAAAGGTTAAGGGATCTTAACATGTATAGCTTGGAGTAAAGACGAGACTGGGGATATGAGAGAAACATTTAAATACATAAAGGGAATACACACTGTAAAGGAGGAGACTATATTTAAAAGAAGAAAAGCTACCACAACAAGATGACATTCTTAAATTAGAGGGTCAAAGGGTTAAAATTATCAGGAAGTATTAGTTTACCAGCTGAAGTGATAGAGGTTAACACAGTGAGGGAGTTTAAGCATGCATGGGATAGTCATAAGGCCAGGGACTAATGAGACTATTAAGACAATTGGGCAGACTAGGTGGGCCAAACGGTTCTTATCTGCCGTCACATTATATGTTTCTATGTGGATATATATCTCTCCACATTCATATAAATAAAACCAGGGGGCTGCACTCACCTGAACATGCATAAACGGGGTGCTGCTGGGGGCCAAATTATACAATACACAAGATCCAGCACACTCTCTTATTCACTAAACAGCAACTTCAATGTTGATAGATTTTATCAGTTTTTTTTTTTTTGTTTTTTTGTTTTTTAAAAATAATCACATTTTATGATCATACATTGCATAAGACTGCCACAACATCAATGTACCCCATTCTTGGCAGTTACTACTCTAACAGCCTAATGTCTGCTCTTATGAGATTAACCCACTTGCTTGGGGAAAAAAAGTTGCTGTTTAGTGGATGAGTGCGCTGGATCTTGTGTATTGCATAAATTGGCCCCCAGCAGCACCCGTTCAGGTGAATGCAGCCCCCTGGTGTTTTTATATATATATATATATATTTAGGAGTCTAGCCATCTCCTAGGTTTTGCACCCCTCCCTGTCACAGGTGCCTCATCCCAGGGCCTATTTAGCCTTGTACTGCAGAGAACCCCAGATGGAATTTTTCCCCCAAGTAAGTGGGTTAATCTCATAAGAGCAGACATTAGGATGTTAGAGTAGGACCTGCCAAAGATGGGGTACATTGACGTTGTGGCAGGCTAATGCAATGTATGATTATATAGTGTAACTAAACCCCCATTATTTTTGCCTAGATTAGGTGTTTAAAAAAAAAAAAAAAAAGAAAAATCATATCTGTCAACATTGAAGTTGCTGTTTAGTGGATAAGTGAGTGTTCTGGATCTTGTGTAATATATATATTATATTATACATTACACCAGATCCAGCGCACTCACTCATCCACTAAACAGCAACTTCAATGTTGACAGATGTTATTTGTTTTTTATGATATATATTGCATGAATATTTAAAGCATCCCTTCTCATTCATCATGGATCACATTCATGTGTATGGCTCATTGTAGTAAAAAAAAATAGTTGTTTATAAAATGTTTGATTTGTGGAAAAACATTTGTATCATAAGACCTTGTTAATGTTTATTCTTTGATTATTCAGACAAAGGGATGATTGGAATACACATTTTATGGTGTGAAAGTTTGAGCTTTATAAACAAATATAGCAGTCAGAAGACCTGTTTCACATAATTTACCTTTACTTGAAACAAAATACCCAATTTGCTATGGGCAGCATTTAGCTTGTGTTAATTCCAAGAGAAACCTTTATCCATCGTTATTTTATCCTTCAATGATACAGTATGCATATTTGGTATTATCATCTGTGCATTAGAACAATAATATATGTTCGCTCAGAGTGCAGCAGAATATAATTTCAGTTAAATGTATTCTAAATTCATATATTTAACTGTATCGCATGCATTCTTGTTGCAGAAAAATGGCAAATGTAGCCACGGATTTATTCTGCTGCGGGACTCGAAATTTCTACTAACCATTGGCTATTGAAAATTCAGCTCTGGTGTATAACATTTAAACGCTGGCTAGTGTGCTTATTAGACATGGGTGCAGAACTCTTTCCTTTGTTTATGACCGATACTCTTTTTATTTATTTTCTGTTAAACTACCTTAAGGAACTATAATAATGGCAGAAATTACATGCCAAAAAAAATCATTTTGTGTGTGTGTGTGTGTGTATGTATTAGTACCCAATGTTTATTGATATTGGTCTTTTTTTTTTTTTGCAGAGAGGCCTGCTTGAGGTACTGTATGAAATTTTTCGCCTCCCGATTCCTGTTGTTACAAAGGACTTCATAGATGCCCTTCTAAGTGTAGGTAGGTGGTTCATATTGAAAGGTGTGGGTTCTTTTTAAAAGTAAAACTTCCATTTGTTATTTTTTCTTTTATCCCACAATTTGCTGAAAGAGGTTTTTAAACACACTGTTGACTAATACCTAAAAAGGATATGTAACAATACTTGGCACTCTGTTTCAGAGATTAAGGGAAATCTCATTCATCTTTCCTCTACAATCCCAGCCATACTTACATTTAAAACAAAATGTCCATTCTCATTAGCAATCTAACTTTTTTTTTTTTTAAATAAAATTAAAATTGTGCTAAAAATGATTGAATATGGGGAATACAAGGAATTCTGTGCTATAGCATACACATGGATATTGATACAACAGAATAATCGCATTCCCACTTAATTGATAAGAAACAACTGACAGAAGCTATCATTCTTCATGCAACTAAATTATTCTTTTAGAACCCAGTCGATTTCAGGAATGTTGGAGACTTTCAGACGGGTTTGTAGCAGCAGAGGCTAAAACTATTCTTCCACACAGAGCACGCTCAAGGTAATCTACAGGAAATTGACCATTAAGATCAATTCACATTTCTAGTTTTCTAATTTAATTTGCGTATGAACTGTGAGGTTGAGCTTGGTGCAGTAGCTGAGAAATCTTGTAGATTCAAAAGTAGTGGCAAAAAATAATTGCAGAAACATCTAAAATATGATTATATTGCTTAGTTTTGGGGTGTTCAACATTCCACTCAACACTTTTTTTTTTTTTTTTTTTTTTTAAATGAAAATATTTCCAACATGTAACACAGTTCTGCTTGGATTTCATGGGTTTGCACAAGTTAATCTTGCCCAATCCTTGTTCTTTCTCCATTTAAAACAAGCATATAAGAATCACTGAAAACAATTGAATTTCTGCATTGATTACCGACTGTGCCCTAGCTGACATTTGTATCAAACCCATCCTTCACTTACTGAATGCATTTAATAGTTTAAATTGGAAGCCATAGGCAAAGTTACTGCTTTAATGCATTAAACATTTTGTCCTCATTCTAAAAGGTTTGGAATCTATGATCACCAGGTTTTTATTAGCTTAAGAAGAGTAATGAAATCTTCCCTTAGCTAAAAAACATGACCATGACAACTGCCCTAACCTCTGCCTACTTATTAAGCCATCTTGTTTTAGCGATTTTGTGTTATTTATTTATTTTTGGGAGGTAGTGGGGATTAAAGTTTTTTTTTTTTTTTTTAATATATATATATAAAAGTAAAGTGTATTTATGAAATGTGACAAAAAATAAAAATAAATTTTAACGGTTTATCACTTGTTTTTCCAGACCTGATCTTATGGACAACTACATGGCATTGGTACTGTCTGCGTTCATTTCAAATGGCCTGTTGGAGGTAATTTTGGGAGATATGAGTAAAGTTGGCAAACTTTGAACCGCGTTCCTAAAGCATTATTTATTGGGAGTTTGACAGCAGGGCTTAATTTTTGTGTTTGGCCTTTTGCCAGGGTCTGGTTGAGGTGATTACAAGCAGCGATGATGATGTTTCTGTTAGAGCTACCATCATTCTTGGGGAGCTATTGCACATGGTAAGTTTGTAAACTAAAAATATGGATTAACTAACTAACTTTGCTATTAGGTTCTGCGAAACCGCAATGTTTCAATTTTTGCCTAAAATACATTTATGGTGGTTTTCTACTTCATTTTTGAAGATCCTCACATTTTGCACCATCACACACAGAGAATGATGGCACCAAAAGCCAGTAATGCTCTCTGAGAAGCATTATATTGTCAGAGCACTGTTTGTCACCAAAAAGTCTAATGGGGCAAAAGCCATTTAAAAAAAAAAAAAAAAAAAAAAAAATATGGCACATTTTAGAGTGTTCCTTTAAAAGCTACTACCAAAATAATGTTCTGCATATTCAAAGTTGGTAGAGTGTGGCCACTGCAACCAGTCTTCTTCACTGATTGTATTGTGCCTGTTTGGTCCTAGAAGTCCTGATAAATTCAATCTGATGGTTTGTTCATTGATTGCAACTTCTTTCCTTCCACATATCATTTTAAAATCACACCTTGCCAGCTCTATTTCTCAGTTTCTCATCACATCATATGCCAATTCATTTGTAGTCGTACCAAGAGTATGATACATTTTTTTTTTTTTTTTTTAAAAAGACCCCTTCTTTTGAGAGTGCCAGTATTGTAAATGTTTAACACTGAACCATGCCTGAATGAGACTTTTAATTCCTTTTCATTTGTTTTCCACCACAGGCAAACACAATCCTTCCTCATTCACATAGTCACCACTTGCACTGCTTACCAACGCTAATGAACATGGCAGCGTCTTTTGATATCCCAATTGAGAAAAGGCTGTAAGTAGTTTTTCTTTTCTACTGGAGATTTAGGCCTTGTGATGTTACCCCCTTAGATAGGTACTTTTGTGAGCAGCTTCTTCCTTTTAGCCACCCATAATAGTCAAACCAATTAAAGATGTCCTTTCTTTCAGACGGGCCAGTGCTGCTCTAAGTTGTTTGAAACGCTTCCACGAAATGAAAAAACGTGGCCCAAAGCCTTATAGTCTGTATTTGGATCACATTGTACAGAAAGCGATCACCACACATCAAAAGAAGGATCCACATGTACGCATTCAGAAAGATATCTTCATACTAAAGGTGAGCTTGAATAATGGGGTGTACTCCTATTCCTTGCAACCTAAAATAGGCACTTTTTATGAATAAATATCACAAAAGTCGGTATTGGTCATGGTATCCAATATAGGCCTCAATTTAATATTTTTGGGTAATCTTACCGTATAAAATATTGAAGTATCAAACTATCATGTATACAAGAATGTCTCTATAAAAATATTATTATACATAATATTAAAACATTTTACAAATATTAAGTACTGTATATACTAGAGTAGAAGTCGAGGGCCCTAATTTTACCCCCAAAAACTGGGAAAACTTATTGACTCGAGTATAAGACTAGGGTGGGAAATGCAGCAGCTACTGGTAAATTTCTAAATAAAATTAGATCCCCCAAAAATTATATTAATTGAATATTTATTTACAGTGTGTGTATATAATGAATGCAGAGTGTGTGTGTGTGTGTGTGTGTGTGTGTGTGTGTTTGTGTAGTGTGTGTGTATATAATGAATGCAGAGTGTGTTTGTGTAGTGTGTAATGCAGTGTGTGTGTATGAATGCAGAGTGTGTGTGTGTGTGTATGAATGCAGAGTGTGTAACCTTGGTGGGGGGTTGGGCATTTAAAAAAAATATATATTATGATTTTATTATTAAAACAATTTTTTTATTTTTTTTATATGATACATTTTTTATTAAAATATTATTTATATTTGTATTTCCTAGTGGTCCAGTGGATGGGCTGTGCAGGAGGGGGGCTGGGAGCAAGCTGTTACTTACCTTTACAGCCGCTCTGTTAAGCTCCCTTCTCCTCCATACCGGTCAGCTCCACTGTAAGTCTCGCGAGAGCCGCAGCCGTCAGAGCATTGCCACGGGTTACTGTGGCAACGCTTCGCGCGGCACGTAGACCGCAAGACTTACAGTGGAGCTGACCGGAACGGAGGAGAATGGAGCTGAACGGAGCGGCTGTAAAGGTATGTAACAGCTTGCTCCCAGCCCCCAACAGGACCGCCGGGCTTCTAATGAGCCCGGCGGTCCTGGTCCTGGTTTATATTATGGCAATGTAAGTTGCCATAATACAGACATTGACTCGAGTATAAGTCGAGTGGGGCTTTTTCAGCCTCGACTTATACTAGAGTATATACAGTAATTTGAAAAGCTTATCCAAAAATGTCAAATCAAGGCCATATGTTTTATTTCTATTTTATATATGCTCATAAGGCACACTTCACAGTGAATTGTTTCTCTTGTGGGTTTTATTGGGTATCTTGGGTAGGTCTTCACTGACATTCCGCCTCCAGCAAATTCTGTAACACCCAGGAAGTAGCTGTGTGCTGTTGGTCTGCCCATAGATTCTGATGAAATCAAGGAGAACGTGTGCCTTTGGGCCCTGTACCGACACAGTGGCTTATATTTAGCCAAATAAAAGAAATTCTGAATAAACAGATCATTTCATTTCATTTCGTGGCGGGAACAGACAGTTGTAAGCTCACTACAATCTGCCAGCCTGGAAGTAATATCCAGTAGAGGAGGAGTATAGGCATTTAGGTTTAAGGGGCAGGCATCATTTTGAGACAAGTGTCTCATTTGAAAGCTATAGCTTTGAATGAGAACATTGTCACACTCTGCAGGCTGCAAAAAGCAGGTGCATTTTTTGTTAGTTTTTTTTTCTTTTTTTTTTTTATATTTACCTGCTTTTTCCTTCTTGTACTTTCAACAACCTCTCCTGCCTAGGAATGCTGTGCAGGTGCATTGGGCTTGCCTAACACTTTCCAACATCCTGAAAGGGGGGGGAAGAGGGAGTTTGATCAATCTGATCATGCAGAGCAGGCTATGGTGTCTGCTTTCTCTCTCCTTCTGCTGCACAATGACGCCCTGTTTCTGTCATTGATGGACTGGTCTGAAACTGGGATGGATGGATGGGAGGGGGAGGGCTGAAGAAACTCCCTTAGCTGACAGGCGTGCTAGGAAATGCAATCTGACCACGTTTATTACCTACTTTTCAAAGGTTTTCTTGCTTTATTTTGTTTTTCATATTTGTTGGTTGCTTGCTTGTTTAAGATAGTCTTGTGATGCATGATACTTTAAAGAACGCTTGTGTAATGCTATTTTGTTTGATAAAGGATTCAGAAGAAGCTTTAGTGACAAACCTAAGAGACAGTCAAGTATTGAATCATAAAGAAAACCTGAAGTGGAACTGGAGTCTCATTGGGACCATCTTAAAGGTGAGTGGAGTGTATCCATATTGAATCTTATTACACGGCTTGCCAAATTAGCTTTGAGTCTAGGAGCCAGCTAAAAAATTAGGAACCAAGCTTTCTTTTTAAACTGACACTCCCCCCCCCCCCCCCCTTTTGCCCCCTCAGAATGGGTTAAAACTCACCTTATTTCCGGCTATCCACGGGTCTACTAGCGCTGGCCCTGCCCCCAAACACCATTTTGGATAATCAGCACCTCCTCATAGAGATGCATTGAATCAATGCATCTCTGAGGAAAATTCTGTGTCCCATGCAGAGCGTGGGGACGCTGAACGGCAGGGCTACTTACTGTGCAGCCCTGAGCCAGCATGCCCCTCCAGTGGCCATCTAAGGCCATTCTCTGAAAATGCAGGGTTTGCATAAAAATGCCTGAAGAGAGCTATTATACTCACCAGAACAACTACATTAAGTTGTAGTTGTTCTGGTAACTATAGTGTCCCTTTAATTAAAGTAGCTTTTCCTGCTTATTTTTTTTATTTTTTTATAATCTAAAACATTTGTCAAAATTCTGCGTTTTCAGCCTGTTCAATGTTTTTAAACGTTCTTCCTGCTCTCATGTTTTTTTTTCCCCCAGTGGCCAAATGTGAACTTGAGGAATTGTAAAGATGAGCAACTGCACAGGTGCGTTTTTTTTTTTTTTTATTATTTTTTTTTGGTTTTTTTTTAAATCATTATATGTATAGATCAGTTGTTCCCAGCCCAGTCCTCGTGGAACCCCATACCAGTCCAGGATTCAGGGATTACCCAGTTGTAAGGTGTTTTTAGAAAAAAAAGAAGAAAAAAAAACACCTTGGACACAACAGAGTGATCCCTAAATCCTGGACTGGTAGGGGTTCCATGAGGACTGGTTTGGAAACCACTGGTATAGATAAAAGGACATTCCAAACTGGACATGTGTTGATTTTTGTTTTGTCCTGCATTGTAAATGGCAAGTTGTTTTTTTATTTGGTTGTAATTGAAGGTTGCTTTAGTTTACATGTTGACACGCATTCAATGAATTCAGCACCTAGACCAGTATGTTTATATTTATAGCAGCTAAAGAATGTTAATCTGTAGGCAACTTTAAAATACTCTGGCACCTCTTAAACATAAAAGAAAAAGCATAATGCCAAGCTGATCTCCTATCGGCCATTTTTTTCTTTATTTTTGTTACTTTCAAATACTTGTTGCTTAAGTACACAGCAGTTCCCTTTCTCTATTTTGTTTTTTGTTTATAGTGCCTACAAAACAAGGGACAATGAGTTAATTTTGGGGAAAGTATAATCAGCCACATTTGATGTTTTAAATCTTTTTCTAACCATGTCTGCTTGATTCAGGTTTATTCGGCGACTCCTGTATTTTTACAAGCCCAGCAGCAAACTCTATGCCAATTTGGATCTAGACTACAACAAGGCAAAGCAACTTACTGTAGTGGGATGCCACTTCACTGAATTTTTATTGGACTCTGAAGAGGTATGTTGAATGCTTTGTTTATTTATTTTTATTGCACACTTGTTACTGTTTAGCACAAAAGCATGATTTCTGAATTTAAGATAAATGCAGACAAAATTTTGAATAAAATCAGTGTTTCATGAATCATGGTCAAGCTGATTAAAAGTGAATTGTTTCACACGTTGTGTTTAGAACTCTGCAGTAGAAGAGCTAATCTGATTTGCCAGGAATTGATAATTTTTTCTATAAGACTCCGCAATCTTATTTAAAGGGAAACTCCAGTGCCAGAAAAACGATCCGTTTTTCTGGCACTGGAGGGTCCCTCTCCCTCCCACCCCCCAATCCCCGGTTACTGAAGGGGTGAAAACCCCTTCAGTCACTTACCTGGGACAGTGGCGATGTCCCTCGCCGCTGTCTCCGCCTCCGCGACGCTCCTCCTTGTGATTACGTCGGCCGGTGGGCGAGACTAATCTCGCCCACCGGCCGAGGAGACCTAATGCGCATGCGCGGAAATGCCGCGCATGCACATTACATCTCCCAATAGGAAAGCATTGAAAAATCATTTCAATGCTTTCCTATGGGGTTTTGAGCGACGCTGGAGGTCCTCACACAGCGTGTGCTAGAAACTAGGAAGTTCCCTCTAGTGGCTGTCTAATAGACAGCCACTAGGGGAGGACTTAACCCTGCAAGGTAATTATTGCAGTTTAAAAAAAACTGCAATAATTACACTTGCAGGGTTAAGGGTAGTGGGAGTTGGCACCCAGACCACTCCAATGGGCAGAAGTGGTCTGGGTGTCTGGAGTGTCCCTTTAATGTTTTGGGATTTTTCACCTCTGCAAAGAAGCCTTGAATTATCTGCAGAGACTCTCTGGTGATTGCAGTGTGTATTACAGACGGATAGTGCTGCAGTTTGGACACAGTTAGCATTTATTCTGTGTAATCCCACAAACATGTTTACAAATCTTATTGTGCTCTTTGGTTGGGTGCATATGTAGCACAGCAACTTACATTAATTTGATTGGGATGTATAAATATATCAAATATTCTAAACACACCATATAGCAATAGATCTAATTTAAATATGAATGCTCAACCCAGAGATGCAGGAAAATAGTCGGTTAATTTACTTGCCTAGCCTGTGAGTTATTGGGTGAATTTGCATGAAAAGCAACCACACACAATATTAGCAGAATTTGAGACAATTAACTTTGTCACTTTTTCACTCACTGTCTGGTGAAAACATATTGGGTTATTTTGTTTTATAAAGTTGTTGTTTCCCTTTAACGTGTCTAATATGTTAAAGGGAAAATGAATTCCTTGTATTTCACTATGCATTTTTCTATAACATCTGCTGTTTCGTATTAGGATGGACAGACTTACCTAGAGGATCTTGTTAAGGACATTGTGCAGTGGCTTAGCTCGTCATCTGGAATGAAACCAGAACGTGGCCTTCAGAACAATGGCTTACTTAACACGCTCAGCCAGCACTACTTTCTTTTTATTGGCACCCTGTCCTGTCATCCACATGGGGTCAAGATGCTTGAGAAATGTAATGTGTTCCAGTGGTGAGTAATATGTTCTAGCACTTCTTGTTTTGTTAAAGAATTTCTGTCAATGTGTAGCCATTGAAGGCTCTCAGCTGATCACTCTCACCCAAGGAAAAGGATTGCCCGGAGTGTCTCTTTAAGTGACCTTTTAACCTTTTTTTTTTTTTTTTTTCCCTCCTCCCCAAGCGATTAGTCATTTGCTCTTATCACCGTTACTTCCATTAGTAAAACATGTATATGTCAGGTAGTTGTTGTGTTTATAACATTTTTAATAGTAACAAACTTATCTTCCAGTCTTCTAAATCTCTGCTCGCTAAAAAACCAAGACCACTTGTTAAAATTGGCGGTGTCCAGTTTGGATTACAGTCGTGATGGACTTGCCAGAGTGATCCTGTCCAAAACTTTGACTGCATCTGCTGATGTAAGTTTCATGTAACTATATATAATTAAAAAAATAAACACTTTTTTTTCCTTTTCCCCCATTGTTCTGGACATTTTGAAAAACTTTTATTTCTTTATTTATTTTTTCTTCTAAAAAAGTACAAAGACATGTACATCAATAATTATCTCCTGAAAGAGTTTAGATTGTAGGCTCTAATTGTATTAGTTACAAAGTTCTAAAGTATATGCTTCCATGACTGTTAAAAAAAAAAAAAAAAAAAAATTATAATAAAAATTACAACTTGGGGTACAATGTGTTTTTTTTTTTTTCTATGTAACTTTTTTTTTTTTATGTATACCATTTTACTGCATTAAATTCTGACATTAAATGAAGCTTATTACAATTATCTATTTTTTTTCTTTTCTTACTCAGAGCTGCCGGTTATATGCTACAAAGCACCTGCGCGTTCTTCTTAGAGCTAATGTAGAGTTTTTCAGTAACTGGGGAATAGAGCTTTTGGTGACTCAGCTGCATGATAAAAGCAAAGCGATTTCCACTGAAGCCCTGGACATCTTGGATGAGGCCTGTGAAGACAAGGTGAGCTGTGTTTTTGGATAGATAAACGATAGTTACGCTCTGTAGAATCAGCAGACCTCCATAAAATGTTCCATATTCTTGTGCGCTCACTTTTTTGGGTCATTAGAATGCAGTGAGTGGTAGATGGAGGATCTGGAGAAAAAATAATTTGGCTTTCTTAAATTCTGCCTTAGGACTATTTATGCAGGGTAACACAAGTAAACCAGATTGAGAATATGACCCTTCTTGTGTTACATTTGTGACTGAATTTAGAAACAAAACTCTGATTTAAACACCATCTTTCTGTTTGTGTTTATTTTATCTGTCCTTTTAAGGCTAATCTTCATGCTCTCATCCAAATGAAACCAGCTCTTTCTCATCTCGGGGACAAGGGCTTACTTCTTCTACTTAGGTAAACCTGATAAATTTGGACTGTTTTCTTGTTTTACTGAGATCTTTGCTCATACAATACATGCTCTTACACACAGTTTTTTTACATTCACAGGTTTTTGTCCATTCCAAAAGGATTTTCGTACCTGAATGAAAGAGGTTATGTAACAAAGCAGCTTGACAAATGGCAGAAGGTATCCACCTTTTAGTTTGATCTTATCATTTCTCCACTTAATTCCATTTCTAAATTCAGCAGGCTGCCAGTCCTAACCTCCTCCTATATCTATCTATCTTTTTTTTTTCTCTTTTTACTTTTTTTTTGATTGCCTATGTTTAGCTTTATTACTAAATTGTGGCTTCATATGCTTACAACCTGTAGACCTGTGTCAAAGGTCAGTGATCCCCACTATATTTTCACATTATATACATGTATTTCTCAGGCGTTGTTGCTTTTACCTCTATTATTCTTTTAGTTCGGTAGAAATGGAGTACAAGTTAATTTCCTACAAGATTTCTTCCGTGTTTAATACATATAGTTTCAAAATAGTGTACAAGTTCCCTCTTCACTACATATACTACTTCAAAACACATTTTATATTTCTTGTTTGTTTAGGAATACAATTTGAAATATGTGGATTTAATTGAAGAACAACTTAATGAAGCTCTCACTACATACCGCAAACCTGTCGATGGTGATAACTATGTTCGCCGAAGCAACCAAAGGTAACAATTCTCTTCACCTGTAGTTAGCAGGCTGTTTTTAATATACCCAGCAGACATTGCTTACCTTTTCTTTCTTATTTTTGGCAGAGTACTACGTCCATATGTGTATCTACCAGTTCACCTGTATGGGCAGCTGGTGCATCACAAAACTGGATGTCATCTTTTGGAGGTTCAGGTGAGATCTATGTGAAGGGAAGGCAAGACCATACCAATCTGTCTGTTTTTAGAGATAATAGACATGCAGTTTTATTTTGTTCACATTCAGTAACAGGCTTTGAGGGCCTTGTAAGAGTGCTTACAATTACATGTTTTACAATTATGTAAATTCAAGTATCCCCACAAGTGCTTTGTGTTTTTTACACTGACTTTAGTTAGATGCTTGTTGACTGCAAGTGCAGATAGTTAGGTTAGCAGTGTATCTCTCTAATAGTGCACAGATGCTAGCTGAATGCAAATTGTAACACTTTTGCAGCATCTCATAATTATTATTATTTTTTTTTTAACTTCTCTCTTAACTTGGGCTTTTTAATTGCATGAATCTGTGTTGTTTGCCTACTTGTTGTTTTAACATCTGCATCCCAGCTGCAATTTAACTGGCATATTTTATTTTCCCCCCCCATTTTTAGAATATTGTCCCAGATCTGAGTTACACTGTTCGATCACCTACATTAGACAAATGGGAAGGAATCAAGCAACTGAAAGCAGCTCTTTGGTCACTGGTAATAAAAATTCCATTCTTCTAAATAAACTTTTAAGTTTTGTTTTTCGGAAATGTTAAATATATAGCAATAAAAATATAAATGTGCATAGGTGTTTATAAATATTTATTACTTTAAATTTATTTTGCTAATTGGTTGTTCTCTAAACGTTCCGATTTAGGTTTTTTATTCTCCATCTTTTCATTGCATGATTTTAGGCTTCACTAAGCCCACGTAATTAGCTATAATTTCAAACATACCTTGATCGACACATACCTAATTGACCGATCGTTTCTAATCATTCGATGTTGCATGGATAACTTGATTATAACAACTTGATTTTTTCCATTCATTTTGAGTACAGCCTTCTAATACAGATTACGTTTTGTTTTGTCATGTTTATTTTTTTCCAGGGAAATATTGGGTCTTCGAACTGGGGCCTTAATTTACTTCAAGAGGAAAATGTTATCCCAGATATAATCGCACTTGCCCAGCATTGTGAAGTGCTCTCAATACGAGGGTAAATAACTGTAAATTGGTGTACTGTATTATTTATTTAATTGGAGCAAAACAGTTTTCAATATGCCGGACTGTATTTTATTAGTGGATTGCTTTCTCATTTTTATTCATTCATTTATTTTGTGACATGTGTTTGAGTATGTGCTAGGTGACTTTCAAAGTTTTCAAATGTACAGACTTTTTATTTAGAAATGTTTTTTTGTTAAATTTAGGACATGTGCCTATGTTCTTGGATTGCTGGCCAAAACAAAGCAAGGATGTGATATCTTGAAGCACTATAACTGGGATTCAGTGAGACACAGTCGCAGACATCCATGGCCTGTAGTCCCTGATGACATGGAGCAGCTTTGTAATGAATTACCTTCCGTCCCAAGCACACTTAGTCTAAACTCTGAATCCACTAGCTCTCGGCATAACAGTGAAAGTGAATCAGCACCTCCAAGTAAGACATATATGTAAAACATTACCAGCCTCTTCTTGCTGCATTTTTTATTGTTGAGATATGTGAATGTATTTTGTTGAGAACTCGCTGACATTTTATTTAGCTGCTAATACGCTGCACTCCCTTAGGTCCTAAAGTGTAATTGTCAAGGTACACATCTTTAATAGTAAATTCAATTTCATCTATACATAGTGCCAGCAGATTTGCCGACAAATGTGCTGATTGGAGGTGGGAAAAAACCTTTTTTAAAAATAGGTAGGTTCCTGACCCACTAATCCGTTAGATATAGAGGTCTGTGCTGAAGATCTTCATGCCCTCCTACAAGCGGTGAGACTGCGTTCTAGCATTGCAACCACAGTGCTTGCAATGGTTACTCCCTAGCCAGCACTTCTAGCACTGACTAGAGCTGCGTATAGGAAGAGAGACTGATCATATTCCCTCAAGTGCCAATGCATTTGCAATGAAGCCAGTGCGATGGCCTCCTTACAGTTAGTGTGTCTAAACAGGGCAATCAGGTCAAGATTCAGGTAGCCGTAAAGTGGATGTTAAAATCAAAGCTACACCCACAGAGCTGCGAGTATCATGGCCATGGACTGAAGGGAAGTAATGTTCATATCTAAATGTATAAGGAGAAAATAGAAAATGGTCCAGGCACTCCAAAATACAAAAAAGGCATATTTATTGAACCCACTGCAACTCACAACTCTTCAAAGCTTGACAAAGACCGTGTAGGTCGAAGCGTTGTGAGTTGCAGTGGGTTAAATAAATTTGGAAAATGGAAAGAGGAAAAAAAAAAAAATCAGCGCTAGATTGCCACACAAGAAAATAATAGTAAGGCTGCAATCCTTAAAAGGGAGTCCCCTATAATCCCCTAATGGTAAGAAATGATGCAAGGTGGAACAAAAAAAGGTTGCGCCTAAAATATACAGTAAAACATATAAGGGTGTATATAATAAATAATATAAAATAGTACAATTTAATATTAATATAAATGGATAATTGGCAATAGTCCAAAACACTTATCATAAGTCCATAATGGTAGATGCCATGTATAAGGACAGGGATCCTGAGGCGTAAAATGGGGTGTGTCTTCACAAAGGTGTCCTTGAAATCCAGTGAAGTATTCAATAAATTTGCCTTTTTTTTGTATTTTGGAGTGCCTGGACCGTTTTCTATTTTCTCCTTATCAAGTGATTGGTCCCTTGTACCGGAACTGGCCTGGTTGCACCCGGATACATATTACTTGGGATTGAGTGCAGTTCCCCACCCTTATTTTTTGGTCATATCTAAATGTACAACTCATTTGAATTTAAGTGATTGAGCATACATCATCTATAATGCAATAAGTCATTAGCGACACTTTAAGTAGTATCATTACAACATGTGAATTTACTTCTCCACAATGTACACGGTACATTCTCAGTGGATTTTTATTTACATAGTAGTACATGGAGTAGATCATACCCAAAGTCTCTTCATCCATGGCTTATCCACGGATATATAATCCTGCTTTTTAAGGATGCCAGACTCTATTAGCCTGCACAGAAGCCTTTTGTCAAAGTTATTGTCAATATATTGATTTTATTGTTACTTCTTAAATATTGTTGTGCATTGTCTACATATGACATTTATTGCTTTAAATTCGTTTTTTTCCTTTGTTTAAGTGTGCATTTCCCCTGGTGATTGTGCCATGGAACCTTCAAGTGCCCAGTAAATTGTAGGCCTGGCTGCTAGCATAGCACTTAAAATGTTGGGTCCTGCACATACACACAACTATAGCTGCTAGTATTACAAAATGTTATCTACTGGGGATATTAGATGTTTTTTTTTTTTTTTTCCTCCATTGGTTTTTACATTTGTTGCTTTTGATTGTGTCTGTGTATGTCTGCAAAGTTCCTATTAGTTACTGAAATCGAAAAAACAATGCTTCAGTACAGTGTAATTGTGTAACTATGTAAATTATTTAATACAGGAATGTATTTATAAATATATCTCTACATGTGTGCAAATCATTTTTATAGATTATACCTAGATATCATACAACATCAGTGCATATTCCTATGCTTTCTAGAAATATTCTGTCCACTCACGATTGCTTCCAGATAAAGGAGTAAAGTAATAAAATAGGAAAACATTTGAGCAATTTTAAAAAGCAGATTGTGTCAGAATAGAATTTCTTGGCTGTGAATAATTAATATGGTTTTATTTTATTTTTTTAGGTATGTATATTATAGAGGATGATCGGTATGGTACTTCTTCCCCAAACTTCCTTTTCACGGAAGAATCTGAGCAAACGTTTCTTGATAAACCTTTAAAGGATAAGGATCGCAGCCCTTTCATGCTGCTAGCGCAAAGCAAGTTTGTCAAAAATCGATTTTTAAATTCGTTAACTTTGCCCAGTAAAAAGCCTCGGAGCAGCAGTAGTAGTGATCCTAAAACACGTGAACGTATAGGTGAAAACAAGGGGGGGTTGAGACGAAACCGAACACTAACAGAACCCACTTCTAATACAGACTTTAACTCCATGGACAGTTTCAGTTCAGTCTTCAAAGTTCCAAAAATTAACACACTGCGCTTAGAAACCTCATTTGTCAGCAAACAAACAGATGACACAGGGAGTACACCTAGTTTTACAGAAAATGATTTGAAGCTTCCAAAATGTTTTGGAAATGATATCCACAGGGACCATGCAAGCAGAGAAAAATTAATAGCAGACGGGACGATTACCACTCATTTCAAAAGCCGCAGTTTAAGTTTTAACACCGACACCACAACCAGTGGTATTAGCTCAATGAGCTCAAGTCCTTCCAGAGAGACAGTGGGAATAGACACTGCAAACCTCGATACAGACTGTGGGAGCTTGAGCACAGTAGTAAGCACCAAAACTGTCAAAACTAACCCGTCCATACTGCATCCGAATCATCTGCCTCTTTCAAAATCAAACTCTGTATCTTTGGTACCTCCAGGGTTGTCACATACACTTCCACGCAGAGCGCAGTCCCTCAAGGCACCTTCTATTGCTGCAATAAAAAGTTTAGCCGATTATCATTTTAGCTACACAAGCTCACGAGATGCGTTTGGCTATGCCACACTGAAACGACTGCAGCAGCAACGTATGCATCCTTCACTGTCACATTCTGAAGCCCTTGCATCACCTGCCAAAGATGTTCTCTTCACGGATACAATAACCATGAAGACAGGAAGCTTGGACTCCCGACTAACCTCAAGCAGGTATGCCTACTTTATGACGTGTTAAAAAAATTATGACATTCTCTGTAGGATTTCTTTTGCATCTGAGATGTATATTAACATAAGTGCTTATGAAAATGTTTTGCTCAAATTCAAGTGGAGCATCTTTTTTTTTGCACACATGTTAAGCAACTGAAAGTTAGTTACCTATGGCTTTTTTCTTCTGTCCTGTGAGTTCATGAGCATTTACTTATGGCCATGTTCTGAGCGTCATGAGGTGATGAACACGGAACTACTTTTATACCCTCCTCCTGTGTATTATTAACCCCCCAAAAATGATAGAAAATACATAAAGGAAATCAACACCGTAAAGAAGAAAAACTACCACAATAAGAGGACATAGTTTTATATTAGAGGGGCAAATGTTTAAAAAATATCAGGAAGTATTACTTTACTGAGAGGGTAGTGGATGCATGGGATATCATTCCAGCTGAAGTGGTAGAGGTTAACACAGTATAGGAGTTTAAGCATGCGTGGGATAGGCATAAGGCTATCCTAGCCATAAGATAAGGCCAGGGACTAATGAAAGTATTTAGAAAATTGGGCAGACTAGATGGGCCGAGTGGTTCTTATCTGCCGTCACATCCTATGGTTCTATGTTGCTCCTTCATTTGTGGCAAGAAGAATGCTAGCGAAAATTATGAGTATTAATTTAATTCCATCTTGTCTCTTGCTCATGACAGGTTCATGAAAGCATTAAGTTATGCATCGCTAGACAAAGAAGATTTATTAAGTCCTATTAATCATAATACACTTCAACGCTCCTCTTCTGTACGTTCCATGGTGTCAAATGCAGCCTATGGCAGTTCTGATGACTACATTGGTCTAGCTCTTCCTGTGGATATAAATGATATGTTCCAGGTAAGTGCAGGTCGTGGATTCTTTGCAGCACCTTAGTTACTAGGTATTCGGTTTGCCCCGAGAGATGCAGTTATCTGTTATGTAATGAGTTGTCTGTGTTTAGAATTTTAATATAAAATTACCTTTCAGAATTGTGGGCCTTAATATGTCACAGCCCCTTCCTGCTAAATACCATTATTTTGTGGCTCGCAGTGGTTACTCCATACAAACAATAAACATAGTAAAAAAAAAAACACATGTTAAAAGGCCTGAACTTGTGGAGGCCTGAATTTGTGGGAGGAGTAAGTCCCCTACTTAAACTCTCAGCCCCTACTCACCTCTGCCTTTCAGCTGATTGTTTTGTCCCCATAGCAACAAGCACTTCCTGTCCAGCTTCCCTCCAGAATTTTTTCCTGTTTCCAGCAGTCAGACGTCCTGACCAGTCCTCTGTCCGTTTGAGGCCTTCCACTCGGTTCCCGGTCAAGGTACCCGGTTTCCGGTCACGAGACCGGCACGTTCACGTAAGTTAGGCGTAGGAAATAGCGCCCCGCTATTTCCCGCCGTTCGGGCCTAAAAACGTAGGGGTAGGCTCCCTCTATCATATTCGTACAAATACACGCTTTTTTAACCGATTTCAGTGTTCACGCCAAAACAGACGAACGCTCGGCACTTTATCACTGCTTTTACATATTCGTACGGAAACTTAATACCTAATCTATTATTATTTATATACACAGTAATATTATTACGGGCATTCTCTTATTTCCGTTTGGTCACCCAGGACCAATCTATTTCGTACGATTAAAACACAAACACCTTGCTCTAAATCCATATTCGGCTAGTTCTTATTCAAATAGGCTACAGTATGCACTAAGTTCTATTTCACGAATTCTACTTTTCTTTACGTATATTCCCTGTTCGGTCATATTGCTACTGATACCTTTTTTTGTCAGTTTGGGGATATAATTAGCTTGTTTAAAAATCTGCCTTGTGATTTTCTTTCTATGTTAACCAGTTAATTTGTTTTACTACTTTTTAAAATATCCACGTCTATCATAAACGTACAGTTTCTATACACTGTGGCAGGATGGCCAGGCTCTTCACAAACTTCAAATGCAACAGTCAGGATAAAATAGTACTGCAGTTTATTGTCACTTTCCACAATATATACAAGGTTGTGCTCTCCCACAAAATAAAACAAAAAGAAAATAAATCCTACTCCAACTTGGAGACTTACTAAACAGTATTACTAACTATCCAACTGGCCAGCTAATCTAGTTCCCAGTTTTAAACAAAATGAAATACAGCACTTTAAGCAGGTTTCACACAGTACCTTTGTCTCAGGCTTAACTGCCCCCTCTCTCCCAGCTGTTAGACTCTCTGTCTTCAGAGGCTAACCTTTTAAAACCCTAGTGCTGGTTAATTACATTCACCTGGTATATAACATTCAAGGGGTGACTCCCACCAATTAACCCCATCATGCTGGGAATAGAGAGCACTCCAATCTATTACTAAACATAGAAAGCCTCTCTGACCTTGCCACAACACATATTTACCTATTAAACACTTCATTTTGTCACATATACTAATAAATACTGTTTATAAACACAATATCCGGCACATAAACGTCTGTACTATTCATTTTCCATATAATCACGCTGTCACATATTTTTGGCTTTACAGACTGCATCGGTTCTCGCTTTTTCTGCGCTAAAGTTGTTTATTTCAAGGTCTTTTATTACAGGAACAGGTATTGTATTTTATCACTTTGCATTATAAAGCCATAGGCCTAAAATGTTTACATATTGGGTTTTATTACTTACCTCCACACCTGTCGTTAACTATGGAATTTTTCTTCGGTTAACCCTTAGCTCCAGTATTATTCTAGGCTTCCCCCGGTTCTACACAGTTAAACCGTTTCGCATAACGTAATTTCTTTATGTCAAACCAAGGTATAGTTCACAACTCGTTTGTTACTACACCTCATATAAAACCTATCACGGTCTCAAGTTCATTACTACTTTTCCACAGGCTTACGCCCACGGTACGTTAATTCTTTACTATTATTTCTACTCAGACATACGATCATACAGCCATCAGGCTCCGGTAAACACCAAAACCTGACCCGGTACTCAGCCATACCTTCAGGTACTTACGTCTATACCCAAATACGTCCAATCGTCACCCCAAGGCCTCATCCAGCCTTCTCACAAATATCTATTTCAGCCCAGTCACACACGTAAACCTTCCAGATCCCTCAATGCAGGATCTCACGTTGCGCCCCTAACAAACAACCTACTCCCAATTCAAATCATACGCCACCACGATACGCATAAATACGTCAACATCTGTCTTAAAGCCTCAGGACTCTTCCTCAAGGACAGCATAAGACGAGACTTACCACACTTATTACCACCAGAAGGTTCCAGATACCATTCGCAAGAAGTCAAGGTTAGTATCTACACAACATTCCAGTTCTCTCACCTTATCCTTAAATATACAATCGAACTGGCTACAGGGTCTAGGCTAATGCCTTAGCGCACCCTATCAGAAATCCCGTCCCAACGAGGCCTTCCATCCCCCCCCACCTCAACACGGAGGTACGGCCCCACGCCCAAATCATAGTTACAAGCCTCGCATGCCCTACTACAGGGCGCTAGTCAGGGCCTCACCTGTCACGGCCACACGTTTTGATTTCTCTCTACTGTCACCGAGAGGCCAACATCCCGCCACCACGTCTGTGGCAACTACGTCATAAGCCAAATCATAGGTAGAGCCTCTCACCGCCACTTGGCATTAGCAGGGCCTCACCTATCCAAACATTCAACAGTTAAGTTTTTCGCTTTGGCATCTAGCATTACAGTCCAGTTCTTCCATTTACACCACCCCACATACCCCGCCTACTTACCTTACGCCCCTTCTAATATATCTTTCACATAATCATTCCTTTTAGAATGTCCCAAGAACCTATTCCAACCAAAGAATTGACAGAAGAAACTCCATTCACGCCTACCAGACCCGGGTCTCCAGGCGAATCACTCACTCTTTCAACCCCCACGTCCTTGAGAGCATGGACTATTCCCAAAATTACGGCCGAGCTTAGGCTCAGGGGAATCCCCTTTCCGGCCACAGCTAGGAAGGCTGAACTTTATAGGCTACTTACTCACCAAGCCCCCGAGCCCAGGCCAGGGACTAGCTCTCAAGGACAACCACCAAGCAACAGCACGGCCACCCAGGATACCCTGGCAGAGATCTTGGCCAATCTACAGACCCTCAATAGCGGGCTATCTAAGGTGGAAAGCGCCATCTCCTCCCCAGGTACTACCACGGTAGTCCCAGTCGCTTTCAAGGCTGTACCTACTATACCAACATGCCCTCCTATACTCCCCCCTCCAGCACCGGGCACAGCCATTACACCATTTGAGTCACCAGCACACTCCGTCCCTGACTCTATCAGGAAAGATATCCTAGACGGGAAGGATGTGTGTCTGGTGTCCTTGCTCATAGCCTCACAGGATGTACTTGAGAACAAGGCATTCAATTACGGTGATATCTCTGTGGTGCTCAAGACAAGGGATCCCAGGCTTAATCATCTGGTGGATTATCTCACCACAGGGTTCACTAAAGGGTTTCTCACGGGTATTGTAGCCATTCCCCCAGGTACACTAGAATGCCCTAATCTCCAGTCAGCACGTTTAGACCCAGTCTCCATAGACACTCTCATTGCCTCTGAAATCACCAATGGTTTCATGATCGGCCCCTTCACCTCTTCACCATTCTCCTCCTGGCGCACTAACCCCATTGGTATTGCTATTCACAAATATTTCAAAAAAAAAAAACAAAAAAAAAAAAAAAACGTCTAATTATTGATTTATCGGCACCGCACTCCTCTTTTGTTCCAAGCATAAACGCACTCATTCCAGCAGACGAATTCTCACTTCAGTACATAACCATCGACGACGCCATACAGTCCATCATATCATCTGGTAATCGACCCTGGCTTAGCAAAACGGACATCACAAACGTTTAAATTACTACCCATGCACCCCTCACTCTGGCACTTACACGGTGTTAAATGGCGAGGGAAATATTACTTCTCTACACGACTCACTTTCGGTTCTCGAAGCAGCCCCAAACTGTTCGACATTTTCGCAGAGTCACTATGCTGGCTGCTTCTGAACGTCACCAGGTGTCACTCCGTTATCCACTACCTCGATGACTTTTTACTAATAGAGCCAGGGTCACCTTCACCCACAGCAATCAGAAGCACTACTGCACTATTTTCCACACTTGGAGTCCCTTTGTCCACAGCCAAAACTATAGGCCCCACAACTAAATTGACCTTTCTGGGGATAGAACTGGACTCGGTTAACCTCAGAGCTAGCCTCCCCCACGACAAACTGTCACGTTTGAGAGGGGAGATGACTTGTTCCTGCGGAATGATGTTTGCACTAGAAAATAACTTCAGTCCCTTCTCGGATCCCTGAACTTTGCAATGCGCATCATTCCGCAGGGAAGGTCTTTCATATCCAGACTCCTTTGCCTGCTGCACGGAGTTCCGGACTCTGGCACAGTTTCTTTGGACCCCCACGCCAAGGCTGACTTAGCTATGTGGGGGAAGTTTTTGAAGGACTGGAATGGAATCTCCATGTTTATTCCCCCTCTCTCCACCTCTTCACCCATCATCCACACAGACGCAGCAGCCAATACCGGTTTTGCAGCCATTTTTGGGAACCACTGGTTCAGGGGCCATTGGCCCACTGATTCGGATGCCTTGCCAGGATTCAGAGAGACCTCAGCACTATTTGAAATTTATCCCATTGTGGCGGCCGCACACACCTGGGGTCATCTCTGGTCTGGCAAGGCAGTCAAATGCTACTCTGATAACTCGGCAGCTTGCGAAATCGTGAACAAAGGGCGATCATCTTCCCTGACCATCATGCGGCTGATTCGCAAGCTGACCTGGTTGGCAGCATCCGGCCAGTTTCACTTAGTTTGTTTTCACATCCCGGGTATTCACAACACGGCCGCTGACGCTCTTTCTCGTTCTCAATTTCAGGCATTTTCTCAGGCACTCCCAACGGCTCACCTACAACCATCCAGGACACCACGGTTCCACGATCTAATCCTGGATTAAGCACACTCTTGAACCACGCTAGAGCACTCACTCACCAAGCATTATCACCAAACACGGCTATCACTTACAATAGGGCTCTTAATATATTTAATAAATTCACAGCAGAGTTCGGTTTACAAGGTGACTTCTCTATTCAAACCATGGTGGCTTTTGCCTCTTTTTTCCACCTACACCTTAAACTATCTCACAACACCATTAAACTATATCTCACGGGGGTCCAGCACCACAGCCTCACCTTTTTTTCCTAACAACACACCTTTCCTGTCTTCATACCCCGTCAAAAAGGTTTTGAAAGGAATATCAAAGGTTTCACCTCCACTCTCTACCATTAGATTACCTATAGATGGGCCTATCTTCAGGTCACTTAGCAATCTCCTTGACACAGCCCCATTCGACATCGGCACAAATACGGTGATCAAATCTGCTTTATATCTCGCTTTCTACGGTTTTCTCAGACCTAGAGAGTTCACCGTAATTTGTCAAGGAGATACGAAGCTAAGACTTAAAATATCGCACCTCACTAAGATCACTACCAACTTTCGATCCCTACAACTAAAACCAACCGGTCACTACACCCTACTATAATTCCTCTCTTCCCTACTGATAATGCCTGTTGTCCGGTAAAAGTACTAGACCACCTACGGTCAACTCTGCACGGTCACCTACTGGACTCTCCGCTCTTAACACTACAAGGGCACCCGTTAACCACAGCAAAATTGATGGTTCATATCAGAATTCTGTTATCTAAGCTCGGACACAACCCGATTGCATTCTCTAGGCACTCCTTCCGTATAGGAGCAGCCTCTAGCACTAACACACCGGTCCATATCATCAAGAGACTGGGGCGGTGGAAATCCTCCATATATACTGCATATATTCCACAGCCGGAGAAAGAGCTTCGCCAAGCTTTCAGCAACTTGGTTTTGTAAAAAATGCAATAAAGTGTGTATTTCTTGAATTTATCTTTTTGCCCTCTTTTATTTACAGGCCCACTCGTACGTTGGTTTCGGCACACCACAACCAACTTTGCTCACAGTTACTATCCATTACGTATTTAAATTCCGAGCACAAGTTAAAAGGCCTGAACTTGTGGAGGCCTGAATTTGTGGGAGGAGTAAGTCCCCTACTTAAACTCTCAGCCCCTACTCACCTCTGCCTTTCAGCTGATTGTTCCCACCCACCTACACCCTGTTATAATTATTCTCCTTGGTGGGCCCTCTTTTATTTACAGGCCCACTCGTACGTTGGTTTCGGCACACCACAACCAACTTTGCTCACAGTTACTATCCATTACGTATTTAAATTCCGAGCACAAATATATATATATATATATATATATATATATATATATATATATATATATATATATATATATACACACACCCTCAAGTGAGCACACAAAGGCAATACTTATATATGGGCGGAGATGAGGACATTCTGTACAGGTCTACAATAGATAAAAACAGAGCAAACCGTGTTTTCTGTATATTAGTAGAACTGATGAAAGTGCAGATAATTTAGCTCACAAATAGTTTTATCTCCGAGGCGCTTATTCAGGCTTGGACTCCAACTTGGCCAGGGACAACAGGAATCTTCCAGATGAAAAATATATTGTATTGTGTAAACCAATATAAAAAAAAACCTAATACAATAAGAACTAACAGCATATTCAGCAGTGAAAAGCAAGCTTGAGTAAGACTTGCAAACAAAATAACCACTTATTAGTCCATAAAACAAGTACCAAGAGCAGTATTGGTTGCAGACGGTAAGTTTTCACATCTTCCTGTTTAATTATCCCGCTCAGATTTTCCAATCGAAACATTTGAGGATGTCGAGTCACTTCCGGAAGAGACTCAATACGTAATTTTCTGCCCACTGAGATTAGCAGCATATCTGGTGCAATTTCAGTTGTCATTTCTGCGCAGTGCTGGATCCGATGTTGTGTGGGATGACCGAACGCACAGTGGCCTCCATCATAGTTTTGGGCAATGTGCCCAATGCTTAGTATCAAAATGGTTATTATATGTTAGAAGTGCCAACATACTTTATCTTTTAATTTTTTATTTATTTTTTATAGTTGGTATTCCAATCCAGTTCAAACATGTGGGTAATGTCTGGATTCTTTTCAGGCCGTCAAGTTCTTTCATATTAAAGAAACACTACAGCATTAGAAATACAAACAACATATATTCCTAGATCACTATTTATTTGTGTGTTCCCCTCTTTACCGTGTGAGGGGGTAAAAAGAGAGATAAGATGAGATTTATTTGCATTGTGTCCCTTTGTGATGAAGTGGTCTGGATGTGTGGTTGTGTATAAGATAACTACTTTTGGAGTTGTTTACTAAGCTCTCATTTTTGAGAGGATTTCAGAAAGTTGTTGTTGTTTTTTTTGTGTGTGCATTTTTTTTTTTTTTTTGAAGATTTGCAATTTGTTTGAAAATGTTGTATCATTTAACTTTTGCATAAGGCCATAATCAGAAAAAAAGTTATCTATGGATTCTAGCCCTTCAGGAATCATCAAAATGTGCCTCAACTTACATCATATAGTCCCAAAATGGGACTAGGAATTTCTAGGAAATCCTGCACGTTGGGTTTTTTGCATTAAAAAAAAAAAAGTTATAAGTCCAAAACGAAATGTCCTGCTCTTTAAAAACAGACTGGCTGTATAGAGTGCTAAATAAGCAGAACATTTCACATTGAAATAGTCTTTAGTGCAATCCCAATAGTCTTAGAACAATTTATTTTTCTTTGCTTTACAGGTAAAAGATACTCCTTATTTTCAGAAGTCTATACCTCCATGTGAAGAACGCGTAGCAAACTTCTTTGCACCAGAAGTACCAGGTAAAGTGTTAAACTATGACTATAAAGGCACTCTCTTTTCCTTGTTGATTACGATCACAATATTCTTTTTCCTTTTTTCAAAGCCTGGGTACTACCACTGTGGGACGATCTTTATACAGTAAAAAGCAAGAAAGTGGGCACTTACAGGACTTTTAAATATAATGAATAACTTTTAGTCTCTGAATAACATCACACCATGTGATGTTATTCACAGAATAAGTTATTCACCTGTGATTTAAAGTCATGTGAGTGCCCCCTTTCTTTTCTCTCTTCCTTCCTCTCTCTCCCCTTTTGGCCCCCTCTACCCCTTTTACAATCTGCCGCCCTCTACCCCTCTGCCGCCCTCTACCCCTCTTTTACACTCTTTCCCCCTCTCACCCCCTCTCACCCTCTTTCCCCCTCTTTCCCCCTCTCACCCTCTTTCCCCCTCTCACCCTCTGTCTCCCACTCTCACCCTCTGTCTCCCACTCTCACCCTCTGTCTCCCACTCTCACCCTCTGTCTCCCACTCTCACCCTCTGTCTCCCACTCTCACCCTCTGTCTCCCACTCTCACCCTCTGTCTCCCACTCTCACCCTCTGTCTCCCACTCTCGCCCTCTGTCTCCCACTCTCGCCCTCTGTCTCCCACTCTCGCCCTCTGTCTCCCTTCTCTCTCCCTCTGTCTCCCTTCTCTCTCTCCGCCCTCTGTCTCCCTTCTCTCTCTCCGCCCTCTGTCTCCCTTCTCTCTCTCCGCCCTCTGTCTCCCTTCTCTCTCTCCGCCCTCTGTCTCCGCCCTCTGTCTCCTCTCTCTCTCTCTCCGCCCTCTGTCTCCCTTCTCTCTCTCTCTCCGCCCTCTGTCTCCCTTCTCTCTCTCTCCGCCCTCTGTCTCCCTTCTCTCTCTCTCTCTCTCCGCCCTCTGTCTCCCTTCTCTCTCTCTCTCTCTCCGCCCTCTGTCTCCCTTCTCTCTCTCTCTCTCTCCGCCCTCTGTCTCCCTTCTCTCTCTCTCTCTCTCTCTCTCCGCCCTCTGTCTCCCTTCTCTCTCTCTCTCCGCCCTCTGTCTCCCTTCTCTCTCTCTCTCTCCGCCCTCTGTCTCCCTTCTCTCTCTCTGTCTCCCTTCTCTCTCTCTCTCTCCGCCCTCTGTCTCCCTTCTCTCTCTCTCTCTCTCTCTCTCTCTCTCCGCCCTCTGTCTCCCTTCTCTCTCTCTCTCTCTCTCTCCGCCCTCTGTCTCCCTTCTCTCTCTCTCTGCCCTCTGTCTCCCTCTCTCTCTCTGCCCTCTGTGTCTCTCTCTCTCTCTCTGCCCTCTGTCTCCCTTCTCTCTCTCTCTCTGCCCTCTGTCTCCCTTCTCTCTCTCTCTCTCCGCCCTCTGTCTCCCTTCTCTCTCTCTCTGCCCTCTGTCTCCCTTCTCTCTCTCTCTCTGCCCTCTGTCTCCCTTCTCTCTCTCTCTCTCTCTCTGCCCTCTGTCTCCCTTCTCTCTCTCTCTGCCCTCTGTCTCCCTTCTCCCGCCCTCTCTCTCTCTGCCCTCTGTGTCTCTCTCTCTCTCTGCCCTCTGTGTCTCTCTCTCTCCGCCCTCTGTCTCCCTTCTCTCTCTCTCTCTCTCCGCCCTCTGTCTCCCTTCTCTCTCTCTCTCTCCGCCCTCTGTCTCCCTTCTCTCTCTCTCTCTCCGCCCTCTGTCTCCCTTCTCTCTCTCTCTCTCTCTCCGCCCTCTGTCTCCCTTCTCTCTCTCTCTCTCCGCCCTCTGTCTCCCTTCTCTCTCTCCTCCCTCTGTCTCCCTTCTCTCTCTCCTCCCTCTGTCTCCCTTCTCTCTCTCTCTCTCTCTCCGCCCTCTGTCTCCCTTCTCTCTCTCTCTCCGCCCTCTGTCTCCCTTCTCTCTCTCTCTCTCTCTCTCCGCCCTCTGTCTCCCTTCTCTCTCTCTCTCCGCCCTCTGTCTCCCTTCTCTCTCTCTCTCTCTCTCTCCGCCCTCTGTCTCCCTTCTCTCTCTCTCTCCGCCCTCTGTCTCCCTTCTCTCTCTCTCTCTCCGCCCTCTGTCTCCCTTCTCTCTCTCTCTCTCCGCCCTCTGTCTCCCTTCTCTCTCTCTCTCTCCGCCCTCTGTCTCCCTTCTCTCTCTCTCTCTCCGCCCTCTGTCTCCCTTCTCTCTCTCTCTCTCCGCCCTCTGTCTCCCTTCTCTCTCTCTCTCTCCGCCCTCTGTCTCCCTTCTCTCTCTCTCTCTCCGCCCTCTGTCTCCCTTCTCTCTCTCTCTCTCCGCCCTCTGTCTCCCTTCTCTCTCTCTCTCCGCCCTCTGTCTCCCTTCTCTCTCTCTCTCTCCGCCCTCTGTCTCCCTTCTCTCTCTCTCTCCGCCCTCTGTCTCCCTTCTCTCTCTCTCTCTCTCTCCGCCCTCTGTCTCCCTTCTCTCTCTCTCTCTCTCTCCGCCCTCTGTCTCCCTTCTCTCTCTCTCTCTCTCTCTCCGCCCTCTGTCTCCCTTCTCTCTCTCTCTCTCTCCCTCCGCCCTCTGTCTCCTCTCTCTCTCTCTCTGCCCTCTGTCTCCCTTCTCCCGCCCTCTCTCTCTCTGCCCTCTGTGTCTCTCTCTCTCTCTGCCCTCTGTCTCCCTTCTCTCTCTCTCTCTCTCTCTCCGCCCTCTGTCTCCCTTCTCTCTCTCTCTCCGCCCTCTGTCTCCCTTCTCTCTCTCTCTCTCTCCGCCCTCTGTCTCCCTTCTCTCTCTCCGCCCTCTGTCTCCCTTCTCTCTCTCCGCCCTCTGTCTCCCTTCTCTCTCTCCGCCCTCTGTCTCCCTTCTCTCTCTCCGCCCTCTGTCTCCCTTCTCTCTCTCCGCCCTCTGTCTCCCTTCTCTCTCTCTCCGCCCTCTGTCTCCCTTCTCTCTCTCCGCCCTCTGTCTCCCTTCTCTCTCTCTCCGCCCTCTGTCTCCCCTCTCTCTCTCTCTCTCCGCCCTCTGTCTCCCTTCTCTCTCTCTCTCTACGCCCTCTGTCTCCCTTCTCTCTCTCTCTCTCTCTACGCCCTCTGTCTCCCTTCTCTCTCTCTCTCTCTACGCCCTCTGTCTCCCTTCTCTCTCTCTCTCTGCCCTCTGTCTCCCTTCTCTCTCTCTCTACGCCCTCTGTCTCCCTTCTCTCTCTCTCTCTCTCTGCCCTCTGTCTCCCTTCTCTCTCTCTCTCCGCCCTCTGTCTCCCTTCTCTCTCTCTCTCTCTCTCTCCGCCCTCTGTCTCCCTTCTCTCTCTCTCTCTCTCTCTCCGCCCTCTGTCTCCCTTCTCTCTCTCTCTCTCTCCGCCCTCTGTCTCCCTTCTCTCTCTCTCTCCGCCCTCTGTCTCCCTTCTCTCTCTCTCCGCCCTCTGTCTCCCTTCTCTCTCTCTCCGCCCTCTGCCTCCCTTCTTTCTCTCTCTCCGCCCTCTGTCTCCCTTCTCACCCTCTCTCAACTTCCCTCTCCCTGTTACTCCCCCTCTCAAAGCTGCTGACATCTTTGCTAAATGTATTTAGTTTAAGTAACTTCTTTTCTTACCTTGTCAAGCTGTCCCAGGATCTGGTGTTAAAAGTCCTTTCCAGGCATTGCGACAGCAATTCAGCATTACTGAAATCATGAACTCAAGTCGCTCAGATGCTTCCCAGTTCCTTGAAAATACAGAAGACACCGGTTTGCAGGAACATACAGATGATAACTGCCTCTATTGTGTTGGCTTGCAAATATTGGGATACAATCATAGTAATCAATTAAATGAGTTTGGTCGTTTAGGTAAGTAGCTGTAATGTTGATTTGTATTTTTTTTATTATACCCAATTCTTTTAAAAGACTATTCACACGACTTACTGTTTGTATAAGTTAACAAGCTCTGAATGTCCCGTGTGATAGGACTAAACGCTTTCTGGGATTATCATGGTTATACTACCTGCAGGCTGACCTAATAAGTCACACAAAGAAATGATAGGCGCTCACCACAGTGTTTGAAAAAAATATACAGGCAGCAGTAAACAATTCAAGGATTCCCAGACCTTGTGAATAGATAAAATATAGGAAAAAAACATAGTAAACTGCGCCCAGTGTATATGTACAGAATGTTATACTTACATAGGTCTTCAAGTAATTGTACACAATTGACCTAAAAAATAAATAAAGAGAAAAGACAATATAATAGTGCAGCACAGTATATAAAGTGTATATGTGGTAGGTAATCTTGAGTCACTTCCACTCACATTTTTTTGGGCTAACCTAGAGCTCTGCTGTATTGCGCATGGACGGAATAAGTCACACGGTGGCATAGGTATGTAATTACAAGGAAAAATCTTTCACTAGACATTTTAGTAAATCCAATATAGTATAACTGGAGCAATCTATAAACAAATTAACTTGCATCATCCTGTTACACTCTACTAATCTCAGAACATGTGTTTTAGAAGTGTTGTGATTTGACAGTGCAGACTGGCTGTTTTTGGGGGGGGGGGGAGGCTGACAAATGGATTGTCCATATAGATAAATAGTGGAAGTGCACTCAACCCTTCGTCGAGGAATCCAGGGTGCTCCAATGGACAAGTCCCAGTACCAAAATTTACCAAATGTAAAATTGTTAAATATAGAAAATAATCCAGGCACTCCCAACGAATTCCAAAATGTAGGCAATTTTATTTAGAACCAGGAGCTACACAGCAACGTTTCGACCCCTTGACAAAGGCCCTAAGGGGTCGAAACGTTGCTGTGTAGCTCCTGGTTCGAAATAAAATTGCCTACATTTTGGAATTCGTTGGGAGTGCCTGGATTATTTTCTATATTTAACAAATGGATTGTCCATGTCACTGCAAAAACAAAATCTGAGTGCAATCAGAGCAACTAATTACTGCTAATTAGTGCTTGTGAAATACTTCAGACATAAAGTACACTTAAAATATTTTATAAATAAATCTTTTCATTGCCTGAACATTACAGAAGAAGTGTATGATCTGATTATTTTAAAGAGTATAATCCATACAGATAAAGGAGCAGTGTTATCACCAACTTTGCTTTTAACTAAAACTCTCGTGTGTGTGTGTGTGTGTGTGTGTGTGTGTGTGTGTGTGTGTGTGTGCGCGCCTATAATACACACACACACACACACACGAGGTTTAGTTAAAATCAAAGTTGGTGATAACACTGCTGCTTTATCTGTATGGATTATACACACACACGGCAAAAAATGATGGGGGTTTAGTTACAGTATATGATCATACATTGCATAAGCCTGCCAACTACGTCAAAGTACCCCATATTCGGCAGGTCCTATCCTAATAGCAGCCTAATGCTTGCTCTTATGAGATTAATCCACTTACTTACCAGGCCAACTCCTTGGTTTTGCACCCCTCCCTGTTACAGGTGCCTCATTCCAGGACCCTATTTAGCCTTGACTTGCAGAGAGTCCCAGTAAGGAAGTATTTCCCAAGTAAGTGGATTAATCTCAGTGTTATCACATCATTTTTTGCCTAGGTGAGGTGTTTTTAAATAAAACTATTACAATCTCTAAGATTTAAAAAGCATTGTTTAGTTAATAAGAGAGTGCGCTGTATTCTGTATTTTGTATATTTTGGCCCCAGCAGCACCCTATAATGTATGCATGTTTAGGTGAGTGCAGCCCTCTTGGTTTCTTTTATATATATATATATATATATATATATATATATATATATATATATATATATATATATATATATATATATATATATATATATACATACACACACTTAACTAAAGTGTCATTAATGGAACCAATCAGTTTGTCATTGCATCTACATATTCCTTTTGTTTTAATCACCATTTAAGTTTAATTACCAACATGTAAATGATTATTTATTCTAAAGCAGAGGGTGGCAAAATATCAGACTACACTATTTTCACAATTGGCTACTTATTGAACTTGATGGTGATTTCCACTAACGTTAATGGTATTTCCAGATAGAAACATAGAATGTGACGGCAGATAAGAACCATTCGGCCCATCTAGTCTGCCCAGTTTATCTAAATACTTTCATTAGTCCCTGGCCTTCTCTTATAGTTAGGATAGCCTTATGCCTATCCCACGCATGCTTAACCCCTTAAGGACCAAACTTCTGGAATAAAAGGGAATCATGACATGCCACACATGTCATGTGTCCTTAAGGGGTTAAACTCCTTTAACGTGTTAACCTCTACCACTTCAGCTGGAAGGCTATTCCATGCATCCACTACCCTCTCAGTAAAGTAATACTTCCTGATATTATTTGTAAACCTTTGTCCCTCTAATTTAAGACTATGTCCTCTTGTTGTGGTAGCCACCCTCTATTACTTTATTTTTTTAAATTTGGTGTTTCCATACATCTTAAGTTTTATTTTATTCTTCATCCAGGTATCTTCCCTTCACATTTCATTTTGCTCATTTTAGCCTTTGTTACCCCTTTTTTTCCTCCAGACTTTCCTGACATTCCATATTCTGATTGGTGCGCGCATACCATCCCCAATCACTTAGAGGTGGTATCTAACACTTCAAAGTTTTCTGGGATATCAGGGTGTAGTGATGCTGCTTCACAGGGTTCCACGAGCAGTACCAAAAGTACAGACTTAGTTTTAGGTAAGTGTTGCTGTTTCCAGACCAGAAGCAGTGTATTTTATCAGGATTGTAAATTAAAACGGACCATCTGTTATGCTTTGATTTTCTTTTCTGTTTTTTGTAGGTGGAAAGTCAATTCCTGAAGATACGCCAATGTGCCGAATATTGCTGAGAAAAGAGGTCCTAAGACTGGTCATTAATTTAAGTAGCTCAGTAGGAACAAAAGGTCATGAAACTGGGCTTTTAACGTAAGAAATGTTTTAAGTTTGTTTTTTTTATAGATATATATGTAAATAAAATATTGTATAGTTTGTAATATATATATATATTCTCATAATTAGTAAGTGTTGCATAGTTAGGATGAACAAGACAATAATTGTTTACTCTGAATTAAAGCAATCTCTCATCTCTTGTCATTGTATATTGGCACAGCAAACAAAGAAAAATAGGAGTCGTGCCCATCCAGTATAAATGTGCACACCCAGGTGCTACCACAATTTATTTGAGGACACCATACAGACAGCAAACGTTTAAGGCACAAGCCCTTTCTCAATGCTTGGCATTCTTTGCAGCATTTTCTGTCTGTACGGTGTCCTCAAATAAATTGTGGTAGCACCTAGGTGTGCACATTTATACTGAATGCGCAGGGCTCCTTTTTTTTCTTTGCTGTTATTACACTGGTGGAAGTACAGTGTAGGAGCTTCTGCAGCACAGGTTTAATTTATTTTATTATTCAATTTGCGCTTTTATAGGCATGTACTTTGCCTCTACCTCATCGTATGCATGTATATTGGGACAGTTTTCAGTCATCACATGGTGACAACATATTAAATAGTTCTTGTTTGTTGGAGTATTTTAAAATATTCCAATCCAAGAAGGAAAAACACTTCTCGAATTTTCCCCTCCCCTTTCACATTACCTTATACATGCCCCAGTTTAATTTCTGAACACAAATGGAGCTTAACGTATAGAAAGCCCTCGTCAACTGCTGCAGGTATAATAGTTTTTCCCTCCCGATTAGAGGCAGTGCACAACAAAGGCAGGCAGACACCTAAATTTAAAATTTAAGCTTCTCCTAATACTAATCACCTCTAAGATATGAAACTGTAATCTACTTAAATGTCCACAGTATCCTGCCTTTGGCAGAATAAGATAGGCACCCATGTTTTTATGTTTTTCCTGGGCGAGTGGAGTCGGCTGAGGCCAAGGATGGCTCTGCTCCAGGGGATAACTGAGGTTTCTAAACGGGCCTGGCTTTTTTTGCCTCTTTATATGCCAGGTGGAGCATATGCCAGGCGTCTGCGTTCTATTTCTTATCATTTACCCTAAACGTTGTGATGGTGCTCTTTTTGCAAATACTGTGAGGTGCTGGCACTGGAATGCACGCACAGTTTGCGATGTTTTCCACTGGGAGATCATGGCGCGCATTTTTCTTGCACAATTCGTTCGCTATATTCAAAACTTACTAGGACCAAACCTTACTAGGATTCCTGTTTGCAGGGTGCTGTCAATTCTATTGCAGTGTGCTCTCACCAGCCCTCCAACACACTCAAAAGTTAAGACTTTTTGCTTTTATCTTATGGTCTCTTGTTGACAATTAGCCCTTGGTTAGTTTAGCCATTTATTTATATTTTTCCTTCCCCTCTCTCTTCAAAGAATTCCCTTTTATGATCTTCCAGTTGAACAGGGGACTATTTAAGTGCCAACTTGATTATTTGCTCAAACAGATGACAGAAGGCCTTACCAAAGAACGGAAACACTATAAGTGAAATAAGATATTATTCTATAGAAGCAGATCTTCCTATAGAGATTTTTCATAGGCCCATGTCAAGAAGCTAGAGATAATTCTCTGGAAAAGTAAAGTATCAAAGATTTATGCCAGGATGGTACAAGATGGATTCATACATTTCATTTAACAGTGGAGAAGATGCCACCAAATACAACTGTGTTCTTTCGATTGTGAAAAGAGCCTACCGATTAGAACCAAGAGAATTTCCTGCAAGAAGATTCCTTTGTTCTGCAGTCGCTTTTTCTAGAATTGCTTTAGTTTTATATACAGACATCCGGACTATGCTAAAGAAAATTGTCGTAAAAGAACTACCTCTTACAAAACTATGGTGACTTATTCAAGGCTCTTTTTATTCCAGAAGCCAAACGGTTCTTTTAGGTCAATCAGTTCATCGTCAAGAAAAAATTCTGTATGGAGTTTATTCTCTAAGCAACTTACCTAATTTGAGAAGGGTCCTGGTTAAGTTCTCTTGACCTCCAAGATGCATATTTGCATATTCCTGTTGCAGAAGAAAGCAAACACTTCACAAATTTTGCATCAGAAGGGAAGAACTTCTCAATTATCCGTTCAAGGCTCTTCATTGTGGTCTCTCCTCAGCTCTGCAAATGTTTACCAAGTTTCTGGTAGTCATCCCTGCAGCCCTAAGAAAGGATGTATTGATATTGACCTATATTTTAAGGGCTGGCTGTTCATTGCTTTCCTAGAGGAACAGTTTCTAATAGACTTTATATTTTAAGGGCTGGCTGTTCATTGCTTTCCTAGAGGAACAGTTTCTAATAGACTTAAGAACAGCCTAGAAATGGCTAAGCATTCTAAATACAGAGAAATTGGAATTGTTTCCCACGCGTTCTATTCAGTTTTTGGGTCTAGTCGTAGACTCTGTCTAGATGAAGATTTTCCTTCCAGTAGAGTTGACAATGAAAATCTTCAGATCCAATATGGAGTTGCAAAGAAAGAAGATTTGCTTCATAAGGGAACTAATGAGATTTTTAGGCATTTTTACAGCTGCCATTCCAGTAGTAAGCTGGGCAAGGATGAAGTCTTTACAGAGAAACATTTAAGCAGCATGGTAAATTGAACCTTCCTCTCTAGACCAATTAATGAAAGTTTGGCCATCAACCTTAAAAAGTTTCTACTAGTGGCCGACTTCTCGATTCCTGACAAGAAGGTCTTTATTACCAATGAATTTCCTTTTAGTCACCACAGATGCTTCAATATTTGGTTGAGGATCCCATCTGGGAAAACAGGTGGCAAAGGACAATGCATGACTCAGGATACGTGTATATCATCAAATTACAGGGAACTCAAAGTGATTTGGTTGGCTCTTCTGCACTTTAGGTCACATCTCCAAGGACATCCTGTTCAGATAGGGTCAGTCAATTCTACAGCTATAGCATATTTGAGCAGACAGTGAGGGACTCGTTCTCACTCCCTGCTAAAGTTGTGCTCCAATATAATGCTCTGGTCAGAGCTCCATTTGCTCTCCCTGTCTGCAATACACACAAAAGTAATAAATACTCAGATACTCTAAACAGACACATTTGGAAGTAGGAAGAGTGGTCTCACTCACATTCAGACATTTCAGGAAATTGTAGTGAGATTTACAAATCCTGATACCAATCTAAAAAACTGACTTCCATCAGCACATCGGACAACACAGATATTCTTGATGCCCTTGCAATTTCGAGGGATTTTCAATTGGCTTGCATTTTTCCCACAGTTGTGTTTATTCCAATAATTTACAAAAGAACATACTGGTCCAAGCTAGAATTATTGCAGTTCTCCCCTTCTGGCCCAGAAAAGGCTGGTTTTCAATTCTATTGAAACTGTCACTGATATACAACCGGAATCTTCCGATGTCCGTTGAAATCATGGAACACATCTTGGTTCTTCTGCAGACCTTCATGTTCACAACATAGTATCTGAGCGCCAGATCCTAAGTTCCAAAGGTGTAAGTCCAGCAGTTATCAACATTCTTGTTGCTGCCAAAAATATTCAACAAGCAAAGTGTACTCTAGAATTCTGAATAAGAAAAATTCCCCCTGGTTCCGGGAAGATCCACTTTCAGCTTCAATTCCAAATGTTTTGAAATTCCTTCGATTTGGATTTGTGAAAGGTTTACGTCCAGCATTTCTAAAGTTCCAGATGTCTGTCAGATTCTACATTATCAGAGACTTGGCGACTGAACGTTTGATCTCCAGATTCTTAAGAGCAGTATCCAGACGTCTTCCTACCATCAGAGAATTGGTATCTACATGGGATCTTAATTTGTTCTTTTCAGCAGTATGTGAAGTTCTATTTGACCTGTTTGAAGACTGCAATGTTAACATTCTTACATGGAAAACTATTTTTGTTAGCTGTGACATATGCTTAGAGACTGGGAGAACTTCAAGCCTTAGCATCTTCTCCACCATATCTGTTTTTTCCTCATGGAAAAAGTTCAATTCTAGCCTAGAAATCGTCCAATGTCCCTCTCCCTCTTTACTTAAAGGATAATTCTATGAGGGCTATTGCTTCCTCATGGGCATTCAAGGCTTCATCTACTCTTTCTCACATTTGCAAAGTAGCTACTTAGTAGTAACTTCACATTTTCTCCAATCACTATACATTAGATATACAGGCCTCTAAAGATACTGTTTTAGGTGCATGGTGCTATAGGCTGTGGTAAATTGTCTTACCACACTTAGGGGATTGCTTGTCTATCCCAGTTGATGTGCACTGCCAATAATCTTATAATTAGAGACAGTGCACGTTTATCCCTCCCTGTTTATTAAAATATGTTTTGGCACCCGCGGAGGTACCAAGAGACCTCATAGCAGCAAGATCAGCAATTATGTCCTGATCCAGAATCACTGGCGGCATTGAGTTTGAAAGCAGCTCGATTGCGATTTATGCAGACTTACCGTTTACGGTGTTATTGGAGAAAAGGAAGCTGGCCCTGATCGTCAAAAGGCTGCGAGACGCAAACGTTAAATATTGCTGGGGTATGGACAGCACGCTGGAGGTTCCGGGAGACAACGCGATGACTACCCTGGACTCATCTGGAGACCCAGATACGTTCCTTTGGGGGCTGAACCTGCCTCAGTGAAATCAAAGAGACACTAAGCAAGTGGGAACAGGCAGGCAAACTGCCCCTAAAACCAAGGCGCAGAGACTCTACCAGCTGACAACAGGGGACTCTAACCCACGCAGAAGAACAGAGATAAAACGCCTGGCTCCGGCATAACACACTCTCACCCAAGTTACACACAACCTCTAGATAGCACCCACCTCACCTAAACAAGGCTCACAGCATGTACACATAGCCTCTAAATAGCACCAACCTCATCTACACAAGGTCCACAGCACGCAAACGAGCCCCACCATGCTGCCACAGACTTAGATAAGCCTGCACAAAATAAACAGAGGTTATCACCACATGAAACATTACTAAACAAAGCTGTTAAATATTGTACCCTGCTGTTACCCTTAGTACCCCACATCCAAATGTATGTTCTTGAAATTGTCATGTTAATATGTCATACAATGGAAAAGTGTTTGTTGTATAAAACTCCAGTAAAATACAAATTAAAAAAAAAAAAAATATATATATATATATATATATATATATATATATATGTTTTGGCAATCAATTGTTTTTTGTATTTTCTGGGGCATTTAGGTTCAAACATTTAGCATTCAAACCTTAGAGCAGAGGAGTATTAGGAAGGGCCTAAGTGTCTGCCGTTTCCTGTCACTGCCTCTAATCCTAAGGAAAAAAAGATTTACTTTTTTTTTGTGTGAAAACTGTTCCACTGGAAAGTGTCTTGTATTCCTACATTAAAGGACTTCTCATCTAGCATAAAATGCCTGTCTATTCCTGTTTAGAAACTGAGTGAATTTGTGTGACTTTTTTCTGTTTTATTTTTGTTTCATTAAAGATTGCAAAATTAAATCAGTTTTCATGACCGCATTTGAGGCATCACCTGTAACTGATGCTGTCAGCTCTGTTTATTTCATAGTGGTGTAAATCTAATCAGACAGCCAGGGTGAAATAATCCTTCAAGGAATGAAGTCTAAAATAGGCAACCTAGCCAGCAGATATTTAATTTGAGATTGTGTCTAATCCCGATTCACAATAGAATAAAGCTTCAAGAAACATGACAAACCCAAGCAATTTATTACATATTTAGTAAAGGTAAAAAAGTCACAAATCTATAAACCGTTTTGTGAAGTAGATGATAATTAGATAAAATGGTTTGTGGCATGCAATCTTGTTTGTAACTAGTTCAGGAACCACTGATATAGATTTTATGCAGGTCTTACACTACTTGGTATTTTGTTTGTTTTCTAAATGGTGCTTGTAACACATTTAATGTGTACCTTTTCTTTTAAAGAGAATACAACTTTATTCCTACAGTGTGCAAACCAAATTGTGGAAAAATGTGTGTCAGCATCTATGAAAAATTATACCACTAGTAGTTAATTTGTCCCTTCACCAGTATTCTCTCAGCTTATTAACAAAAATATATATATATATATATATATATACATTCTTGGAGGTCTGAAATGATACTCGTGCACTGAGAATTGTGGGATTCTGATCATTGCAGACTTGCATTCTAAGGCACAGTGCACTCCATGTGGAGGAAGATAATTTTCAGGCAAATAGATCTTTTATTCTACAAACTCTTACATGTGCCATCACAACATATAGGCTTATTATATTCATACCTAATTGTGAAAGATTTCTGCAGGTTCAGGTTCATTTTAAAGACTGTGTTGCCAGCGATATGTAATTAAAATATTCTGTATTAATTCTGAGAAAATTATTCATTTTTGCAATCTGTTTTAATTTCTGTTCTTAAATTAATTTCACCCTCTACTTAAAGGATTAAAGAAAAGTTTCCCCAGGCATTTGATGACATCTGCCTGTATTCTGAGGTTTCCCACTTGCTTTCTCATTGCACATTTCGACTTCCTTCTCGGCGGTTCATTCAGGAGCTCTTTCAGGATGTGCAGTTTCAGCTTGTAAGTATAGGCAGATGCACAACAGACTGACAATTGTATGTCTAGTGTTACCAGTAGCTATATTGACACTAAAACAGAATTTTCCTTTGGACTGCTTGTGATTAATCACACCTTTTCCATATTTCCTGCTTACAGTTGATTAGTGTTTATTGTTGCGGGGACATGGAGGGGTACACACCTTCTAGATGTAGAATATGCTTAGACAATTGGGCAGACTAGATAAGCCGAATGGTTCTTATCTGCCATCACATTCTATGTTTCTAACTCCCTTTGTTCTGAAACACTCACATGTATGCACACTCCCTAACTGTAACATCCTAAACCCACAGTAATGACACTAGACTGTGGCACAGGGGTAGAGAGATAAATGTAGATATATTATAGATATAAAATATGGATGTATTGATATATACAAACACATGCTCCAGGGATGTGATTTTTCCATTCAGTGACCCAACTACTAGACTAATTTGCCGGTGAAGATGTTTTTGCCTTGTTACAGCTGTTGCATGTTCTATGTGCTGATAACACCACTCTAGATTATATTGCTGTTTATAATGAGCTTGTAATGCTTTGAGGAAATGTAGTTTGCAACAATAATAGTTTTTGTCCGTTGGCATTCTTGCTTGTGAGCATTGTCTTACAGCTACCTGTTCTGACTTTTCCTGTAGATGCACGAAGAAGCTGAAACTCTCCTTGCCGTTCCTCCAAAGCATCCTATAATTGACACTGAAGGAGAATCCTGACCTCAGAATTCAAAGATGGACTAATAAAGAACAGATGTTGTCTGACCCACAGATGGCAAACAGAGGAGCAGATCCTGTCATTCTGTTCAGTGCAAACTGCTATATGCACAGTGACTGGGAAGCCACCTTTTTGTTTGTTTTTAAAAAAAAAATAATAATTTAACAGTGAATTACCTATGTACCGGAGCTTTCTTTCGGTTAAGGCAGACGTACAGACAATCCTCCCATTAAATACCTATGTATGCAAGAGCCAAGCACTGAAACACCTGTATAGTTTGTATGTAAATAATAACTCCTAAATATTGAGGACATTTTGAAGAGACATTGATTCAACTTTCTGTTATTGATGCGCAGCGTAATGCCTTGTACATGAACTATTTGTTACAAAGCGGTATTTTCTTGCATGACCCTTCCAGTCGATGAACACCTGCCAAGATTGATGGGCACCTCAGGGAGAAAGGACCCTATGATGGATTTCAAAACACTACTTGGACAATTAATGTTGACTCGAAAGCGACCCCTCAGTAACTTCATATAACATGCTGCATCAACTTTAGTTTGATTTAACCCAATAACTGCTGGTGGGACAAGGTGGGACACTCCTGGTTTAACCTAAGTATCAGATCAGGTGAATAATGCACTGCTTATCTCTCTGGCATAGAGAGGGTAACTGTTCAGTACTCATTGCATTTCTATAGCTCTATGTATTCCCGAAACACAACTTCGTCTTTGCTAAATGATAAATCCACTATGAGTTGAAACAAATATCGTTCCCCTTTCAGCTTTAAATGAGGCTAGTGCTTGTATTATGGTAATTTCAGTTATTCCCACTGATTGGCAGAACACAACCGGTCTGTTATATTACTTGCGGACTTTATAGCAACACTGACCTCCATAATGTTTTCTAGTATAAAGCCGTATTTCTCGTAGGGATCAAATTACAAAGGAATTTTGCACATTCCAAGAAGAGGGGAAAAAAGACAATCTATTGTATCAATTCAATATTAATTTTATTTATCATATTGTAATATGATAACTTATGTAATTTTGTTATTATGAACATACTAAACAGCCCGGTAAATGTTTTAGCACCAAGACACATTGTCTGTTGCTGCATCTTCACACCCCCACCTTTTTTTTTTTTTTTCCATTGTTTTTCTTTTTCTGTTTTTTTTTGGTTGGGTGGGCGGGGTGTTTTTTTTAAGAACCAGTATTCATTTGAGTAGTTTGCACAAAGCAGAATCCTATAATGTAGATCAGTACTGTCCAACTTTTCAATGAGATGAGTTTTTGCATGCAGATTCTTGTGGGTCAGATCTTTTTAAAACGATGTAATATAATATAACATATGGAATGTTGAGGCAAGCAATCTGGGTTTGAAGGCATGTTGCTGGACAGCCGCGACGCAGATGTTCAAAGGAAGATTATCGCAATGATGCAGGCACTTTTTTTGTGTGTGTGTGTGTAATTGTATTGTATTTTGTCAATTTTACATATCTATCTGAAATTGGATCTTTCAGAATTAGCCCACCTTGCTGCAAGAGTCCTTTAATATGTTGCAGTGCAATTTTGTTGAAGATCTTGTGCAGAAAAAAGGTGAAGATATGCAAATATGTATATAAATAGCATGGAAAATTCACTACATATGCTTGTATGTAATTCACATTTATTTTGTTGAATGGTTAGAATGTGTGAGTCTGTGTGTGTGATAGGTGTGTATACATATCTATCGCTTTTCCAGCTGGACTGTTAGAACCAGTGCAGATATTTACACCCTGACATGAGCTAATAAGCGTTTGAGTCTTGCAAACCCTCCTTGTTTCTCTTTTTTCCTCATTCCTTTCCTGTGTGTTATGCAGAATGCTTCCCTAAGATGACCGTATGTAAAACACAATTAAATTGTGTACAAATACACACATTGATTCGATTTTATGAAATTCCTTTTCTGTGCATTGCATCAAATACTGCATATATATGTACATTGTATAGGCGGGTGAATGGCAGCCGGCTTTGTGCTAAAATGGATTACTCAAACAACTCCCTTCCCCGCATAGCATAATGTGCATTGTAACCAAACAGGAAACAGGCAATCATTGTTTTATCCCTTACAACAAAAGTTTTAGCTAGTAACGTTTGTTCTGGCATACTCTGTTGAATAGAAACATGCAATGATATTAATTGAATGTTATACTTAGTTGTGGGACGGGTTTATTGTTATATAGGGTATGCTTATTTTCTACTTCAATGCAGCCATATTCCTATTTATACAGCCCATGCAAATGCCCTGCTCTTTTCAGTGTGTTTTTATGATTCATAGTCGCCCACACCCGCTAATTTGCTTGTTTTAGACCTTTATAAATCAAGATCCAAGCTCTAACTTGACACTGGAAATCCTTTTTATTTATTTTTCCTTCTTTACTTCACCTATTGTCATAAAGTGTTCTTATTCTCCTTTACTAGTAATTTTCCTTTTCAAGACCTTATATGGTACTAATATTTCCTGTGATTTACATGTTGATAATGTATGGCTAATTTCCAATCATCTTTTTGCACTTTTATTACCATTGTTGCTTATTTCAAAACCCTTTTTATTCTGTTTTACGTTGTGATTTAAATGGGAACTATCACATCCAGGATTTTTAGAGGTTTCCTTATCCTATATATTTAACAATTATCTATTTGAGGTGTGGAAAAAAACTGGGCATCTCCTCTTTGCTCCCTGTCAATCCGTGTTAAGATCTGTACTTAAGATGCCAGTTGGCATACAGAAAACGTGAAGAGAAGTTGAGAAATTTAGCAATATTTTCATTTCTTCTTCTGAAATGGCCCTGTGTGTGCCTGGCCTAAACTGGATTGTAATGTCAGTTATAAAGTAGTTCATATATTAATATGATATTTATAGAGCGCCGTCAAATTCCGCAGCGCTTTACAATGGGTGGACGAACAGACATGTAGTTGTAACCAGACAAGTTGGACACACAGGAACAGAGGGGTTGAGGGCCCTGCTCAATGAGCTTACATGCTAGAGGGAGTGGGGTAAAATTACACAAAAGGTAAGGATAGTATTAGACTAGTGACAGTTACAGAAGAGGAATCAGTTGGGAGCTATTAACAGTTTAATTGATACGCTTTTATGAAGAAGTGGGTTTTTAACGATTTTTTGAAGGAGTGGAGACTGGGTGAGCATCTAACGGAGGAGGGAAGCGAGTTCCACAGGAACGGTGCAGCCCTCGAGAAATCTTGAAGGCAAGCATCAGCGGTGGGAGTACGGACAGAAGATAGACGTAAGTCTTCAGCAGATCGTAAGGGCCTAGACGGGGAGGATAGATAGGTGGGAGCAGCATTATGTAGAGATTTGAAAGCAAGAACCAGAATTTTAAATTGTGCTCTATATGTTATAGGAAGCCAATTTAGGGACTGACAGAAGGGTGAGGCATGGGAGGTGTGGGCGGACAGGAAGATGAGCCTCGCCGCCGCATTCATTACGTTTATATATCTAAGAACATCAAATGAAAAACAGGTTTACACATGTTAAGTGTGTTTTACTCAAATTTGTTATTGCCAGAAAAGTGACCTTTCCTAGAAAAAAAATAAAATAAAAATCTCAAGCAAAGCTCCTGCCCAAACCAGGAGAACTGAAGCAACAACAGCCAGAACTAGGACTTAAAGCTCAGGTTCAGCAGCCAGAACCACCGGGCTCGAATGAAAACCACCATCAGCAAAGTACAACCGAAAGACAAGCTACATCTCCTGTTGTGGGGTTATTATGAAGTTAAATCCCAGTTTAGATCCATTCTTATTTGCTAGAGCCTGGCTTTTAAAATAATACAGAAACTATTTTTAGTGAACATTTTGATTGATTAATATTTGATAACAAAGGTGAGGGATATTCCTGTGAATTTGCTAATTTTGGAAAAAATATGTGCTTATTTAGAGACTCTGGGAGAAAAAGTGAAACAAAAGAAAAGAACTGCAATGAGTACAACGCCTCTATTGAATTTGTCAAAAACAGAAACTTGCAGAAGAGAATAAAAAAAGGGAACTGGAGAAAAAAAAATTTGTGTGGAAAATAAAATAAAGAGAAGAAAGATGCAAAAGTAAATCCAGATTGAACTCCTTAAATAGACATGAGAAGATAAGATTATTAGTGATAGGTAAAATTCCTATGTATCAGTGAGTATGGCAGCTTGGGTAATAACATTTCCACCATTATGGCATTCCATTTTCAAAAGTAGACAAAGTATTCCAAATGGCATAATCTGAGATCTTTGGTCTAGCCATTTTAACAGAAATGTAAGGCCCGTGTAGAGATTTTTTTTTTATTTTTGTCTTTTTACACAGATGAATTGCATTTTCACAGCAAATGTCACAATCCTGATATTAGTTGGTGCAATAAAACCTCAGTATTTTGATTTAACACAGTCTTCTGAATATTACAGTACCCACATGTACCATTTTCCATTTTTTTATTTTTTTATTTCACTGGAATAGAACTGTACCCCCAAATACGTTGATCTGAAGGCACAGGCAGGAATGAAAAGAGAATAACAGGAGGGGGGACAGTGGACACCCCTGACGGGTTCCATTTCGAATGGAGAAGGGGGCGGACAATGCTCCATTCACCCGTATCCGAGCCGTCGGGCTCGTGTACAGGGAGAGACCGCTCCTCGTTATGTAGTGTGCTAAGACCCTGTAGGAGGTTTGGCAAAAGGATATCACGGAACGTCCGCAGGTAAGCCAGTGGGAGGCCATCTGGGCCCCTGTGCTCTGTGGGCTTTGGAGACTTTTAATGCCGCTGCTAATTCGTCTATCGTGAGGGGTCGTTCTAAGTCCTCTACCATCTCGGGGGTCAGTTGCCGTACTATGTGTTGGTCCAGGTACTCGGCTATTCGGTTGCGGCGTTGGGCCTGTGCGGCGCCCGGTGCAGGCTGAGGGATGTTATACAAGTCGGTGTAAAAGTCCACAAAGGCACGTTGGATACCGTCAGGTAAGCTGGTTCCGGTTCCGTCTCTCGTTTTGAGTGTGTGTATGTGGTTGGACCTACGTCTGTCCCGGAGTTGTCGGGCTAAGAGCCTGTCGCTTTTATTAGAGTACTCAAAGAAGTGTCGGGCCGACTTCCTCAGAGTGCGCAAGAGTCCCTTAGCTAAAATGTCCCTTCTCCGCCTCCTAAGCTCCGTCAGTTGGTGGAACTCATCGTCCCTCAGGTTTTGTTTGTGTGCCTGTTCTAAGGTGGCGATTTGTGCGTGTATGTTTGTCAATTGTTGTGCGAGCTCCTTTTTGCGCTGCGAGCATATTTTAATGTAGTGGCCCCTAATGACGCATTTATGCGCCTCCCAGACGGTGAGGGGGGGGTGTCTGGCTAGCTCTCTATCCGCCAGGTCAAGCAGTAGGGTTTCATTCAACTTCCATTGCCGTTCCGCGGGTTTATGTAGGGGGCACTGGATGCGTACAGAAACAGGGGCGTGGTCAGAGTCCGTTATAAGCCCTATGTGGGCTCGCTGGAGCAATGGCAGGGCCTCCTGTGGCATTAGGATATAGTCAATTCGGCTGTAGCGCTGATGGACAGCCGAATAGAAGGTGTAGTCTCTGGTGTCCGGGTGCGCCACCCTCCAGCAGTCAGCCAAGCCACAGCGAGCCAGCGCCCTCCCTGTCGAGCGTATGCAGTGGCCTGGTATCGAGGTTTCACCTCTGGATGTATCTAACCTAGCGTCCAGGGGCATGTTGAGATCCCCCGCCACTATCAGGAGGCCGTCCCTGAATTTGTTTAGTGAGGCAAGTGTTTTAGCTAGGAAGACGTGTTGGCGTCTGTTAGGTGTGTACAAGCAGGCAAAAGTGTATATGGACTGTGCGATTGTTCCCTTAATAAAGATGTACCTACCCCCTGGGTCTGTCTTCTAAGCAGACAAATGGGACCGTGCTGGAGAGTAGGATTGCTACCCCAGCTTTTTTCCCGTCTGGGTGATTGGCATAAAATCCTGTGGGGTATCGGGCATTTCTAACAGTCGGGGCGTCCGCGCCATGGAAGTGGGGTTTCCTGTAGAAACGCCACAGAGGCACGTTCAGTCCACAGTGTGCGGAGTAGTTGGGACCTCTTTTCTGGGATATTGAGGCCTCGCACATTGTTGGACCATAGGGTCAGTGGCGTCGGCCTATAGTTGGAACCCATCGCTGGCGGTGTGTAGTGTGAGGTGTGTGTGCAGGTGGATGTGCGTAGATAATAGGGGGAGGGAAGGAGGGGTAGGGTTAGTCCGAAGTCTAGGAAGGGGGAAAGTCTGTGCGAGAATAGGGCAACTTTGACTCGTCTCGGGTTTTGTCGCCTACTGGTGTCAAGTCCCTAAGGGGGGAGTCACCTCAGTGGCCTCAGAGTATATGTACAAGTGAGTCCGTGGGGTATGTGGCCCCTCTGGTCTGGGTCGTCTGTAAATATCGTGGCGAGCTCTTCCCTTGGCTCCCAGCTCACCAGTCGCGTCGGGCGGTAATTCTGTCCGAGCAAGCACCCGACCCCGGGAACCCCACCCACACCAGTCGTCCCCCCCTCTGCCGCCCATGGGCGAGCTACCAAGAGGACAAGGGCCCCCGAGTCTACGTCAGTGTGCTACTATGTCTAAACATTCCGTACATTGCCTAAGCCAGGGGTAGGCAACCTTCGGCTCTACAGATGTTTTGGACTACATCTCCCATAATGCTTTTACAGCCATATTGCTGGCAAAGCATCAAGGGAGATGTAGTCCACAACATCTGTAGAGCCGAAGGTTGCCTACCCCTGGCCTAAGCAAACATTAACAAACATATTAAAACCATATAACATGTACAGTAAACAATTGTGGAGCGTGGGTCCCCAACCCCACCACCCCCATGTGCTCCCCGTATCCCCACCCCAGCGACACCCCCCCATCACTGAGACTCCCTGCATGTGTCCAGGTTATCAAACAGGCCCAACCGGCTAAGTCTTTGGTATTAAATCTTCTCGGCGGGCCGCCAAGAGAAAAAGAAAAAAAAAAACACTTTTGCTTGGTGGTAGACCGCCGGATCCCACCCTCACTCCACCCCCCACCCAAAGTTAGCTAGTGATCCCGGGCCGTGGCAGCTGAGCTAGTCTTAGCGTGGCATGTTCAGGCAAAGTCTATCCCATGGGGGGTACCCCCAATGGATGTGAGGCTGCGGCTAGGCCACCCCTTGCTAGTGTGGGCCATAACCCCGGGTTGCAGGTGTGGGTCAGGGGGTAGAGTACATACCAAGATGTGCCGCGGCTTCTATCGGACCAGTGGAGGGTTGTGTCCATGCAAGGCATCTAACTCCCACAGGTGCTTCCATGGGATGGTGGCCAGGCCACCGGAGTCGTCTTGTGGTTTCGTCCTGCAGCGGCTGGGAGGTCACCGACGTGGGGGGAGAACAGCGGTCGGGGCAGCAGGGAGGGTGATTAGTGGCCTGTAGAGTAGGGCTCCATTATTCTTCGTGGCTGTCCGGGCCGCCCCGCCGAAACCCGCTGCCTGTGAGGCCCGTGCCCGACCTGTCGTTAGCGGACCGTGGATGCTGTGGTTGTCGCTCCAGGACCCAGGTGGGGACTGCCACTGCGGGTAGGCCCGTGGCTCTTAAGAAGCGCGGTACGTCCGCGGGCCAGCGGATGATGTGCCAGGTAGTGCCAACCTTCGCCTGCAGGCTGAAGGGGAAGCCCCATTTGTAGGGGATCCTTCGTTCTCTGAGGATGGCAGTTAGCGGGCGTAGCGCCCTCCAGCGTGAGCGCGGAGAGGTCTTGATAGAGCGATACCTGTCCGTCACTGAAAGCGATGTGCTGTTGATTTCGCGCCGCTCTCATGATGTCGTCTTTTAAGGCGTAGGAGAGCAGGCAGCAGATTACATCTCTCGGTGGTCCCTCAGTGGGCATAGGTCTCAGCGCTCTGTGGGCTCGTTCGATGCCATACTCTGCCGGGGCTCTGTCCCCCAGAATATGGGTGAACAGGTCAGTTAGGAGAGCGGGTAGCGTTTCGTCTGCGTTTTCGGGTAGGCCCCTTATGCGGATGTTATTTCTCCGCCCGCGGTTGTCCAGATCTTCAAGCTGTCTCCTCAGGTCTAGGAGGACATTGCCCTGTCTGGAAGTGGCTGTGTCTGTGGCTTGTTGGTGCTGTACAGTCTGGGCTCTGTCTGCTTCCAGGGCCTCAACCCGGTGTTCAAGTGCTGTCAGGTCTCTCCTCACCTCCATCACTTCCTCCCTGATTGCAGTCCTGATTTCAGCTAGCATGTCGGCCTTGTCCGCCCTGGACAGCATATTAGCAGTGATCTGGGCCACATCTGCAGCAATTTGGGATAGGGATTCCCCTCTTTGCGAGCCCTGCATCTGGCTGTCTGAGCTGCAGGCTCCTGGCGATGCCGGCGCCATTTTGGCTGCGGCCGGCGCGGACCGCATGTCTCGCGGCGTGTAGACATAGCCGTCCATGGGGCCCGAGGTGCGACCCGGGGAGGCGGCTTGTGAGGGACCTGGCGTGTGGGGTCTCCGGGATTTACCCATCTCGGCTCGGTAAGTGCTCGTTGATGGGTGCAAGTGTGAGCTGGGGCCGCGGAGCAGGCTCGAGATGCGACCTACTCCATTCCCGTCCAGGCCACGCCATGAGTGAGTGATCTGACACCCCACCCTGCCCTACATACAGCTCACATGGACACCCAGCAATGGATCCGCAAGAGACGACACCGCCTGCCCGAGCTCCCCGGCCGCTTCCAGGGACTGCTCCCACCCGCTGACCTGTCCCGTCTACACGCAACCAGAGTACAGCTTTCGTCGGAGAACGCTTCGGCTTTTGCCACCCGGAAGAACATCTATTATTGTTCTAACGTTCTCTTCCCCCCCTTGAAGTATTAAGGAGATTCATGAGGTTTGGGTTTATAGGGGGCAGAGGGGAGGGTGTCTCCAAACATTACTATTTGTGACTTTGTGGTCAACATGGCACATGTCAGAATTTTGCACATAAATGCCAGTTAATGCTTGCCAATTGCAAAAGCATATATTCTTGAGCTTTAATTCTGGGATAAATAGAACGATATGGTTATTTTCTTGCATTACAATGTACACTGATCAACCACAACAATAAAATCAGCTGTCTACCACCTTTTGCTGATATAACAGCTCTGATGTGTGAGGGCATGGACCTCTCAGCGAGTCTTGTAGTTTCTGGCACCAAGACATTAGCAGCATATCCTTTAATTACTGAAAGTTGCAAGGTGGTATATCCATGTACTGGATTTGCTGTCCCAGCGCATCCCACAGATGCTCAATAGGATTGGGATCTTGGAATTTTGGAGGCCAAGGCAACACTTTAAACCTTTTATCATATTTCTTTAAAGCATTCGTAAACAATTCTTGCAGTGAGGCAGGGTGCATTATCTTGCTGAAAGAGATCACTGCCATCACCGAACACCACTGCCATGAAGGGGTGGGTTTATGTGGTTTTCCTCTCTAGATCTCTAGATGGGTGGTACGTGTCAGTGTAACACCCACATGAATGCCAGGACCTAAGGTTTCCATATAGAACATTGCTTGGAACATAACACTGTCTCTGCCAGCCTCCCTTCTTCCCATAGTGCATCCTCCTGCCATCTCTTCCCCAGGTAAATGACGCACCCAGCCATACACCTGATTTAAAAGAAAATGTGATTACTCGGACTAGACAACCATCTCCTATTGCTCCATGGCCCAGTTCTGACACTCACATCCCCATTGAATGTGTTTTCGGCGGTGGACAGAGGTCATCATGGGCACTCAGGATGGTTTGCAGCAATGCTGGCCCATAATGTGAGGATATTCATGGGATAGTAAAATATTAAAATATTTTATTTAAAAAAAAATCTAATTTTTTTTTATTAATATCAAAAATTTATCGAATGACACTTTAATTCCTCTAATTAAAGCTAAGAATTACCCACTTATTTTAATTAGTTATTTAGTAAATATTAAATTTCACACAAATAATCAGAACCTATTATAAAAATATAACTTATTGTGACATAATAATAAGCATGCGTAAAAATGACATAAACAATACAATAATAATATGAAGATAATATGACAATGCAAGAATGAATCCAATAATCATAATATTAGCAGTCTGTTCTAGAATTTACCAACCAGTAGAGGGCAACAACACCCAGCAAGTGGTGCACATCAATACAATAGTACAGGCATAGGCAACCTTAGGCACTCCAGATGTTTTGAAATACAACACCCATTATGCTTTGCCAGCATTATGAGTGTAAGAGCATTATGGGGGATGTAGTCCGCAACATCTGGAGTGCTGAAGGTTGCATTTCGCTGCAATAGTACATACAGTTAGGTCCATAAATATTGGGACATCGACACAATTCTAATCTTTTTGGCTCTATACACCACCACAATGGATTTGAAATGAAATGAACAAGATGTGCTTTAACTGCAGACCTTGTGGATTTTCGGGAGGAAATAGAATATTGCGATTTTACACGCAATATTCTATTTCCTCCTGAAAATCCACAAGGATCTAAGTAATCCTCCGGGACGTCCCATCATTAGTGGGATTGATTCCTTATCTTCCAGGTTATCCGAATACGTTGATTTTTTTCTTCAACCTTATGTGCTAATGACTCCATCATATATTAAGGATACCAGACATATATTATACGATCTTCAAAAAATAGAGTGGAAACCCTCTTATATTATGGCCACTGTGGACGTCTCTTCCTTATATACTAGTATCCCCCATTGCAAGGGGTTAAAAGCTATAAAAGAGATTTTGGTCTCGAAACAGTTATTAAACATACATCAGATAGATTTTCTGATCGACTGTATTAATTTTGTACTAACTAAGAACTATTTTTGGTTCAACTCCACTTTCTTTTTGCAGCTATGTGGCGTCGCCATGGGGACTAGATTCGCCCCGAGCTTTGCCAACCTGTACGTGTCCCATTGGGAGGCCAACACCATCACGATAGATGGAGCGGCTGGGGGCGGTCTGGTCCTATGGCGACGCTACATAGATGACATCCTAATTATATGGGAAGGTCCTACAGAGGAACTGGTATCCTTTATAAACAACATCAATGCCAATGATTACAACTTACACTTCACATCAGTTATACATGCCACATCTATCAATTTTCTAGATCTTACCCTTTATGTTGAAGGAGAACAACTGAAAAGCAAAACCTTTTTCAAAAGCACAGATTGTAACACAGCTATCAATAAGTCTAGTTCACATCATGGCCCTTGGCTTACAAATGTGCCTAAGGGCCAAATGATGCGTCTAAGACGTAACTGTACAGACCTATCTACATTCGAAGAACAAAACCAGATTATCAAAAAAAGATATTATGAAAAAGGATACGATCTAGATAAAATGAATCAGGATGAGGAAGAAATAAAAAGTTTAGAGAGACAATCCTTATTGGAAAATCAAGACAATCCACAAAAAAACAAAAAGAAAAATCACATTAACAATAAATTTGAATATGCATTTATCACCAGATTTAATTCTCAGGCTAAAAGAATGGAAAAAATCCTGAAAAAACATTGGCACATACTGAGGAAAGACGACATATTAGGAAAGATAATCCCTGAAAAACCTACGGTAATATATAAAAAAGCAGAAAATCTAAAAAATCAGTTAGCACCGAGTTTATTAAATACAAAAAAAAGCCAATACTCATTTATTTGATTTAAAAGGTTTTTACAGTTGCGGAAAATGTTCCACTTGTAAATTTCAAAAAAGAACAACACACGATTTTATAGGCATTTATACAAATAAAAAGTATGAGATCAAGAAGTTTATTCAGTGTTCATCCACGTTTGCCATCTACCTTCTACAATGTGGTTGTGGTGCACAATATATAGGAAGAACTACACGAAAATTACATACTAGATTAGCTGAACATTTTTACAATATCCGCACCAATAAAACTGAACACAGTGTTCCAAAACACTGCAACACATGTCCGGCCTATTCATGGGAGAATTTTACAGCAATCGGGATAGATAAAGCCGAGAAAAATTGGAGGGGAGGAAATAGATCCATATTATTAAACAAAAAAGAAGCACAATGGATTTATAATTTAGGTACCCTCAAAAAAGGCCTTAATATGGATATAGACCTCACAGGATTAATCTGATTTTTCAGGGTTCTCTCTTTTTTCCTTCGCTCAATTTTTTCCTTTCTCCCCCCCCCCCCCCCCCCCCCCCCCCTCCCCCCCCTTGTTTATCGGTCTTTTTTGGTCTCTGTTCACTATATATCTTTTTTCTTTATATATTACTTGCATATTTTTATGTATAAGTTGTATATTATTGTCAATAGACCATATGTTTATGCCCTTTATGATTTCTAATTCTTGTTTCTTAAGTCCACAGAAGTCTTTTTGGGAGTAACAATAATCTCATTGGAGTGTTATACATTATAATTTTTTACACTGTCTTTTTTACACTGTCTTGTTTTATAATACAATGTATTCATGATATACAGATGGAAAAAGTGTCCCAATATAACTGGATATATATATATATATATACATTTAGATTTTCATTAGATTTAGATTTTTATATCTTAATTTTAATTTTCATTTTTATTTATATTTATTTTTATCTTTAATTCTATAGTTAATTTTATGTGTTGAAGTATGTACCCTTTCATTTTGGGTCACTTTAAATCTACTATGTAGTAGTCTGTTGTCCGAGGGGTTCTTTTATCGCTTATGCGTTCCAGTATGAAACGCATTGAAGCTTTTTCTTGATCGCAAAACTGGAACAGGAAGTGACGCCGGATATACTCAGTGCGTTCCCAGCTGAAACGCACATGAAGACGGAAATACACAGGTGCATCACATCTCGGCAATTCCGGCGGCAGATTTAAATGGCGACCCCTGGAACGGAACAACCACAATCCCTGAGGAAGTCACCTAGACGAAACGCGTCGGATTATACCATTTGGGGACTTACTTTGATGCTGTTGATACCACCCTAGTGTGGTTTTTATGCTGTTTTACTTGGATCCTTTTGTAAGTGCATTTGTACATTAAATTTTTTTGATATAATTTTCTGTCTGCACTATCATTTGGTTTCTTTTATTCCAAGTTCATAGAAAAGTCTGCTATTCCATATATGCTGCAAATCCTGCCTGACTGAGGATGATGGGCCTGTTTAACATTGAAATCTTGTGAGTTCCAAACAATCATCTTGCGTGTCACAATATTTTGGTTCTGTAATGCACTATATGTGATGTATTTATTTTATACAGATATCGCTTACTTCATCATTATAAGGTTGTATATATATTTTTATATCTGCACCTTAGAAGTGTTCATTTTACACTTTGCATCCCTACTTTCTTTTTGTTTTATATTATTGTATTGGTGTTTATAGAGGGCACACTGTTTAGTAGGTTTGCTGTTCCCAGCGGTTTTTTAGTGGTTGGGTATCTTTTTGCCTTGTCATTGTCCTATGCACAATGTTTCTTGCATCTTGTATCTTCTTCAATAAATGTGGACTACGAGGCTGTGAGTGTATTGCGTAGCAGAAAAGTTTTCGATATTACATAGCTGGATACTTTCCGGACAGACCTCGTATGTATAATTTAATTTATGAATTAATTTTGTAATTGTATATTCCCGATTATTCTCTTCTCTGTCCCATATTCATCTATGTCTTATGTGCGAGCTGGATAACTCGTTCAATGGAACGCAAGTTATGGAATGCATGGAACGCAATAGACGGATGTGGACATGACACAACTCAGGTATGAGGCACACACGACAGCTGAAAAAAAAGCGAGGCTTAACATGGCTACAAATGGATTATGAATAACACATCTGGTGGCATGAAGCAGATTGACTCACGGCAATCCATGGGAGCGCGGAGGAGTTTCAATAATCTGGACAAGGACATGGTGAATATTACACCACTTCAAATGCAGACAGAGATACAAATGGCCCTGAGGAACTCTGAATAGTCAGACGACACACGTAGGGCGTTATTCTACATGACTTTTTTTGACAATCTTTATTTATATAAGCAGAGATGAAATGGATTTACACATTGAACACAATGATACCGGATGGCCTAGATATTTTATATATATATATTTTTTATATCTACATATTTGTTTTCTACATATTTTTATATTTTTATATTTCCAATTTTCACCTCTGCTAATTTTTGTCCATTCCACCATCTCTTACCATTTTTTACCTACTTATTTTTTTACCTATTATTTATTATTATTTTCCACTATTTTTTGTATTTTTTGCATTTTTCTCTTTTTTGCAGTTTGTATTACTTTTGCCTTTTTATTAAATTTTTTTTAACTTTGGGCACTTTTTACGAATTCCAGGACCGATAACATAAATTAGTTTATTTGTGTTGACAGTGCATGTCCACTGTCACTTTAAGACCTGTCACGTTAAGAACTTCTGCATGGTCACCTTATGTTAAAAATGTGCAATACCCTTGTTGATACCCTTAAGATATATCCCTCTATTTTTATGAATGTGTTTTAAATTTCACTAAGAGGGAGACACCTCACAAGTCCATTTTGACTGTTCAATGTATGATGAAAAAGATTTTTAAAAAAACAAGTAACATTTCCTCTTTTCTTCTTTCTTCTTTCTTTCTTTTCTTATTTCCCTCTTTACTCTCTGTGGATAGAATAGACATGGAGGGTATATAAATAGCTTGATCTCTATAATCTTTTCAGATGTGTTTTTACTGCACTCCGTAGGGGAAGTCACATTTTAAATTATGTGTGTTATTTTTTACAATTTTTTTTTTTTACTGTCATATTCAAGTCAATTAAAATATTACAGATAGGAAAATCCCTTGTGCATAGATTTTATTGATACATTTTTGCGCAATATAAAAACTGCTTAACCAAATACAATGGTTTGATATATGCTGTGTGGATTTACAAGGGAACCTGTAAGAAACAGCGATTATATGGGAATGGACTTTAAATACCCTTTCCCAAGATGGCCACTGTCCTGAGGAAGCCGGGGATCCGGTGAAACGAGTTGACATCACAGAAGGGGGAGGAGACAATAGCGGCTCGGGAAGGCACGCTGGAACTCAGCAATTGAAGCTACATTTCAGCTCCCACGAACATCCAACGAAGCCAGAGTCTCCCACAACCCGTTTAACCCCTTAAGGACACATGACATGTGTGACATGTCACGATTCCCTTTTATTCCAGAAGTTTGGTCCTTAAGGGGTTAACCAAAGATGGGCAGTGAGTAACGGCGTATGCCGTGCCTTACTCACAACTTTTTCTTGTAAGAGGCAGCTTTTATAGTGTATATATGTGTTTACTGTCTTTAAACCTCCTGTTATTTCATGTTATTTTTAATTTGTATATTTGCAATAAATCTTTGAACTGTTAGAGCCTAAATCTTTCAGTAAAAGTATTTCCTTAACCCTAGGAACTCTGGGTATATTTGTGGAAATACTTTTATTACTGCATTGGGGTTTTACAACCTACACTATCATGTATTTCTTGTGTTTTGTATATATTTTTCCTCTATTTGTGCTGAGAGGAAGCCAACTGGAGGATAAAGTGTATTAAGTATTGCTCTTTAATACCACCTCACTATTTGCATTTATATTGGGCTTATCACCTAAACAGCCACTTTACTGACAATTACTGCTCCACTCTTTTTTCTTGTTACTTATTCTTGTATTAAATATGTGTGTTTGAGGGTACCACATTCAGAGTGTGTCAGCAGCAGTGAATTACAATCGTATCTAAAATAGCAATTTAATTTCCTAAAAAAAGAGCGCTCCAAAAACTACCATTTTTTTTTCTGCATTTATATTATAATTTTTTATTGAAGAAGAAGTACAGAAAAGGAAATAAACAATGCTGCAAATACAATTGTGCTATACACCGGGCAATTGCATGTCAGAAACGCCAAACAGTATTCTAAGCTTCCATACATCAAACCTGTCACTAGACATCACATTTAAAAAAAAAAAAAACCCTAGCGTTGGGCTCTTCAATTATAACGCTTTAAGGTTGTACTGCTGGTGAAAGGTGCTACCTAGAGTGGTTTAGGGATGTATGCTCGTAAGGTTTGACAGTCTAACCTACAGTGAAGAGGTAGGCTAGCGGGTAGTCAGCATATTGATGTGGCTTGTCTATAAGAATTTCTGTGTCTATGTAGGGATCTTTTCTCCCTTGTGGACTACGAGGCTATGAGTGTATTGCGTAGCAGAAAAGTTAGAGGAGAAGAAAAGAGGAAAAAAAAAAGAGGGGTGGTAAATTATAATCCGTGCAGGAACTTTGTTTTTAAAGAAACAGTATCAACGAAAAGAAAAGTCTTGCTTGTCAGGATAGGAACCTGACAGGGAGGCTTGACATGCTACAAATGGATTATGAATAATATGTGTGGCGGCGCGCAGCAAATTGGCTTACGGCAATCCACATGAGCCCTGAAGAGGTTTAAAAACCGGACATGGATGGGATAATTGTCACACCACTTCAACTGCAGACCGAGATGCAAGTAGCCCTGAGTAAGTTTCAGCAGTCAGATAAACCTCATAGGACATTATTCTGCATGACTCTATTTTATTCTGTTTCATTTATTCTGATTATATTTTCCCATTTACATGACTCCTGCATATTTCGAGGAGACACACAAAAAAAATCAACATTACTCTTTATGATCTTATAAGTTTATTAAATGTATATTTCACGATAAATAGCACAGACAATATCACCTTATGTCTGTTTGTTATTTTATGTGTTTGCGGATACTTTGTTTTGTATTGGATTTTGAAGACCCAGAGGAGTCAATCAATGTTATTCACCTGTTGTGGCTGATCATTGTATACACTAATATATATACATATATATAAGTGTATATTAAAGAGCATTATATTCCATCTATACATTGTGGTAGCAGAAATGCTAGCAAATGTATGGATTTTAATTTAAAGCTCTTTAAAAATATGGTCCAACCCCTGCCTATCAATAAAATCCTCAAGATTAGACACATGTTCCAGTGGCTCACAGGATCTAATGCTATAGATTGAGTGACATGTGGTCCTCTTGCGCCCTGTAGGCACTCTGATCGGTCTGCGGCTATGCAGCCCCATATGCAGCAAACTGCAAAGCACTGAGTGTGATTGTGCGGGTGTTGGCTTAGTGTGATTGTGCGGGTGTTGGCTTAGTGTGATTGTGTTGGTTGGCTGGGTGTGACATGTTGGGTGGAGTTGGTGTTACTCCTCCAACAGGGGCTCGCTGGGGGAGTATCGGATGCATTGCTGCCAGTGTGCTGGAAGTGAATCTAGCATGTTATCATCAGCACTGGGGATTGCCATGCTTAGGGAAGTGACCCCAAGTTGGACCAGTCACTCCACATTCACACTCTGCCTGCCATACACACAATTACACACCGCCAATTCCACTTAAATATATACATGAAGCAATCTTTTTTTTCTTCTTAATTTTTTTTGTACTTATCAACTCAAGTCACTGTGTGTTTGCTGTGGAGTGATTACATACACGCTGTTGTTCTTATGATTGTTCATCTGCCTGCCCACCAACACCTGTGCAATATGATAATAATGTTTTTCTTTTGGCTTAATATTAAAAATGTTGTCTCCATGCGGGAAAAGGTCTGATAGGAATTACCACATAGAAAAAATAAGATATATTTTATGCATTTATTGTTCCCGTAAGAAACAGAACCAACTGCCAAATACAACCAGTCAATGAGATTTAAATAAATCAACACAATATATTTTGTGGTTTGTTTCATGTGCATGTTTAATATAAATTGTACACAAGAAATATATACGAAAATATGTATCTACTATACTGTAATCTCCTGAGATATACAATTTATTAGAACACTTGGCTCAACAGTTTTTATAAATCCTTAATTGTAACTTCTAGGTCAGATCGTTTATAACAAAAATATTTAAATGAGAATGTCACAACAGTATTTGTGCACTGGCCAGTGTCATTCCACATATTTTTACAAACAAGGCTGCCATCACGGGGCCACAGCTCCTACCCATGTAAGAGGCCCAGGACACATTCAGAATGTGACTGTATATATGTATATACAATAGCGCTACGGAATATTGTGGCGCTATATAAATGGCAATAATAATTATATATATATATATATATATATATATATATATATATCATTAAAACACGTACAGGGTGGCTCAAAAGTAGGTATACAGTTGAATCAATGAAATACATCACAACAGATTATATTGGTACACATACACTGATACACAAGAACGTGGCAGTTGGAAAGGAATGTTGGAGAGGATTGTTGCAAATGGAAGACAAATGGAAGACATTTTGAGCACTCAATAGATTCAATAGTTTTAAACAAATATAAAAGTAATAAACAATGTAATAAAATGCAAATAAACTCTACTGTATACTTAATTTAGGGCCACCCTGTATTTATATACATACACACACACACACACACATATAGATATAGATATAGATAGTAGATTTAGTAGACAGTTGGCAGTGAGAGTAGGACCTGCCAAAGATGGGGTACATTGACGTTGTGGCAGGCTTATGCAATGTATGATCATATAGTGTAACTAAACCCCCATTAATTTTTTGCCTAGATTAGGTGTTTTTAATAAAACTAGTCAAATCTGTCAGCATCAAAGTAGCTGTTTAGTTGATAAGTGAGTGCGCTGGATTTCTATTTTTACTATATATATATATATATCTAAACAAGAAAGAATCCAGGATGCACTCTCAGGACTTGTGAAGAAAAAGTGTTCCGTTTTATTTTAAATCATGTGCGAACAGAAGAACCAACGTTTCGACCTCTGCAGGTCTTTTTCAAGGTTGACCTTGAAAAAGACCTGCAGAGGTCGAAACGTTGGTTCTTCTGTTCGCACATGATTTAAAATAAAACAGAACACTTTTTCTTCACAAGTCCTGAGAGTGCATCCTGGATTCTTTCTTGTTATATATGGAACGCATTACCGTTTGCACCCAGGCAGATTTATTGGATTACAAGTAGGGAGAGTGCCAAGCTATTTATCTATTTATCTTTTATATATGTATATATGTATATGTGTGTGTGTGTGTGTACGTACACACACACATTCATATATACAAGGTCTAGTGCATTCACTAAACACCATTCACTAAACACCATTCACTAAACACATTCACTAATATATGAATGTGTGTGTGTACGTACACACACACACACACATTCATATATACAAGGTCTAGTGTATTCACTAAACACCAACTACAAAGCTCACAAAATGTTATAGCTTTCCAAGTGTCACGGTTCAGGAACCAGACACATAGACAGATCATGAGAGAAACAATTGCAATACCGGTCCTTAGAGTGGCCGGGCTATGCAAAAGGAAAGAGGTCAGTGTACAAGCCGAAGTCAAAGGAGAATAGAGATACAGAACAACAATAAGACAAGCCGAGGTCAAGAATCAGAGAAGACAGAGTAAACGAGAGACAAAGACAGAATTCGGTAACCAAGGATCAGACAAAGTAAACGCTCTATTGGGCCACAGCAGGGCAACAAGGCACGGAGGAGGTGTGTTTAAATATGCTGAGACTACTTCTGATTGGATAGCTTCCACTTAGAATTAATTACAACATTATTTGACCCTTCCTGTTTGAGCCCTGACGTCATCATTATGCACCATGTCAGGTGGCTGACTCAGGCGCATATTTGAGCTTCAGAAGGAATGCCGGCAGAACCCGCAACAACGGGAGCCACCGCGAGCGGCGAGCAGGCAGGGGGGCTGACACCAAGAGGAAGAGTTTCCCAAGTTGGTTAATCGCAAAAGAGCAGGCATTAGGTTGCTAGGATTGGAGCTGCCTAAATTTTGTTTACAACGACGTTGTGGGAGGCTTATTAAATATATGATCATATACTGTACCTAAATCCCCATTATTTTTGCTTAAGTTAGATTTTTTTAAACTATAACATTTTGTGAGTTTTGAGCAGCAGCAACCTTATGCATGTTCACATGAGTGGAGCCCTCTTGGTTTTATATATATATAAATATACGGCTGTGGGCAAGGTAGATCAAAAATCTTCCTCCCTGGGCCATTGTAGGTGTGTACAGCTAGGGCTTATCAAGGCAACACTCTGACACCATGTGCTGGGGTTCTCAAGAAGAACCTGTACCCAGCCAAGAGTTTCTAGAGTACCACCATACCACCAGGGAATGTCATGCCCCCCTCCTTAGCCAGAGGTAAGAAGAGGTGATGGCTTGCTCAGAACACTTACGCACACACACATTCCATGCATCCTTTTCACACACATACACTGCATCTATAAACACACATTGCATCCCTTGCACATACATTGCATCCACTATACACTGTATCCACTACACAAACACTTCCTACATTACCCCGGGATGCACTGCATCCCCTATATGCACACACTATATCCCATAAACACACTTTATTCCCTATAAACTACATTCCCTTAACACACACATTGCATCCTCCACAAAGACACACACATACACTCCACTTTCTGTAAGCTGGGATGGGCCCCGTGGGCAAACTCAGAAGCAGGCCCCAAGTTGCTTAAGGCGTTCTCAATTTTTTATGGCAGCCCTGTTCACACAGACTGTCCTTTAGTGAAAAAATAATATATTCAACAATTCAACATTCTCTATACAAGTGTCATTAAAATTCAATTCATAGAATTTATTACCAACATAATCCGTAAAAAAATAATGTTTTTAATAGAGTTCCTTCACATTTTTAATTTTCCAACATTTTATTGTTTAATTACCAATGACTATTATTATTAATTTTTTTGTACGTGAAAAAATCCTGTTTTAGTGAATTTCTCCCAGTATTTTGTGATCAAGGGGAATTATAGATTGTAAGCTCATTTGAGCAGAATCCTCAACGACCTATTGTTCCTGTAATATTTTGTAATTATCTCACTTATTGTTAAATTTCCCCTTTTATAATATTTGAAAACACCACTGAATTAGTTAGTAGTAGTAGTAGTAGTAGTTACATAACTGAAGCGACTTTCGTCCATCAAGTTCATCCTTCCTCCCATATGTTTTTGCTGTTATATCCCTGTATGTTATGGTTTTGCAAGTATTTATCCAATTGCAGTTTAAACATCTGTATGGACTCTGATAAAACCACCTCTTCAGGCAGAGAATTCCATATCATTATTGCTCTTACTTTAAAAAAAACTTTTCTTTGCCTTAGATGAAATCTCCTTTCTTCCAGCCTAAATGTGAGACCTCGTGTCCTATGTATAGCCCTGTTTATGAATAGATTTCCAGATAATGGTTTGTACTGGCCCCTAATATATTTGTATAATGCTATCATATTCCCTCTGAAGCGCCGTTTTCCCAAACTAAAGAGATTTAAATGTTTTAACCTTTCTTCGTAACTAAAATGCTCCATTCCTTTTATCAATTTTGTAGCTGGTCTCTGCACTTTTCCTAGTGCCATGATATCCTTCTGGCGCTATATAAATGCCAATAATGATAATAATTGCATTGTGATAACAATTCCTGCTTTGCTATGTGAATTGGGGTATTCTTTGCCTACTACAACTAACGTCGTTTGTCTTTACATGGTTTCCAAAGTTTGTCTCTGCACATGAGAAAGTCTACTACAAGAGGTAATTCAAGAGAAACTGGACTTCAGTGACCTATATATAGCAGATCTTCAGTTGACATCTATGGGAAAATGTTATGAAATTACTAGAGGTATGCTGATCTCTTTTAGTACAAATATACAAAAATAAGTCCCCCGCTCAGACTCCCACTACTCCTGGGCGGCAGCAATGACCATAGTACACATCAGCCCCAATACATATAGTAAAAAAAAAAAAAGTTACTTGCTTACTATCCCAAATCCCTATGCACATTTGAAAACTGGAGGTTTAAACTATAACACAATAAACTTGTATACGTTTTGATGTAACACTCGAATGCACATTAAAGACATTTTGGTTGTTTTCCCGTATTTTTATGTTTTGCTTTAGAAACAAATATTCCATCCTCATCTTTGTATAACACATACAGATATAAACTAGTTATAATCTCAGTATACATTGCCCACGAAGCTCACAATGTAACCACAGTGCCGGAGTGCCATTCTTTGCTGTGAATGGACTTTACAATTCTGTTCCGGTTCTGATTACAAGTGTCATGTAGCAATTAACACTCGGAAGAAAATATTTATAATGACCAGGATTGGGAGTAAAACATTAGCGCGAGTGCTGGCAATTTACTTTTTTCTAGGTAAAATTGAAGGCGTAAATGTGAATTTTCTCAGCTCCCTACTATGATAATGCAACCTGTTTGAATATTTTATTCATTGTCCTCCAAAATGTGGAAAGGAAGCAGTACTATCATAGAGTAGACAATGTTCTAGTGATTCCATTCTACGTGCCATATTATGTGCACTGACCCATTTCTGTTATTTTATCACTCCTGAACTTGAATCGAAGGAATGATAACTAGATTTGGAAACGACCGAAAGTAGTCTTCCTGTGATGAAGATATGCTTTGTAACAGATGTGTATTTGGTAGTATCATTGTCTTAGTCTTTGAGTATGAATGCAGAAGAATCTGTGGATAAAGGGCTCATCTCCCCAATGTCCAAACTATAAAGGTTTTCTGAACTTGCATTCCTCCATCCTAAATATGTCTCTGTATTCATATCCGCAGTTTGCACATCAATGGTGGGACGAGGATGAGCCTTCAACTGTAATCCAAGTTGTGCAATTTCTGTTTGAGGCTTATATCCTACATTTGAAACAGTTTCATCCACATCATCCGAAGTAGGGCAATAATTTCTGTTGAAAAACTCCATGTTATCAATTGCTTGGGAATTATTTAACGCGCTGTACGAATGTTGTTGTAAAGGATTGGTGTGAGGCATGTCAGTAAGTAATTCACTTTGTGTATCATTGATACATCTACTCCAGATCTTATCGTTGCTGTATGGATCATAATCTCGAATATCCAATCCGTTGTATTTTTCGTCCTGTATTTCCTTATGCATTTTTGGTTCCTGGACATTAACAATATAAATATTTTGAGTTGGACCACTGGTGGGCAACATTATCATGTTACTTCTTGAGTTATCCTGAAAAATAAAATAAATTATATATATAGGTAATGCACTAATCACACATCATTTAGATTAAATAATTTAAAGGACCACTAAAGTCACCATGTCCACCTCATCTCAATGGAGTGGTCTATGTGCAGTGGTCTTGTAATTTTAACAACACTGCATGGTTAAATATACCTCTAGTTTCTGTCTTCCTGAGCACTTTATTATACTGTATTACATGTAGAAATGAGCAATTCACACTACAATAATAGAATATGTGGAATTAAACGCAATAATTGTTTACTGTATTTTTTTTTTTTTTTTTATATATATATTTTACCTTGCTGGTATCAAATGAAAGTATATTGCTCTTGTTGGGACTTGGTATATCGGGGTAAAAGAAGTTCTTTAACCTAAATGGAAAAACCACAGACAATGAATTGTATTTTATAGACTTAACATGACAATAATATTCTAGAAGATATCTCTATCTGTCAGAATTCTATTTGTACCTGGTATTTAAAAATTGTATATATGTACCTTGTGAAGATGTCATATAATGTATTGCTTCAATTGATTTTCCTGTTTTTGAGACTGATTTCCAGATATGGTTTATTTATTTTGGGTTTATTTATTTTGAAGACTTTATTCTATTGTTAGCTGTCTCGCCATATTAAAGGGACACTATAGTCACCAAAACAACTTTAGCACCTCCCTGCATGTGACTTACACAGCCTTCCTAAACACTTCCTGTAAAGAGTCGTCTAATGTTTATACTTCCTTTATTGCAAATTCTGTTTCATTTATACATTTCTTATCTCCTGTTCTGTTAATAGCTTGCTAGACCCTGCACGAGCCTCCTGTTTGTAAATACAGTTTAATTTACAGAGCAACGTTTAAAGTAAGTAACATTTGATTGAAAATGAAACAATTTTTTTCATGCAGGCTGTGTGAGTCAAAGGGAGGTGTGGCTAGCCCTGCATAAACAGAAATACAAGTTATTTAACTTATAAATGGCAGAGAATTGAGTAGTGAGACTCAGAGGCATGATCTATAAGCTGTTTTTACAGTTTCCATTTCACATGCAGAACTTATAACAGCACCGATTAAGCACATATATCCCAAAAGGTGGTTTGATCTCCTAACTGGCAATAATTCTCTGGAAATATACATTGTAAAATAACATAATAATAACATAACATAACATAATAATAACATAATAACTGATACATTCAAACTCTAGCAATATTAGTATTACATACAGTATATCCACTCATTTACTAGATCCATGTTGAAGAATGGTATTTGTGGATATACACAAGTATTTACTAAAGTGAGAATTCAAAGGGCATTTCAAAATAAAAGACGAAATAGACAGACTGGAACCATTTCTGTAAATCTGCTATGATTCCAGTTTGACTACTCTTACATTTTAAATTCACTTTTGTTCACTTGGAATTCTCAAATTGGTAAATAATTCTGATAAAAACATGACTACTAGTAATGTAGGCAGAACATCAACTGTTCTAAATTCTAAAACCACTTACGTTTTCCTCTTCCAGCAGCCCACCACTAGTAGCATTAGTGCTGTGATTAAAAAGATGACCACAGGCACGACCATTGCAAGGATTGCCCCATTTGCTGCAAAATAAAATGTTAATCAATATTTACATATTATATCAATTAATGTTTTATTATGATATATTTAAAGGCAGCTCAAAGAAGTTGTTTTGGTGCTGTCTTAAATCTCAAATCTTAAATCTCAAATAGTGCTGAGGATTCTCAATTTTCAGAATAAATTAGGAGTGCTGCTACATATTGTACTTTTTAGTTTGTTAAAACTCTCTGTTCAATGTATGTGTTTTTGTGATCCAGCGTCATATTTTGAAAGGGGATTCTGGTTTTAAGAGTTTTCTAAACTCAATCCATTTCAAACCATGCTTCAAACTAGGACCCTTACAGCTGGTATAAGATATCTTGAGGCTCCTTACAAAACTATTGGCCTATTCCCAGACACAGCAGGTACCCTGAATAATGAAATCCAAATAAAACGTATTATCAGTGGCAGAACTAATGTAGAGAGGGCCCAGGTGCAAGAAATTATTTTAGGGCCCCTCTCTAGAGCATGGAGAAAAGATAGATCCATGTCTGTTGTGCAACTCCCGTGATGCTATGCCAGGTGGGAATCTACCATTTGTCCATCTTTGAAGGGTTGTATTTGTGAGCAGTGTTTGTGCACATTGGGGTGTATTTGCATGCAGTGTTGGCTTTTAAATTTAGGTTTGCTTTTGTGAGTAGAGTTGGATGTAGTGTATTTTAAATGTGGATGTACATTGTGTGTGTAGCATTGGTGTTTTGCAAAGGGGTGTGTTTGTATATAATTTGGGAGTTTGAATTCAGGTGTGTGTTTGCATGTAATGCTTGTGTTTGCACGGGTGTGTTTGCATGTAATGTTGGTGTTTGATTGCTGGGATGTATGCACATGCATACACATTATCACACAGATACACACATACATACATTCATACACACACTGACACATACACTCAAAGATATACACACTGACACATGCACACACCTTGGCGCATGCACGCACTTTGATTCAAAGAAAAAAGGATAAAGGATACTGCACTTTTACAGTGAAAATCAGGTGCATCGCCAACACTATAGAGGCCCACGCCCGACATAAGACTAGAACACAGCACACACATGAGCGGCAGACACTAGCGGGGACAGAAGAAAACTGATGCACCCAAGTCTACCCTACAATTCACGCCGGAAAGTATTACGGTCCCAGATGGACAGATAGCCCTTGACACCTAGAGGTACATTGGGGATGCCACCCCGGTCATTGCCGTATATGTTTCCACGCTCTACACTCTAATCTCTCGCATAAATTCCAGAAGGGAAACAGTTAAACCCAAATGCGATAATCGACACGAGGTAAAGAGTAAAAGGCACCAGATAAAATGATGCAACCATTGTTCCTTGACGACACTACCTGAATGTTCTTGCTTTTCCTCTCACAAGATCTGCCTTAATGCTAGAATTGCTATAACTCTAATGCCAACGACTGCTAACGAAAATTGTTGTAGCTGTACATCTCAACGCAACTACATAGATAGGAACTATGACTATGTTTCTGTATACACTGTCGTGAATGCTATGAACCGAATTGTTACTGCTTTCTTGAATTTTCACCTACAAATACAAAAACAATAAAAAGAAAGATTGACAAAAAAAAAAAAATCAAAAAAAAAATCTGGTGCATTAAAGACCAGGTTGGCGAAACAGAATTTAGTATATATTAGTAGAAAGTAGGTCCAGACAATCAATGTTTCTTCAAAAAGGCAGATTTAGTGATAACTGAATGTGCAACGTTTTGGCCTTCACAACGGCGTTTGTCAAGCTTGACAAAGGTCTCTGTGAAGGCCGAAATGTTGCACATTCAGTTCTCAATAAATCTGCCTTTTTAAAGAAACCTTGAGTGCCTGGACCTACTTTCTACTAATATCTGCATGCACACACCTTGACACAGAGATACATACACACTGAGATACACACATATACACATACTGGCACACAAACACATAAAAATACACACAATTGCAATACTCAGATATACACATTTGCATACACAGATACACACAGATACACACTAACATATACACACAGTATATTTGCAAACACCCTGCTGTTAGACACCTTTAGCCTGCAGCAGGAGGGTGACTTTCTTGGGTGAGGCTGATGGCTGAAGTTGATGTGGGTCTGTAGCTGCCTGTGTTGTCGCCTTTCTCCCTTCCGCACTGTTCTCTATTTAAGCTGGGTGAAGTGATCAGATGTCACTTCCTCCCAGCCAGCAGACACCACAGATACCAGCAATAAAGAAATAATACCCACCGAGTGGCTCTAAGTGCATGGGTCACCCAATATGCCCCCCAAAGCGTGCGGGGCCGGTAGTTCTGCCACTGTGTATTTTTTGTATTTTTACTAATTTCACATACCAGATGTGTGCTTTACACCAATAATGATGTCACCTTTTCTTCTACTAGAATCCAAATTTCCTCAGTTCTAATAAAATTTTTACTAAAGAAGACTGCATGATATATGAGTTTTGTATACTTACTATCTGAAGGAGTAAGGACTTCACCAAATGCAAAGGAACTTTCACCACCTTTAGTGACCGCTGCTACTGCCACTTCATATTTTGTGTTGGGTTTAAGCTGCTTTATAGTAAAAGTCTTCTTTAAAGGGTCTTGAATAAAAAAAGTGCATTGTTGGGAGTCACCTGCAAAAAAAAAACAAAAAAACATGTTATTTGCCTTATTATTACATATATCTTTAAAATCATAGTTATGATAATTATACAAAAATAGATTGTTGCACAATTTAGGTCATCCAATTTGTGACCTTTTATTTTTGTTACATCGGTGCCTGTTTTCAAGCATCTATAATTCTCCCTAAGATTCCTGTTCTGTCAATGACTTTTTAGAATTCTTTGTGGCCATCATAATTTTAAATGTATTTTATATAAAATGAGGCAGACGTTGAAGCAAACAGTATGTAATTTCTTACATTAAACAAAGAAAAAATACACATTGACACTACAGAATATTTCATTTAAACACAGGAGCACTTAAACAGTTGAAAAAAAAAAGTATATTATTTAATAAAAGTAAAGCAATACATGTATTATTTAAAGAGTTTGCATTAAACCTCAATAATATGGGAGGTACACAGAGCCAAAATGAATACTTCCAGATACACACATGCTCTCAGACAAATCTACAAGGATGCATATACACACACCCAGACACTACATACACCTCGACACATACATTTAGACAAACCCCTTTTGCTGCACATCATATACTTACATATTGCTTTAAAGGATTACATTATCCAAAAAAAGTTATCATAAAACACTACTTTTGGTTAGAAAAACAGCAAAAAAAGAAAAAATACGAAATCTTACCTCCATTCCATCGCCGTGTCCATGTTCTTCCTGTAGCCTGATTCTCCCTGCCTGATGTCACTTATCACCAGAAGGGGAGGGAGGGCTGAATGAGAGGAGGCCAGGGACAGCATGGGAGGGGGATCTGTGCTGGCATTGGTTGTCTGGCACCAGTATGCTGAGTGTGTTGGCGTCAGATGTAAATTTTGCACAGAATAGACATTAGCCAGCCCCGAACTTTGTTGTAACTCTAACTCTGGTAGCTATGGTCTTAATCTCTGTATTTACAGAATTTTATAGTGAAACTCTGCACTTACGGATGTCCAAGTCAAATCAATTAAGTGGTCAAGATGCTTTGAGTAACCCTTCTCTTTGTTCTAACTTAGTTACATCCCCCCAGTGCTAATGTTTCAGCCAGCTCCATTACTGCTCTTCAATGTGGTCTGATTAAATAAGACATTTCTACGTCCCCAGAGAAGCAATGGGATTTTACCATGCAACAAAGCAAGCTAGCCACCTGCATGACTGTGCCTGTACAAATACTGTCTACACTCCATGATGGTGGTTCTGAGTCCCACTCACAAAACTATATAGAGTTAACATTAGTCTCTGACTATCTATAGCTGATACATATATAAAGTAGTTTCATCAAATGTAGGACACATTTCAAAACACTCAGATGTTCATTTACAGTTTAGCAACTTAGACTTTTTTTTTTAACATTTCCTGTAGAGCATAATGAGAGAACCATTACATTCTGGTCCACTAATGACCAGTGACAATAAGCAAATGTATTAATTGTGGATATTTCTATTGTACTGCTTAAAGGGATACTATAGTGCTAGAAGGCAAAGTTGTATTCCTAGCCCTAGAGTTCCCTCTGGCTCCCTCCCTCCCCCTCCCCCTCTGCCCCCCCCCCCCATACTGTAAATGTTAATAAAACTTTACTTTACTTCCCCAATTCCAGCGCCAACGTGCTGAGTAGGCACTCTGACAGGGTTGGTTAATGCGCACAGAGTGCAGTAGGCCGTTAATGCTTTCCTTTGGGGAATTTACTGAAACTGGATGTCCTCAACCATAGCCAGTAGTCACCTAGCAAGCAGGAAGTGCCTCAAGTGGTTGAAGTGGTCTGGGTGCCTTTAGTGTTCCTTTAAACAATATACATGCATTTATCATTGTTTTACCTGAAACAATATCTGCTTCCGATTTCTTTAGTTCACAAATTCCTTCTGGAGGTTTTATGTGTATGTTGTAGCCACGTATAAAGCCTTCCTGTAAGTCATTGATTGCATAATCCTTCCATTCCAGGTGCATTATATCTGGCTCAACCATGCCAATTTTTGGACGTGGATAATTTGAAGGTGCTATTTGAAGATATAGATGGGTTATTATTTTTAATCAGACCTTTCATGGTCTAAGTCTGTATTTAATAAAAGCTGATTATATTTAAATTCTTTATTTTCACATGTTTTGTGAGAAATATCATTATGCAAGGTCGGTACAAACATATAAAAATAATTCAGGATTCACAAGCAAATAATCTCAGGAAATGCACAGTTAGAGCTGTGGCCAGTGAGGTGAGTTCTTTTAGTTATATAGAGATGTCTGAGCATATGTATAATAGCCAAAACAGTAAACAGCCTATGCAATAATTAACAAGATGTCGTCTCAAATGTATCTATACTATGAGTGTTTACTGTAGATATGCCGGTGCAAATAAATGTATGCAAATAAAATAATTAAAATAAATCCAATGCTAAAGCAAAATAATTAGGTGAGAGTGCAGAGCGTGAAGACACTGAACATCTGTGCTGCACGTTGTGCTGGGACTGACCCAGGAAGCACCTTTAGTGGCCGTCTGAGTGACTGCCACTGGAGGTGTTCCTAGGCAGCAATGTGAACACTGCCTTTTCTTAAAAGTCAGTGTTTACCTGAAAATGCCTGCAGGGACCTAATATAGTCACAGAACATTAACTACATTAAGCTTTAATTGCTCTGGTGACTATGGTGTTCATTTAACTTATATTTATTTCTAAAATATTTTACTAGGAATGATATATTAAGATTTCTCTCGTTTTCAAGTGTGTCCTGGGACCACAAACATGGCATTGTTACAATAGTGTACAGCATAATATTAAAAGTACAAGGTAATATTAAAATACACTGTATAATATTAAAAATACAAAGTAATATTTACATAGTAATAATTATACACAGAACAAGTAAGAAATATAATTAACCATGATTACAGGTGCATTCTGTACGGAGCTTTGTTGACAGATATCTCTTAAAGGATTTTAGTGTGGAAGAAGATTGAATTGTGTCCAAGGTAACATTATAACTTGCGGAGCTTCGTAGGAAAATGAGAATCAAGCTACTTTTTTTTTGAAATGCGGTGTACTTAATAAAGTGCTGGTACTAGATCTGCGATTACAGGAGGGGGGAGCGGCCGGGGAGAGCATTCTACTCAGGTAGGGTGGGAGCTTCCCCAAAAAACTCTTAAACACAAGGCTGGAAGGATGGAGGCGCATCAGGATTCCAGGGATAGCTAGCTTAGCTCTTCTAACAAGTCACAATGGTGGGTCCTGTAATTACATTGTAGCACAAAGCTGGAGAGCGAGTTATACAATTTAATAAGCTTGATGTGGGATTATTCAAAATCTTTATTGTACTTGTATTGAATTATTGTACTAACTCCATTTTAACTCTATACTGTGATGATCCTCCATTTTGTCCTCCTAACCTGACTTCTTCAATCCTCCATTTTGTCCTCCTAACCTGACTTCTTCAATCCTCCATTTTGTCCTCATGACTTAACTTGTTCATTTTAAAACTACATTACGTGACTGAACTTCTCAACCCAATTAGTATAGTAGACAAAGACTGTGTTTCCTGCAAGGACAAGCACCAGGAGGTGCCGGCTACTCCTTAAACCTTGCTGGCTACTCCTTAGAACTTGTAAGATAGTATAGTTTGAAGGCCACAGAACACAGTAGTAATGAAATGTTCTATTCATAAGAGACCTTGCACCTGGACATGAAGCCTGATATCATTGACCGTGTAAAATGACGCTTAGGACCCCCTTATCCCCACCCGTGTCCAGAATAATCCCACCTCTGGTGGGTGGACACGGGACTAACCTCTTAATTTTTTGAACCAATAGGTAAGACACTAACACCGACACTTAACAATTAATCCAATTGATGATGTTTATTTGCTGATATTCTAATAATCAATGATGACGCAAAATGCCTCTTAAAAGGGCCTGCGCGCCCGCTTTTTCTTCACTTGCCAATAAACTTTCTCGAAGTTATTTTAACCTGAACCTTGTGTGTCAGACTTAATTACTTCAGCGTATATACGCAATTTAATTTTATTGATTTGGACAGGAACAGATAGACATTTAAACATTTGGTTTACTTTTAAAAAGTACCATAACAACTTGGCGCCCAACGTGGGGCATCGGGCTATGTCCGGCCGGTGAGCCGTCCTAAGGAAGACAAGGGTGGACGGAGGAATCCGGGGGGAAGGAAAGGAGATTGATCACCTCCAGGTACACGGTAGAGACTTCTGCAGAGCCACCGGTATGTTCCGGCCCCTTTGATTGACCCGTCCACGTGTCTGTGACTGCTTCCCGGGAGGACATCAAAGACAGGTAATATCTTGCCCGGTGCCTCGTTACTCACTTGTTTACCTCCATTTTAGTCTATCTGTTGCCTGGGTGTGTTTGAATTGTTTGCCTGTTTTCCCCTTTTTGGGATAAAGGGGGGTGGACCTGAGGGGACTTGCCTGGGTCTTCAGTGTGTCTGTCTATCTGTTTGTATTTTACCTCTTTTGGGATAAAGGGGGGTGGACCTGAGGGGATTTGCCTAGGTCTTCTGTTGCCTGTTTTACCCCTTTTAGGAACCACGGTGCTGTGGTTGTAGGGAAAAAGGGGGGTTGACCTGTGGATGTGTTCCTGGGGGTCATCTTTTCCTGTTTAACTCTTTTAGGAGCCTCGTGGCTGGGGCTGTAGGGAAAAAGAGGTGTGTTGGATCTGTGGAGATTGTGTAGACTCATAGTTTCCTGGGGATCCTTCTTGTGTCACTTTGATAGCCTAGCTAGCTTCTCTGTGCACGTTACTCTGCTTGCAGAGTGGTGGTACCCTCCAGCTTTGAGCGCTGAGCTGGAGCCATTCCAATTTTTATTTTGTGGTGTGTGAATTCGGGCAGGCATTGCTGTCTTCATCACCACAGAGTAGTGGGACTTATAAAGTGGGTCTTTATAGGGGCACTACAAGGGTGAGGGTAGCGCAGACACTACGAGTGGGCTGCTGTGACGAGGGAGGCATATGGATTTCGGACCGGTGTTAGCTGTTATCCTTGGCCGTTGGTAGTAAGATACTACGGGATTGAGGGAGGTGACTTTGGAGTAAGCACACGAGTAAAGGAAAGGAATTACTGTTGATTTCATTTGAACTGTGATGCATGCACTGTATTTCAACTGTATTGTTGTCTTGTTTGTTTAATAGGAGTCTCATGAACTCCTGTGTCTGTCTCTAAGGATTTTCCTTGCCTTTCATCTTTTCTGTACTTCCTATATTATTATACTATCCACTCCCATTCCTCTTAAAGGAGAAGTGATTGGTCACACACTTCTCACCTCGCTCCAATCCGTGTCTACCACCCCGGGTAGGCGGATTCAGTGACTAGTCTACGTTTTGGGAAGACGCACCTGAGAAAGTCCCACGGTTCTCGGGTGGCAGTCGAGCATTGTAGACGTTCTTGTTCCGTTTTCCTTCTCTCTCTCTATATCTAGGACGCTGGTATAGGGGTAAAGGGATTATGGGGCAGGATTTAAGCAAGCCCAATAAGGGCTGGTTAGCATGTGATTTGGTAGAAAACAGAGAGGGTGAGGAGATGGTTAAAGGTGTTGAAAAGATTGCAAAAGTATGTAAAATTACTGTACCAACGGGTGGAAGATTGCAACCAGAAAGTTGGCGCAAGTTACTGGCAGAAATGAAAGGCAAGCTTACAGATAATGGTTTATTAAAGACTGCTGAAGCATGGTACAGAGTAGCGAAGGCTATTCAGCTAGAAGGTTGGGTTGAGGAAGAAATAAATCACAAAGGTGTGAAATTGTTTGTGTATCATAATAATTGTGTTACTGGGGTTTACCCTCAGCCAGCGCCCCAAAGTGGCGCCCAGGGGACGTCTATCCCCAAGGTTCAGTCAGCAGTAGGTGATAGCCAGCTGACTATGTTCCCCACTCCCAATCCTCCTAACACCCATCCCGTCACCTCCCCTGTCTGCCCGGTCCTGAATTCTGATGGATCTTTCTTTTCCCCTTCCCCGTCTCTAACATTCCCATCATCCTCATCCATCCCTACGCTACCTGCTGTACCTCCCCCTAACATTTCATCTGCCATTCCTTCCCTACACTCTCTCTCCGTTAAAGGGACACTGTAGGCACCCAGACCACTTATGCTCATTGGAGTGGTCTGGGTGCCAACTCCCACTACCCTTAACCCTGCAAGTGTAATTATTGCAGTTTTTCATAAACTGCAATATTTACATTGCAGGGTTAACTCCACCTCTAGTGGCTGTCTATTAGACAGCCACTAGAGGTCACTTCCTGGGTTCTAGCACAGGTTTCCTGTGCTAGAGCGTCGCTGGACGTCCTCACGCTGTGTGAGGACCTCCAGCGTCGCTCAAAACCCCATAGGAAAGCATTGAAATGATTTTTCAATGCTTTCCTATGGGGAGACGTAATGCGCATGCGCGGAATTTCCGCGCATGCGCATTAGGTCTCCTCGGCCGGTGAGCGAGTTCAGTCTCGCCCACCGGCCGACGTAATCACTAGGAGGAGCGTCGCGGAGGCGGAGACAGCGGCGAGGGACATCGCCGCTGTCCCAGGTAAGTCACTGAAGGGGTTTTCACCCCTTCAGTAACCAGGGATTGGTGGGTGGGAGGGAGAGGGACCCTCCAGTGCCAGAAAAACGGATCGTTTTTCTGGCACTGGAGTTTCCCTTTAATAATCCCCTCCCCTCTTCATCCGCCCAGCTAACCACCTCTTCCACCCTTGCCCCGGCTCCTCCCTCTACACCCACCCCTACCAATCCCTCTCCGTCCCCTCCCATCTCCACCCCAGTCCAATACCCCACCTCCTTCCCCTCCCCAGCCTGGCCCTACCCCTTCCCATATCCCATGACCCTGCCCTATCCCGGATATCCACTACCCCTTCCCCAAGCCACTCCCCAGGTTCCGGTCATGCCCAGTCCGGCACAGTCTGCCCCGGATGTGCCCACATCCAACATGGCCGCCACTTCTTCCCTTAACCCTAATGCAGTACCTTTTCCGGCCACCAATATGGCGGCCCCCAGTACAGCCCTGATGCCGGTAATTCCCGGTGACTACCTATCTGGTTATGATCCGCTAGCCACCCCTGCATCTGGGACCCCCTCTCATCCCCCGGTCCTGTCACCTTACTCGGGCCCTGCCCGTAAGAGAGCTCAGATCATAGAATTAGATGAGGGAGAAGAGGATAGGTTATCCCAGGACTCGTTGGAGGCTGCAGGAGCCGCTGCAGGAGCCTCAACTCATCGTTCTATCGATGATCCCTTTGGACACAAGGGTCGGGGAGAACGGACCGCTCCTAAGTATGTTGCTTTTAACCCCACTCAAGCCAGTGCATTAATGAAATCGCTCCCTGACCCAGAAAAACAGCCTATGCCTTTTTACCGAGGGATAGTTCAAATTCAAAAGACTTATTCCGCCGCATGGCGTGATCTACTCAGCATTTGTGCTATTAAAGCAGGGGATGCCTATTGACCAAGCATGGCCCGTCACCTCAGTACAGATCTGCTTTCCAGTGATGTTGATTACCCCTCCGGGGTAACCTTTTGCACCCAATTAAGAGAATGGGCTAAGGACAAACTTGCAGATCAGGCTGCTGGCCTTACTGATGTTATTCAAGATAAAGGAGAATCAGTGGAAAGGTTTCATGCAAGACTGTATCAAATGTTCACAGATTTGGGGTTTGATCTTACTGACAAAATTCATTCACAAATGCTGTCAGGTGCGTTTGTCCAAGGCGTTAAAGACTCTATACGCAAGGGAATTATTGCTGCACGCCCTGAATATAAGGTTGTTCCCCTGGATACCCTGCTTTTAGTCGCTATGGGCCTAGAATCTGCTCAGACCCCCAGAAGGCCAAGCTCTGCTCCTCTTATGGTATCACGCAGTATCCCTGTTCCCAGGGGCACCAGGCCAGAGGATGGCTTCTGCTTTAATTGCAAAGCTAAAGGTCATTTTAAAAGTGATTGCCCGGAACCCAAAAGAGAGATAAGAAAGCCATCCAGACCTGCCCCGGTCACTAAGGCCGAAAAAGGGGTTCCAATAGTTGAGGAACCCGATGAATAGGAAATTGGCAAGCCTGTGTCTGTGACCCCTGTCATGGCAGTGTCTACAGGGGATAAAGGGGGGCCACTTGCCACAGTGACTTTGCCCATTGAAGGCCACCCTACCACATTTCTTGTTGACACAGGTGCAGCCCGTAGTGTTCTGCGAGAACAAGACCTGCCAGACCCATCTTTCCTGTCCAATATTGACGTCTCTTGTGTTGGAGTGGATGGCCAGCCAAGACATAGCCCTTTAACAACTCCACTACGAGTTGGCTCTAGCCTGCTTGCTCGCTTTGTGGTATCCTCCACATGCCCAATTAACCTGTTAGGTGCTGATGTCCTCTCACGCCTGCAAGCATCCATCACATTCACCCCAGACGGGCAGGTAGAAATGTTCACACCTCTATCTGTATCAGACACCTCAGCCCTGTGCTCCTTGCCTCTGATGCTGCATTTAGAAAAGCCCCGTGAGGAAGCAGCAGAATTAAGGTCCAATTTCCCAGAGGAATTAAAAACACAGGTGCCCGCCAAGTTATGGTCCTCAGGCCCAGAGGACATAGGTCACCTGAATGTTCCCCCTGTGGTGGTAAAGCTTATTCCAGGAGCTAAGTTACCAAGAAAACCACAATATCCATTAAAACCAGCACAGTCTGCTGCCATTTCTGTCCACATCAAGGCACTCTTGGAGAAGGGTGCCCTGGTAAAATGTAAATCTGAATGCAACACCCCGTTATTTCCTGTGAAAAAGAAAACTCCAAAGGGTGAGCCAGAGAAGTACAGGATGGTTCAGGATCTCCGTGCTGTCAATGAAGCTACCGTCCTGGACACCCCTCTTGTACCAAATCCCCATACTCTGCTCTCTGGAGTCCCACCGTCTGCTAAATTCTTCACAGTCATCGACCTGGCCAATGCATTTTTCAGTGTCCCATTGGACCCATCCTGTCAATACCTGTTTGCTTTCACTCATGAGATGCAACAGTATACCTGGACTGTTATGCCCCAAGGAGCACAAAATTCTCCAAGTCAATTTGCAAAGGCCATGGGTACCATCCTTGACCCATGGCAAGCTGAGCACCCAGAAGTTGTCTTGCTCCAGTATGTGGATGATTTACTGCTCTGTGGAGATGATATACCCACTACTGAAAGGTGTTCAATTAGTCTTCTTTCCTATTTGGCAGAACAGGGATGCAAAGCTTCACTCACCAAGCTGCAATTCTGCCAATCTTCAGTGATTTTCCTTGGACATTGCCTATCTCAAGGTACCAGACATCTTACTCGGGACCGGGTAAGAGCTGTTCTGGACATTCCACCTCCACGGACTTCAAAGTCTCTTCATGCCTTCCTAGGCCTCATTTCCTACTGCAGAGCATGGATCCCAGAAGCCTCTCTGCTTATGCAACCTCTCTATGATGCTCTTAAGTCTGACCCGTTCTGTCTGACCAATGAAGCTCTGGACAATTTCAATGCTCTAAAACGTGCCATTGCTTCTGCTCCTGCCTTGGGCCTACCCGACTACTCCAAACCTTTCAAATTATTTGTCTCTGAAAGACAAGGCCATGCAACAGGAGTTCTCACCCAAACGAATGACTTAAGAGGCCGCCAGAGACCTATTGGATATTTCTCATGTCAACTGGACATTGTGGCCAGAGGGACTCCTTCCTGTCTCAGGGCTGTTTTTGCTGCAAGAGAGCTCATAGAAAGAACCTCGGACCTGGTCCTTGGCCACCCTCTGGTTGTTCTAGCCCCTCATGACATTTCTGCTATCATCAACCAAGTCCAGCTCAAGCACGTGTCTCCAGCCAGACACCTGCGCCTACAGTGTCATCTTCTTTTGCCTGACAACATTTCCATCCAAAGATGTCAAGTGCTTAATCCATCCACTCTTCTTCCACTCCCTGAGGGGGGTATCTATTATGGATTTATCACGGATGAAACCTACATTTACCTGCTCTGTGGATGTATCAAGAAAGTCATGCATCCACATTTGTCATTTTATGAAGATGAGACACCTCTTTGTGAAGGCCCGGATTACGCCTTCTGTACCATGTGGTACAAGCCAAACATTACTCCCGAACCTTGCTATGAAGATGAGCTTTACCACTGGACCAATGTAAAGCTCACTGCACAAGACTTCTATTGTGACTCTGAAGGCAATAGCATGGTCTTGGTCCAGCTACCTCAACAACTCAACTACCTCTACCGCCATTGGGATACCGCTATCCCACATATTCCTGTTACCAAGTCGAAGACAAGGTCATGGAATGATCTTGGGCCCATGGCAAAACTATGGGCCACCATGAATGAAGAACAGCTACAGGAAAATGGTATTGCCAAATACCCAACAACTGACCTTCTAGAAGCATGGCCACGCCATTTCCTGGAAAAGGAATTTCAAGATCTGGTCATAAAGAATGATTATGACCCAGAAACACCTCATGACTGTTTTGAACAGATGAAAATGGAAACAGTGCACTTACCAACTGTGCATGAGAATCCATTACCAGATCCGGATTTTACCCTGTTTGTGGACGGATCAAGATATGCCGATGAAGGAGGAACATATCACACAGGATATGCCGTAACCACAACAGACGAAGTCATCAAATCATCATCCTTACCGCCAGCAATGTCTGCGCAAGAAGCTGAATTACAGGCTCTGACTTCAGCATGCAAAATTTCCGAAGGAAAACGTGCCAACATCTATACAGATTCAAGATATGCTCTGGGTGTGGCACATGACTTCGGCCTAATTTGGAAGACAAGAGGATTTCTTACCACCGCCGGTACACCAGTCAAACACAGCACTGCAATCAAGGAGCTAATGGATGCCCTCCTACTCCCCAAAGAAGTGGCCGTTTTGAAAGTTAAGGCCCATGGGAAATTGGATACAGATGAAGCAAAGGGCAACCATTTAGCTGATCAGGCTGCCAAGCTAGCGGCCAGGGATCTGCAGGAAGTGGATGAAGAAGTGTCCGGACAAGAAGAAGAAGAAGTTCCTATTTTTGCTCTGCAAACTCTTCCTACTGATTTGCGAATTTTGCAAGAACAGCAAGCTGCAGTCACTCCTGAAGAAATCCAGAAATGGAAAAAGAAAGGAGCTGTCCAAAAGGACGGAATATATTACAACAATTTCAAATTTTGTCTTCCCAGAAATTTGTATCCAGCAGTTGTCCAATGGGCACATGGGCCTGCACACCTGTCAAAAGAATTGATGGCCGCCCTCATACAGAAGTATTATGAAGCACCTGGAATCACAACATTGATCAATAGCTTCTGCAAGGCCTGTGTCATTTGTGCAAAATGCAATCCAGGAAGACCAATCAAGGTGCCTGCAAAACACCTGGCAAAGCCCATGTATCCCTTCCAGCGAATTCAAATTGACCACATCCAAATGCCCAAGAGTGGGCCCCATGAATATGCACTAGTCATAGTGGACATGTTCTCAGGCTGGCCAGAAGCCTACCCAGTGGCCAATATCACTGCAAAAACAACCGCAAAGCGCCTACTTACAGATATTGTATGTAGATTCGGACTCCCAGAAGTCATTGAGAGTGATCAAGGCCCAGCCTTTACAGCAACTGTGACTAAAGAAATTTGGACTGCTCTAGGGGTGACTCTAGCCTTCCATACCCCTTACCACCCACAAAGTAGTGGTAAAGTGGAGCGCATGAATGGCACTCTAAAAACCAGAATGTTAAAAATGTCACAAGAAACAAAGATGCCCTGGCCAGAAAGCCTGCCAATAGCTTTATTTAGTGTTAGGCACACACCTAGAGGGAAGCATTCACTGTCTCCATATGAGGTTCTATTTGGGACAGCACCCAGGCTAGGTTGTTATTATCCACAGCAGTTACAGCTCCAATCAGATGTTTTAGTAGACTATGTAACTGAACTTGCAAGTGTTTTAAACAAAATACATGCCCAAGTTTTCTCTTCAATTCCAGATCCCGAATTGGATACAGGTTCCCATAACCTGCTTCCCGGAGATTGGGTCCTGGTCAAGAAGTTTGTGCGGAAAAATACCCTGGAACCAAGATTTGACGGTCCATTCCAAGTTCTTCTGATTACCGCAACCTCCGTCAAATTGGCCGGTAGGCCAAATTGGATCCACGCTTCCCACTGCAAGAAATCTCCTGCCCCAGAGGAAGCGAATATCGTACAAACATGTATCTCTGGTACATCTTCTCCTTAATTAGCCTTATGAAGGCCCAGCAAGTAGCCATTACCAAAGATATTAGTGGGTACACCTTCTGGTATAATTCATCGTGCACCCAGGTGGCTACTTATACCTTTGACTACTGTGATATTGTAGAATGCCCATTTCCCACACCACAAATCCAGAGCATCTATAGAGATATCCCTCATTCGAAAGACCCATATGTTTGTGCAGTTGACAAGCAATGGGGGCACAATTGTGACCATTGGGGGGCGGCGGGATGGAATGCCGGGCCTGCCTGGGGTTACAAACCAAAAAGTGCCGTATCCAAAGTAGATGATCATGGTAGATCCCTCCTCCAGAGAATGACTTTGAGAAAGCCTGGGGGGAGTACACCAATGAAATTAATCCTTAACATTGAGCATCCAAGCCCAACAGATGCGGACCAGTATGTGATGGGAATGTATTGGAAAAAGGGTTCCTACCGTAAATTAGGGCATTTCTACCTCAAAGATATGTGCAACTCTTCTGAGTGGCAAGGGGCCACCCATATGGTCCCTAACCCATTAAAACCTCATATCCAGACCTTTCAAGACATGATGGCCATTGCTAACCCCACCTTCGAAGATACCATGGCCGCTGAAACAGGTTTTAATGATGTAAATTTATGGTTAGAATGGATGAAATATAATGCTAATAAGCATAATAGAACTGCATGCTATGTGTGTGGCGGTGCCCGGCCTCACCTGGGTACCGTGCCTTTAATCCTACCAGTAGATATAGAAGAATGTGTTTTAAGCCTTTTTGCCTATCACTATAATTTTAACAGGTCCATATGTATTGCATGGACAAAGGAGTATCCTCTCCTAACCCAGGATGTCAAACCCCCAGATGGTATTACCGTGTATAAAGGTAATTACACTTGTTATGCTAATTACGATGGAATAGGTAAATTCTTGGGTAACTTCTCCAAGGGGTATTGTGCTACCTACAGAAATGTCTCTATGGACTTGTTGCAGTTTCACACCAGGTCATTAGGGGATATTTACTGGTTGTGTGGGGATTTACAGCTAAGATCCAGAATGGACAAACAGTGGTGGGGGGAGTGTACTTTGGCTAAAGCTATTATGCCTATACATATCATCTCTGACACACACCTCGTCACCCATGGATCCAAACACACTAAGGTTAAGCGTGACGCCCCAGTGAAAGGAAGTTTTGATCCTCATGTGTATATTGATGCCATTGGAATGCCTAGGGGGGTGCCCAATGAGTTTAAAGCAAGGGATGAAGTTGCCGCAGGATTTGAATCAATTTTTACCATAGTTACCGCAAACAAGAATTTAAATTGGATAAATTACATTTATTATAATCAACAGCGTTTTGTTAATTATACCAGAGACGCCCTCCAGGGGTTGGCCGAACAGCTGCAGGCCACATCCCAAATGGCTTTCCAGAATAGAATGGCCCTAGATATGATCTTAGCCGAAAAAGGAGGGGTTTGTAAAATTTTACCCGACACCATGACATGTTGTACCTATATCCCAGAAAACACAGGCCCTAATGGTAAAGTTACATTAGCCATAGAGAAATTAAATGACCTGTCTGAAGAATTAAAAAGGAATTCTGGGGTAAAAGATCCCTGGGAAAGATGGTTTGGTTGGATGACAGGATGGCAAAAGGCTTTAATGCAGATTGGTATGGCTATACTAATTTTTCTTTTTATTTTTGCTCTTCTCTTTTGTTGTATCCTCCCATGTCTGAGAAAATCCCTCATGAAGACTGTTGACCAAGCGGCACCCACTTTCACCCATCTCGAAGTTGATGACCAAGATTTCCAAGTCGTCAACTCACCCTGTCTGCCGCTGCAAACAATCCCTTTTGTTGATAAAGTGCAGGAATTCTAGGAAGGGACTAGCTTAGGGACAGCATCTGTCAGTGAATGGTAAAGGCCCCGTGTGGAGAAGTGGTGGGTTAGCTGCCATGGGACACCCATGGGTGTGAAGTGTTCGAGAGCCATACTGATGGATGAGTTAGCCTATTAGGGTCAGCTCTAGGGACAGACTTGCACTTTGCATTAACACCTAGCTAGCGGCCACGGGGTTTCTGTGCCTTTGGGTTAACACGTCTTCCTGGTACTAACTTAATAAAGTTTTTATCTCTTAGAATCTAACATTTCATAGGGGGGACTGATGTGGGATTATTCAAAATCTTTATTGTACTTGTATTGAATTATTGTACTAACTCCATTTTAACTCTATACTGTGATGATCCTCCATTTTGTCCTCCTAACCTGACTTCTTCAATCCTCCATTTTGTCCTCCTAACCTGACTTCTTCAATCCTCCATTTTGTCCTCATGACTTAACTTGTTCATTTTAAAACTACATTACGTGACTGAACTTCTCAACCCAATTAGTATAGTAGACAAAGACTGTGTTTCCTGCAAGGACAAGCACCAGGAGGTGCCGGCTACTCCTTAAACCTTGCTGGCTACTCCTTAGAACTTGTAAGATAGTATAGTTTGAAGGCCACAGAACACAGTAGTAATGAAATGTTCTATTCATAAGAGACCTTGCACCTGGACATGAAGCCTGATATCATTGACCGTGTAAAATGACGCTTAGGACCCCCTTATCCCCACCCGTGTCCAGAATAATCCCACCTCTGGTGGGTGGACACGGGACTAACCTCTTAATTTTTTGAACCAATAGGTAAGACACTAACACCGACACTTAACAATTAATCCAATTGATGATGTTTATTTGCTGATATTCTAATAATCAATGATGACGCAAAATGCCTCTTAAAAGGGCCTGCGCGCCCGCTTTTTCTTCACTTGCCAATAAACTTTCTCGAAGTTATTTTAACCTGAACCTTGTGTGTCAGACTTAATTACTTCAGCGTATATACGCAATTTAATTTTATTGATTTGGACAGGAACAGATAGACATTTAAACATTTGGTTTACTTTTAAAAAGTACCATAACAAGCTTATGAAGGTATGTTGGCGGCGCAGGCGCATACATTACATCCCCATATTGCTTCTTATTACAAAATAATAGACAATGTTTAAATTTTGTTTTCTGTAATTGTAAAAACAATGACGACTGCTTGCCTTTACCATAACATTTTCTACATACCTAGTTCTTCTATATATCCGGCTTTTCTTTCTAATAAATGTTCGCCATCGAGAGCAGATCCATATATTTGAAAGTGATATCTCACACCTGGTCTAAAGGCATCTGTGAATAGCAAAATGAGAAAAAAACACACACACTCAATATGGGTTATTTATATTGGTTTTACTGGTATAATTAAACTTCCTCGGGACCATGCAAGTTTGTGTTGTTGATCACTAAAAATTTAAAGCAAGTAAATTTCATGTCTCACAAAGAAAAGCAATAAAATGTTTTATGACCTTATTTCATGGCACAATAAGAGCACAGATTATAAATGGTCATAGCAAAGTGAACTAATGTGCCCAAGATTATTGAATTTACTATTCTCAACCAAGTTCATCCTTAATATCTAACCTGTGAGCGATAAGTAAGGACAGAGAACCCTTAAAGGGGAACTGCCACGTTTAAAAAAAAAAAAAAAAGCCTTTTAATAATATGTTAACCTATTACTATAATTACGAAATATGTATTTGCAAGGTGTGAAAAACATAATTAAATGTAGCCATCCACACATATTTATCCTGCAGCTGGGTGCCTACATCTTAGTTCCCTGTCAAATTTTCAATCACTTTTATGATCTCTATCTTTTGCACCTGGTATTCAGCATGGAGAAAGTAAACATAGGAGAGGAGAAGTTAAACAATGTTTCTATTTCTCCTCTTAATTTGCAATGTTTGTACTTGCTTTGCTTTGTCTAAAATGGATTTTAGTTGTCTAATTCAATGGTTTAAATCTCAGTTAAGTGACATGTTCATTTTATTTTAAAGTATCAAGACTATCATGTCTCAATGTCGGTTTGTTACAATGTATTTATTTATTCATTCTTTACATAGTGTTTGATTAATTAAACTCTTTGTTTTCAGGTTTGGCAGCTTATTTTGTATGAGCAGTCTTTTTGTTTTGTTTACAATTGTTTTAATGTATAATACTGTACAGTATTGTAAACATTTTTTTAGGGGGTTTGTGGGAGATGTTAAAATAGGGGCCAATATCCTGATTAATTGGCTAACATATTGGTACTTTCTACCATGGAATTGTGTATCTTGTTGTTACCCATACTTGGAGGACAAGGTAGTTAGATCCAAAAAGATTCTCTATTCTCCCAGGTATTCTATGCAACTGAAGGTAAATAGGGAATTGGATGTAGGCCACAGCTTAATGGGCCACAGACATGAGGTAAGAATAGACAGACCACCGCTTAGTACTATTAATCATTCACAACATGTAATATATTTTTATAAATGTTATTACAGTAATTAAACTATTTTCATAAACTCGTAGCATTTTTCCTTCCTGTTGATATTATGGGAAATCTTACTGGATTTTATAATGTGTTGATGGATGCTGGAGTTGAACTTTTTCCATTGAAGATCACAGTAATCTTCCCTAGGGTAATTACACCATTCCACAACATATCCGTGATAAAGGTTAGGATTGGATGTCCATGATATGAATATACCATCATCTTCATTGTGTGTCATTTCCTCTTGTACTTGATCAAAGCCTATAAACCCATAGAAAGCAAATGGTAGGTTTAAATCAAGTTTGCATTCATTAGTGGTTGAAATTTTGAAAGCCTGAGAAAGGGAATAAAATTAATAAAATGTGATTTGGGATATGGATGAATTTTCTTTAATAGCTAGTGTTTTTAAAGGGACACAAGGGTAGTCGCCAGAACAACCACAGCTTATTGTATTTATTCTGGTGAGTATAATCAGTCTCTTCAGGCTTTTTGCAGTAAACATTGTTTTCAGAGAAAATGCAATGTTTCCATTACAGCCTAGGAATACCTCCACTGGCCACTCCTCATGTGGCTGCTAGAGGTGCTTCCTGGGTCAGTGCTGCACAGTGTGACTAACATTCAGTGTCTCCAGCCTCTGCATGGAAACACTGAACTTTCATTATAGGGATTATTTGATTCAATGCATCTCTATGAGGAGATACTGATTGGCCAGGGCTTTGTTTGGCTTGTGCTGGCTCTGCCTCCTTGACGCTTTCAGCCAATCCAATGCTTTCCTATGAGAAAGCATTGTGATTGGCTTTTGTTTGATACATTTGATGATGTCAACCAAGCAGGCAGATCAGGGGCAGATTCAGCAGCAGCAGACGGGAAAAATATATAAGGTGTTGTTGTATTAGGGGAGTTAGGGGGGCACTATAGGGTCAGGCATGCATGTTTGTGTTCTTGATCCTATAGTGTACTTTTAGTCACAATAAATACAGCAGTAATTGGATCACCCCGTTGACACTTAAATTTGAAGAAAAAAAACACGTCTTTACATTTCTGTGTTATATAAAACATGAGGAATTGGATGCGTTATACCAGAGTTGACGTACCATCTTTACTGAGGGCAGGAATTCGTATTTCTGACTCTGGAGAACTGCCAGCAGCGTTTAATGCAGTAACTCTGATCACAGAAGGCTTGCTGTCAATAGAAATGTGTGTGCTGTTTTCTGGAGAAAAAACATTCATGAATTGTGGTTTGGAGAGTTCTCCCAGTGACTGCCAGGTAACATTATAATGTTGAATATATCCATTGGCATGGAATGCTGTTAAAGGCTGAAAAACAAGAGATAAAAGTGAAAATTGTTGGAAATATCCTGCTTCCATTTGTCTCTTTCGAATTAAATGAAACTGCAATACCTTTTGTTGACATATCTAAAAATACATAATTTTAAAGTCATATAAGTCATTAAGACCCTCCCTAAGTCCTCCCCTAACACTTCATTTCAAATGGTACCATGACATCTTATTTTGTGTGATGTTTAGTATTAATATTGTGAAAATCAAAATTAATTATTTTTACATGACTTACATTCCAATCCTGCGGTGTGTCATTTCTTTGTTTACACAGGAAAGGAAATTATCCTAAAGAGGACACTTTTTTCTTAACCTGTAAGCTATTAAAGTTTCCACTGTATATTCACTATAAAAATTGCTCACTGTTGAAAGTTCACTGGACTGGTTGGGATATAAAGAAAAATAAGGCGAAATAGCATTCTTCAGAACACAGATATAATAAAGTTCTGTCAGAGACGTAACTTGAAACTACCGGGCCCAGGCACGAAAATTGTCCTGGGACCCCCCCCCCCCCCCCTCATATGTCTCATTTTCCCACTCCCAGCTCCTCCATGTTTCTCACTCTACCCCCACCCCAGCTCCACCATGTGTCTCATTCCTTTGCCCCCAGCCCCTCCATGTGTATCCTTCCCTCACCCCAGCCCCTCTATGTGTCTCATTCTCTCCCACACAGCCTCTCCATGTGACTCAAATCCCCCCAAAGTGTCTCATTTCCTCCCCTCCAAAGCCCCTTCATGTGTCTTATTTCCTCCCCTCCAAAGCCTCTCCATGATTCTCATTTCCTCCTCTCCAAAGATCTTCCATGTGTCTCATTTCCTCCCCACAGCCCTTCCATGTGTCTAATTTCCTCCCCCCAGCCCTTCCATGTGTCTCATTTCTTCCCCCAAACCATATATCTCATTTCCTCTGCCCTGGCCCTTCTATGTGTCCTATTCCCCATCAGCCCCTCCATGTATCCCATCCCCCCTAAGCTCCTTCATGTATTCCATTCCCCCCAAGACCCTCCATGTGACCAGCCCTGAAGCCATGCAGGCGGGCCACGGTCTCAGGGGTCACAGCTGCGGCTGGGTCCCCTGGAGTGACGGGCCCGGTCAGAACTGCGACCCCTGTGACCATGGTAGGTACGCCATTGAGTTCTGCTGTGTGTAAAGAAAAGGGGCTCACAATAAGATCAAAGTATTTTTATATCCAAGTGAACACATTTGGCTCAATAATCAGAAAATCATTATTTAATGTTATATACCACAAAACGGCAATAAAATAAAACAAATAAGAAGGAGGAGTAAGAACCAGTATGAATCAAAATGTGGTTTTTTTTTGTTTCTTTTGGGGGGATGGGAGGGGAGGTCCTTGCCTACAGGTTAAAAACAAGTTAATAAGATTTCTAATCAATGAGTAGTTAGTTCACTCTTACATAAACTGGATATTTTATTTACGGTACATTTAGGAAGGAAAGAAGTAAAGTACAAGGAAAAGACCTGTGTACTCGTCAAACAATAGAGGAACTGAGCAACAGAGTTACAAAATATCCCACCTAAAACCAATGATTCCTTTAAATAATTTACTTTGACCGTAGTATTTGAGTAAAGTATCATTTAGCATAGATTTCAATTTGCTATCTATAAATCAGTCACATGAGAGAATTGTCTGAGTTCAATACATTTTGTGTCACTGTAAATAGCAGAACTAAAATCTGTTTAACATGCTTTATAACTGCTTTATAGAGTCCTATATGCCTCCAACATTCAAACCAAAATAATATCTGTCATGCCCAGGGCCGGATTAACATAGGGGCTGATGGAGCTGCAGCTCCAGGCCCAGGCCCATGGAATAGGCCCATTGGTTTAAAAAAAAAAAAAAAAAAAAAATTTTTTTTTTTTTTTTTTTTTTTTTTACACACTACTCTTAGGGTTGCCAGGTATTTCTCATGTATTTCTTAGGGTTGCCAGGTATTTCTCAGAAGTATTTCTCAGGTATTTGAGGCTGCCTAGCCGGTGCCGGTATTGCAGTAATACCGGCAATACAAATGTCTGTCTCAGTATAAACATAGATTATTCTGCCAGCGCCGGCCAGTAGGGGTCGCTGTTTGTGTGGAGAGAGGTAGTGATAATAAGTTACGGCATCTGCCTCCCTGCCTCTCTCTACTCACTGATCAGCGGGGAGCAGCTCTGCACAGAGAGTCCAGACAGCAGCTCCGAGACATGGGGACATTGAGACATTGGGACACTGGGGAACATGGGGACCCTGAGCATGGACGTCCGCAGGAATTTTTCCGTGGGAGGGGGGGGGGGGGAGGAGGGCATAATTGTAATGACATCCATGCTTGGCCCCTTTTTGACAGTGTCATGAAAGGGAAGGAGCATAGTCATTTTCACATAAAGCAAGGATGAATAGCGTTTTCACAACTATGGTGTCAGGAATATATATTTGTATTCCTGACACTATAGTGTTCCTTTCATCAAATTACAGGTACATTCTGGTCACCATAACAACTTTATCTAAATGAAAATGCTGTGATGCAAGAAGGCCCCTGGGTGCTCTTTCTTTGAAGGGGTGAAACCGCTCTCAAATGGTTTACCCCCAAAGGCTTCCTTCAGCTCCAGGTCGCTCAGTGGTATTCGACTTCTGAAACAGAGTGTCAGGAAGTGCAGATTGACGTTGGGCATGGGTGCCGCTGATTGGCTAGAGTGGTCAGCTGACACTCTAAGCCAATCGCTAGTTCCCGATTCATAAAAATGTTTTACATTTTTATGAATGGGGAGCTACTGATTGGCTTAGAGTGCTAGCTGACCCATCTAGCCAATCAGTGGCACCCCTACCCAGCGGCCTTCTGTGTTTCCTGACACTCAGTAAATAAAAGTGAACACATTAACACTGATATTGTTTTTTTTTACCTGGGGAGATGAGAAGGTCCAAAGTTTCCCTGCCAGGCCCAGGTACCAACGCCTTATGATGTGGTGTCCAGAATGAAGTGCTCCAATCTCATTTTCTTCTCCTTCATTTGACACGGTCTTCTTTGTCTTCTGAGGCTCCTTCTGCTCCTTTACCTTTCTGCTACTTTCTGCTTATTTTGCGCCCTTCTGCTCCTTTCTCTTTCTGATCCCTTTCTGCTCCTTGATGGCTCTTCCTGCTCCTTGATGACCCTTCCTGCTTCTTGCAGACCCTTCCTGCTTCTTACTGCCCTTCCTGCTTCTTTCTGCCCCTTCCAGCTTCTTGCAGCCCCTTGCTGATCCTTTCTGTTCCTTCTGATACTTCCTGCCCCTTCCTGCTCCTTGCAGACCCTTCCTGCTCCTTGCAGACCCTTCCTGCTCCTTGCAGACTCTTCCTGCTTTTTGCAGACCCTTCCTACTCCTTTCTGCCCCTTCTTTCTCCTTGCTGCCCCTTCCTACACCTAGCAGACCCTTACTACTCCTTGCTGACCCCTCCTGCCCCTTGCAGACCCTTCCTGCTCCTTGCAGACCCTTCCTGCTCCCTTTTCCTACTCCCTGCTCCCTCTTCCTACTCCTTGCTGCCTCTTCCTACTCCTTGCTGCCCCTTCCTACTCCTTGCTGCCCCTTCCTGCTCCTTGCTGCCTCTTCCTACTCTTTGCTGCCTCTTCCTACTCCTTGCTGACCCCTCTTGCTCCTTGCAGACCCTTCCTACTCCTTGGTGACCCCTCCTGCTCCTTGCAGACCGTCCCTACCCCTTCCTGCTGCCACTTCCTATTCCTTGCTGACCCCTCCTACCTCTTGCAGACCCTTTCTACTCCTTGCTGACCCCTCCTGCTCCTTGCTGACCCCTCCTGCTCCTTGCTGCTCCTTCTACTTTACCCTCCTGCTCCTTGAAAACCTTTCAACCCCTTCCTGCTTCTTGCTGCCCCTTTCTATTCCTTGCTGACCCCTCCTGCCCCTTGCAGAACCTTTCTGCTCCTTCTACTTTACCTTCCTCTATGCGGTCTCCCCCACCCCCCATCCCTCACTTACCTGCTCTGTAGGCTGCCTCTGTGCTGCTCCCCTGTGGATTCAGTCATGAGAGAGAGGCAGGGATAAGCTGTAGCTTCCTGCCTTTCTCCATTCACAGCGCCACCTACTGGCCAGCGCTGGTATTGCACTGTATTCTCACACTAAACGAAAAATAGCAGCACAAGCTGAAAAATCCGGGGGGGGAGGCAAGTACCCCCCTTTACCCCCCATTCGGACGCCCATGACCCTGAGACACTAGGGACACAGTGGCCCCGTATCTCCCAGTGGCCCCTAATCTGTGTCCCCATGTCTCCCAGCCACTCTCCCTAGTGGCTCAGTGGCCCCATGTCTCCCAGTGTCCCCATGTCTCTAAGTGTCCCCTAGTGTCCTACTGACATCAGGACACTGGGAGACATGAGGACACAGACTCTAAGGGACACTGGGAGACATGGGGATACAAACACTAGGGGACACTGGGCGACATGGGGACACTGAGAGGCATGGAGACACAGGGAGACATGGGGACACTGGGTGACTTTGAAACATAGGAGACATGGCAGTGTCCCCATGTCTCCCAGCCAGTGTCCCTAGTATCTCAGTATCCCCATGTGTCCCTGGTGTCTCTCAGTGTCTGTAGTGTGCCAGTGTCCCTAGTGTCTCAGTGTTCCCTAGACTCCCAAAGTCCCCTAGTCTCCCAATGTCTCTGTGTCCCCATGTCTCCTAGTGTCTCAGTGTCCCCTAGTATAAAAGAAAAATTCTCAGGCACTCACTGTGATAGATTTAGGCAGGTTTAGTGGACACCGCAATGTTTCGACCTGTACCCAGGTCTTTATCAAGTCTCCAATGTCCCCTATGTATCAGTGTCCCCTATGTATCAGTGTCTGAGTGCCCCATGTCTCTCAGTGCCCGTAGTGTCTCTGTGCCCGTAGTGTCTCTGTGCCCGTAGTGTCTCTGTGTCCGTAGTGTCTGTGTCCCCTAGTATAAAAGAAAAAAATCTCAGGCACTCACTGTGATAGCTTTAAGCAGGTTTATTGGACACCGCAACATTTTGACCTGTACCCAGGTTTTTATCAAGTCTCCAGTGTCCCCTATATATCACAGTGTCTCAGTGCCCCATGTCTCCCCGTGTCCCCTCGTATCTGTCACCATGTGTCCCCAAGAGTCTCAGATTTCCCAGGTCTCTAAGTGTTCCCTAGTATCTGTGTCCCCATGTCTCCCAGTGTCCCAATGTCTCTCAATGTCCCCTAGTGACATGGGGACACTGGGAGACATGAGGACACAAACACTAAGGGACTGGGAGACATAGGGACACAGACATTCCCCCTTTTTGTGTATGTTCGCCCTTTCGGCCGTTCTGGTTATGTGATTTGTGTCAGTAGCCCACCCTTTTACCGCATCCATAGACTTTCCTGCTTTACTGGACACTGCTGTTAGGGGGTATGGGTTTACTTGAAAGATGAAAGCATGAGATTAGCAAAGGGTATGTGTTTTCTCATAGTTGCATCCTATGAGTTTCCCTACAGCATCATCTCCATCAGATACATGACGCTTAGGAGGTAGGACTGTTTTAGTGTTTTTGGTCAATAAGATTTTGTAATTAGGCCCATCATAATTATCAGCACCAGGCCCACTGGGCTCTTAATCCAGCCCTGGTCATGCCAGGTAGGATACAAATATATTTTGCTGATGAAATTTGACATTATATATGGACAGGTTTTGCATCACATAAATAAATGTTTTGCAGCATTGTGCACCACAAATCTGCCTTCTTAGCCATGCCCCCTCACTCCGGAAAAATACTTCCTTATAAAATGTATGTACACAACTCAGCCACTGACAGTACTGAATTATCTGAACAACAAAACAACCTGCATTAGAAGGACAGGATACCCAGGACAAGGATATCGTTACCTGTTCATAGCATCTCTGTCTGCAATCAGGTTGTGAATTAAAAGCAGTTTACTCAGTCCTGTTGGGCTGAGACTTTGTGCACACTTTTTATAGGGAAGTCTTTCTGCCATGAGTGGAGACAGGCTTATGGTGTAAAAATCGGTAAAACGTTTTTTTTTGTGCAAAAACAATAAATATTTGATGATGCAAAAAATACAGTGTACCTATAAGGCCAAAATCTGTAAAATGCATGTTGTGTTGTTACCCAAAGTGTCCCTTTAAATCATTTTTTTTCTCTCAGATGCACTTTATTGAATAGTTAATCCTTTTTTTAAATTTCCTTATGAATTGCAAAGCATCATGTTAACATGATTGCAGATTGTTATAAGTGCTTACCTTCCAGTGAAGAGTCACCATTCTGTCACCATAAGATTCATTCACTTCTCTCCAAATATCAAGTGGTGCAGTAGGAACTGTAATCAACCACACCAAAAGTTATAGGAGACACAAGGCTGCTGTAGGCAAATCTATGTCTGTTACACAACTATGTGCATCACCTCTGCTCACTCATGCATGTTACTTATTGAGAAACACAGAAACTATTGACTGATATGAGCCCAAAATTTGAGCTAGATTAGCTTTTGGAGAAATAATTTGTGACTGCTGAGAAAATGTTGCCGTTTATCCGAATAATATTTTGGACCATGTATGTGTGCATAATTGTATATCATTCTCTGCACAGACATTATATATTGTACGACTTTGCACAACAAATAAATCTTTTTTTTACATTTTTTAAAATGTTTTAGTTTGGATGAACCGAATCTTGTAAAGACAGCTCTTACAGGACTGGCTTGACCTACTCATTCTTTAAAATCTCAGTCAGAACACTCTGATTGGTTGGCTTGTAGGCCAACCAATCAGGGAACTCTCACAAGACTTGCCTTTGAATATTTTGTTATAGTTTTGCTTCTCTTTGGACAGAATTGTAATCTTGGCATGCTGTATACATTATATATATTATATAATTAAGTGATTTTCCTATAAAAGGCTGACTGAGTACATTTATGTGTCTAGCACTATTGTGCGAGTGGGACACAGGTAGCGTCCCTGAATTAATTGCTTACTGTGATGTGTGAATTCATGTAGCCTAAAATGGGGGAAAAAACTATTGTACTATTCTGAACAAAATAATTATTTTATGCTTTTTGTAACCCTATTTAATGCTCAGAGGACAGGTATTTTTTTAAGGTTCAAATTACCATCTTCGAGTGTCCTGATTGTAATACTCTTGCACCATTTGCTCCATTTTGGTAAAGAAGAAATAACTGCACAGCGTACTTTCACTGTGTAAGTGGTATATGGGTGTAGTGTTCCCTTGCCAAGCCTGGAAATGCATTCAGATGTTGAAGTTCCATGTATGGTCTTATTTATCTGTAAAATATAACAAGATATTATATAATATCTAATGATGTATAATCTGAATGTAATAAATAAATCATAAAATAAAAAAGCATTTTAACTAATTCCCTAGAGTGATATGGCAATGCAGACTCCAGAGCACAGCTAAATCCTGCAGTACAGGGCTTGCTCATTGACTGAGAGCTGGACACTCTCAGCCAATGAGCGCCGATTTGCACTGCTGGATTTAGTTCAGTACATCTGAAGAACATCATTCATTTTGAGGAACAAGCTCCACATAGAGGAACACCCTTTGGATTTCTCGCCTATATACACCACCACCCGAAAACAGACTGTCAGAAAAAGGGCATATTATTGAACCCTTCAGCATTTGATCTCTGGTTAATATCTGATTCTGTTTATACTTTTGGGTATTTGTGTGCTTTCTTTTACTGGGTATATATACCGCCACAGTGCATGTATTACACTCTATTTTGTGGTACCACATACCTGCGCTGCACACTATTTCTACTGTTTGCTTTAACTCTTTCAGTGCCTGATGGGTGTTTTGTAGCACAGAGCTGGTAATATTCAATGCTTTATGAGTTTTGTTAGTGATGTTCGATGGCTTATGAGTATCTTACTTTAGCATGGGTCTATAGCTTTTATATTTACACAAAGGCCCCTCAAAAAAAAAAAAAAAGACATTAAAGAAACACTACAGTCATCTATACAACTTTAACTTAATGAAGCAAATTTAGTGTTTAGATCATGTCCCTGTAGTCTCACTGCTCAATTCTCTGCCATTTAGGAGTTAAATCACTTTGTTTATGCAGCCTATTCACATCTCCCTGCTTGTGACTTACACAGGCAGGGAGAAACAAAAGTGATATAACTCCTAAAGGACAGTGAATTGAGCAGTGACATTTCAGACACATGATCTATACACCAAAACTGCTTCATTAAGTTGAAGTTGTTTTGCTGACTATAGTGTCCCTTTAAGAAAATGTTTTGGCTGCATTTATGTTAAGCATGATATAAAAAAGTAGCCTTTTTACCAGTTCTTCATCTCCAGTGCTCTTCTGGAGTCCAATTTGACACAGTACTGGATGATCTTTATAGCTGACCTTTAAAGACCATCGTAGTGTGGCACTTCTGGCAGTTATATTAATTACCGATAGTCGTTCTGGAGTGAAAGGACGAACTGAAACATAAAGAATGTTAGGCCATGAGAATGAGTATAAGGAATTCGTTGAATACATTAACAACAGTTAAGCATTGACATCCAGTGCGCACGATTTAACTATAGTTTTCTTGTATTGAAACCTAATCTCTAAATCAACATCAACAAGCAATGTATATTGTAACCTTAATACTTAATGCATTGTTTCCTTTACTCTACATATATTTTCCTGCCTCGTGTTCCACTTTGCTATAATTACCTTGTCTCTCTCTTGCCATCTCTTGCTCATCATCATATATCACCTTTTCTACTATTTTCCTTGCATATTATTATTATTATTATTATTATTATTAGCATTTATAAAGCTCCTACATTTCCTGCAATGGTTTACATTATTATTACTATAAAGAGGGGATATTTGTAGGACTTGCTCAGACAGCAAACAGGCTTACAATCCCCCTCCCTCGCGCGCTAGAAAGAGACCGGGGCCGGAATATGACGTCATATTCCGGCTCCGGTCTCATTAAGCTGCGCGCGAGGGAGGGGGAGCAGAGACAGAACAGCCTGCTCCCCCAGAAGAGCCTGCTCCCCCAGCGGCCTCATGAAGAGCTTCCCCTGCGGCCGCCTTTCAAGTTCTCCCTGCGGCCGCCAGCACAGCTACCAGTCTGCCCAACCACAGGTACTAAAAAATATGTATGTCAGTGGGAGTGTGTGTGTGTCATGCTGTGTGTGTGTGTGTGTTCCATGCTGTGTGTGTGTGTGTCTGTATCATGCTGTGTGTGTGTGTCTGTCTGTCTGTCTGTGTCATGCTGTGTGTGCCTGCGTCATGCTGTGTGTGTGTGTCTGTGTCATGCTGTGTGTGTGTGTGTGTGTGTGTCTGTATCATGCTGTGTGTATGTCTGTGTCATGCTGTGTGTGTGTGTCTGTGTCATGTGGTGTGTGTGTGTGTCTGTCTGTGTCATGCGGTGTGTCTGTGTCATGCTGTGTGTCTGTCTGTGTCATGCAGTGTGTGTGTGTCTGTCTGTGTCATGCTGTGTGTGTGTCTGTCTGTGTTACGCTGTGTGTGTGTCTGTCTGTGTTACGCTGTGTGTGTGTGTCTGTATGTGTCATGCTGTGTGTCTATCTGTGTCGTCTGTGTCACGGTGTGTCTGTATCATGGTGTGTGTGTCTGTCATGGTATGTGTGTGTGTCTGTCATGGTGTGTGTGTGTGTGTGTCTTTGTCTGTCATGGTGTGTGTGTGTGTCAGTCGTGGTGTGTGTGTGTGTGTGTGTGTGTGTGTGTCAGTCGTGGTGTCTGTGTGTGTTTTTAAAAATAGTGTTTTACTCACCTTTTTTTTTTTTCCAACGTCGTGCTGGTCTCTGCCTCTATGACTGAGATCATCAAGCTTGATGATCTCAGCCAATCCGCACTGACACAGGAAGCGCCTCTAATGACCGTCTGAGTGTCTGTCACTAGAGGTGTCACTAGGAAGCAATGTAAACACTGCCTTTTCTCTGCAAAGTCAGTGTTTACATTCAAAAGCCTGCAGGGACAGGCACCAGAACCACTACATTAAGCTGTGTGTGTGTGCGCCTGCTAGTGAGCTTGCTTGCATGTGTATGTGTGTGTGTGTGTGTGTGTGTGCCTGCTAGTGAGTGAGCTTGTGTTTTATGTCAATGAGCTTATGTATATTAGTGAAATTGTTTGTCTATGAGGCTGTGTATCAATGAGCTTGTGTGTGTCAGTGAGATTGTCTGTGTCTGCATGTGAGTATGCTTACTGTATAATTAAATGTTTTACTCTGAAAGGACCAATATATTATATTAGAAAAAGCAATATATGGCGCAATGACTTATGGGGCTGGCATAGATTTTTTTTTTCCAGGGCTGCTTTGTATCCCCAGTCCGGCCCTGCTCATATGGAATGCTTAATATGCCACGGTAGTATCCTACCTTGAACATTGTTGTTTTTTTTCCCGATCACTTCTAAACTCCACTGACTAGGAGGAATTTGGCAACTTGTGGATATGTGGAAAGTTGCCTAGTACATAACTAACCAATTTCTCTCTCCACCTTATTTTAAATAATTGTTTCCTTTTCCTAACCTCCAAAACAGACACCATATAGGCAGGATATTCAAAGTGTGTAAGCACGTTACAAAACACTACCACCATGTTTATAAAAGGTTCCATTTAAAACCCTTATTCTATATTTGAATTGCTATTACATGCCTTTTTTGAGTACCAGGTCTGGTGAGCAAAGTCTCTCCCACGGGTAATTAGCGAGTTTCTTGAAATATAACTGCATTTAAGTAAACTTGTCACTGTTAATATTAATAAGTTTGTCTGGAAAAAATATATTTTATAATTTAAGTGTAAGTTCAGTAAAAGGTAGGTTGGAGTCAAATAAAAACTCCATATTCAGACACTGTGTATTAGAACTGATGAGCCATCTATTACTCCTCATTCCTGCCATACAATGCAGCTTCAGCTTCCAATGGATGAAAAGACATGCTTGCCAAAAAATGTCCGGTTTCTGATTTAAAGGGACACTATAGCCACCAGAACAACTACAGCTTATTGTATCTGTTCTGGTGAGTATAATCATTCCCTTTGGGCTTTTTGCAGTAAACACTGTCTGTTCAGAGAAAATGTAGTGTTTACATTACAGCCTAGGGATAACTCCACTGGCCTCTCTCATATGGCTACTAGAGGTGATTCTTGGGGCAGTGCCATTAAGTATCTCCACCCTCTCCATGCAGACACTGTACTTTCCTCATATGTATGCATTGATTCAATGTATCTCTTTGAGGATATGCTGATTGGCCAGGGCTGTGCTTGACTTGCACTGGCTCTGCCCCTGATCTGCCTCCTTGACAGTCTCAGTCAATCCTGTGTGAAAGCATTGTGATAGGCTCAGAGAATCACTTCTGATGATGTCAGCCAAGCAGGCAGTTCGGGGGCAGAGCTTGAAGCTGCAGACTTGAACAAAAGTAAGATTTTACTATATTTAGGGCAAGGAGCAAGGCAGGGCAGGGGGGCTAGATTGTGGTTTTATCAATGTTTGTGTTCCTGACCCTTTAGTTTTCCTTTAAATGTCAATTTAATAGCTCTTAAAACTAGTGACACTCTTATATAAACTGGAAGGAAGGTTTCCAGTTCTTGATTCCAACAAAGTCCTTGTGTTCTTCAATATTCAGACCTGACTTCTTATCGTTGCTGCTTAACCCCTTAAGGACACATGACATGTCTGACACGTCATGATTCCCTTTTATTCCAGAAGTTTGGTCCTTAAGGGGTTAAACCAGGTTTGAGATGAGCAGAAAGGTATTTTTCCGCATTATTGAAAACTAATTCACCAAGTCAAGTTTTAGAGACTGGCAGTAGATTGTAAATTGCTGACCTTAACTGACCAGCACTCAGACAAGCATTAACCGAATCAAAGTTATTATTACTATTATTGCTATTATTACAAGTATTACTATTACTAGTACTAGTTTAGTTATTAAGCAGGGAGTTGTGTTGAGTGGACCACGGCATGCGAAATTTAAACTGAGCTGGAAAATAAATCTCTAATTCACTGTTTAATTAATACCTTAAGTATTCCAATTTAAACACTTTCCCTTTCACGTCTATTCTAAGCCATGTCTTTCGGACTAAATGGTTTGTATTGAAAATCTGCCATCAGGAAACCAGTCTTATTTTGCCTTCTGACTCACTGCCCAAGTGAAAGGGATTCATATGTCTAGTATGAAACTGTTATTTCTTGTGCTAAATCATTTATTTTACTAATTTGATGAGACATTTGTTGACCAGTGTGTGGGCTGTGGCAGATGTCAACCGACCATTAACCTGCAGTGTGTCAAGCTGCCCCCATTATAATTGGCACAAATAACAAATACACTGTGTTTCGTTAGTGCTATGTTTGTGCTGTTTTGTGCCGTAAAACAAAGTGGATTTTTTTTTTATAGAGGAACCAGCTTCATACAGCCTTAATCTGCTGGTAATCTAATGAAAGCTAAAGTTTACTGTATAATTCCCACAAACATAGTAATACAGAAAGAAAATTAACAAGCCAAGCATTCTGTGCATTTCCATAATGAGAGTTTGGTGTGGAGTCATTTGGATGTAAAGTAGTTATAGTGAGATGCCATACCGCTCTCTGTCACATTTACAAGAGTATTGACACTTCTTTTTCCTAACTGATTTTCAGCAGTCAAGGTAAAATTATATATTGCCCTGTTCTTCTCAATGGTCCAACTGCAGCTGTCTCTAGCGGAGCAAACACTTGTTTTCTGGGAAATCCTTAAAAAAAAAAAAAGAAATACAAAAATGTGTTTCAAATATGAATATTCTTATCAGTGACCTGTTTTTTGAAGCACTATTTAAATAGATACACATATGAATTATTTATACATAGGACATGAGCTGTGGATCATTAAACATGGTGGGAATTCGTTCTCTCAAATAACTTTATCATGCATTGCAACAGTTATTTTAAGGTATCTCAGGTTGTTACACAAAACACACTTGTCTTCTATTATACGACTTGCAGGCTTGTAAGCAATGCAAAATGCAAAAAAATGATATTTCCCCATAGTGGTTTGGTAAACATGAAACAGGCACTCAATACATAATTAATAAATTGTTCATCATCAGAAGTATGTTTAAGTAATTTTGTGTGGTGTACAGCTTCTGCAGTATTGATAAGACTCATTCCCTTGTAAAATTGGCTGTATCATAAGTATGTTTTGTATTCCATTATTGTTCTTTTTATACTTTCATCTTATACAAAGCCAAAAATAGCCTCAATTCTACTAAAATATTTGCTTTTACTAGATTTAAGATATGCATGTGTGGCTAAACTCCATGTAACTCCAACCAAATGCTGCTATCAGCAGTATTTGATTCCAAGACTGAGTTTCACTCCTTTCTGGAGAAGGACATGCCTCTCATTCTGTAGGCTGAATAATGCAGGTACATATTTTTCATGTTTACCTGCTTTTTCTTTCTTATGCTTTCCACACCCACTCCCACTCCAGGGGTGACACTGATCCAACCAATCAGCGTCCTATCCCTAGGAATTTCATGAAAGTGCGTTGGGCATGCCTGACAGATTTATACACATGTAGGACATGTAGGTGGAATATCTCTTCATCTTGCAGTATCCTGAAAGGGGATTTATGCAGAGCAGGCTCTGGTGTTGGGTTCCAATTTTTCTCTCCTGCTGCTACACAATGATGCTCTATCTCTGTCATTAGTGGTCTAATCTGAAACTGAGATGGCTGGGGAAGAGGGATGTGGGGTCGAGCTGAAGACAATCGTCTAGCTGAGATGCATGCCTAATAATGCAATATGACCAAGTTTATGGTAAGTTTATAAATCTTTATTAAATACTTTTCAAAGTTTTTTCATTTTTTTAAATTTATTTTGGTTTGTATATCTGTTTAAAAGTTTTTGCTTGCTGGTTTAAAAAAAATATTGTCCAGTGGTGTATTTTTTTTTTTTTTAACACTTAAACGTAAACATTACAATATCTGCATAACTGTACTGTTTTACATTGCAGGGTTAAAATGACAGGACCACTGCACCCAGACCACTTCAACTGAGATGGAGTGATCTGGGTGACTGGGTTACTTTATTGACCACTGATCTACTTTCATCTTGAAATGCTAAATTTGATCTGGGAAAATCTAGCCTCCTGTTACTATTATGTATTATAATTCGTTTTAGGACAATAGTCGGAAAGTGAAGCAATTACTAGGAACAGTATTTAATTGCTTTCCACTTTGAGTTCTTCTCGTTTACTTCTCTTTATCACTAGAGAGCAGCATTTAGCTAGACAAGATATATACAAAGATAATGCAAGTCAGTGAAATCAGGAAATCAACTAAGAACAAAATGTAACCAAAAAGAAAGAAAAATAAGTGCAAAAAACACCCTGTCAAAGTATCCTACTGGCTGAAGCAAGTGTGATAGTTTGGCTTCAGAGTGGAAGAGTAGAACAGCAAGAATGAGGCAATGAAGGAGTGAGGTTGACCTTAATAGAAAATGATCACTGTATTATATATTAAACTAATGAAAAAGGACACTAAAGGCTGTTAAATAAAGATGCTGCAGAAATGTTTTTATTGCAGCAGAACAGATACAAACAAGATAGGTTGATATTTCAATCCACACAGGACTTTTATTGACAGAATGGTCCACCTATCTTGTCTACCTTTAATACTGCAAAAAAAAAAAAACAAGTTCTATAGCATCTTTATTTAAGACCCTTGAGTGAACTTTGTCATTTGTTTTGTGTTTCTTGGACGGGGCTATTAGCACCAGGGAATTTAATGTCAATGAGACCAGAGCCCATGTCTGTATATACATATCAAATTATAAATTTAAAAATGCTAAACAAAATAACTAAATATGACAAATAAACGATGGCAGCCTAGAATTCTTCCTCTCTTGTCACTTTTCCACAATTCCTCTTTTTGTGAGTAACCCTGATAATTATCTTCATAAAAGGAACACTCCAGACATCATAACAGCTTCATCTCAACAAAGTTGTTATTGTGCCTAGCAGTCCTGGGGATTGTCTTACCTTAAGACCGTTCATAAACTTATGTACATTTGTAACGTATTTGGTCTTATGGGAGTCCAGTGAGAGGCTAACAGCATCACCTTATCACCAGCAAACATGGAAAGGATTTTGCCTTGAGGCCGAGGCCAGTGGAGGCAGTGGGGCCAGGAGAATGGGCGTTGTCACTACCACTTTTGGGTTAAACCATTCATAAACAGTTTAATCTTTTAAAGTAAGACAATGTTCAGATTAAGTTGTTATGGTGCCCAGAGTAAATCTTTAAGGTCTTCCATGAAAGTCTTCATAAGTCAAGCATTCAGTGAAATAATTCAGCACAGACATTGTATTGTCAATTGCATGGCATTATGATAAGCATTGTACTTAGGTATTATAGTTGACAGGTTTCTATTTTCTCAAACGTACCATTCATGCAGGGTATATTTTGGAGACATTTTCCCATCACCGTTCTTATTATCAAAGTTGTATAGTGCTCCCGGGTACCAGGTGCACTTTAATGTTTTCAAATCTTGTGTCTCACAGGAAATATTGCTTGGCTGATCTGGTGGTTCTGTAATATATGGGACATGAACATTTAAAGGAACAAATCGCTATCATCTCTATTCAACAACATAGACGATGTATATGCAACACACCAAGAAAAAAAGTAGGTCAGTCCAAATTAAACTAACCCATACTCAAGCAGAGAAAGGCATCAAGTGGAATTAACTGAAAACATTGATTTTATGCATAAAGACCAATTCTTGGGTTGAATGGAAACTGCCACATTTCTGGTATTTACAATTTTGAATGTGTTACATTTTTCATTCTATGCTTCATTTTATTTTAAACTTGTAATAAAGATTTAGCAGATTGAATCATAAATCAGTTCAATAAGAGGAGAAATAAAAACTGTTTAATTTCTCCTCTCCTCTGTATGCTTTTGCTATGGTAACTGCAAGATGCAACCGATAGAGGTAATAATTACTGCTAAATAAGTAGTATTTAGAGGTAATAATTACTGCTAAATATAACTATTTAATCTCAAAGAATTGGTTATAGTGCCTGGACTCCTCTGGAGCAGTTCCTCCATTCAGTGTTAAACCAGTTTCAAGAAGTTTAACTTTCAAGGTTTACTGTTAGTGAAGCAGCATTGATGTATAGCTCATGTATAGACCAGTCTCACTGCTCAATTCTCTGTCATTTAGGAGTTACATCAGTTTGTTTATACAGCTCTAGTCACACCTCAATGCATGTGACTTGCAGAGCCTGCTTAAACACTTCCTGAAAAGAAAGATCTAATGTTTAAATGTCCTTTGTTGCAAAATCTGTTTAATATAGAGTTTCTTATCTCCTACTCTTGATAATGCAACCATTCATTTTGTTTTCATGCAGGCTGTGTTGATCACAGCCAGGGGTGGTGTCGGTAGGGCTGTATAATAAAAGTGAAATAGAAGTGATTTAACTCCTAAATGGCAGAGAATTGAGAAGTGAGACTGCAGGGGCATGAACTATACACCAATACTGCTTCATTAAATTAAGGTTGTTTTGATGTCTACAGTATCACTTATAATGGTCACCAGTCACCAACAGCTTGGCCCCTACTGCAGGGATGAAGGTATTAGTTATACACTTCATTCTAGCCATACCAGCAATGGGTACTGTGATAGTCAGCCGGCACTCTCAGCCAATTACAGTTTATAATTTCTCCTCAGGGCAATGCTTCCTCATTAGTCCAAGCAGTTTGGAGGGGATGGGCTACTGGGGAACCTCATTTAGCATTAAGACACTAAGGGGGACTCCAGACACTATAATCACTTCAACGAAAGGAAGCACTTACTGAGCCTACAGTGTCCTTTAATTTAAAATTTTACATGGCATTAATACATATTAAAAAATAAAAAATAACTTAGATATGTGTCCAATTGCGTCCAGAGCCATTGAAGTGATGCAAATCCCAAGTATTGGTATGGTAAACACTTTTGATAAAGCCAGTGGTGAAACACATTGTGTATTCTAATATTGTTTTATTCTTTATTTTATTGTTTTTAATGATAAAATAACTTTTTGAATAGACCTGATCTGCTGCTGAATTCCTGAGCTGAATATCCTTGGTGGGGTTAATACTAACTGTGCCTTTTGATTGTGCATACCTAACTTTGTTCAAACACACGTGAGTAGGTTTTTATGATTTTAAAGTGTTTTACACTCTATTTCTGCAGTGTGCACTATTGTGGTTCTACTTCTCTTTTATATATCCACGGAGAGAGATCTAAATTATCTATAGTGGGGATCATATCACTTCACGCTATATCTTTGGAGGCAGAATTAAGGCTCCATTATATATGAGTGCTCACTTTTTATATTTCACCTACTCTTGCTAATTGACTCAGCATGCTACACCACATATTTTTTTTATTTCTCTTCCATATCTCTGAGAGGATAACTATTACCATAAGGACTACCTGAAGAGCTTGTACTACACTATATGCTCAGGCAGGGATCATTCCACCCAGGCATTCAAATAAGAGCCGAATTCAATTTCCCTGAAAGTGTGAGTGCACAATTTTACCTATATTATCCCATCACAAATTTTTAACCTGCTACACTATTACTTCCTTTTGTCTCTCCTTTTCTCATTGCATATACCTTCAAAAAGGACATTTCAGGCACTACATCATTCCTGTTTTATCTTATCTTTTATCGGACCAAGAGAGACCACGTATTTGGCGATTAAGCTGCTTACTGAAATTTATCAGTATTGTACAAGTGCTGAATTTTAATTTTTTACTTGTTGATATCATTAATAGAATAAAAAAATGCATTTATTTTGAGCGCAGTAATATTTTTTCATTTTTTATTATTTTGGAGGCTGCAGTAGGTGACCAATTGCTCAGTACCAGCACCAATTGGACTGCAGAGTGCCAACACAATATATTTTTGTAACAAATAAATATTAGTTAAATGTAAGGATAAGTAAACATAATATTAGTAATCCTTGGCAAGTTCTCCTTTATGTTTTATGAACTGCAGCAATCACCATGAAATGAATGAAAGGTTTCTGTTGATTATCTCACACAAGCGTGGACGTAGGGGAGTGGATAAGGTACTCTACACTCAGTTAGCTGGAAGTTTTGCATTTCCATAATGATTTTCACTTTTAAATTATGTAGAATTTAATGAGCACATTTCTGAGTAACTGGTATTGCTGGATGTGGAAAACAACTTTTAATTAGCATAATATTGCTTTTTTTCTTTTATTCCAGGCAGAGTTCCATTTTCTTAGTTGTGGTTTTGGTTGGGAAATATCTCCTTCCTGTACCAATTATTTCAAATTAGATCTGACTTTGCCAATAGAAGAGACACAAAGGATCACGTAAGAAACTGCTAATGTAAAACTTAACTAAAAAGATAACATCATTTTATAGTGAGAATGCAATAAAACAAATATGCAGAACATTTCGATAACTCCGCAGAGTAGTAGACACAAGAGAGGGCACCAAAAATAAAAGAGTTTGGCACGATAAAGATGAAGTTGAATCCATATACTGAGAGTTGAGAGGCTATGGTAAGATGCTGCATGAAGTGGATAGATATTGCGAGGAACTTAAAACAGAACTTCTAAATTCTAATTTTCAAGACTGACTGAACTGCCCTTAAACAGGGAAAGCCAGGTTCGAATCCCCGGCAGGCCATCTTACCATTACTTACTAGTAGGTGTCTTTAGGCAAGAAATTTAATACTATATAGCTGCCCTACTCAAATACTCATTGATTGTAAGCTCGTTTCAGCAGGGCCTTCTTCACCTCAAAATAGCCCCTTTCTGTAATTGTAAAGTGCTGTGAAATATGTTGATATGTGATGCTATATTATTATTATTTATCTAGCACTGTATATAAATGCAAATAATCTCTCCTGTCCTTCCCACACTCTATATGGCCCAATATGACTCAGAATCACAGGGATGCATTTTACCCACAGACCAGTATTTTTACATCCTGGTGTCCTTCTATGCAATCTGTGTTTCCTATGTTATGCAGTTATCTTTGCAGATGGCAAAAAAAATTTTCATGCCACCAATAATTCAAGTACAAATAAATTAAAGCATCTTAAATTGTTTTAACACAACTAGTTCTTTCAGTGTGTATTTTGTTCAGTTTCAGACGTTGTGCTTTTGTTACTTTGCATATTTTTTATAAATGTTTGTGATTTATGGTTATGTGATATTTGCAATGTATATTGTGCATTGGTTTCTGGCTCAGAGTTAAGTTTTTCTTTTCTATGGGATGTTGTTCATAAAATCTGATGACTTATTTGGGGATACTATTTGAAGAATATTTTTAGACTTGATAGCTAGATAGATAGATTATAATGACACAATGACATTAGGTAATACTTACTACTAACAAAGAGAACGGTTCCGTTGTAAGACCCGTTACAAAAGCAGATAAAATTGGTTCCGTCAGATGCAGATATTGACACATTTTTCACCGTGATCACAGCTGTCCCGGGGCTGCCATTTGCCATATTGTAAGAGGTAGATTTAAACTGAATTTTTCTGACATACTGATTTTTGACTGGGATGCAACAAAAGCTCACACTGGATCCTTCATGAACAATTTTCTCATGTGGGTAAATGATGGGCTTGGATCTGTAATTATTCTCTCCTGTGCAAACAAAAGCCAACAACATGCATTTAACCTAATACTCATCCTTAATTTAAAGTTGGATTAACAAAAAAAATAAAATATAAATACAGTTGGTTGTTCACTTACAATATATATATATATATATATATATATATATATATATATATATATATATATATATATATATATATATTCCACACATTACTCATTATTAACTGAAAATTGTAGTTCCCCATTTGGCCACACGGAGGACTTATTCAGGGATAGCATGTACAATAAACATGTTGGGGCTCTGTGTGTGCCAGATATGTGTAGGGCTTGGACCATTTGACAATGCTTGTCAATAGGGCTGGGATTCCATCATTAACAGCACACCCTCCACTACTGACTTATGATACAAAACAATTCAGAAAGACCATAGAAAAGAGTTGGAGGATAATGTCGAAGCTGCACCAAACATTAAAGGAACACTCCTATAGAACTTTTAAAAAAAAATCTATTTAGTTGGTTATGCATGATTTTACTGGGGGTATATCTAAAAACAGTTTGCAAAGGATACAGAACTCTTGTCTGCAGCTTTTGTAACCACTCCCCTTCTTCCCCAGCCCACACTTTCTGTAGCTGTCCAATCACAGATGTCCCATAGCAGCTCAATGAAGTCTTTGCAAGACAGGTGTTCTGAGTAATTGCTGCCTCTTGAACTTAACTGCACTGAGCTAAACAAACCAGAAAGGATTGACAGCCAGTGGGGGCAACAAGGGTAAAAGTGCCAATTTCTATTGAAATCCGCACTTTTTGTAAAATGAAAAAAAGAAGACACGCTTCACAGATAAACCACTTTAGCAAGTTAAAGTGGTTTAGGTGTGTGGATTGTCCCTTTAAACAAACCCAGTAGACATATCTAATAAGGTAAGCTATTTAAAAGAGGACATGAATTTAAAATTGTATCTTCAAATATATGTATTGTCGGCTAATTCAGTGATATAGTAGCTAATTAGTAACAATGAAGTTAATAATTTAACTTTATATTCCTGTGCCTCCTTTCTAAACAAGTTATATACATTCAGAAGGTTAAAGCAACCAAAACATTATCGTAAAAGAAGGCCCAAGTAACAACCAAATTCCATATTAGAGATCAGAGAGGTGAGGGGTGAATTGGTGCAGCAAATGCAACAACATTTGCAAAACTGTAGCAACATGAAACAATCTCTTCACTAGTGTGTGCTATTACATGCAATGTCCTCATAACAACTGAGCTCCAAGGATCTGTCAGATTTAGCACTCAGGGTAATACATTAGTTTTGAGTTGTTGTTTCTAGAATTAGATAGAGCACAAAAGGAAATCAAAATTCCATAAGAGAATATATTTTTAACATTAAATATGTCACCCGAGCCTCAGGAAGTGCACTTTATTTCTTTACAAAATTATATCTATACCAAGATCTTAAAAAAAGACCCGCTAGGGTCAAAACGTCGATCATTTTTTCAGATGTAATTCTGTTTTCCTATTAAATCATGACATTATTCTAAGTCCTGTGAGTGCCCTCTGGATTATTATTTTTGTTTTTATATATATATATATATATATATAGACACGGGTAACACCCGGGCCATTTAGCATTTTTTTTGAAGTTGCAAGTAGAGTGATAAGCGTCTACAGTTTATATATATATATATATATATATATATATATATATATATATATAAAATAGAGATATCCCCTGCACTCACGCTTAAAGACAGTCCAATGCCGGGCGCACCACCAGAGCTCCAAATAATGTAGAAAAATAGAAGGGAAGGCTGCTCTCCGGACTTTAAAACATCAAACTTTTATTAAGAAATGGTTAAAAACGACCAAGGTCGTTTTTAACCATTTCTTAATAAAAGTTTGATGTTTTAAAGTCCGGAGAGCAGCCTTCCCTTCTATTTTTATATATATATATATATATATATATATATATATATATATAAAATTTTGTAAAGTAAAATACACACATCATTTGCAACTGACCTTTTGGTCACGTTCCACACTATAGAAGAATTTCAGCATTTACTTGGCAAGATAATGCATCTGTGGTTTTCATTGTAACAGTGTATGAAAATTCTCAAAGAGGAACTACCACTTTGGGTGCGAGTCTACTTTATAATAACGAAGTTCTCAATTTTATTCTCTCAGATAAGCTTTTCAAATGATCAGAATCTGTTAGAAAAGCTCTTTAAATAACATCTACAAAGATTAGGTATTGCATTTGAGAAAAATGTTTCTAACAGATTGTGATAATTTGAAAAGTATATCCAAATATTAAATTGAGACCTAAGTTAGCTATGTTATCTTTTATTTAAAATAAAATGTGGAGCACTTCAGGAAGTTGGAGGAGCTTATTATCTGAAAGTGTGTTGGAGGTAAATGTGCATTATAAAAACCTCTGCTGGGCTCCACAACTGAGTAAAGACTTTAATATTATTTACCCGGGACATGGAAATAGGAAATGTCTCTATCACAAAACGAAAAGCTCAGGAATCCAGTAAATATTTCCAATCAGAATTCAGCACAGGTTCATTGTGATCTAGAAGTGATCATTTTAGATTTCGTAACAAGGAAATTGAGCACGGTTATGTATGATTGCAGTTTTAATAATATACAAATTAAGGAATATAATACAAAGGAAGGAAAGTCCCAAAGGAAGAGTAATCAAATAAACAAAACATATACTCACCATGGTGTGTCTGCCACGCACTCCACGCACTCCATCCCTCTTGTCTAACTAAGGCCCATCTTATGCGGACAGAATGAGATTCGCATTCCAAAGGCAACTCAGAATCCCAGGTCCATTGGAAGGTTTGTTTGGTGGTAGAAATATGTGTACTATAATTGTGCTGGTAAATTAGAATAAATGGCAGTTATTAGAAAACTTTTGTTTTACATAACAGGGTTAGGTATAAAATTAAGAGAAAGTAGAGAAATCACCATGGAAACTAGTAAAACCCCAGCATGCATATTTCATTGCTAACTTTTATATCTTTGCACCACTTTTCAGAAAATGACACTTTTTATACATAACCCCCAAAGTATCTATTCACCTTTTTCAATATACAATAACACACATTACAATTAATAAGTTTGTTTTGTGAACTGAACAGTAGGTGGAGCTATAGCAAGCTGGCGAGTTTACTTACTGCTGTGTACTATAGCAGTACATTTGTCTGCCTCTGTTATAGCTTGATGTTCTGTTTGAACCCCTTCAAAACCAAAACATCTATACATGTTTTAATCTTATTTTGGCATCTTAAACTAAAATAATGTTTTTTCCATTATGCCCCTTGGTTCTGGGCACTGTCTTACCTTAGGGTGTTAAACCATTATTAAACAGTTTAACCCCAAATGCTGAAGATGGCCCCCAATCTCATCCCTTTAATTTCCTTTCTTAGTCCGAGGCTTCATTCAGGTCTGGTATCGCTGACAGGCTCAGAGTGTCAGCTGACACACTCAACCTATCACAAGCTCTGCATTCAAAAAATGGAGTGAAAACCCTTCATACCTAGTGATAGGATGAGAGGGTCAGCTGATGCTGTGAACCTACCAGTCCAAGACTTTTTAATTGAAGCCTCCAATCAAAAAAAGAAAAGAGATGCCAAGCAATCGGGCTCCCATCTTTCAGAGTTTAGGGTTAAATTGTTAATGGTTTAATTATCTAAGGCAAGATAGGGCCTGGCGTCTCCGGGGGGTGGAGGAAGACTATTACAGCCACCAATATATGCATTGTTCAGTTTTAACAACTTTAAATTGCAGGTAATTATTACATAACACAAATTAACATTTTAATTAAGCAGCAATGCGTTTTACCTGCAGTCTGCAGAGTAGCATATATATCCATAATAAAATATGTAGAACTTTCTCCATAAGTTGATGAATGCATTATTAAATACAATTACAAACATTTTATGCAATTTTAAAGGAGCAGTCCAGGTACCACAATCATTACAGTGTGTTGTAGTGGTTTTTGTCACAGGAGTCCCCTGGTGTCTCCAAATCTAAGTAGTCAAACTGTTTTCTAATGGTTTGACTTTGGGTCAGTCGGGCACAGATTCCTTTCAATTTTTTTCTGGTTTTTAGAGATTAAAGCTCTTGTTAGGATTATCGGTTAGCTCTCCTGAGATGTACCTTGCAGTGCCAAGCTAACTCATTTTCTAAAAGAGTGTCAGCTATTGATTCACAACCAATGAGCTTAGCCCTGTGCTGCCGGTCTTAACTCAGTCAAAGAGCTTTGTGTTTTCATTGAGGCAGGGAGCAGCGACTGGCAAACCACAGGTGAAAAGTCAAATTGTTAGGAAAGGGTTTCACTACTTACACTGGAGGGAAAACCAGGGCACTCCCGGCACCATAACCACTACAATGCCCTGGCCATGGTGCCTATAGTGTTCCTTTAAGCACGATTAATAAAAATAATATACTGAGAATTAATGCTAATTTTCTATCTTAATGCATAACTTGCTGTTGCGAGGATGGTAACCTAAGCAATTCAGTACATTGCAAATTATATTTCCTATAATGCCTTTCTAGCTTTTACCAGCAAGCTATATTACACAAATATATATGTGTGTGTATATATATATATATATATATATATATATATATATTATATATATATACTAACTGCGTATAACCTCAGAGTTGGAAGAGTGGCTTTAGCATTTTTCAGGTGGGACATCGGAGATCTCTGTCCAGAATAGTACAGGTCTAGGAACAGCGAAAATATTGTTCAGAAACCTCAGACTCCTGGGCTCGAGAATGACGAATACACAAAAAGAAAAGAAAATGGAAATCTCTGTCCAAAATAGTGCAGTTCTAGGAACAGTGAAAATATTGTACAGAAACCTGGCTTGAGAATGATGAATACACACAAAAAAATAAAATCAATTAATATATTGAATATATTAATTAATCAATTAATATAGACGTACAGATTTGCACTTACTGCACTATTGTATTAAGGTAAATTGAGACGATGTTGTTACTTACGTTGCATATAATATTTGTTTCGTTAGCTCGGCTCACTTGGATGTGAAACACAATGTCTGAATCCGACGCATGCAGAGTATTGTTGACATTCCACTTCACAATTAAACGTTGTTGTGATGACACATTGTAAAGTTTCAGATTCAGTGGTTCATGGAGTACATCAATGTCTAAGATAAAAGAGCATATTATGTTAATAGAATGTTTCATAATCTTTCTCAGCATTAGAGTTTCATCATAACTTTTGCTTTAACAAGAGTCTTATTATTGGCCAAAGACGGCATAATGTAATCTACTGTATAGTAATGTCACTGCATTATAAATACTGACAATGTAATAATATAGTCATTGTGTAATGTGTACCTTTCTAAACATTAAATTTGAAAAAAGTAAAACAATGATTGAAAAAGAGAAGAAAAAAAACATGCCATAGTGTATTGACTAATGCTAATAATGCACTCACATTAATCTGATTTCTTTTTTGGATTAATATCTCAATGCTGTTAATACTTTACAGTCATTAAGTTTTTTTTATTGTTCTAACAAATTTTATCAGTACTTTTTATAGCTATTTGACCAATGATGATTTTAAGATAAAGAAGGTGACAATTATCTAAAAGAAAATACGTTTTCCCTCTCTTTTCTTTAATGTTGCACAATATAATTTTTATAAAAACTACAAATATATTTCTGCTATTGTCTTTTTGTAGTAGTCAAATCTTATCTTTAAGCCCCCTAACTTCAAGTCTCCCTAATGCCACCCTAGCCTTACTCCCATAACCCTGAAAGGCTAACCCAACCTATGGCTCCAACCATAGCCATATAAAAATATATGCGAGACTGTTTGCCATTTCAAGAGTAGTGTTCCCAAATATTTCAGGAATTATTTAATGGCCAGTCTCTTAAATTTAATGCATATGCAAATTTAAAGGCTTGTTACATTTACATAAAAAAAAATGTGAATTCGTGTTTCTAACTGGTTGTACAAAGCCACAACATTGTATGTTACCTAATCCATTACTTACAGATTGAAATAAAAATAATTTATTAGTAAAAACAGTTATCATTAGATAATGAGATTTTTGAGAAATTAGTTTGAGCTTCTTCGCCCAAATCAAATTCTTTTTAATCCACACCTGTATAAAATCGATTCGCTGGGGATTTATCTATCCCCGTTGAATCAATTCATTCAGGTATGGATTAAAAGGAATTTTATTCTGACAAACTGGCTCAATTTTTGCACAAGTCTAGTTATCATAGCCCATACCTTGACAGTGCAGGAATCTGAAGTTCAGTACTAGGACAAGTGCTAGAATTTCATTTTGATGCTTTTTAATGGGGTCCATTGAATATTGTCCAGGCTTATATCTAAAAAGAACACAAAGGTATTAGATGTAAAATGATAGTGTAAATTGAAATATATGTCAGTTTATTAATACATTGACATGAGTAGTACAATTTAGAGCCAGATAAGATTCTGCTTTTTATTGTAGAAATGCAACCAGCACTAATTTAGGAATTGTGAACGGACCAGGGAATTTCAGGTTTTAGAGTAACCACTGTAGTGGTTATGGTGGTTATGGTGTTCGGAGTGTTCTATTAGTCATAAGCATATTTCATTTGGGTGAAGGCTATAGAGCTAACATTTGCAGAGATATCTTGAGTTTGACAGGAATGGACAAACATCTGACATCATTTTTTACAACTTATAATCAGTTGTTGAAAGATACTTGGCTACTTTTGCTCAATGTGACTTGGGGGGCCGTGCTCAAGCTACATGACTTGCATTGGCATCTCCAATCTGGCATGGGTGAGATTTTGTTTCAAACAACTTTTATTAAAGCTGCTCTGTCACATCCCAGTTGCTCTGGGAGTAAGTGCATATTTTGCAAAGACCTCCGATGACGACACAGTCATGTGGAGTGTGGTATCCAGGGGTTGCAGCAGAGGTATGCCATACTTACCTGATGCTGTCCCCCGCAGGCATCTCCATCTTTCATCTTCAGCTCCTTCTGCTTCATCTGCCAGAAATCCCCGTCAGTGCTGTGCTCTCCTATATGTGCAAGAAAGCAAAACTGATCTCTATGGAGAATTCCACAAGACCGACAGTGCGGGAAGTGATGGAAATTGTTGGCACCAGCTCCACCTACCAAGGTAGTCCCTACTTTTTCTTATGGTATCTTTTTCTTTTGACTACATCGGAATTTCGATCACTCTATTACAGTTTCTGAGCATTTAATACAATTTTTGGTGGGTGAAAGAGCTGCCTTAAGGGTTAAAATTGGCAAAATAACAATTTAGTAAAGGTGCTTAACAGTGTAGATAAAAATAAAATTAATATCAGAGAGGAAGGGGGGACACACACGCAAGACCACATCACGCTCTTAAACATAACTGAGACCCCTAATAGGAGACCCCAAAACCCCCAACTGAACCAAGAACCGACATTGAGACCACTGGTTAATATCGTTTGTCTATATTTATGGATTTATGTTTAAATACATGTATGTATGTTTCAATGGATCTATACACTATGGTTGTCACACGCACTGCTTATGAGAAAAGTATAGGACGCCGACAACACCTAAATGGCGACAGAGGAAAACACCCTGGCTACAGGACCACAACCACACACGCTTACGAACAAACTAGATAAGCAAAGCGATCAGATAGTCTTACCAAACGTATGACCGTAATAATGTAACCACATAAATGTGACATGTTAAAACCATAACGGTCCAACTGAGATGTTATCAATGCCACCATGTTCCTGTCTGTATAACTATATTTTGAATGTGAAAACTCAATAAAAACAGAATTATATATAAAAAAAAAATAATAGAGTCAAATAAAAATCTAAATCATGGTATGTACTAAAAATAATGACATAGCAGAAAACAGCAATTGTTTATAAAACGTGTCTGTGTCGGCTCAGTGATACCAGTTGGCTCAGTGATACCATTACACATTACATCAGAAGAGGCAAACCCATTTTATATCAAGCAAGATCTGAGGTACCCGAGCACTGAACCTCAAGAATATGAAACGTAGTAATAATGGAGGGAAGGATGGGGTAAAGAGAGAGGAGATGAAAAAAAAAGGATGGAAAGGCAGGGACAAAGAAAAGGGAAAGCAGAGGGGAGCCCAAGAGAGAGGTTGCTGCAGACTTCAAAATTACAGAGCACAGGACATAGAGTTGAACCAAGGAAGCTAAACTGTACTGTAGTTTAGCAGAGTCTCAGAGTTTAGTGGTGAGCTGCTCCATAGACCTAATGTAAGGTAGCCCCATGTAGCCAAAGCGCAGCTAAGCGAAAAAGGGCCTTGACAGGATTTAGGAGGCGGGCATAGGAGGAAGAAAGGAAGGAATGGAGTTATGGGTAAGTGGGCTGGGGATATTTAAACAGGCAGCCATTTTAAATTAATTCACTTCTAATTTCCTACCTGACCGAGTTTGTCCCGCCCACCCTCCCTGAATTTTGTTTCTGGTAGGGGTTATCCCGTTTTTTCACAGCTGCGGGATAGGGAGCTGAAGGAGAAGAAATGGGCTCCCTAGGATGAACGTGATGGAAACGGAAAACTGTGGTCATTGGTGGTTGGTAGGTTTCGAGTTCTGTCGGTGGCTCAGAACCTCGTGGGGTAGGGCTATCCAGGTATACCCCTGCCATGGTTAATTTAGGTTTGGCACTTTAAGTTGGTATGTTGGAATAATGTTGGTATATGTTATATATATATATATGTGTTATTTATATGGGGGTCATTGCCTTTTATAGTAACAGAAGGATTCAGATGCGAGGGCGGAGTATGGGGGGCAATAACCCATGTTTATTTGTTAAGTTATTATTATTATGGTTATTATTATTATTATTATTATAATTAATAAAAAATGTATTATTCGAGATTGTTTAATAAAGCTGTTGACAACATTTTCCCATATACCCGAGTGTCAGTGCATTATTGGGTTAGGTATTTGGGGGGTTGTCCTGGAGTCCGACTGCCCATATGGCGACTATACACCGGTCACTAATTTTACTATTATTGAAGGGTAGGTTCTTGGGAGTTCTACTTTGTAGCAATGCAAATACGAACCACAGTATAGAATCTGTGTGTAAGATTTAGTCCACCGTTTGAAAGCACATAGGTAAAATTTTAACTGGAGTTAGAGATACTGCAAGGCTAGAGAGAAAGGAATGGGTGTTGACGATTCGGATCACTATTCCAAAAAGATAACAAATTATAGAGTCAAATGCCACAGACCCAGTAAATGAGTTGGTGTGCCTTAATGCTATTGTGTGATAGAGCAGTTGCTAGCATTTTTTTTTTCAGTGTGTGAAGTTGTCAAATCTTGTGTTTGTGATAGGAAAATCACCACATGGACGAAAGTATAGTGAGTTCAGCATGAGGTGATTCTTCATGTTTTTATTTATTTTGTAATCTAAGTGATTCCAGTAGGCGGGTCAGATTTTATAGTCCCTAGATGATCATTTTCCTCCAGAGTGATGTTTGTAAGGGAATAAAGTCAGTGTTCATTTTACCATTTAGCCACGAAGCATTTAAAAACCACTCGAACATCTGGACATGAGTCAACGTGAGTTATATTCCTATGAAAATACTAGCAAGTATAAAACGTGGAAAAGAAGAGATCAACAGTAGAAGTCAGATTTGTATCTGGTGCTTCCAAAAGAGCAAGGTGAAATCTATGTGAACCGAGTATAGAGTTCATATACTGAACAAGGAAACACATGTTGCTCCGAATGAGTAAGCTGTTGATGAAACAAAAAAAATCACATAGATAAATTAAAGATAAGGGTCTCTTGCTATCACCACTCCCAGTTTTAACTTCTGTTTTTCCTTTTTTTTTTTTTTTTATAAAAGTGTTACACCTTCATGTTGATGTTGATTTCCTTCTTTGCTTAAAGGACCACTCTAGTGCCAGGAAAACATACTCGTTTTCCTGGCACTAGAGTGCCCTGAGGGTGCCCCCACCCTCAGGGACCCCCTCCCGCCCAGCTCTGGAAAGGGGAAAGGGGTAAAAACTTACCTTTTTCCAGCGGTGGGTGGAGAGCTCTCCTCCTCTTCTCCTCCCCGTCGGCTGAATGCGCACGCGCGGCAAGAGCTGCGCGCGCATTCAGCCGGTCACAGAGGAAAGCATTCATAATGCTTTCCTATGGACGCTTGCGTGCTCTCACTGTGATTTTCACAGTGAGAAGCACGCAAGCGCCTCTAGCGGCTGTCAGTGAGACAGCCACTAGAGGAAATAGGGGAAGGCTTAACCCATTCACAAACATAGCAGTTTCTCTGAAACTGCTATGTTTATGAAAAAATGGGTTAACCCTAGAAGGACCTGGCACCCACACCACTTCATTAAGCTGAAGTGGTCTGGGTGCCTAGAGTGGTCCTTTAACAAAGGGTAATTCACTAACGTGAGAATTAAAAGTGAATTTTACATTTAAAGTAAAAGTCGATGAAATGGAAAAATTCCCCAAGTCAGCTATACTTCCAGTTCTACTTATTCCTGAAATAAGACATTTACTTGGAATTCTCTTTAAATTCACAGTTTAGTAAATAACCCTGATGGGATTATTCACAAAACTTAATTTACAGTAGCAAATTCAGAGAATATTAATCATATAGCTAAAAATACAAATCACATGGAGTGACAAATCAGACTGTTCTCCAGTAGAAGGAATTTGGAGTTTATTGTACGTTTTGATTAAAATCAGATCTTCTTAGTGATATACCTTGTTGGTGATATTTCTGTAGTAGACATGCATAATTTCTCCAAATCCAATTAGTAAATACTAGAATTTAAACTTTGGGATTTTTATAGAATTGTATAACTTAAAAAAATGTTTTGGAACCTTGTTCTGAAGCACTCACCTTGTAAACCAGAGGTGCGAGCTAGCACATTGCATTGGTGACATCACCTGTGGCCCATAATAGCACTTATTAGGGGCCCTCTGACTCAATGATGTAGTATGGTTTCCTTACCTTACTTAGTTATCATGTAACCTGCCTTTTTGTGCCTGAAGTCGATAACTTTTCTTGGTCCTTTTCTAGATTATTATCTGAGCCTTAAATCCGCGCAAAGGGCTGGAAGATGTATCAAGGCAGAGAAACAAATAACTGCACTTACTGAATCCCACCGAGTTTAGTGAGAGTCTGGAAAGTGTTTGCAATGTAAAAGTCATGATGCAATACGTGGATTAGATCACACAGGCAGTCCGATTAGTAATGATAGAATCATTTTAGTAACTAACCTTTGTTTTAATCCACCACATGTTGCAATCACTATTGCATATCATATATTTAGGCTATATAACATTTCTTTGAACAATGCCACCAGTTTCAATATTTTTAGATTTGATTCATTTACAATGTAAACAGAAGTGTGCATGGTATCTTGACATAAAACAAAAATATGTGGTTACTGTATCAAACCTCCAGACGAAAGCATGCTGCTTTGGACGGTTTCCCATTTAAATTGTAATTAATTATTTTAGTGAATGTTCTGTTCAGTCATGAATATTATTTTATTTGATGCACAATAATGTAAAAAAAAAAAAAAAAAAAAAAAAAAATCACCTTATGATCCGATCCTTCGAACAGAAAAAAAAGCCCAGAAGTATGATGATGGGTGACATCAATGCTCAGTGAATTCACAGCATCTAGACATTGGTGAGTGTTCTTGGGTCACAAAATGGCTGATTCTGACCCAAGATCATTTAAAATGGTTGTACACACTGTGCAACGGAGGAAAGGTGACAGAGGGAATGTTTACATCATTTCAATGTAGGACATTAGATGCATAGGAAGCTACAGAAGTAATATTAGAAATAGAAGTAAATAATATCAACTTTAAAGAAACAGTAAACGTTTCCCCTTAATATATTAACAAACACATTGAAAAGAATTGGATCCATCACAAATGGCAAATCCATGAATTATGCCACGTGACAGTGAATGACAAGCAGCTGGAAACAGCTGGAAGTGACAACACTGACTTCATATTACATAGTTACATAGTTAGATAGCTGAAAAGAGACTTGCGTCCATCAAGTTCAGCCTTCCTCACACCTGTTTTTTGCTGTTGATCCAAAAGAGAAAAAAAAAAAAAAAACCCAGTTTGAAGCACAATTTTGCAACAAGCTAGGACAAAAAAATCCTTCTTGACCCCAGAATGGCAGTCAGATTTATCCTTGAATCAAGCAGTTATTACCCTACATTGAAAGATTATATCCTTGAATATTCTGTCTTTGCAAGTATGCATCTAGTAGCTGTTTGAACATCTGTATGGACTCTGATAAAACCACTTCTTCAGGCAGAGAATTCCACATCCTGATTGTTCTTACAGTAAAAAAACCTTTCCTTTGCCTTAGACGAAATCTTCTTTCTTCCGGTCTAAACGCATGGCCTCGTGTCCTATGTAAAGTCCGGTTTGTGAATAGATTTCCACACAATGGTTTGTATTGGCCCCGAATATATTTGTATAATGTTATCATATCCCCTCTCAGGCGACGTTTTTCTAAACTAAATAGGTTTAAATTTGTTAACCTTTCTTCATAGCTGATATGTTCCATTCCTTTTATTAATTTTGTAGCCCGCCTCTGCACTTTTTCTAGTGCCATGATATCCTTCTTTAGAACAGGTGCCCAAAATTGCACAGCATATTCAATATGTGGTCTTACCAGTGATTTATAGAGAGGCAAAATTATATTCTCGTCCCGAGAATGAATGCCCTTTTTCATGCATGACAATACCTTACTGGCCTTGGCCACTGCCACTTCCATTATAAACAATCTCCGCTTCAAACACTTGAGTCTAAAATGGTTTTAAAAATATGACAAACTTTTCAATCCAAATAAACATTTCTATTCATCCTCCATTCCGAGAATAACAATATTGTCCAGTACAGACAATGTCAGGATAACCCGTGATACAAATCCCGAAACACTGATATTTGCTTCTATTTATAATGTTTGGATCTACAGTTTGGTAATGTCAGCACCTCAAAGTGTCTGTCAGGTTTTGACATGTGCGTCACATAGAATGTTGGGCAGGTTTTATACTGAACTGCCACAGAGAATACATTGGCTTTAGATAAGAAATGTTCCTGTAAGCAGACATAAGTAATTATCTTTCCATATAACTATACAACCAGTATGCTTAATGTTCTTCCTACATAATTAAAGCAACATGGTTAGTCTATATCTTTTTAGGATAAGGAAAAAAAATATTAGAAGAAAAAAAAAAACCTCTGTTTGTTGTACAGAATTACACTGAACGGTATTCTAGTTTTGGCCATTCTCCTTGCAGTACCTCAGCTGTGTAACAGTATACAGATACTTTATCTAACAAATAAGACATATCACAACTTGAGGTTGTGTCGCAGCAAATTGAAAGGCTGATCTCCAAAACATATCCATACCCTCCAAGTGTCCCTGTTTAGGAAGGAAAGTCACTATTTTGGGCCCAAATCCCTCGTTCTGTCCTAATGAGCATTTTTCTTCTTCTATCAGATCCATATACGGCATATAAAATATATATATCCCCACCAATATAAAGTAATTTATCTTTAACCCTATTCTCTACAGAGCACTTTTTGATTGAAAAAAATGTATGTGAAGCAAGGGATGCATAGTTAGCATATACAGATATCATAACACATCCATTTTGTCAATAAATTTAATTGCAGACAAACTTAAAAACATGTAAATTTACAAATTTTTTATTTTTCACTTATTCTTTCATCCTTTATAAAAATATTTGGGAAATGAAAAGCTTTAGACAGTATACAGTGTTCTTTATCCTTCATTATTTCACACAGAGTCCGAAATGTTAGTATAACAGCAAAAAGGCATGTTTTCTCACATACTGTAGGTGTAACAAAAATAGATACATAAATATGGTCAAACACCTTGCTTATAGGTATTTGTATGGCCTGTGAAGACATTACAAGCAGTGCCCCAAAGAATGTCTGCATTTGAACATACTGCCCACATACAGTAAATACAATTAAATCATATATTTCTTAAATTAAGGTGTTTAAAACAGCAACAGCAATGTTAATCAGTCTTTGTACTGCTGATGTAATGCAATCGGTGTACATCTGTACATCTGCACATCTGCACTAGACTTGTGCATGGTGGATACATTTGGCTTGGATAAACCACTTTGTCCAAAAAGAAAATTTAGTTTGGGTATTCTGACATTCCTGCATGTAGTGGTTCAGCTCATTTGCATATTGCCCATGCAAAATATTCAGGAAAACAATTCTGGGTGAATTGGTGAATGCCAAAATACATACATAAAATAAATAGTGTGCTTATATTTGCAGTGCACTGATAGACACATTTTTCCGCCATTTGAATCATAGATCCTTGTAAAACGTGTGTATGTGAAAGTGACAGACTTCCTTGAGTCCAGTTCTCTGCTCGACCCACTTCAGTCTGGTGTCCGCGCTCAGCACTCTGTGGAAACGGCTCTGACCAAAGTATCAAACGATCTACTCGCTGCAAAATCTCATGGTCACTACTCTATCCTAATTCTCCTTGACCTTTCCGCTGCTTTTGATACTGTTAATCATCAACAGCTTCTTCTCATCCTCCGTAATCTTGGTCTGCAAGATATTGCTCTTTCCTGGTGCTCTTTCTACCTCACCCAGTGCTCTTTTAGAGTTTCTTTCTCTGGCTCTGCCTCTTCTTTGCAACCTCTCTCTGTTGGTGTCCCCCAAAGTTCAGTCCTTGGTCCCCTGCTGTTCTCGATCTATACTACCACCCTTGGTAAACTCATCAGGTCGTTTGGCTTCCAATATCACTTCTATACAGATGACACGCAAACGTATCTGTCCTCCCCTGATCTCTCCCCGCCCCTCTTTGCTAGTGTCTCTGACTGCCTCTCTGCTATTTCTAATCTGGATGACTTCCCACTTCCTTAAGCTCAACTTGTCCAAAACAGAACTTCTGGTCTTTGCTCCCTCAAATGTTGCTACTCCTGTTTCTCCCAACTTGCCCGTTGCAGTCTATAATGTATGTGGCAGCGAGGCTCATCTTCTTGTCCGCCTGCACCTTCCACGTCTCCCCCCTCTGGCAGTCCCTGCATCGACTTCTTGTAAGATATAGGGCTCAATATAAAATGCTGGTTCTTGCTTTCAAATATCTACATTATGCTACTCCCACCTATTTATCCTCACTAATACACAAGTATGTCCCGCCTAGGCCCCAACGCTCGGTCGAAGACCTGCGTCTATCTTCTGTTCATACTCCCACCTCTGATGCTCGCCTTCAAGACTTCTCTAGGGCTGCACCGTTCCTGTGGAACTCCCTTCCCTTTTCCATTAGATACTTCCCCAGTCTCCAGTCCTTCAAAAAATCATTAAAAAAAAATAAAAAATAAATCACAGCGGACAGTCGCACGGCCTCCGAGCTCCAGCTAAAAAGCGGGAAAAAACCCTAAAAATAGCAGTGACCCACGACCAAGAGGCACCCAAAACACGCACCTCATGGGCAAGAAAACAAAAAAGCTGAAGCCTGACTGACCCCAGCAGGGGCGAAGTATTGGGGACCTATGGTGGCAGGCGCATGGCGCCCAGGAGTCTACAATGGTGTCCCTCCACGGAGGTTGCTCCGACTTCTCCGACGGGATGTCGGAGGAAGAAGATGGAGAACACACGCTGGCAATGATGCGGCAACCGCCAGCATGGTGCTGGGGAGGTGCAGGAGGCAGACAGTTCTTGGACTCTAGGTGTGGGGGTCCTGTGGACAGTTCTTGCCTCTGAGTGCCCACTGCTGGTGGGCTAGGACTTGATTGGGGAGGACAGATGGGGGCCGGACGCACTAGGGGACATATTGCTGCTGTGCCATAGACAGCCCTAATTCGACTATTACAAAGTCCTCTATTGCGATCATTCTGCTTTTATTTATTTCCCCTCTCCCCCCCCCCTATACAGCCTTAATGCTGTGCAAAACGCGCTAAATTAGGTTTAACGCTCTCCTCTACTTTCTACACCAGCATATATGGATCTAATCGCCATACACGGTGTCACAAATCAATACCACTCTTAAAATGTTTCTGTTTTTTTTTTGACCATATGATAACTGGCCAAACGTGCTACGAAAATGGTCCATACGGACGCCATGTGGTACCCCACTTGGTGCACACAAGAGGACCCACACGTAAAAGACCTTACCCTTATTCTCCCAGTCCCTACTAGGGAAGGTTTAGCCACAAGATATGAGTGTCGATATCTGTTTTAACGTTTACCATCATGCGCTTTTCGCCTGCAAAGTCTTACACGCAAATGTAACTATTGTTGATGATTATTAGCGTGCTTGCAGATAATTCGTATTATGGGTATCGCTAAGCATACGCAACTTATTTTCACATACTTTAACCTTTCCGCCTCACCAGGCATTAACTGTTTTAATTGATCAATAATATGCTTTGGGGTACATGCCTCGGACGTATGTTTACTTGCCTACTGAGACCATGTTTTACATGATACAAATATATGCTATACAACATCATAATTCTCTCAACATGCGCCAAACTGTTAGGTCAGAGGGCAAACGTAATTCAAAACCATCTTATATTTAGCACCCGCATATAACGTGCACAACTTTTAATCACAATTAAGCTCCCCTTTTATTAGTTCTATTGCTATAGATTTTTAGGTTTTATCTAAAGCAAAAACAAATCTTGCAAAGTTTATGTACACTTAATTTACTTAACTGCATGTTTATTTAACTATGTATAAGGCTACCCATGCGGAAAGCGCCATTGCACGCATAGTTAGACATAGGTTTTGCTCAGATGACTAAACAACCAGCATAATACGTTAATATGCCCTTGATATATCAAATCTCGCAAATTCTATGCACATCTAATTTACTTTATTGCTTGATTCTTCTGACTTATATGCCTCTGCGCAGGCAACCATATGTTATTTCTAGCAATTCATAAAATGTCTGCCAATGCTTTTTTGCGACTCTAATAAACATATTCAAAACAAAAAAACATGCTTGCCCATTGCACAAGTCGTTTATTGGTTTATATGTCCATAATACACTTCGGAGTTATGGGAATAAGACGACCCGCCAATTGGCCTAAATTTGGATTAATTGCAATTCGTCCGAAAACAAATGTACAACTCTAATTTGCACTTTAAATTGATACTGATATGGTACACACAACTTGCTGTGAAATTAATAATCAATACATTTCTTCCATATATTGTGCTAGCAGAAGCAGAATGTTTGGGCCCCTTACCACATGTCAATCAAATCAGATCCTGTGAGCTGAGATCTACAGGGAGTGCAGAATTATTAGGCAAATGAGTATTTTGACCACATCATCCTCTTTATGCATGTTGTCTTACTCCAAGCTGTATAGGCTCGAAAGCCTACTACCAATTAAGCATATTAGGTGATGTGCATCTCTGTAATGAGAAGGGGTGTGGTCTAATGACATCAACACCCTATATCAGGTGTGCATAATTATTAGGCAACTTCCTTTCCTTTGGCAAAATGGGTTAAAAGAAGGACTTGACAGGCTCAGAAAAGTCAAAAATAGTGAGATATCTTGCAGAGGGATGCAGCACTCTTAAAATTGCAAAGCTTCTGAAGCGTGATCATCGAACAATCAAGCGTTTCATTCAAAATAGTCAACAGGGTCGCAAGAAGCGTGTGGAGAAACCAAGGCGCAAAATAACTGCCCATGAACTGAGAAAAGTCAAGCGTGCAGCTGCCAAGATGCCACTTGCCACCAGTTTGGCCATATTTCAGAGCTGCAACATCACTGGAGTGCCCAAAAGCACAAGGTGTGCAATACTCAGAGACATGGCCAAGGTAAGAAAGGCTGAAAGACGACCACCACTGAACAAGACACACAAGCTGAAACATCAAGACTGGGCCAAGAAATATCTCAAGACTGATTTTTCTAAGGTTTTATGGACTGATGAAATGAGAGTGAGTCTTGATGGGCCAGATGGATGGGCCCGTGGCTGGATTGGTAAAGGGCAGAGAGCTCCAGTCCGACTCAGACGCCAGCAAGGTGGAGGTGGAGTACTGGTTTGGGCTGGTATCATCAAAGATGAGCTTGTGGGGCCTTTTCGGGTTGAGGATGGAGTCAAGCTCAACTCCCAGTCCTACTGCCAGTTTCTGGAAGACACCTTCTTCAAGCAGTGGTACAGGAAGAAGTCTGCATCCTTCAAGAAAAACATGATTTTCATGCAGGACAATGCTCCATCACACGCGTCCAAGTACTCCACAGCGTGGCTGGCAAGAAAGGGTATAAAAGAAGAAAATCTAATAACATGGCCTCCTTGTTCACCTGATCTGAACCCCATTGAGAACCTGTGGTCCATCATCAAATGTGAGATTTACAAGGAGGGAAAACAGTACACCTCTCTGAACAGTGTCTGGGAGGCTGTGGTTGCTGCTGCACGCAATGTTGTTGGTGAACGGATCAAAACATTGACAGAATCCATGGATGGCAGGCTTTTGAGTGTCCTTGCAAAGAAAGGTGGCTATATTGGTCACTGATTTGTTTTTGTTATGTTTTTGAATGTCAGAAATGTATATTTGTGAATGTTGAGATGTTATATTGGTTTCACTGGTAAAAATAAATAATTGAAATGGGTATATATTTGTTTTTTTGTTAAGTTGCCTAATAATTATGCACAGTAATAGTCACCTGCACACAGGGCCGCCATCAGGGGGTGACAACCATGACGGTTGTCACGGGCCCGGCGGCCCTGGGGGGCCCGGACTGCTCTGGCAGTCCCGGGCCCCACTTTCCCTCCCTGCACACATAGATAGCGAATATCGCTATCTATGCGTGCAGCCGCGGGCCCCCGGCTCCCTGTTACCGCAGAGGGGGCCCAGGCAGCACACAGCTTCTCCTCTTCTCCTCTCTGCTAATAACTCTCGCGAGACCCGGTTGCCATGGCAACGCTCCGCGGGTCTCGCGAGAGTTATTGAAGGAGAGAAGAGGAGAAGCTGTGTGCTGCCTGGGCCCCCTCTGCGGTAACAGGGAGCGGGGGGGGGGGGGGGGCACCGGACCACCAGGGATGCAATCTCCCCCCCACCGGACCACCAGGGATCATGGAATCTCCCCCCCCACCCTGGACAAAGGTAAGCAGGGAGGGAGGAGAAACCATTTAATTAAATTACATTTTTTTTAAAATGTTTGTGAAAATGCCCCTTCTTCCCCATCCCCTTTCCCCTCCCCCCCAGATTGCACATTTACACACACACTGCATACACTGACACAACACACACACACACTGCATACACTGACACAACACACACACACACACACACACTGCATACACTGACACAACACACACACACACACACACACTGCATACACTGACACAACACACAGACACAGTGCATACACTGAAACAACACACACACACACACTGCATACACTGACACAACACACACACTACATACACTGACACAACACACACACACTGCATACACTGACACAACACACACTGCATACACTGACACAACACACACTGCATACAATGACACAACACACACACACACACTGCATACACTGACATAACACACACACTGCATACACTGACACAACACACACACACACTGCATGCACTGACACAACACACACACTGCATACACTGACACAACACACACACACACTGCATACACTGACACAACACACACACACTGCATACACTGACACAACACACACACACACACTGCATACACTGACACAGCACACACACACACTGCATACACTGACACAGCACACACACACTGCATACACTGACACACCACACACACACACACACACACACACACTGCATACACTGACACAACACACACACACACACATACACTGCATACACTGACACAACACACACACACACACACTGCATACACTGGCACAACACACACACTGCATACACTGACACAACACACACTCTGCATACACTGACACAACATACACTGACACAACACACACACACTGCATACACTGACACAACATACACTAACACAACACTCACACTGCATACACTAACACAACACACACTGCATACACTAATACACTAATACAATACACACACTGCATTCACTAATACAACATGCACTCTGCATACACTATACTGACACACACTCTGCATTCGCTACACTAACACTCACTCTGCACCCACTACACACTAACACACTCTCTGCATTCACTACACATTAACACTCTGCATTCACCACACTAACACACACTCTGCATCCGTTACACACTAACACACTCTGCATTCACTACACATTAACAAACTCTCTGCATTCACTACACTAACACACTCTCTGCATTCACTCCACATTAACACACACTCTGCATTCACTACAAATTTACACACACACTACATTCATTACACTGACACACTCTGCACTCACTACACCCTAACACACACTCTGCATTTATTACACACTAACACACACTCTGCATTTACTAAACTATGCACACACTCTGGATTCACTATACTGACACACACTCTGCATTCACTACACTAACATACACTCTGCACCAACTGTACTACACAAACATCCTGTATTCACAGTATACACACTACATCCACCACAAATTGAAACACTCTGAATTCACTATACACAGACACTGCGTCTAATACACACACTACATCCACTACAGACACTGCATCCACTAAACACATTTCATCTAGTACATACAAACACTACATCCACTACTCAAACACTATCTGCATTCACTACACATTAACACTCTGCATCCGCTACACACTAACACACTCTGCATCCGCTACACACTAACACACTCTGCATCCGCTACACACTAACACACTCTCTGCATTCACTACACATTAACACACACTCTGCATTCACTACACATTTACACACACTCTGCATTCACTGCACTAACACACCCACTACATTCATTACACTGACACTCTGCATTCACTACACACTAAAACACACTCTGCATTCATTACACACTAACACACACTCTGCATTCACTAAACTATGCACACACTCTGGATTGTGTACACACAGCATCCACTACACAAACATCCTGTATTCACAGTACACACACTACATCCACCACAAATTGAAACACTCTGCATTCACTATACACAGACACTGCGTCTAATACACACACTACATCCTCTACAGACACTGCATCCACTAAACACATTTAATCTAGTACATACAAACACTACATCCACTACACAAACACACTCTGCGTTCACTATACACACTGCATCCGCTACACAAACACAAACACACACTCTGCATTCACTGCACAAACAGTATCTAATACACACAAACACTACATCCATTACACACATTCTAATTCACTTCCACTATACACACCACATTCAGTCCTGCATCATTGTCAGTGGACTAGGTAGGGTGTGGGCGGGCCCGGGAGGGAGGGGGCGGGATGGGGGCCCAGACCATGTGCTTTGTCAGGGGCCCCAAAATTTCTGATGGCAGCCCTGCCTGCACACACAGATATCCCCCTAAAATAGCTATAACTAAAAACAAACTAAAAACTACTTCCAAAAATATTCAGCTTTGATATTAATGAGTTTTTTGGGTTCATTGAGAACATGGTTGTTGTTCAATAATAAAATTAATCCTCAAAAATACAACTTGCCTAATAATTCTGCACTCCCTGTAATGCCAAGTATTGAGTGACAGGTAGAGCAAGGGAACACTCCCCCAGGTGGTTCTCTGCTCCCTGTCACGCTAGAACTAAATCAGCAGACATTCATTTTGCTTTTTGGAGGAGTATGAAAGACGTGGATGCTAATATGCTGGCAATGAAGCCAGTATGTTTGCATAAGCACGGATTATGACACTGCTTGGGGATGTATCAACAAACAGAGCCAACCACAATAGTCAGGAGGTGGTCACAGAGCGTTGGTGTTAGAAAACTGGAAAAACCTCAAACTCCAAAAATGGTAACACTGGAGTGAGGGGCAGCAGGTAAGTTACACTATAACAGCTTCCAAAATGAGCTAAATGTGTAATTTAACTTTAATATAAAATATATATTTAGTGGCTGGAAGCTATTATATATAGCATTAGGTGATCCTGGACTGCCAGGTTCACCTTCTAGTCATCTCAGTAAGCTGAATACTCTAAGGCAGGCTTCCCCAAACTCCAACCCTCCAGATGTTGCTGAACTGCTACTCCCATAATTCTATGAATGAAATAGATGGGCTGAGAATCATGGGAGTTGTAGTTCAGCAACATCTGGAAGGCCAGAGTTAAGGGAAGCCTGCTCTAAGGCATGATTTTATTGTGTGATATAATTGCAATATAGATCATTGTAATATTTTAACTGAACTAAACCAGCAATGGAATCCACATGTATCCCTACCACCTCTACTCCATGACTACTTCTCTGGAATTCCATACTCTCTGCATAGTGTAATCTTTCCAGCTCCCCATACTTCTGTTCCACTACAAGCATCCATCTTACTGTTACACACTGATAACGTAGCTGGCAGACAGTCTTATTACACAAACATCTACAGACGTGGAATTAATAAACTGCAGAGGATCAAACCAGTTTAACCCATTCATGACGGACGATAGTCAGTAGTGTTTTGATGCAAAGTGATTTGACTAACTCCTTGCCTTAAAGTGGCACATCCAAAATTAGTGTCACATAAAGATAGCATCTTTATGAAATACACACAATGACTGAAAGATAAACTGAAAATAGGACTGATTTGTCTTAGTATTTTTCCTATGCTTGGCAAACTTGAAAAAAAAAAAGGCAGAGCTACCTTTTGTGAAGTCTTGTCAAGCCTTAAGCCATCACTAGTGACAGCTGAGGGGAAAAGGTCCTGCCTATGGAGATTCCCGTGGTCTCACTGGATCCTCCATATACCTTAATGTGGTACTCGCACATTAAGCGCTAGAAGCTGAAGAGGACTGGCTAGAAGAGCATGGCAGCAGCTGCATGGGACAGGTTCAGGTAAGTATAAGTCACCTTCCCCCGCACCTCTCAGCCACCTCATTGCCAGCAAAGTAGTCACTGTTGGGGGTCTTTGTAAAGACCATAGACCAGGAGTGTAATGTGTAATGTGGCTTGGTTGCCACCTAGGCTGCAAGGATGTGAAGGAGGCAGGGAGCCATTTACATACTGTGCTCTTACTGCACAGCACCCTCATATGCCCTGCATTGAGCCTGCATCAGCATCACTACTGGGCGCACAAGGGACCTGTTCTAAAAGAGCACAGAGATCCCAGCACAACAGCAACTGCTAACCACCAGGGACCGATGATCCCCTCCAGCCCTCCCAGAGCAACATAGGGAGGCTGGGTGGACCTCTTAATACTGAATGTGTATAAATGGGATTTTTGGGTATATATGTCAGTGATTGTGTGTGTGTGTGTCTGTCTGTATGCATGTGTATGTGTTATTGTGTGTGCGTATGTCTGTGATTATGTGTGTCTTTATGCATGTGATTGTGTGTGCATATAAGCAATCTAGAATAATTATAAGATAGTCGATACGGTTCTCCTGAATGGGGGTTAACCTAACCATTAGAATGACTTGGATGCTTCTGATTCGTATTGTGTCGTATGTTGTCATGTTGTGATATAAAAGTCCAGCTCAAGGAGCGGTTTAAAAGCAATGGTCTGTAACAAGTAAGATTGTAACTTGACTGATAAATGTGACAACTAGACTGCTAGTCTTGAAACAATGTAACAAACTCGTGCAGACAAATACTTGCTAGAAGATAGGGATAGGGATAGGGAGAGGGAAATTGTATATTGTCCTACTGTGCCTTTTCTTGGGCACCCCTTAACAAAAGCTAAACCTGACGTACTCTAAACTAATGTAAATAGGAATCCTCCCTCCAATACACATTGATTGTGTGTATAAGTCTGTGATTGTATGTGTGTGTATGGGGGTCTTTGATTGTGTGTATAAGTCTGTGATTATATGTGTGTGAATGGGGGTCTTTGATTGTATGTGTGTGTGGGTCTGTGATTGTGTGTGTATGTATGTGATTGTGTGTATATATCTGTGATTGTATATGTGTGAGATTTTGTGTGTTTAGGTCTGTTACTCTATCACTGCATTGTTCATTGTCTCCAGGACACTAATTTCTTCCCAGTGAAATACTTTTTACAATCTTCATTCTTTTAACTAGTTTTCTTTTAGTTAACTGAAATACAGAGCATCTAAATCCGAAGCCACCTGTAAGGACCTACTGATGAGTAAAACAAGTATCATACATATTTTTCTGTGTAACTCTAACATTGCATGTTTGCTGTAGAAATGGTAGTAAATAAAATGTAAGGAGGAATATGAATATTATTTCCTTGTGTACAATACTAACAGAGGGACACTTTATTATTAGGGGTGCACGTTGTGACACGGGGCACGCTGTTTTGGGAAAGTTTAGTTGACTTATTAATATTTTTTTTTTGCAAAGGACATGTAATTTAAAAGAACAATATATCTTATTAACACAGCCTGATTTATAAACATATTTATTGTAGTTAAAAGACACATTACTGTGAGTATTATTGCTGTGAAGTTCTGGAACAAAATCAGACACATCAACAAAATAAAGCTTCTACATGGGAGGAACATTAGGATAGAAAAGAGGGACAGAGGGATTTGGACCCAAAATAGGGACGGTCCCTCTTAAATAGGGACACTTGGCGGATATGACATACCATTGAAGCTTGTGAAATTCGCTAAATGCAATGAACCACTTCAAGTCTGTTTATTTTAGCCAAGAATGTAAAACTAGCTACAAGTTAATCGCTTGTTGTGTACATTGGCAGAAATACAGTACTGGGGGATGGCGGACAAGGAGAATGTATGGGAGTTTGCTTAGGGGAGGCACAGTGACTTCCCAGGATTTGTAATGTTATGTCTACTTATCTCTATATTTAACAATTGTGGTTTTTGATGTGAAAAATTATAACAAACCTGGAAATCCACACCTTCGTATCCAGCTCCTTGTCAATTACTATGTGGTGTGTCCTTTGCACCTGTCAGACAGCATAGACAAAGCAGAGAATCGCAAAACGGACAATGTTTCTATTTCTTCTCTTAAATAGAAATGCTTGCCCTGCATTTGCCCTGTCTGAACTTGATTATGATGTAATTTGCTAAATCTTTACTATATTTTGTTTTAAATAGTGCATTTCATTTTTTGTTGGATTTTTATTATTAGTTAAAGTTGATTGTCAATGCATATTCAATGTTGTAAATTCCATATATATGACATTTCTGCTTTAACATAATACATACAAATGTATTATATTCTTTCAATAATATATTAAAGGAACACTATAGGGTCAGGAACATAAACATGTATTCCTGACCCGTTAGTATTAAAACCACCATCAAGTCCTCTCTGTCCTCCCTTTCCCCGTTGCCTCCCTAAATATAGTAAAATCTTACTTGCATTCAAGTCTGCTGCTGATGGCTCTGCCTCTAACCCACCTGCATACCTGACATCATCAGAATGGATTCTGTGAGCCAATCACAATGCTTTCACATATGATTGGCTGAGACTGTCAAGAAGGCAGATTGGGGGCAGAGCCAGCCCAAGACAAACACAGCCAATCAGCATCTCCTCACAGAGATGCATTCAATCAATGCATCTCTATGAGGAGAGTTCAGTGTCTGCATGCAGAGGGTGGGGATACTGAATGTCAGTACTGCAGTGTGCAGCACTGCCCCAAGAAGAACCTCTTATGCCTTACCAGTAACAATCCAGTATATTATAGTATATTATATTTCTAAATAATTTAGCCAGCTAAATTGCTGGCTGAGTCTCATGGGAAATATAGTCAGCAAGAAGTGCAGTGCTAAAGATAAGATATTACTATGTGAGGTTACTACTACAAAGTTTCATTCAATTTCTATATGCAGAGTATCAGACAAAGTTCTACCTGGCTAGGGAATAGTGTTTTCAGCTCCTGGTTGTATGAGACTACAGTGAAGAGCTGTGGAGGATCATCAGAGACTGCGGGTGAGAGAGGAGTAAAGTAACACTGTGATATGTGCATTTTTCACACTCTTCCTCCTCTGTAGTCATAGAGCTTCATGCATCTGTCCCTTTACGTTTCGCACACACCACAGAAAGTAGGCGGAAAGTAGGCCTGTGGCTGCTCACTATAAAAAAATAATAATAATAAGTTCCCCCCTCCCGAGCCCCTGGCCCCCACCCCTGAGCGGTGGGTGGGGGCCCTAATTTAAAATAATGGGGGGGGCTATTGTCCTCCCCCCGGGCCCCCACCCCTCAGCCGTGGGTGGGGGCCCTAAATCAGAATAAGGAGGGGGGACCTAATGTCCTCCCCCCTGGCCCCCACCCCTGAGCGGTGGGTGGGGGCCCTAAATTATAATAAGGGGGGACCTAATGTCCTCCCCCTGGCCCCCACCCCTGAGCGGTGGGTGGGGGCCCTAAATTATTATAAGGGGGACCTAATGTCCTCCCCCTGGCTCCCACCCCTGAGCGGTGGGTGGGGGCCCTAAATACTAATAAGGGGGGGTACCTAATGTCCTCCCCCCCAGGCCCCCACCCCTGAGCAGTGAGTGGTGGCCCTACAGTAAAATAAGGGGGGGGACCTAAGGTCCTCCCCCATGGTCCCCAGCCCTGAGCGGCAGGTGGGGGCCCTCAATACTAATAAGGGGGGGACCTAATGTCCTCCCCCCTGGCCCCCACCCCTAAGGCGGGTGGGGGCCCTAAATATTAATAAGGGGGGACCTAATGTCCTCCCCCCTGGCCCCCACCCCTGAGCGGCGGGTGGGGGCCCTAAATACTAATAAGGGGGACCTAAGGACCTCCCCCCTGGCCCCCACCCCTGAGCGGCGGGTGGGGGCCCTACAAAAATCCCCCCCAGGTGACTAGGGGTCCCCAAACCCCTAGTCACCCCCTCACCCCCCCAATAAAAATTATCCCCCTACCTACCCCCCTCACCCTAAAAACTAATGAGGGGGGACCTTTAACTAAGTACCTGTAAAGAAAAAATAAAACCTACCATTCAATGTTTTCTTTCTTCTAAAATCTTATTTTTTCAGCCCCAAAAAAGGCCAAATAAAAAAACATAATAACCGACGCAATTATATATAAAAAAAACGAGCGCAAAATTAGGCTCAGAGCACTCTGATTGGTGGGTTTAAGCCATCCAATCAGAGTGCTCTGACAGGTAAATGAAGAGACTGACAGGTAAGTCTCTACATTTACCTGTCACAGCACTCTGATTGGTTGGTTTGAAATCCACCAATCAGAGTGCTCTGTGTCATTTTACACAGCGTGAGAAAGTTCTTTGGAATTTTCCCACGCTGTGTAATTTGACTCATAACTCTCTGATTGGTGGATGCAGTAACCAATCAGAGAGTTATGAGTCAAATTACACAGCGTGGGAAAATTCCAGTATTAGTAAATTTGGCTGAAAGACCAATTTAGGTCTTTCAGCCTTTTGGTAGATAACTCCCTAATGCTGTGAGAATTAGGGAGTTATCTACTAAGCGGCTGCAAGAGAAGTCCCGAGGTGCCGAAGTCCTGAAATTCCAAAATTCCGAATTTACGAAGTGCCGAAGTTGCCGAATTTACGAAGTGTCGAAGTGTCGAAGTGTCGAAGTGCCGAAGTTCCGAAGTGCTGAAGTGCCGAAGTTCCGAAGTTGCCGAATTTCCGAAGTGTCGAAGTGCCGAAATGCTGAAGTTCCGAAGTGCTGAAGTGCCGAAGTTCCGAAGTTGCCAAAGTTCCGAAGTCTTGAAGTGCCGAATTGCCGAAGTCTCGAATAGCAAAAATCCCGAATTTCAGAATGCCGAACCGAACCGAAAATTTTCCCCATGCACATGCCTAGTTGCTGCTCATTTTGTTGCAATAAATCTGCCGTCGGCTTTCACATTTGGAGTGCCTGTGAATCTTTCTTATTGCCTTGTCGTATTGGGATCGCTGGTCCTGTTCCAGAGCACCTGTGGCCATTGGGAGTGAGTGTGGTTCCTGCAACCAACTTTTTCAAAAATAGGAGCAGCCACACTGAGATTCACTTTAGTTAGTACCAAAACACTAAGGTCCTGGAGCTCATGCTTTAGTCATGTAGCCCCATGTAGCTAGAGCGCAGCTAAGCGGAAAAAGGCCTTGACAGGGGTTAGGAGGCGGGCTTAGGAGGAAGTAAGCAAGGGTTGGATTATGGGTAAGTAGGATTGGCTATTTAAATGAGCAGCCATTTTAGGTGAGTCATTCTAACTTTCTACCTGGTTGAGTTTGTGTTCACCTTGGTGTGCGCGGACTTTGCTTGGTTGGATTTTCTTTTGTCTCCTCTGCAGGGCCAATGGACGACGTGGAGCGTTTGCTGGAGGGGATCAGGTCGGCAGCACGGCATCAGGGTGTGGACTGGCTACGGGCACAGCTCGGCCCTGCCCTGGCGGAGGCGGCGGATCGGGACGGTGATGGCGGGAGACCGGTCAGGGCCCGGAGGCCCCCGAGGAGGCTAAGCCCGGGCACGGGGCCCGGTGAAGTTGTCCCCGGAAGCAGTGGGGTTTCGGTTGCGACCGGCAGCAGGCCCGGGAGCCGCGTGGTCGAGGCCTTGCCTCCCTGCGTGCGGACGGAGCCTCGGATGAGCACTCGGCGGCAGAAGGATGTCGCGGACGGGGGCGCTGCTGCTTTCGGGTCGGAAGTGGCCGGGCGGCCCCCTGGTGTTGCAGGACCCACGGAGGGGAGGTCTGGGAGGGCTTCCCCTCCATCGGAGAGTGACGAGGATGACGAGGCTGGATCCGGGAGACCGCATGGCCGGCCTGGGAGGCAACAGGCAAGTGCAGGGTGCTCCGGCCGGGGCCCTCTTGGCGGGAAGGTCGTTAGGGGGAGCTCTGCCACGGAGAGAGGCGGGAGTAGGCCAGTGGGGGGCGCCCAGGCCATAGTCCTAAGGGGGGAGGGTCCTGGGGCCCCTAAGCGTAAATGTGGATCGAAAGGAGTGAGTTCCAGGGGCGGGGGGGGGTCTCGGGATGTGGCCAGGTCAGAGAGCGGGTCCCCCGTAGGGGTGGTGGGTAGGTCTGGGCTGTCGGGGTCTAGTAAGCAGGGAGGTAGAGGTAAAGGGGCGGTGGTGGTAGGCGCGGGAAAAGGGGTTCCGGAGGCAGTCAGACAGAGGAATAAGGGAGGTCGGGGACTGGGATCCTCAGTAGTGGTCGGGCGGCGGGGGGGCCCGGGTTCTGGGAGTAGTAGCGACAGTCCATCACCCGTTAGATCGCAGGGGTCCTGGGAGGCGCGGGGGAGGTCGGGTCGGCACTGCTCCCCCTCGGACAGCTCGGCAGGGGAATGTGCGGCAGCCCCTAGGTATGGTCGGCAGGGGCGGCCTACTAGTAGTGACGGGAGGAGTCGTAGCCCCAGGGGTTCCCGGGTGCCACGTGGTGGTAGAGGTCTGCGGGAGGCTTCGGTACAGAGCAGGCGCTCCCGGGGTCGTGACGGGAGGGGTATTGATGTCCGTTACACCCTACCCAGGACTTCTTCTCCTTGTCCTAGATCTCGGAGCCGTTCCGCCTCCTCACAGGCTGGTCACCGGGTGGGCTCCCCTCTTCCTGGATGTCGGGCGATCTGCACTGCAGCCCCCACCGTCCCGGTGTTGGGGGGCTTGGCCGGTGAGTCCAGTGGGTCGATACACTCTAGCGCTTTAATTACCACACTTCAGGCACTACTCCACTCATTGGGGGCGGGGGGTGACACTAGCGGCATTGGTCAGGTGTGGGCTCCGGGTGCTGTGGCTACGGGCTCTCGGGTTGGGAATTCCACAGGGCCTAGTTCGGGCGGGGACATGGTGGTGCCGCAGGAAGTAGGGGAGACTGGGAGCGAGCGGGCGGAGTTGACCGGGGGTATTCCCGACGCGGCTAGACAGCACGCGTATGTGTCGTTTGCGGGCCCGTTGGGGGTTCATTTGAAGCAGGACATGAAGGATAAGATATGGAAGGGGGAGTTCTGTGAGATCTTCTCCCTCCTCCCATTGGAGGACTTTATAGACCTCAAGGAGGAGGATAAGAAGGACGAGAAGAAGGAGGAGGAGGAGAAGAGGAAGCGGTATCGCAAGATTCCGAAATCCTTTGGGAATTGGCTGAGTGCTTTTTGTGTGCTGGCTAGCGTGCTCGGCGAGAAATCGCCGGGGTTATGCTCCTCTCTGTTTTGCTATTTGGATGGCATTTGGGAAGCGTACCGGACTTACGGGGGGTTGGCGTGGTGGCGGTATGACGAGCAGTTTAGGCAGCGGCTGGCGGCTAACCCGGGTATGCGGTGGGACCAAATGGACCTGCCACTCTGGATGAAGCTAATGATGGCGCAAAAGGCGCAGCCCTTTCAGAACTCGGCCGGCGCTAGGGGGCAGTCCGCCTCGTCGGCCGCCTTACCAAAGGGCTTATGTTGGCTCTATAATGAGGGCCAATGCAAATGGGGGACCACCTGTCGCTTCAAGCACGAGTGCTCCGGCTGCGGAGGCGCTCATGGGCTCAACCGCTGCTTCAAGAAGGGGAAGTCCGGTGGCGCCGGTGCTGCTGTCGTGGCCGGGGGAGGGGGTGCATCCGCTTCCCCTGGGCTTAACCCCAGTGAGGCTAAGCGCGATGGAGCCATGGCTAAGCCGCTACGATAACAGGGCGGATGCCGCTGTGCTCCTGGCGGGTTTTGCTAAGGGGTTTTTCATTCCGTTTCAGGAGCGGGAGGGGGGATCGGGGAGGCTGCGCAACCTGAAGTCTGTGGCTGACTTCCCGGACGTGGTTAGGGAGAAGCTGGGCAAGGAAGTCGGGCTGGGCCGCATGGCAGGCCCGTTCGCAGTGCCTCCGCTGGAAGGCCTGCGGATTTCTCCACTTGGGGTGGTTCCCAAGAAGGAGCCGGGTAAATTTAGACTCATTCACCATCTCTCGTACCCGAAAGGGGAGTCGGTGAATGACAGTATTCATAAGGACTTGTGCTCTGTGTCTTATGCATCTTTCGACCGGGCGGTCGATCTGGTCCGGCGGGCCGGGCGTGGGGCTCTGATGGCGAAGGTGGACATTGAGGCCGCGTTTCGGCTGCTGCCGGTCCACCGGGACTGTCATCACCTGCTGGGGTGTTTCTTCGAAGGGGACTACTTCGTGGACTTGTGCCTGCCCATGGGTTGTTCCATTTCGTGCTCCAATTTTGAGAAATTTAGCACTTTTCTCGAATGGGTGGTACGGGTGGAAGCGGGGAATCGTTTTATTGTGCATTATCTGGATGATTTTCTGTGCGTGGGGCCGGCTGATTCCTTGGATTGCCTGCGCCTGCTGCGGACGGTTGAGTGGGTGGCGGGCCACTTCGGGGTTCCGCTGGCGGCGGATAAAACTGAAGGCCCGACCACGTGTCTGAGTTTCCTGGGTCTGGAGATTGACTCTGGGTTGGGCGAATGTCGGCTGCCCCGAGATAAGCTGGACAGGCTTCGAGGGGCGGTGGCTGCTGTGGCGGGGGCGCGCAAGGTTACTCTGCGGCAGCTCCAGTCTTTGATTGGGCTGCTCAATTTTGCGTGTCGGGTCATTCCGATGGGAAGGGTCTTCAGTCGCAGCTTGTCGGCCGCTACTGCGGGGGTTCGGTCCCCGCACCATTTCATCCGGGTGTCGGCGGCCATGAAGGCGGACTTGGGCATTTGGGATGCCTTCTTGCGGGATTTTAATGGGACGGTGTTGTTCAGGCAGGAGGGCCAGTCGTCGGCCGAGCTTGAGCTTTTCACGGATGCATCGGGCAGCGTGGGTTTTGGGGCATATTTTGGTGGCTGCTGGTGTGCGGAGAGGTGGCCGGACTCTTGGGGTTCGAGCCCTCTTATGCGCAACTTGGCTTTCCTTGAGTTGTTCCCGTTAGTCGTTGCGATGGCACTATGGGGCGACAGGCTGCGTGATCGGAAAGTGGTCTTTTTCTCGGATAACATGGCAGTGGTTCACGCGGTGAATCATCAGTCTGCGGCCTCAAGGCCGGTGGTTAGGCTGCTTAGGCGACTGGTATTGCTGTGTATGTCTCGGAATGTTGTTTTTCGCGCGCGGCATGTTCCCGGTTATTTGAATGAGGTGGCTGATGCTCTGTCTCGTTTTCAGTGGTCCCAATTCTGGCTGGTGGCGCCGGGGGCTTCGAAGGACGGGCAGGCTTGCCCGGACGAGATTTGGCAGCTGGGAACATCCTGCTTGGAGGACTTGTGAAGGCTTCCCTGGCGCCGGCCACTTGGGCCTCGTACAGTAAGGTTTGGGGCTTGTGGGAGCGGTCGCTGGACGGGCTGGCCATGGACAGCGGGGAGGCCCTGCGGGATGCTTTCCTGTGGTACACCTGTCAGTTGCTGGCTAAAGGGGCGTCGCCTGCCATGGTGGACAGGTCCATGGCGGCGATGGCATTTTGGTTCAGATGGCATGGGAAGGAGGACTTTACTAAGACCTTCATTATCAGGCAGGCCCTGAAGGGCTATCGCAAGGGACGCAGGTCGCCGGATACCAGGCGCCCGGTGTCGGTTCGACTACTGGGGGATTTGGTGGGTTTATTGCCTGAAATCTGTTTCGATGGGTTCGAGGCTTCGCTGTTCAAGGTGGCGTTTATTTTGGCGTTTTTTGGGGCATTCCGAATTGGGGAACTGGTGAGCGCTAATAAGAGGGTGCAAGGGGGCCTGCAATTTTCGGGGGTTCGTGTCTTGGATGGGAAGGTGGTGGTGCACCTCGGCAGATCCAAAACGGACGTCCGCGGCGTGGGCCGGGACGTGGCACTGGGGGCCTTGCCGGGCTCGGCTTTGTGCCCATTGGCTGCTACGGCAGAGTACCTGGCGCGGAGGCCAGCGATGGGGGGTTCCTTGTTGGTGCATGCCGACGGATCCTCCCTCTCTCGGTTTCAGTTCACGAAAGTTTTTCGGTTGGGCTTGGGCAAGTTAGGGCTTCGTGCTGAACGATTTGGAACGCACTCGTTCCGTATTGGGGCTGCCACGGAGGCGGCTCGGTTGGGATTGGGGGACGAGGTGGTGAAGCGGATCGGGAGGTGGGAATCGGTAAGATTCCGTTCCTATGTCCGATTGGGTCTGTTGGAGTAATGAGATTGGGGACCGTTTTATGCAAAGAAAAAAAAAAAAAATAAAAATATTTTGGGAATAAGAGACTTGTAACTGGCTGTACTGAAATGGTTTACTGTGTTATTTGGGCTGGGGTGGGGGTCTCTGTCGGACTTCCCTCATCATTTGTTTTTTCCCCCCAGGGCGTGAGGCATGGATCGTGGGCCATTCGTTTGTCTTCTGGGCCGAGAGGAGGGCCGCAGCTCGAGCGCAAGGCCAGCAGCTGGGTTTTCCGAGAGGCCAGTTGGCAGTTCGCTGGTTTGGGTATCGGGGTTTCTGCTGGGGGGATGTTTGTGGTAAACTGTTTGGGATGCTGGCGGCGGGATACACGCCAGACTTACTGGTCCTACATATTGGGGGTAATGACCTGGGCCTTACGCCACAACGCCGGCTGGTGAAGTGGATGAAGCAGGACATCAATAAGTTGAGGGGCCTGCTTCCGGGGGTCATGTTGGTTTGGTCGGAGATTGTCCCGAGGCGCAGGTGGCGACACGCTCGGGATCCAGGACGCTATGGATAGGTGCAGGAAGAAAGTGAATAGCTTGATGGCAAGCTTTGTGCGGAAGGTAGGGGGTGTGGTGGTAAGGCACCTTGAGCTGGAGGAAGGGTTGCCAGGATACTACCGCTCGGATGGTGTTCACCTCTCGGAGGTGGGTTTGGACCTGCTCAACTTGGGTTGGCAGGATGGTATACGGATGGCTCTGTTTCTTCGGGGTGGCGGAGCTCAGACAGCTTAAGGGGTCAAGGTCTGAGCTTGTGGCGGGACGGGGAGCCGAAGGAGAGGAAATAGGCTCCCCTGGATGAACGTGAGGTGGAATAAACAGATTGTGGTCATCGGTGGTTGAGAGGTTTCGAGTCCTGGAGGTGACTCAGAACCTGGTGGGGCAGGGGTATCCGGGTATACCCCTGCCGTGGTTAATGGATGGTTGGCACTTTGGAATGTTGGTGTATGTTATAAATATGTTATAAATATGTATAGGTGTTATTATATGGGGGTCATTGCCTTTTGTATGGTAGCCGAAGGAACAGGATGCGAGGGGGCGGAGTATGGGGGGCAATGACCCATGTTTAATATGTTAATTTATTATTGTTATTATTATTATTATTATTATTGTTATAATTATTGGTTAATAAAGCTGTGGACAAATTTCCCCATAATACTTAGTGTCTGCGTGTTATTGGGTTAGGATATGGGGGTGGTTTGTCCTGGATTCCGACTGCCCAAATGGCGACTATACACCTGTCATGTAGCCCCATGTAGCTAGAGCGCAGCTAAGCGGAAAAAGGCCTTGACAGGGGTTAGGAGGCGGGCTTAGGAGGAAGTAAGCAAGGGTTGGATTATGGGTAAGTAGGATTGGCTATTTAAATGAGCAGCCATTTTAGGTGAGTCATTCTAACTTTCTACCTGGTTGAGTTTGTCCCACCCACCCTCCCTTTGTTTGTTATGTGTTTATTTAACCCGTTTCTTTCACAGCGGCGGGACGGGGAGCCGAAGGAGAGGAAATAGGCTCCCCTGGATGAACGTGAGGTGGAATAAACAGATTGTGGTCATCGGTGGTTGAGAGGTTTCGAGTCCTGGAGGTGACTCAGAACCTGGTGGGGCAAGGGTATCCGGGTATACCCCTGCCGTGGTTAATGGATGGTTGGCACTTTGGAATGTTGGTGTATGTTATAAATATGTTATAAATATGTATAGGTGTTATTATATGGGGGTCATTACCTTTTGTATGGTAGCCGAAGGAACAGGATGCGAGGGGGCGGAGTATGGGGGGCAATGACCCATGTTTAATATGTTAATTTATTATTGTTATTATTATTATTATTATTATTATTGTTATTGTTATAATTATTGGTTAATAAAGCTGTGGACAAATTTCCCCATAATACTTAGTGTCTGCGTGTTATTGGGTTAGGATATGGGGGTGGTTTGTCCTGGATTCCGACTGCCCAAATGGCGACTATACACCTGTCATGCTTGATGCTGAGATGAGACACCAAATGTAGGATTCAGCCACTTTTATTTGGTTAAGTAGATATTTCTCCAAAACTTAGTTTTTTCCTCTACTTTTTCCACACACAGCCAACATATATTCCTCTGTATCTTACTGAAAGTGTGCTACATAGTATACAACTAGAGGGAAAGGATTTAATTGGAGGTTCCAAAGTCATGTTGTAAGGGAAAGTTTAAAAAAGAGGAATATATATGTCTATTGATAGTGCAAGTAAAGACATTGCTTTTTGTAGACTTGCAACAACAGGTTGCGTACCAATATTTAGGAGATATTAAATGATCAAGAAGAAAAAGCACTGCATAAGTAAAATAGGTTAAAAACAACAAACATTCAAGTCTATCAGGATCAACCAGGTAAACTATAAACAGAGAGAATACCTAATGGTAAACAGTGAATTATGGAAAATAAATTATGGTAAAGATTTGAAGAAATAGTAATAAATCACAAGTCTATAGGTTGAATAGTTCATAAATGTCTCCAGAAAACAGTGGACATGCATTTTTATATTACATGTGTTTCTATGTATGGTAGTCAGTGTGTGTGTATGAATGTGTGCCTGTAAGTACTGTATGTTAGTGTTTCTCTGTCAGTGTGCGAGCGTCTATATTTGTGTGGACTAATAGTACCCCACACAGTTATCTCACCCAGGTGTGGGTGTCCCTGTTGAACACACCGCAAGTTCCATGCAATAAGCAATGCTCCACAGTTGTTTAGGAAGCTATCCAATAGATGTATAGATAAAAACATAAAAAATAGAAAACTTAAATTTGGCACTTATCAAGGAATGTATTCGCTAAAATATGATTTTGGAGAAATTAAAAAGGAATAAAAAAATTCTAGGACAAAATAGCCATGCTCAAAAAATAGCTGAGATTTGGATATTTTCCAATTTGATGATTTTGTTGTAAAAATCAGTATTTCCTGTCAATTATTTACATTTGCCAGTGCAACACATGCACACTCAAATTATCCCAGAGTGTAGAACTCGGCAGTGTGCGGTAAGATGCGGATGCTGAAGATTACTATGAAAAAGCTTGTTTGAGCAGGGCCTTCTTCACCTCTTGTGTCTATTATTCTGTATGTCTATTACTTTTTGTCAGATTTCCCCTTCTATAATTGTAAAGCGCTGTGGAATATGTTGGCACGATGTAAATGCCAATAATAATATATAAAAAAAAAAAATCTAGGTCCCCTAATACTTTATAACTAATGATTTGCTCCTATACTGACACAGTTAATAATAAAACGAGCTTTCTAGAGTTGTAATAAACACGATTCAGGGCCTGTATAAAACATCTTCAGCATATACTGTTTAATCTGTACATTATCACTATGGAGATCGAGGTTACATTTACTTATTTTACGGAAAGCAGCACTGGAAAATTCAACACAAAATATCGCAAGGGATAGTTGTACTTACTGTATATGTAGATAAAGATTATTTTCTTGGATGCCAAAGATTCCACAGAGCCAGTTGAAGCAGCAGGAAATGTCTGAGTTGGCTCGACAACTTTCACTGTACAACTTTATAGGACTGTTCAATGAACCATGAGAACATAACTGGATATTTTAGAAGAGTTTCAGATTGTTGTTCCCTGTTAGCTGGGTTGTCCTGAAATCCTACACTGGTGTGGGCGGCATTACAGGAAGAGGGGGGTGACTCATCTTGGCTCTCTGCGTGAACATGAATTTAAAGAGAAAAATGAAAATATTTTCTTTGGACCTGATTCTTTTAATACAGTCAAATAAACAAGCTTAAACACGTATAACATTGCCAAAACGAAAGGGACTACAGACGGATAAGATTTAGCTTCCCGTAAAGGTTTTTAGCATGCACTGCCTGCTGTGCGAACAAACACTCAATTAATATAAAACAGGCAACCTAATGAAAATTGTATAAATAATTGTGGATTAGGAAATAATGGATAAATAATGATCTGCTTATACTGTGCATTTCCTGTATAGCCGATACTACATAAAAAACTGAGTAATGATTTTCAACGTTTGAAGAAACTACACATTCACAGAGTTCCGTGTATCGGCTTGGGTTTATCTGTGAAGCTGGAGCCTTTATTCACTTAAAAACAAATTGTAGAGAATTGAAAACTAGATTGCAACATGAAGGCTATAATAGGCCAACCGTGACTATGTGAATGGGTGCATTTTTCCAAATCAGCACCTTTATAAAAAAAAAAAATGCAATTATGTGTTTAGTGAATAAACCTCTAAGTCTTGCAAAATAACAGTAATTAGGGATATTGACTAAATAATGAACTGCTGTGAATCCACCTGTGAATTGCAAATTGTAGACTGTGTTCACTGAGTAGGAAACACAGTTGAGAAAGTTTCCAGTGTTTCCTATATTCTTGTCTTAACTTTTCCTACTTGATGAATGTCTTTATTTAGCAAGGGTGGGCTGTTTTCTGCTATGACATGGGGTCTTGCTAATAATACACAGGGCTATTTACTAAAGAGAGAATTCAGAGTGAATTGCATTAAACTGAATGCATACCCTCCATTTGGTTTACTATGTACAGGCTCTATAGCTTGACCACCTATTATACCAAGTTAAAACAGGGCCAATTAGACCTCCTACATGTCTTTTATACTAGACATATGTTATAATGCTTATTCAGAGCCTATTGTGTATTCTATTGTTATGCCTATTGTCCCAAGCCCATAACTGATACGCAAAGTAGATGGTGGGAACCGCACTCAATCCCAGCGGCCAAGGGTGCTCCGGATCAGGACCAGCAATCCCAGAATTATACACGAAAGAAGAAAGGACCACAGGCACTCCAAATTGAAACCGTATGCAGATTTATTAGGAAAAAATGCAACGCCAAGCAACGTTTCGACCAACAAAAATACCTTTGTTGGTCGAAACGTTGCTTGGCGTTGCATTTTTTCCTAATAAATCTGCATACGGTTTCAATTTGGAGTGCCTGAAGCCCATAACTGATGTCACAATGTTCCCATCTTACCATAACTCATGCATTGGAAAAGTGTATTATTGAGTGAATACCTCCAATAAAATACAAATTAAAAAAAAAAAATATCTGAACTGATAGCTGACTTAAATAACTTTTTTTTATTCAGCTATTTTGACAAAAAATCTGAAATTCACTTTGAATTCACCTTGAATTCTATCTTTAGTGAATAACCCAGATCATTTTCTTATAACATTAATATTTAGTGCTGCAGATTTTGTAGTTGATATTTAAAGGATTATTCCAATCACTATGACCGCTTCAGTGATTTGAAGTTGTCACGGTGCCTGGAGTCTGTATGAGCAGCATTTTGCCATGAAACATTACACATATAGAATGTAACCTCTTTGCTGATGGAGTTGTAATTCCTGTTCTGGCAGCGTTAATGGGGCTGGCTATTGTCAATTATGTGCATATTGCAATGGACAGAATGTTATTCATTGGCTTAGTGTGGTCTGCTTCTGCAGCTCTGCAGAACTGCAAGGAGAAAAAAAGCATGGAGACTCTGCTCCTGGCGAGGGCCAACCATTGCAAAATGGCTTACCTCATTAGCGAGGAATGGGGCGAGGGTACTCCTGGCATTCTAACCACTGCAGCAAGCTGCAGCCATTATGAGACTTGGAGTAAACTTTTAAGCAAATGGAAAAACATACATAAAATTTATATTTGTATTAAGATTCTTGAACAATATCCTGATGACTTAGTTTGATCCTTGCAGGGTGACTTTATCCCAAGAATCGTTTCATTTCCGATTCATTTGAATTTATTCACTAAACAATGAATTGCAGTAAACTGAAAAAAATTATTGCAAAATGTCGGCTACAATACCCAACCTTTGACTCCAGGAGAGCTGGTGGAGGTTTACAAATTAGCTGTTTTTAATGAAAGTTTGGGATTTGTTTTTCAGTTCACTTCAAGTTCCTTTTTAGTAAATATAAACCATAGAATTTGTAAAGATATGCCATTACCTCGCCACCTCCAAAGTCAGCTATGATGGTAACTAAAACAAGTCAAACAATATACAGGTAGCGCCAAGAAAAATACTCCAAACTCAATAGTATATAATAAGAGCAATAAAAAAAACCCACAGGATATAAAAAGAGTCCATTATAAAAGAATAAAAAATATTAAATGGTACGGCACAGTCTCAAAGGTGGCAATAGATCTTCTAGTACCAGGTATGGGACTTTCTTGGTAGCTTCGCTTAATAGCAGAATATGAAAAGGAAGCAAAAATAGAGGCAAGTTAAAAACCCACTGCATCTAAACCCAAAACTCAAGTTAAAAACCCACTGCATTTTAACTTGAGAACTTTGGTACCAGAAGGTTTAAATGCTGATTTTGATCTTTTTAATTTTATGTAGAATCCATATTTAATATGTTTTTAATTGTCACTGTTTAGCAGATATGCCTATAGACTGTTTCTTTTTTTAAATTAATTTTCTATAAATTGTTATATCTCTTGTCTAAAAATGCAAATTTTATACTTATTGAGCCCCAGGGGCTCTGTGTTTGTAAGTACTGAGTTGGCATTAGTTTTTGAACTTTGCTCCTTACTGTACTACCCTTTCGTATGTTTATGTACTCTTTCTAAGGATGGGATATGCATTCTCCATAGGAGCCAGGATGGGATATGCATTCTCCAACGGACCCAGAGGCTATCCACACCAGAGCTAGGTTTTATAGTTCCCTGTTTGTGAGTGTTTTATTTATAAACCTTGCTTCTATAAAATTTTACTTATTTAAGAGTTGCACAATGTGGTACTATTTGTATTTCTAGGTTCTGGAAGTAATAATACTTAAAAGCACCAAGGTTATTGTTTTAAGGTAATTCTTAAACATTTTTTTTATATAGCGCTACACTTCTGTATCTTTGCACAAGATTAGCTGCTCCCAAGAAGCTCTGGACCAGGAGATCCCATTCGGGACGCACCAGGCAGTATTTGCTGCACTGGAGGACAATCAGTTTCCAGCTAGCTTCTGGCTGCAGCTGCTTGTGACAGGTACGTATGGATGCGAGAACTTTGCAGGATTTGTCCCCAGGTAGGAGAGCAGAGCATGTAGAATGCTTTGTATAGCAGATTAGTGTAGGAGCTCTATTAAGATGCATCCATCCACCATGATGGTCAGGACTTGCCCCAAGCATAAATAATTTGTTTACCTAGCTAGATCTCAGTTCATAGATCTCTCTTTACCTTTTGTGTTTGTCTACAGGGCCGGTGCAACCATAATGCGGCACAGGTGGTCTGCAGCCTTATGGCACACCGGCCCAGGGGGGTATATCCAAGTGACCGTCAGGAACTTCATGCTAGTCACTATGTAGCACTGCTGCCTAAATTCACCCCTAGTGGCATTGGTACAGAGAACTATAACAAATTCTTGTTATCAAGATCCCCATGTAAGTAACTGAAAACAAGAACGTATACGTGGACATAATCAACATTTTTGCATGTTAAGTCAAACTATAGGGCGAACTCTGTTTTGGCCACTCCCAACACAGAAGGGCAACTATGTTAGTCATCACAACCCAGTGAAATAAACTCTGCAAGGAGGATTTTCTTGCTCTCCCCCTCTCCTTCCAGTGGGGGGAACCCAAAAAGACAAATAAAATTACATACCATGATGAGAAATAAAACAAAGCAAAACAGACAAAAAAAAAAAAAACGGATTTGAGAGATTTCACCATATCAAAATAAAGTTGTGTTCTCATGACAAAGCCTGGCGAATTATCGCCTGTGGAGAACCGTCTCTCTATCTGCGCATAGAAAGATCCGGAAAAAAATGCATTTAACTGAACTATGTATTACAAGGTTAGGGTCCCCTGCTTGAGGGCAGCTCATCAACAAGTAGAGATGCCTGATATCGATAGTTCTTCCTTCATAGATGGAATGGGTGAAGAAACTGTACACAGGAATGTACTTGATTCCAAGTACCATTCGTGGAAATCTCCAGGGGGTTTTACAATCTCACTGTTATTCAAATTTCACTTGAACACAAAAGAGAAGGGAAGGGTATCAAACGTAAAAACTTTTTTCATTTATTATTCAGCCCTTTTTTCTTTTTTCTTATTTCACCCCCTTTTTCTTCTCTACTCTCTCCTCCCTTTCTGTACTTGTGGCCCCACCATGTCTTTCCTCTCTCTTAGCAGCCAGTGGAATTCGCCCCACATAGAACCCCCCAATGTGATCCCCAAAACTGCCATCGAACAGGCAAATACTAGATGCACAGGGGACACCTGACCACAAGAGCAGCCGACTGGGGGCCCGGAAAGCACTCACTTTTCCCCTAAATTTCTTGTCCTGCAGGTAAATCGGAAAAAACTGTTCACATGTGGTGCATGTGCAGCAATTTTCTCTAGGTTGTGCCCCATCATTTGAATACATAAAACATAAAAAATAAGGTTACCCAAAGCAAAAAAAAAAAATACATGACAATATACTCTCCACTTCTCAAATCAATCCAGTCCCCAGTGAACCTGCATTGAACATCAGGACCATCAGGGTTAGTCACTTAAGTCATAGCCGACCTATTTATTTGGTTAAACTGCTTACATTTTTACATTAAATCCAGACAAATAAATAAATAAATATTGAAGAAAAATAGGCAAATATTTATTGATCGCTTTTTGCTAATGTAATTAAATCGATACCATAGTTTTTCTTTAACCAATAATAAAGGGTAGCGATCGGTGATGGCTGAAACATTAGGACCAGTCATATAAGGATTTGTTTTCTTGGGGACTTCTTGTGGCGTGTTTCATTTACTATATGAAATAATCCACGCCTAACACAAGGTTGAATAAAGCTTGACAGAAAGAAGCACGAATACAGAACCCAAACATCCAGTCCTTGCTGTGTCTAAATATACTTGAAACAAAATATTTAATGTTTTGATATAGTCTACAAGAATAACATCCACTGCTCAAAGTCCAGTTTATGTGGTCTTAGCCCTCCCAGGCAAATCTGTAAAAAAAATTCTGCCCTATTTAATTTCTCTTTACTCTATTTGCACAATAACTTCATAAAAGGATGTAAATCTAGAAATTAGTGTAATTGTTAAATTGTTTTGACACTATATTTACCTCATCCATTTATATTATAGCTCTCATCCACTACTTATGGATGAGGACTAGAGGCACTCTAAGTATTGCAACAAACAAACCATATGAATGCAAGATCTCAACTACAAAGAAGGGTGCCACACTGAAATTACCCACCAAATAAAGATCATTCTTAGGTTAATAGAAGATATTTAAATAAAGTTTTATTAGTAACTAGTGATGTCCCGAATGGTTCGCTGGCGAATAGTTCCCGGGGAACATAGCTTGTTCGCATTCACCAAGGACGGCGAACATATGCGATGTTCGGTCCGCCCCCTATTCGTCATCATTGAGTAAACTTTGACCCTGTACCTCACAGTCAGCAGACACATTCCAGCCAATCAGCAGCAGACCCTCCCACCTCCTAGACAGCATACAATTTAGATTAATTCTGAAGCTGCATTCATTTATTTTTTTTTGTATTATTTTTTTTTTGTGTGTTTATTATACATTATCCCCCATAGCCAGTAACCTGTAATTATTATACATTATTCCCCCATAGCCAGTAACCTGCGTTTATTATACATTATCCCCCCGTAGCCAGTAACCTGTGTTTATTATACATTATCTCCCATAGCCAGTAACCTGTGTTTATTATACATTATCCCTCCATAGCCAGTAACCTGTGTTTATTATACATTATCCACCCCATAGCCCTAAATACTAAAAAGAAGGAGGGACCTAAGGTCCTCCCCCCTGGCCCCCACCCCTGAGCGGCGGGTGGGGGCCCTAAATACTAATAAGGGGGGGACCTAATGTCCTGGCCCCGACCCCTGAACGGTGGGTGGGGGCCCTACAGTAAAATAAGGGGGGACCTAATGTCCTCACCCCTGGCCCCCACCCCTGAGTGGCGGGTGGGGGCCCTAAAAAAAATGTCCGTCCCCCCAGGTGACTAGGGGTCCCCAAATCCCTAGTCACCCCCTCCCCCCCCCAAAAAAAGTATCCCCCTACCTACCCCCCTCACCCTAAAAATAATGAGGGGGGGGACCTTTAACAAAGAACCTGTAAAGAAAAAGAAAAAAAACAAAAAAACTTACCATTGGATGTTTTCTTTCTTCTAAAATCTTCTTTTTTCAGCCCAAAAAAAGGTCAAATAAAAAACCATAATAACCGACGCAATTTAAAAAAAAAAAAAAAAAAAAGATCAGAGTGCTCCGACAGGTAAATGAAGAGACTGACAGGTAGACAGGTATGTCTCTACATTTACCTGTCACAGCACTCTGATTGGTTGGTTTGAAATCCACCAATCAGGGTGCTCTGTGTCATTTTACACAGTGTGGGAAAGTTCTTTGGAATTTTCCCACGCTGTGTAATTTGACTCATAACACTCTGATTGGTTACTTCAGAGTGTTATGAGTCAAATTACACAGCGTGGGAAAATTCCAAAGAACTTTCCCACGCTGTGTAAAATGGCACAGAGCACTCTGATTGGTGGATTTCAAACCAACCAATCAGAGTGCTGTGACAGGTAAATGTAGAGACTTACCTGTCAGTCTCTTCATTTACCTGTCAGAGCACTCTGATTGGATGGCTTAAACCCACCAATCAGACTGCTCTGAGTCTAATTGCAGGGCGGGGCAAGGCTTTATAAGCCTTCCTCCGCCCTGCAGAGCTCAGTCTGCGCGGAGCCCTCCATGGGTGAAGATGGATTTTTTTTTTTGCGCTCTTTTCTTTTCCTTTTTTTTTTATTGCGTCGGTTATTATGTTTTTTTATTTGGCCTTTTTTGGGGCTGAAAAAAGAAGATTTTAGAAGAAAGAAAACATCCAATGGTAAGTTTTTTTTCGTTTTCTTTACAGGTTCTTAGTTAAAGGTCCCCCTCATTATTTTTAGGGTGATGGGGGTAGGTAGGGGGATACTTTTGTTTGGGGGGGAGGGCAAGACTAGGGGTTTGGGGACCCCTAGTCACCTGGGGGGGACATTTTTTTAAGAGCCCCCACCCGCCGCTCAGGGGTGGGGGCCGTGGGGGAGGACAATAGGTCCCCCTTATTAGTATTTAGGGCCCCCACCCACCGCTCAGGGGTGGGGGCCGGGGGACGACATTAGGTTCCCCCCCCTTATTTTACTGTAGGGCCCCCACCCACCGCTCAGGGGTGGGGGCCGTGGGGGAGGACAATAGGTCCCCCCCTATTGGTATTTAGGGCCCCCACCCGCCGCTCAGGGGTGGGGGCTAGGCGGGAGGACATTAGGTCCCCCCTTTTTAGTATTTAGGGCCCCCACCCGCCGCTCAGGGGTGGGGGCCGGGGAGTGGACATTAGGTCCCCCCCCCTATTTTACTGTAGGGTCCCCACCCACCGCTCAGGGGTGGGGGCCAGGGGGGAGGACCTTAGGTCCCCCCTTTTTTGTATTTAGGGCCCCCACCCGCCGCTCAGGGGTGGGGGCCAGGGGGAGGACATTATGTCCCCCCCTTATTAGTATTTAGGGCCCCCACCCACCACTCAGTGGTGGGGGCCGGGGGACGACATTAGGTTCCCCCCCTTATTTTACTGTAGGGCCCCCACCCACCGCTCAGGGGTGGGGGCCAGGGGGGAGGACCTTAGGACCCCCCCTTTTTAGTATTTAGGGCCCCCACCTGCCGCTCAGGGGTGGGGGCCAGGGGGAGGACATTAGGTCCCCCCTTATTAGTATTTAGGGGCCCCACCACCGCTCTTGTGGCCAGAAAGAGTCCCTGTGGGTTTTAAAATTTGCCTGCCTATTGAAGTCTATGGCGGTTCGCCGGGTTCACCCGTTCATAAACATTTGCGGAAGTTCGCGTTCGCCATTTGCGAACGGAAAATTTCATGTTCGCGACATCACTATTATTAACCAATATATAATTGAGACACATACAATAAACAAAACGTGCAAATAAAGTGTGATAAACAAAAAATAATAATACGTGGAAAACAATTAAAAAAGGTGGGGGGTGGAGAGGTAAAACTATCGAAGGTTAAAGGGACACTTTTATTTACCAAAACAACTTTAGCTTAATGAAGCAGTTTTGGTGTATAGATCATGTCCCCACAGTCATACTGCTCAATTATCTGTCATTTAGGAGTTTTGTTTATGAACCCTAGTCACACCTCCCTGCATGTGACTTGCACAGTCTTCCTAAACACTTCCTGTAGAGAGTCATCTAAAGTTTATTCTTCCTTTATTGCAAGTTCTGTTTAATTTACATTTTCTTGTCCCCTGCTATGTTAATAGCTTGCTAGACCCTGCAAGAGCCTCCTGTATGTGATCAAAGTTCAATTTACAAAGAAAGAGATATAGAGAATTGTTTAAGGTAAATTACATCGGATTGAAAGTCAAACCATTTTTTTTTCATGCAGGCTGTGTCAATCAGAGCCAGGGGAGGTGTGACAAGGGCTGCATAAACAGAAACAAAGTGATTTAACTCCTAAATGGCAGTGAATTGAGCAGTGAAACCTGAGAAGCATGATCTATACAATAAAACTGCTTCATTAAGCTAAAGTTGTTTAGGTGACTATAGTGTTCCTTTAAAAGTATACTTTTACATTTTTAAATGTCAGTATATACCAGTGATGGCGAACCTTTTTGAGCCCGAGTGCCCAAACCGCAATACATGCTAATTTTTTTTCCTTAAAGTGCCAACACGGCAATTAAACCTGAGTATTCAGGTTTAAGTTTAGAAAAAACAACTCGGACTGTTGTCCGAACTAATTAACAACTTTTGTTTTAAAAGAACACAACAACAGAGAGTTCAATGATACAAATTTTAAATAATGATATAAATAGATAAAATTAAGCTTATATTTATTAGTATCTCCAACAAATGCAATACATACACACACAGACTGCTGAATACATACACATACTGCTGAATACATACACAGACTGCTGAATACACACACACACACAAGACTGCTGAATATAGAGACTGATGAATACACAGACAGACAGTCTGCTGAGTACACAGACAGACAGTCTGCTGAGTACACAGACAGACAGTCTGCTGAGTACACACACAGACAGTCTGCTGAGTACACACACAGACAGTCTGCTGAGTACACACACAGACAGTCTGCTGAGTACACACACAGACAGTCTGCTGAGTACACAGACAGACAGTCTGCTGAGTACACACACAGACATTCTGCTGAGTACACACACAGACAGTCTGCTGAGTACACACACAGACAGTCTGCTGAGTACACACACAGACAGTCTGCTGAGTACACACACAGACAGTCTGCTGAGTACACACACAGACAGTCTGCTGAGTACACACACAGACAGTCTGCTGAGTACACACACAGACAGTCTGCTGAGTACACACACAGACAGTCTGCTGAGTACACAGACAGTCTGCTGAGTACACAGACAGTCTGCTGAGTACACACACAGACAGTCTGCTGAGTACACACACAGACAGTCTGCTGAGTACACACACAGACAGTCTGCTGAGTAGACAAACAGACAGTCTGCTGAGTAGACAGACAGACAGTCTGCTGAGTAGACAGACAGACAGTCTGCTGAGTACACACACAGACAGTCTGCTGAGTACACACACAGACAGTCTGCTGAGTACACAAACAGACAGTCTGCTGAGTACACAGACAGACAGTCTGCTGAGTACACAGACAGACAGACTGCTGAGTACACAGACAGACAGTCTGCTGAGTACACAGACAGACAGTCTGCTGAGTACACACACAGACAGTCTGCTGAGTACACACACAGACAGTTTGCTGAGTACACACACAGACAGTCTGCTGAGTACACACACAGACAGTCTGCTGAGTACACAGACAGTCTGCTGAGTAGACAGACAGACAGTCTGCTGAGTCGACAGACAGACAGTCTGCTGAGTAGACAGACAGACAGTCTGCTGAGTAGACAGACAGACAGTCTGCTGAGTAGACAGACAGACAGTCTGCTGAGTAGACAGACAGACAGTCTGCTGAGTAGACAGACAGACAGTCTGCTGAGTACACAGACAGACAGTCTGCTGAGTACACAGACAGTCTAATGAGTACACAGACAGTCTGCTGAGTAGACAGACAGACAGTCTGCTGAGTAGACAGACAGACAGTCTGCTGAGTACACAGACAGAAAGTCTGCTGAGTACACAGACAGAAAGTCTGCTGAGTAGACAGACAGACAGTCTGCTGAGTAGACAGACAGAAAGTCTGCTGAGTAGACAGACAGACAGTCTGCTGAGTAGACAGACAGACAGTCTGCTGAGTAGACAGACAGACAGTCTGCTGAGTAGACAGACAGACAGTCTGCTGAGTAGACAGACAGACAGTCTGCTGAGTAGACAGACAGACAGTCTGCTGAGTAGACAGACAGACAGTCTGCTGAGTAGACAGACAGACAGTCTGCGTACACGCAGACAGTCTGCGTACACGCAGACACGCAGACTGCTGCTTACACGCAGACACGCAGACTGCTGCGTACATGCAGACTGCTGAATACACGCACACACACTGCATTGAGGGGTGTGTGTGAGGGTTGCTGTGTGTGAGGGTTGCTGTGTGTGAGGGGTGCTGTGTGTGAGGGGTGCTGTGTGTGAGGGGTGCTGTGTGTGAGAGGGGTGCTGTGTGTGAGAGGGGTGGTCTGTGTGAGAGGGGTGGTCTGTGTGAGAGGGGTGCTGTGCTGTGTGGGGAGGTAGGGGTGCTGGGCGGGGGTAAGGGTGCTGTGTGTGGGGGGGTAGGGGTGCTGTGTGTGGGGGTAGAGGTGCTGTGTGTGGGGGGAGGGTTGGGGTGCTGGGTGTGGGGGAGGGGTGCTGGGTGTGGGGGGGTAGGGGTACTGTAGGGGGGTAGGGGTATTGTTTATGTGTGGGGGGTAGGGGTACTGTGTGTGTGGGGGGTAGGGGTACTGCTGGGGGGGTAGAGGTGCTGTGTGTGTGCGGGGGTAGGGGTACTGCTGGGGGGTAGGGGTGCTGTGTGTGGGGGGGTAGGAGTACTGCTTGGGGGTAGGGGTGCTGTGTGTGGGGGGGCTGGGGTGCTGTGTGTGTGGGGGGTAGGAGTACTGCTTGGGGGTAGGGGTGCTGTGTGTGTGGGGGGTAGGAGTACTGCTGGGGGGTAGGGGTGCTGTGTGTGTGGGGGGTAGGGGTGCTGTGTGTGTGGGGGGTAGGGGTACTGCTGGGGGGTAGGGGTGCTGTGTGTGGGGGGTAAGGGTTCTGCTGGGGGGTAGGGGTGCTGTGTGTGTGTGGGGTAGGGGTACTGCTGGGGGGTAGAGGTGCTGTGTGTGTGGGGTAGGGGTTCTGCTGGGGGGTAGGGGTGCTGTGTGTGGGGGGGGTAGGGGTACTGCTGGGGGGTAGGGGTGCTGTGTGTGGGGGGGTAGGGGTACTGCTGGAGGGTAGGGGTGCTGTGTGTGGGGGGTAGGGGTTCTGCTGGGGGGTACGGGTGCTGTGTGTGTGGGGGGTAGGGGTACTGCTGGAGGGTAGGGGTGCTGTGTGTGGGGGGTAGGGGTTCTGCTGGGCTGTAAGGGTGCTGTGTGTGGGGGGTAGGGGTACTGCTGGGGTGTAGGGGTGCTGTGTGTGTGTGGGGTCGGGGTACTGCTGGGGGGTAGGGGTGCTGTGTGTGTGTGGGGTAGGGGTTCTGCTGGGGGTTAGGAGTGCTGTGTGTGGGGGGTAGGGGTACTGCTGGGGGGTAGGGGTGCTGTGTGTGTGTGGGGTAGGGGTACTGCTGGGGGGTAGGGGTGCTGTGTGTGGGGGTAGGGGTACTGCTGGGGGGTAGGGGTGCTGTGTGTGTGGGGTAGGGGTTCTGCTGGGGGGTAGGGGTGCTGTGTGTGTGGGGTAGGGGTTCTGCTGAGGGGTAGGGGTGCTGTGTGTGGGGGTAGGGGTACTGCTGGGGGGTAGGGGTGCTGTGTGTGTGGGGTATGGGTTCTGCTGGGGGGTAGGGGTGCTGTGTGTGTGGGGTAGGGGTACTGCTGGGGGGTAGGGGTGCTGTGTGTGTGTGGGGTAGGGGTACTGTTGGGGGGTAGGGGTGCTGTGTGTGTGGGGTAGGGGTTCTGCTGGGGGGTAGGGGTGGGGGGTAAACGTTTTTTTAAAAAAAAGTACATTAAATTATCTTCTCCCCCCCCTTCTTACCTTTAATGAAGGAGGGGTGGGGGGCGGGGGGCACAGTCATCCCTGGTGGTCCGGTGGTGGCAAGTAGTGCTTCCGGTTCGGGAGGCAGGGGAGGGATCTTTGAAGCAGCTCCCCCGTCCTCCCGCGCGATGCTGTGTGGAGCGTTGCCATGGTAACGCACGGCAACGCTCCACACAGCTTGCTCGCGGGAGGACAGGGGAGCTGCTTCAAAGATCCCTCCCCTGCCTCCCCCTGCCTCCCGAACCGGAAGCAGAGTAGGCGCCTGCCATTTCGGGCAGGCAGGTGCCTACTCTGCAGTGATGCCAAACCTATGGCCGCGTGCCCACAGAAAGGGCCCAGCGTGCCACCTGTGGCACGCGTGCCATAGGTTCGCCATCACTGGTATATACTATGGGCATCAATCTTGCCTCAACATAAATAGTAAGGGTATTTCATTTGATACTGCAGTGGTTTCCAACCTTTTTTCACTTGAGTACCCCTTGGCAGCCCATTTCCATAACTTGTACCCGTCACATTAGCAAAATGTTGTAATTAATATAGTTGCATTTATTTAAAATTTATAAATTTTTCTCTGTTCAATCTCCCCTTTTTCTCTGCCCTAGGCTCCCCCTGCTTCTCCTCCGCCCCAGACCCTCAGTGCCTTTCCTCTGCCCCAGACTCTCCCTGCTTCTTCTCCGCCCCAGACTCTCCCTGCTTCTTCTCTGCCCTAGACTCTCCCTGCTTCTTCTCTGGCCTAGACTCTCCCTGCTTCTTCTCCGCCACAGACACACAAACTGGCACACATGCAGACACACAGAAACAAACACTGACACACATATAGATACAGATACACAGACACACCCGCAGATATGCACACTGACATACATACAGACGCACAGACACACAGATACAATGATACACATACAGACAGAATAAAACACTGACACACATGCATATACACAGACACACAGATACATACACTGACACACATGCAGATACACAGATGCATACACTGACACACATACAGACAAAGATACCCACACTGACATACATATACGAATACCAACACACAGATACAGTGACACACATGCAGATACTGACGCAGATATAGGCACTGACACACATGCCAATACAGACACTGACACATATATAGGCACTTACACACATGCAGACACATACCCTGACACAGATATAGGAACTGACACTCATGTAGACACATACCCTGACACACAGATACAGATACATACCCAGACACACATGCAGATACACACATATAGATTCATACACTGACACACAGATACACACTCTGAAACACAGACACATATACTGACAAACATGCAGATACACAGACACATATATACATACCCTGACATACAGACACACACACACACACACACACACACACACAGATAATTACCCTGACCCACTTAAGGATACATACCCTAACACAGATTCAGACACATACCCTGGCACAGATTCAGACGCATACCCTGACAAAGATTCAGACGCATACCCTGACACACATACAGATGCATACCGTGACACACATACAGATGCATATCTTGACACACAGACTCACTGACATAGAGAAACACACTGACACATGCAGATACATACACACTTGCAAATACACAGACACACACATTGACACAGATACACACATTGACAAACATGCAGATACACAGACACATACATATACACATACACTGACACACTTAAGGATTCATACCCTGGCTCACATGTAGATACAGTGAAACACAGATACATCCACTGCCACACATGCAGATACACAGATACAGACACTGACACACAATGACACATAAATGCATACACTGACACACATACAAAGATACCCACACTGACACACAGATACGGACACTGACACACAGATACAGTGACACATACATGCAGAAACAGACACTGACACAGATATAGACCCACAGCTGGCTGGCCGGCTGCCTCTGCTCTCCCATGGCTGGCTGACTGTCCGGCCGGCCACCTCCGCTCTCCCACGGCTGGCCAGTCGCCTCCGCTCTCCCACGGCTGGCCGGTCACCTCCGCTCTCCCATGGCCGGCCGCCTCTGCTCCCCCACCGCTGGCCACCTGCATTCTCCTTTGCCGCTCTGGGCTGACATATTCCAGGCACAGGACAAAGCTCCTAGCCGCCATGGTGACCTGGCGCCTGGGATTTGTCGAGCCCTGAGATACACAGACACACACACACAGTGACACACTGACACGTACACTGACATACACATACACACACTGGCATACAGATACACACACTGGCGCACAGATACACACACTGGCGCACAGACACACACACTGGCGCACAGACACACACACTGACGCACAGACACATACACTGACATACAGACACATACAGATACACACACTTAATTTTCAGCCGGACAACATCTAATTTGTTCTCTGCTTCAGTCAGTACTCCATCTTTGTTTGCATCACTCGCCCTGCTCCACTCTGCAGAAATTAAGCAAGTAGCTCAAGAGATAGTAGGAGAAGATATATATCAATATCACAGAGCTTTTACGCCAGGGTTTCTTTGCATTTTCTTTTGGAAATACCTGTGTAAACCATAACAACATATCCTGAGATGGGGGATTATACTGTCCACGCGCATCACAGTTGAGCTCTGTTATAGCTCATATAAATGTGAGTGGATTCTGTATAGTTATGTATATTCACCACTTCATGATATAAGTTTACTGTATTGCACTATTATTTTTTTATCTGATCTTATTCCGAGGTTTAATCCATTGGAAGTACTTGGGAGTATATGTACGTATATCTTGTATATATAAATCACTAGGCGCGGTTTACGCCTCTTTTTGTTTTTTCTATCTATCCACATGTTTTTGGGAATCCTTGTTCTGTATACTGCTGCCTGTCTATAATACACTATAGTGAGCGCCTATTACTATTTTTTTTTCACCAATTATTAAACTTAACACTTACCTTATGAACTACCTTATGAACTGTAGAATTTTCTAACAATATGGTTAATATACATTTACAGCCAGCTCACATGGTTGCAAATGTATGATAACCCTATTGTTAGAAAATTCTGCAATTCATAAGGTAGCCAGAACACATGTGGCTATAACTTCATTGGTATATAGTTTAAATCCAATTTAAACAGGTCCCAGACAAAAGATTTATGGTATCTGTGATCCATTATTAAGAGTCCTTATTTACATTATATGTCCACTCAAGAGGAACAATGTATATTCAAAAAATCACCATCCCAGTCTTAAGTGAATTCTATGAATAACTTACACGGGGGACTAGAATATAAACAAACTTCAATCCTATATGACTGAAGAAGATCCAAGTTGAATATACATAAAATAAAATAAATAACCCTCCTGTTTATCAGATTGGCTGTAACCGGCCTTTGACCCCAAAACGTGCGCGCATGACGTCACACGCACGCCGACGTCATCAATGTGAGCGGCCATGGGGCTATAAAGTAGCATAGATCCTCAGTGCCCAGCACCCCTAAACATGCTTGGAATAGCAGACTTAGTTCAGTGTAATAGTTGCTATGCATTTGTTTCACGTTCCACTTTTTGGAGGTTTGGTTGTTGTCTTATCTGTAGACAGTTCTCTATCTTGCGGCAGGAGATTGTATTTTTGAAGTCTGAGATTTGTAAATTATCTGGTAAACAAACTCAGGCTGGAACTGCTGCAAAGCCACTGCCGCAGAGACATAATAGGAATGGCAGATGGATCACTGTAGGATCTGGTAGACTTAGAGTTGTGGTTAAAAGGCATATTGCACAGTCTGTTGCTCTACATAATTCATTTTCTGCACTTTCAGCATGTAATGGTGTTATGGAGACAGGCACTGAGGGTAGTGGTGTTGTGGAGAGAGGTACTGAGGCTAGTGGTGTTGTGGAGAGAGGCACTGAGGCTAGTGGTGTTGTGGAGAGAGGCACTGAGGCTAGTGGTGTTGTGGAGAGAGGCACTGAGGCTAGTGGTGTTTTGGAGAGAGGCACTGAGGCTAGTGGTGTTGTGGAGAAAGGCACTGAGGTTAGTGGTGTTGTGGAGAGAGGCACTGAGGCTAGTGATGTAGTGGAGAGAGGCTTGTAGACTATGGTGAGCCCTAATAGAAAGCAGTTGTTGTTGGGGGATTCCATCATAAGAGGTGTGGAGATGGACAGTGGTGGTCTTGTGAGGTGTCTTCTCTGAGCTACTGCTCACAGAGACAGGAGACGTATCTGTAATATTGTTAAGCGAGCAAAGCAGGAAGGGGAATTGGATGTACTTGTCCATCTTGGGACAAATGACTTGGCTTGCAATGAGGTTTCAGAGGTTAAGGAAGTGTTTTGTGTTTTTGCCAATGATATACGGCAGGTTGCTTCCACACTGTCATTCTCTGAAGTTCTGCCTGTGCATAACACTCAGAACGACAGGCGGATGCGTATTAGGAACTTTAACTTGTGGCTTGGTGAATGGTGTCGGGAGCAAGGATTTGGCTTTATTTCTCATGGTAGCTCTGTTTGGAATGGAAATAAACTGTACAAAAAAGATGGTTTGCATCTTTCTCAAAAGGGAACAAATGTTCTCAGTGAGCAGTTCAGAGGTTTTGCTAGGATGTATTTAAACTGGGGGGGAAGGGGGGGGGGAGGGTGATAAAACATCAATTCAATTGTCCCCCAAAACAAGGACAGAAGGTGCCTGTAGCAAGTGTGTTAAAAAATGATAAGCTTAGAGTCATGTCTACAAATGCTTGCAGTTTAGGGAATAAGATCCATGAACTTGTGGCAATAATGGCAACTGATAGTGTAGATTTAGTCGCTGTTACTGAGACATGGTATAATGAGAAAAATGACTGGGACATAGCAATACCAGGGTACTCTTTATATAGAAAAGACAGGGAAGGTAGGAAAGGGGGAGGGGTGGCCCTGTATGTGAAGTATAGCATAAAATCTAGCCTAATAAAAGTTAGTGAGGTGAACATAGAGTCCGTTTGGGTTACGTTAGAATTTCGTAATCACACAGTAATTCGTGTAGGTGTGATTTATAGGCCCCCAGAACAAATTGAAGAGTTAGATAATCTACTAGTTGAGGAAATAGCTAAAATGACAATGAAGGGGGAAGTTATCATCATGGGTGACTTTAATCTTCCTGATGTGAATTGGAAAACAAAAATAGCTGCTTGTGCCAGGAGCACACATATTCTACACTCCCTACTGGGATTGTCTCTAAAACAAGTCGATGAGGAGCCAACTCGTAAAGAGGCCATACTAGATTTAGTGTTAACAAATGGAGATTTGGTATCCGATACTACTGTAGGTGAAAGTTTAGGATCCAGTGATCATCAATCAGTGTGGTTTAATATAAGAACAGTGACTGAGTCACACCACACAAAAACAAAAGTTTTAGACTTTAGAAAAACAGACTTTTCTAAAATTAGAATATGTGTAAAGGAGTCATTATCAGACTGGAGCAATTTAAATAGCGTTCAAGAGAAATGGGATTATTTAAAAGTTGCACTACTGAAGGCAACAGAAAATTGCATTAGGCTTGTCAGTAAAAGCAAAAAATTCAAGAAACCACTGTGGTACTCCACAGATGTGGCCAAAATAGTAAAAAACAAAAAGTTAGCATTTAGTAATTATAAAAAAAAACAGAGTGAGGAAGACAGAATGATCTATAAGATTAGGCAGAAAGAGGCTAAGCAAGTTATAAGAGCTTCCAAATCACACACAGAAGAGAAAATAGCACAGTCAGTAAAAAAAGGGGGACAAAACTTTTTTTAGATACATAAATGAGAAAAGAAAAGTAAAACAAGGATTAGTTAGATTAAAAACAAAAGAAGGAAGGTATGTAGAAGAGGATAATGGTCTAGCTGACTGCCTCAATGACTATTTTTGTTCGGTATTTACAGATGAAAATGAAGGAGAGGGACCTCAGTTAAGAAAAAGGACAAATGCGTTATTTATTACATGTGAGTTTACAGAGGAAGAGGTTCTATTTCAACTGTCAAAAGTAAAGACAAATTAGTCAATGGGACCTGATGGAATACACCCAAATCTATTAAAAGAGCTTAGTGGTGTACTAGCAAAACCATTAACAGATTTATTTAACCAATCATTGATAACAGGAGTAGTCCCAGAAGATTGGAAGTTGGCGAATGTTGTGCCCATTCACAAGAAAGGTAATAGGGAGGAGTCGGGCAACTAAAGGCCAGTAAGCCTTACTTCAGTAGTGGGGAAAGTGATGGAAACCATGTTAAAGGATAGGATTGTTGAACATCTAAAAACACATGGATTTCAAGATCAGAGACAACATGGGTTTACTTCAGGGAGATCATGCCAAACTAATCTTATTGATTTTTTTGATTGGGTAACTAAAATTATAGATCAGGGTGGTGCAGTAGACATTGCTTACCTAGATTTCAGTAAGGCTTTTGACACTGTTGCACATAGAAGGCTTATCAATAAACTGCAATCTTTAAGTTTGGATTCCAGGTATGTCTTTTTGCTGATGATACTAAGATATGTAACAGGGTTGATGTTCCAGGAGGGATAAGCCAAATGGCTAATGATTTAGGTAAACTAGAAAAATGGTCAGCGTTGTGGCAACTGACATTTAATGTGGATAAGTGCAAGATAATGCATCTTGGACGTAAAAACCCAAGGGCAGAGTGCAGAATATTTGATAGAGTCCTAACCTCAACATCTGAGGAAAGGGATTTAGGAGTGATTATTTCTGATGACTTAAAGGTAGGCAGACAATGTAATAGAGCAGCAGGAAATGCTAGCAGAATGCTTGGTTGTATAGGGAGAGGTATTAGCAGTAGAAAGAGGGAAGTGCTAATGCCATTGTACAGAACACTGGTGAGACCTCACTTATTGTATTGTATGCAGTACTGGAGACCGTATCTTCAGAACAGGGCCGGTGTAAGGACTTCTGTCTACACAGGCGAAGACACATTTTGCTGCCCCCCAAATTTATCTTCACATGTCTGTCTAATATACACTTTTGCCCCTCTTACCCATTCTTTTGCCCCTTTTGTGCATCTTACCACCTTTTTCTATTGTTTTCCCTTTTTGTATAATGTATCCCTTGTTTGGCATTCTTTTGTGTCTTCATTCCACTTTTCTTTACCCCCTTGCGTCACACACTCACTCGCTCATACACACACACACTGACCATTACACACATACTGCTTACACACACACACACACACTGCTTATACACACACACACACACTGCTTATACACACACACTGGCTCTAACGCACACAGTCTCTTACACACTTGAACTGCTTATACACACTCACTGGCTCTAACAGACACACAGAAACAGTCTCTTACACACACTGCTAATACACACACACTGGCTGTAACACACAGTCTCTCACACACACAGTCTCTTACACACACTAACTCTTACACACACACACACTAACTCTTACACACACAGACACACACACTAACTCTTACACAGACACACACACTGGCTCTAAAACACACACACACACACACACACTGACTCTTACATACACACAATGGCTCTAACACACACACACACACACACACACACACACACTAACTCTTACACATGCACACACTGGCTCTAACACACACATAATAACTCTTACACACACAGACACACACTAACTCTTACTAACACAGACACACACACACTTACTGTTTCTTATGGTTGCTAAACAGAGGTCCCGCTGCACTGTTGAAGCTTTCCTCCTCTCTCCACAGCAGTTGGCCGCCGGTATATGATGTCACATATACCAGCGGCCTGTAGCTCAGGAAGAGATTTGCCGCGATCGCTCCTCGCTGCTCCGCCCCGCTCCCTCAGTGGCTGCACATTTCTCAGAAAGTGCTGCAGAAAGTGACCGGCAGGAGCGGAGTTCACCGTGCCGGTCACTTGGACATTTTTGCGCCCCTCGGGTCCGTGCGCCCTAAGGCGGCTGCTTGTGCCGCCTTATGGTAGCGCCGGCCCTGTTCAGAAGGATATTAATACCTTAGAGAGAGTTCAGAGAAGGGCTACTAAACTGGTTCATGGATTGCAGGATAAAACTTACCAGGAAAGGTTAAAGGATCTTAACATGTATAGCTTGGAGGAAAGACGAGACAGGGGGGATATGATAGAAACATTTAAATACATAAAGGGAATCAACACAGTAAAGGAGGAGACTATATTTAAAAGAAGAAAAACTACCACAACAAGAGGACATAGTCTTAAATTAGAGGGACAAAGGTTTAAAAGTAATATCAGGAAGTATTACTTTACTGAGAGGGTAGTGGATGCATGGAGTAGCCTTCCAGCTGAAGTGGTAGAGGTTAACACAGTAAAGGAGTTTAAGCATGCGTGGGATAGGCATAAGGCTATCCTAACTATAAGATAAGGCCAGAGACTAATGAAAGTATTTAGAAAATTGGGCAGACTAGATGGGCCGAATGGTTCTTATCTGCCGTCACATTCTATGTTTCTATGTTTCTATGTTTCTATTAGGTATCTGGGCACAACTATTGCTGTCAGGACGGTAAATACCATCATAAACATTTCTATGAGCTGATGAATCCGTTACAAAGACAAGCTTACTTTGTTACTTAGAATGGGTCTGGTAGGTAATGTGGACATGTAACTATGTAACCCAATAAAAAACATTACAACACACAAACTATATGAAGGCAGGACCCCAGCTATAAGGGAGGGGCCAGACTTCACTGAAATTACCCACAAATAACAGTAATAGAAGGTAATTTATACAAATTTTATTAGTAATCGGAAAATAATTGAGACACATAAAATAAACAAAAATAAATGCAAATAAGTGGAAAGCAATTTAAAAAGATGGGTGAAAAGAGGAAAGTATAGGAGATCAGTAGTATACATTACATTTTTAAACATCAGAATATACTCTGGGTATCAACCTTGCCTCAACATAGTAAGGGCATTTAATATAATACTCTAAGAGTGTTAATCATTAAACAGTGCTCAATCAGAGAATTTTAATAATTGGTAGGTCTAAGTACTTCCATTATTTAATTATGATTCCCCATCCACCCCATAGTATTTAATTAATAGCCCCACCCGGAGCTCATGGGTGGGGGATGGGGTGTACACTATGGTGTTCCCCCATTTTTTTTATTTAATAGCCGCACCCATTAACCTTGGGTGGGTGCAGGGTGGTGAACAGTGACTGTTCCACACCCACAATTTTTTTTTCACCCCAATTATTTTATTTTCAGTCCACACCTAAAGCCCAAGCGTGAGGGCGCAAACTGTGCCACCCCCTGTATTTTGTTAGTGACTGGGCAGCTACTGCTAGCTTTTTATTAGTAGGTATGCCCTCATCCACTGCATGGCGGATGGGGACATAATGAAGTTTCAAAACCTCCCTTATATTAATGTAAGAGTCATATGGATCACCATAGGCTTTTTTCCCCCAACTAATCTCATGCATGCTGCTGCCAGCTGTCAAATGGTTAAAAAAAAGAAAGAAAAACATTCTCTAATAATTTTATCTGTGAAATCTGATGAGGCTATTTGTTTGAGATTGTGTGCCTGATAAATGCAATTAAATCACATAATCCAATATTTTAAATGTAAAATACAGCTAAGAGATTTGAGATTCAAACTAATAATTGTGTGTTCCTGGTAATTTCATTAACGGCAGTAATTTAATTTATCCAAACTGTAAAACTGCTTATCAGGATTGAATAAAACGTATGGTAAACGTGACTGGTCTCATTAAACTTGGTTACAACTACATGTCTGTTCGTCCACCCATTGTAAAGCGCTGCGGAATTTGATGGCGCTATATAAATATCATAATAATAATAATAATTAAACTAAGGCCTCACAGTTGGAGCTGTGAGAAATGTCTTCAAGACAACACATCTATTACATCACATCTATAACCTTAGTTACCAGCTATATGTATGGCTTTACATACACGCACACATAAAGCACATGTTCTTTTTTTTTTAATTAAAATTCCTTCTATAATTTTCCTGTTACAGTGATGGAAGAGTTAAATTGGATGAGCCAGAGGCTGCTTGGAAAAATGAAGGGGATTTCTACAAATGGAATGTGCAAATCCGGGTTTAACTGACAGGCAGCAATGTTTCTTATTAAATGATAGGGCCTTCTTTCTAAGCAGAGAATTGTGCTGAACCATCACACAACGCATACAGCCCCCCCCCCCCCCCCCCCCAAAAAAAAAAATAACTCAAATTGTATACTTTGTTTTCTCTGTTTATCTAAACTAGGTTACCTTTTCATACATTTTGCAATTTGGTTTTATTATATTTTTATAAATGTTATTACAAAATATAGTTATACTTAAACAACCTTGAGTATTTATACAGAATATATTGCATTTCTATGTTGATTTAAAAGGAGAGCACTTCACCTTGCTATAGTTCAAAGTAGGCTTGTATAAAAATTTGCTGTGGCTAGTTCACCCAACTCAAAATCCTTTTAAGCCAGACTTGAACGAATTGATTCATCTTGAATTTACCTGTGGAATCTTATTCTGTGAATAAGACTACGCAGGTAAATCCCAGATTAGTAATTAATTCGTTTGATTCGTTTTTAATTAATTCGTTTGAGTGTGAATTAAAAGGATTTTGTGTCTGGCGGACTAGCCAGAGCAAATTGTTATACAAGCCTACTTTGAACCAGGTGTAACAGAATGGAGAACTCCAATATTCTTTTATTTCCCTTTTTGTTTGGCTGTCCGTATGTCCCGTTTGTTTACCGAACCCCCCTGCTGTGTGGCCCCTTGTTTGCACCTTCATAATTACAGACCACCCCTGGCTGTCAACCACAAATTGGTTATTAGTTCAAGTGCTTTCCCTGTGTGGCCGCCGTTTGTATAACCGAATGCACATGTTCAAACATTGGCGGCCATTTTGTCTCCCGAACGAGGGCAGCGGTACATGGTCGTCTATTGCGTGGAACTAATTTCGGATACGCGACCCTGCGAATGCCCGGGAAACTGGTACCACTATCCATACAACTTCCTTAACAGTTAGGAGAATGGCGTTCGGAAGGCATAAACTACCAAACGGGAGGAGAATTTGAATACTAACAGCCAGGGGATATATTCATCAGTGTTCATCATCAGTGTGAGAACCCCCGAAAGATGACCGGTCATTGCTTTTTTTTTCTCTGGAACTGTTTTGGGGCATCACCTCATGGCCGACCAGTCAAAACTTCACGCAAATGGTGTTCCCGAACCACTGAAGAGGTCTGAGTGATATTTTGGCAAAGTGTGCACTCAGATCCAGGCTATTTTGTGATATGACTTTTTGCTATTTTCTTTTATTATATTTTTATAAATTTTATCACAAAATATAGTTATACTTAAACAACATTCAGTATTTATACAGAACATATTACATTTCTATGTTGATTTAAAAGGACACTCCAGTTCCCTAGAGCACTTCACCTTGCTATAGTTCAAAGTAGGCTTGTATAAAAATTTGCTGGCTAGTTCACCCAACTCAAAATCCATTTAACCCAGACTTGAACGAATTGATTCATCTTGAATTTACCTGTGGAATCTTATTCTGTGAATAAGATTACGCAGGTAAATCCCAGTTTAGTCGATTTGTTTGAATGTTAATTAAAAGGATTTTGCGTCTGGCAGACTAGCCAGAGCAAATTTTTATACAAGCCTTCTTTGAACCAGGTGTAGCAGAATGGAGAACTCTAATATTCTTTTATTTCCCTTTTTATTCGGCTGTCGTATGCCCCGTTTGTTTACCGAACCCTCCGCTGTGTGGCCCCTTGTTCGCAGCATCATAATCACCGACTACCCCTGGTTGTTAACCACAAATTGGTTATTAGTTCAAGTGCTTTCCCTGTGTGTCCACCGTTCGTATAACCGAACGCACATGTTCACACAAGTGGCGGCCATTTTGTCTCCCGAACGAGGGCAGCGGTACATGGTTGTCTGTGGCGTGGAACTAATTTCGCATACGCGACCCTGCAAATGCCTGGGAAACTGGTACCACTGCCCATGCAACTTACTGAACAGTTAGGAGAATGCCGTTCGGAAGGCATAAACTACCAAACAGGAGGAGCATTCGTATACTAACAGCAAGGGGATATATTCATCAGTGTTCATGTGAGAACCCCCGAAAGATGACCGGTCATTGCCTTGTTTTCTCTGAAACTGTTTTGGGGCATCACCTCATGGCCGACCAGTCAAAACTTCATGCGAATGGTGTTCCCGAACCACCAAAGGTATCTGAATGATATTTTGGCAAAGTGTGCACTCAGACCCAAGCTATTCTGTGATATGACTTTTGAAGTTATTAAAATGTATTTTGGGATGTTTTTAAATATTTTAGATTTTTCTGTACCTGAGAGATAATTTAATCACGCAATTATCTCTCAGGCACAGAGGATCTTGGGAAGAAAAAACATGTAATTTTGAAAGAAACCCCATGCTAGGGGCAATGTATAAAAGCTGTGTGTGGCAGGAATAAAACCAGTTGTACTCCCAGAACTGTGTGTCATCCAGTTGCTGGGGAGGAGGTGGGATCTACTTGGTGTTTTCTTGTTCCTGATTTTACTCTTGGGTGATCCAGCGGAGAGAAAGTCCCAGCTAGGACCAGGGCTCCACTACACCAGGGCTGTCTTTATCATGGGGCAAATGGGGCAGCTGACCCTGGCCCAGTTACTCCTGGGGGGCCCTAAGTAGCTTCCCCATTTGCCCCCTGCACACAATCATTTATTTTTGTATCACTGATCCTGAAAGAAATTGCTGTGGGCAGCGGGCCTGCACATTAAGGAGGCCCATTGGGTGGTCCATGCACTTAGGGTCACCCAGTTGGCATCTGTCTACAGGGGCCCGATCAATCACTGTGGCCCTTTAAAAGCATGATCAGGCCCCATTTCACATCGGCAGCATGGGAGCACATAACTGGAGCCGAAATGGAGAAAGGATGCAGTGAGAAGGGGGCAGTAGCATGGGCGTCCGCAGAAATTTTTCCAGGGGGGGGCATAATTGTAATGACATCTATGCTTGGCCCCTTTTTGACAGTGTCATGAAGGGGAGGAGCATAGTCATTATCACATAAAGCCAGGGTGAATAGCGTTTTCACAACTATGGTGTCAGGAATACATGTTTGTATTCCTGACAATATAGTGTTCCTTTAAGCAAATTAAAGGAACATTCTGGTCACCATAACAACTTCATCTAAATGAAAATGCTATGATGCCAGGAAGCCCCTGGGTGCTCTTTTCTTTAAGGGGTTAAGCAGCTCTCAAATGGTTTATATAAAAATATATCTGGTATGTGAGCGCTCCAATTAATAATAAACAACTGATAATAAAATAGTGACCACTATAGCTTAAACACCACAATAACCACCAAGTGGAAAATCAGCATAGGAACTGGCATATAGACTGGGTTAATCTATCTAAATAAATGTTCTATAAACATGTACAAAGTATATAAAAAACTTAATTTATTGTATATAAAAATAATCCATAATTGTAACAAAAATAAAATAAATAATATCAAACAACACATCAAATGTCCAGATCAAATATCTGCAAAGTAGATAGTATTGGGCCCCTTATTTATTATTGTTTTCCACAAATAAGCTGATGCTAGGAACTGGAGATGTGCACATGAATTGGTAGATTCAAATATAAAAAATGTATTCCAAAGAAAGAAATAATGTTAAGAATAATACCCAAATGTATGCACCGTCTCAGGTGGAGGGAGCTCATAAACCAACCCAAATACCGGGTCGGGACTAAGGGGGTTGCGGTCAGGATATCCCCAAGTGTAAAGCCATATCCACAAGATATTAAACACTCTGGGGGTTCACCAAGGCAACTTACCCTGTTCGTCCAACCTTCGGATAAGGTAATGGGAGCACGCCAACTCCAAACGATGGGAGGTGCAAACGATGCCATTTCCGCCAGGCCAGTCGCCGAAAATCAATACCAGATCGTAAGTGAAGGACCGGATGAAAAAAACAGGTCGGCGGTGTAGTGAAGAAGCAGACAGCACGTCTACGCGTTTCGTCCTTACTAAAGGACTTTCTCAAGACGAAGTATGCTGTCTAAGAGCAGAGTATATATACCCCCTCTCTCACTTTTGAAAGTGGTCATGATTGTTAATTAATCAATTAGTTCTAAGTGGTATTCCACTCATAATAGAAAAGTTATTTACCGTAATACTATATATTACTGGAATAACATAAACTGCAATAAAGTGAAATGGAATCTTTGCTATTATTGAGAAATGTCACAGTCACAATTCAAAAACAAAAATAAAAGGCATGATTGAAAAATACAGTAAGGATAAAGGATATGATTGAGAATTATAATTAAATAATTAATTATCCTTTTTCACAATATTTAGAAAAACTTGATTATATTAATAGACATTAATTTTCCAACCTTTTTTATATAATTATTATTTATCCGGAACCCAGAGAGATAATGAACGAAACATTAAAGTGATACTAAAAACTGATATGCAACTCATATAAAGTTTGATCATAATGAGACACATGATCAAAATGTATATCAAATAAATATATGTAATTCCGAATCAATTCTCCCCCACATATGGAGTCTAGAAGTTATAAAATCCTCCAATATACAATTATTCCAAAGTGAGAGGATACACAATATAGATAAAATCTTAAATATTACATTCCACTTCTTCATTTAGCCCATCAAATGCTCTCAAATGGTTTAACCCCAAAGGCTTCCTCCAGCTCTAGGTCCCTCAGTGGTATTCGGCATCTGAAACGGAGTGTCAGGAAATGCAGACTTAGGTCAGGCATGGGTTCCCGCTGATTGGCTAGAGTTGACAGTTGACGCTCTAAGCCAATCGCTAGTTCCCGGTTCATATTTTTTTTTTTACTTTTTTATGAATGGAGAGCTACTGATTGGCTTAGAGTGCCAGCTGACCGCTCTAGCCAATCAGCAACACCCCTACCCAGCGGCACTCTGTGCTTCCTGACACTCAGTAAATAAAAGTGAACACATTAACACTGATATTTTTTTTTTACCTGGGGAGATGAGACGGTCCAGAGGTTCCCTGCCAGGCCCAGGTACCAAAGCCTTATGATGTGGTGTCCAGAATAAAGTGGAGGGTTCACTTCTATATTTGGCTCCTTCTGCTCCTTTACCTTTCTGCTTATTTTGCGCCCTTCTGCTCCTTTCTCATTCTGATTCCTTTCTGCTCCTTGCAGGCCCTTTCTGCTCCTTGCAGGCCCTTTCTGCTCCTTCTCCTACTTTAGCTTTGTGCTCCTTCTGATTATTTCTGCTCCTTTACCTTTGTGCTCCTTCTGTCCCTTTCTGCCCCTGCTCCATGCATACCCTTCCTGCTCCTTGCTGCCCCTGCTCCTTGCAGACCCTTCCTGCTCCTTGCTGCCCCTGCTCCTTGCAGACCCTTCCGGCTCCTTGCTAACTCTTCATTTAGCCCCCCCCCACCCCAATGCCTCACTTGCCTAATCTATTGGCTGCCCCCCCCCTGCCTCACTTGCCTAATTTATAGCCCCCCCCCCATGCCTCACTGGCCTAATCTATAGGCTGCCCCGCCATGCCTCACTGGCCTAATCTATAGCCTCGCCCCATGCATCACTGGCCTAATCTATAGGCTGCCCCCATGCCTCACTGGCCTAATCTATAGGCTGCCCCCCATGCCTCACTGGCCTAATCTATAGGCTGCCACCCCATGCCTTACTCCCCTAATATATAGGAACCCCCCCATGCCTTACTCCCCTAATACAAAGGCTGCCCCCCCATGCCTCACTCCCCTAATATATAGGCTGCCCCCCCATGCCTTACTCCCCTAATATATAGGCTGCGCCCCCATCCCTCACTCCCCTAATCTACAGGCTATTTTCAGGGCCGGTGCTAGGATTTTTAGTTACACAGGCGAAGATGCATTTTGGCACCCCCAACCCTCATTAAAAAAAAAAATATGCATCTTCACCTGTGTGTCTTTCCTCCCAAGCCACAGGCACACAGGCATCATTTTTCAGTCACACAGTCAAAGTCATACAGGTACACTGTCATACAAAGACATAAATAATCATACAGAGACATACAGACACATACAGTCAGAGACATACAAGCAGAGACATACATGCATACAGAGACATGCAGGCATATAAAGACATACAAGTTCTTTGGAATTTTTCCACGCTTGTAAAATGACACAGAGCACTGTGATTGGATGGCTTGAAAACCATCCAATCACAGTGATCTGTCATTTTACACAGCGTGGGAAAGTTCTTTTGAATTTTCCCATGCTGTGTAAAATGACACAGAGCACTCTGATTGGCTTAAACCAACCAATCAGTGTGTTCTAAGCCTAATTGCAGGGCGGGGCAAGGCTTTATAAGCCTTGACCCGCCCTGCGGAGCTCAGTACGCGGCGTGCCCTCCATGGGTGAACATGGTTTAATTTTTGTTTGCGCTCGTTTTTGTTTTTTTTTAAAGTGCGACGGGTATGATGGATTTTTATTTGGCCTTTTGGGGGGCTGAAGAAAGAAGAATTTAGAAAAAAGAAGACGTCAAATGGTAAGTTTCATTTTTTTTTTTACAGGTTAGTTATTTTATTCCCCCCTCACTATTTTTAGGGTGAGGGGGGTAGGTAGGGGATAGAATGTTTTGGGTGGGGGGGGTGACTAGGGGCTTGGGACCCCTAGTCACCTTGATGGGGGGGGGGTCATTTAGGGCCCCCACCCACCGCGCAGGGGTGGGGGCCAGGGGGGGAGGACAGTAGGTCCCCCCCCTTATTGTTTTATTAGGGCCCTCACCCACCACGCAGGGGTGGGGGCCGGGGGGGAGGACAATAGGTCCCCCCCCTTATTGTTTTATTAGGGCCCCCACCCACCGCTCAGGGGTGGGGGCCAGGGGTGGAGGACAGTAGGTCCTCCCCCCTTATTGTTTTATTAGGGCCCCCACCCACTGCGCAGGGGTGGGGGCCGGGGGGAGGACAATAGGTCCCCCCCTTATTGTTTTATTAGGGCCCCCACCCACCGCGCAGGGGTGGGGGCCAGGGGGGGAGGACAATAGGCCCCCCCTTATTGTTTTATTAGGGCCCCCACCCACCGCTCAGGGGTGGGGGCCGGGGGGAGGACAGTAGGTCCCCCCTTATTGTTTTATTAGGGCCCCCACCCACCGCTCAGGGGTGGGGGCCAGGGGGGAGGACAGTAGGTCCCCCCCCTTATTGTTTTATTAGGGCCCCCACCCACCACGCAGGGGTGGGGGCCAGGGGTGGTGGACAGTAGGTCCCCCCTTATTGTTTTATTAGGGCCCCCACCCACCACGCAGGGGTGGGTGCCAGGGGGGAGGACAGTAGGTCCCCCCCCCCGCCTTATTACCATTTTTTTTTACAGTGAGCAGCCACAGGCTGCTCACTGTTTAGTGGACATGCCCCTACTCGCGGCATAGCGAGTAGGGGCATTGGGGAGATTTTAATATCCCTTGTGCTATTATGGGGGTCATATTGACCCCCATAGAGTGAGGGGGGACCTGGGGGGCTTATGAAGTGGTGGGGAGCACTGCTCCCTGCCGCTTCTATAGTAACATATTACAAGGAGGGAGCTGCACGCCGGTAGCTCCCTCCTTGTAATAAACTGAACGAACAAACGAACACTGATACTCAGTGTTAGTTTGTTCATCTGATTTTTTCTATTCATTCATTCGTCTGTCTGATGAATGAATAAATAGATGAAATTCCCGTTCGCATGTCCAGGTGTTTCACTGGGCATGTGCGGGAATCTTACAGTCTGTGTAGTGTGGGCAGATGACGTGTCCCACAGGGACTTCACCTACCCACACAAAGATGGCGGCGTCCTGAATATAGATCGGGGCAGAAGATAAAGAATAAAAAATAGGTAATGTGGGGGGCTTAGGGGCATTTTGGGGTGACTAGGGGGTCGATTGGATGTAGTGGAGGCGGGAGGGGGGTTAAAAAAAAAACGGGATTCGGCATGACAGTGCCGCTTTAACAGAGAACTTTTCAAAGTCCCACAGCAGCAGCTTACAGCAATAACACTTTTGCTGCCAGTTTGAATCACACTGAGTTAACTCGCTCACTGCTGACTACAATTCTCACAGGAAAAACACCTTTAACTCCTTAAGGACCACGGACATACTAGGTAAGTCCGACAAAAAATGGTCCTTAAGTAGTTTTATTGATTGCAATTTGAGGGACCTGCCTGACAACCCAGGCCAAAAGTCCAGAGAATTTCATTTGCTAGCACTGTATTTAACCCTGTAACTTTACATAACACCCTACAATCTGTACATGGGGGGTACGATTGTACTCGGGAGACTTTACTGAACACAAATATTAGTGTTTCAAAACAGTAAAACATATCACATCGATGATATTGTCAGTGAAATCTAAGTTTTTTGCATTTTTCACACACAAACGGCACTTTCACTGATGATATCATTGTTGTGATACGTTTTAATGTTTTGAAACACTAATATATGTGTTCAGCGAAGTCTCTTAAGTATAACAGTACCCCCCATGTACAGGTTTTATAGTGTTTTTGAAAGTTACAGGGTCAAATATAAGGCTTGATTTTCACATTTTTTCACATTGAAATTTGCCAGATTGGTTATATTGCCTTTGAGAGCGTATGGTAGCCCAGGAATGAGAATTACCCCCATGATGGCATACCATTTGCAAAAGAAGACAACCCAAGGTATTGCAAATGGGGCATGTTCATAATTGTTTTTTGCATTTTTAACACACATACATTATAAAGACTAACTTTGGCCAGTGTTTGTGACTAAGTGGCTACTAAAAAGACTGGGCATACCCCATATTGAATACCCTGGGTTGTCTACTTAAAAAAAAATATGTACATATGAGGTGTGATGCAGAGATTTATGACAGATAACAGTGTTACAATTGATACATTTTAAAAATATATATTTTGAAACAGCAATGTCCTACTTGTACTTATAGCACTATAACTTGCAAAAAAAAGCTAAGAACGTGTCAACATTGGGTATTTCTAAACTCAGGACAAAATTTTGAAACTATTTAGCATGGGAGTTTTTTGGCGGTTGTAGATGAGTAACAGATTTTGGGGGTCAAAGTTAGAAAAAGTGTGTTTTTTCTTAAATTTTTTCATTATATTTTACAATTTTATTTATAGTAAATTATATGATATGATGAAAGTAATGGTATCTTTAGAAAGACCCTTTAATGGTGAGATAAACTGTATATAATATGTGTGGGTGCAGTAAATGAGCAAGAGGAAAATTACAGCTAAACACAAACACCGCAGAAATCTAAAAACAGGCCTGGTCAGTAACGGTAAGAAAATTGAAAAACAGTCTGGTCACTAAGGAGTTAATATTGCAATTGATAAATACAATATTTCTCATACCAGATCAGTTTAAATATTCCTTTCCCATTTAGTAACCAGTAAGAATAATTCTAGCAGATTCTAAATAGCAGATTATTAACTTTCCTGACTAAAGATTAATTATCCCTAAGTTCAGATAAGTCAGTATCTCTGGATAATAGCTTGGTATGCTATACTTGTCAAATTACCAATAAATATATTGTTCATTTTTTCCACCTGCAGGAATGGAATTTGTAACCATATATTTCCTTAGCTAATTATGATTCCTAAGTTGGAAATCTGACCAGCTTTTATTCAGGTATATTTCTGCTTTTAGGTAAAATTAATTTAATTAGATTAATTTAATTAAATTAAATAGAACCAGCATATTTACCAGCTTTCTTGGTAGAAATACTTTAGGCTTGGAGATATATTCCATGAATGGTGTATGCAAGTATGAGTAGAGCATTGTGAAAAAAAGGAAAGTCATCAGAATTCTGATTATTAAGAATTCCAAAGTTTCAGTTGGAGTGTGTAGCGGTACTTACCCTCTCCAGGGGCCGGCCGGGGTCCTCTCTTCTCGCCGCGCGCGGTCCTGCTCCTGCACGAGCCGCGCGCGGCTCAGCCTACGATATGATCAGTCAGGCGGGCAGTGACCGCGAGAAGCGGTCACGTGTCCCGCCCGACACTAAGAGCGCGCCGCGCGTCTCAGGCGCGCTCTTAAAGGGACAGTGGGAGACTAAATTAGAATCAGTCTCCCATTGGCCCCTGTCAGGCCACATTCCCCATACACTCACGTTTTGGGGGCGTGGATATGACAGGGGCCAATCAAAGTGAACCTTAGGGTATTTATACTCACCTGTTTCCCTTGCTCCTTGCCCTATCGTGGTTTCTGTCCAGTTTCCCTTTAGTGCTTGTATCGTTCAGTTGTTTTTTTGGTGCTTGACCTTGGCTTTGTTCCTGACTCCGCTCTCTCTTTATCCTTGCTTGCTTATCCGCTGTTTTGTCCTCTGTGTACCAGTCCTCGGCTTGTTCTACGTTACGCTGTCTCTCTGTTCCCTTGACCTCGGCTTGTTCTAGACTCTGTCTTTCTTATTCTCGTCAAGTCCGGCCATTCTAAGGTCCGGTAAGACGACCCCTGGTTTCTTGTCTCCTGACTATCTGTACTATTCCTGCGTGTTGGGGTATATTACCGTGACATTACGATAGGGCCATGGACCCCGCAGGTTTAGGTCAACAGATGGCCACTCATGAGGCTAGATTCGCAGAACAGGATCACCGTATGGATCAAATGGCTCAAGCCATCCAGACACTGTTATCCAGATCAGCTCCGGTACCTGTACCTACGCCTCCTGTAAACCCTATACCGGACACAGCTAATATGCCTAATGCTTCTGCACATCTAACCCCGCCACCTAGGTATGGAGGGGACGCTAAGACATGTAGGGGATTCCTTAATCAAGTGGAATTCCACTTTGAAATGTACCCACGTTCATTTCCCACTGATAGATCTAAGGTGGGTTTTCTTATGCACCAGCTTACGGATAAGGCACTAGAATGGGCAAATCCTATTTGGGAGGCTAATGGGCCTATGGTACACGACTTCAATAGCTTCCTCACAGCGTTCCGTAGAACATTTGACACGACTAAAAGGTCAAAAAATGCCGCCAGGGCATTAATGAGAATAAAGCAAGGATCTAAATCTGTAGCCGATTATGCTATTCAGTTCCGTACCCTTGCCTCACAGGTAGATTGGACTAATAATGGGCTTACTACCGCGTTTATGGAAGGTCTGTCTGAAACTATGTTGGATGAGGTAGCAGCTAAGGACCTCCCTGTACCCCTGGAGGACCTGATTGACTATCTTATCGATATAGATAACAGGATCCGTGACAGGTTATATACCAGGTCCAGAAATAGACATTTTGTTCCCTTTAACTCCCCTAGAGCTGAGACTCCCGAGGGATCTAAGGGTTCTGAGGAGGAACCTATGCAGTTAGGGGTTGCTAAACTTACTGACGCTGAAAAGCTTTATAGGAGAAAGGAGGGACTTTGTCTTTATTGTGGTAGGAGGGGTCATATGAGACAAGACTGTCCCGTGCGTCCGGGAAACTATCGCACCTAAGACCGTATAGAGGACTGGCCTTGGGTGTGACATCACAGTCCTCACATTTGCCTCTTAATAAATGACTTCTTCCTGTTTCCCTGCACCTTGATAGTAACTGCATAGCAGGGAATATACTAGCCCTGGTTGATTCCGGAGCGGCCGAAAACTTTATTGATTCCAGTTTTGTCAAGGAGAATAACATACCCACCAGAGAGAAGGAGACACCCTTGGCCGTTGAGGCCATAGATGGTAGACCATTATGCTCTCCAGTTATCACACATGAAACTGTTCCACTACATATGTCTACAGGGGTGTTACACTCTGAGACCATTCGGTTTCAGATCATTACTTCTCCTTCCTCTCACCTCGTGTTAGGGTATCCTTGGTTACGTACTCATAATCCCACCATTGATTGGGAGTCAGGACAAATAGTTTCTTGGAGCGATTCTTGCCAAGAGTCTTGTATTGTTAAAGTCACCCCTTTGAATTCTACTAATATTCCTCCCGTACCTACGGTCATACCCTCTCAGTACCTGTCTCTTAAATCTGTTTTTGATAAAAGGGAGGCTGAAAGATTGCCACCTCACAGGCCTTACGATTGTGCAATTAATTTATTACCTGGTACGATGCCTCCCAAAGGGAGAATATATCCTTTGTCTCCTCAGGAGAATCTGGTTATGGAGGAATATATTAAGGAATCTCTAGAGAAGGGATTTATAAGAAGATCCTCTTCCCCGGCAGGGGCGGGTTTCTTCTTTGTATCTAAGAAAGATGGCGAATTAAGGCCGTGTATTGACTATAGGGGCCTAAATAAAATCACCGTCAAAAATGCGTACCCCATACCTTTGATCACAGAACTATTTGATAGGCTTAAACAGGCCACAGTTTTTACTAAATTGGACCTTAGGGGTGCTTACAATCTCATACGTATCAAAAAGGATCACGAGTGGAAGACCGCTTTCAATACCAGGAGTGGCCACTACGAGTACACTGTGATGCCCTTTGGTCTTTGTAACGCCCAGCAGTTTTTCAGGAATTTATTAATGATGTCCTACGTCAATTTATACATACATTCGTTATAGTATACTTGGACGACATATTGATTTATTCTACTGATTTACAGACTCATCACATGCATGTTAAATTAGTGTTGAGAACTCTTCTGGTTAACGGTCTCTATTGCAAACTCGAAAAATGTTCATTTGATCAATCTGAAGTCCAATTCTTGGGTTATATAATCTCGGCCAAGGGTTTTCGTATGGATCCCAAGAAACTTTCTGCCATTGTTGCGCCTATAACCAGAATGACCAAGAAGGATGGTGATACTCATGTCTGGAAACCAGAAGCACTCGAGGCCTTTGAATTCTTGAAGGCTACATTTGCCTCTGCTCCTGTTTTACAGCATCCTGTCCCTTCACTGCCCTTTATTCTTGAAGTTGATGCTTCTGAGATAGGGGTAGGTGCTATCTTGTCTCAAAGAGATTCACCTGAAAAGCCGTTACACCCTTGTGGCTTCTTTTCCAGACAGATGTCCAAAGCAGAGAGGAATTATGATGTAGGCAATCGTGAACTCCTTGCTATCATTTTGGCGCTCAAGGAATGGAGACATCTGCTAGAGGGTACTAGGGATCCCATCCTCATTTTAACGGATCACAAAAACCTCTCTTACCTTAGTGAAGCAAAAAGATTGTCTTCTAGGCAGGCCAGGTGGTCTCTGTTTTTGTCTCGTTTTAATTACATAATCACATACAGACCGGGTGATCGTAATACTAAAGCTGACGCTCTGTCCAGACAATTCGAGACTACTGACAAACTCGAGGTCGATGTTACCCCTGTCATTCCGCCTGACAGAATAATAGCGACTACTGTTCTTTCCATTTCGTCTTCTCTCTTACAAGCTATTCAGGCTAAACAGTACTTGGCTCCTGGGGAGAGGCCTGCTGATAAGCTATTCGTTGATATACCGGAGAGACGAGACATCTTGTCATTATATCATGACACTAGAACTGCTGGACACCCTGGTATTTCTAAGACATTTTCAGCAGTTTCTAGATATTTCTGGTGGGCTTCCTTGCGCAAGGACGTCACCGATTACGTTAATGCCTGTAGCACTTGTGCCAGTATGAAGTCCTCCCACAGAGTTCCTTGTGGGTTGTTACATCCGTTGCCCATACCCGAGAGACCGTGGTCCAATATATCCATGGATTTCATTGTTGAATTACCTCCCTCTAATGGTAAAACTGTCATCCTAATGATTGTGGATCGTTTTTCTAAGATGGCTCATTTTGTGTCTCTTGTCAAATTGCCATCATCCAGGGAACTTGCCTCTATCTTTGCCAGGGAGGTGTTTCGGTTGCATGGTATTCCCACTTCGATCGTGTCCGATAGGGGTAGCCAGTTTATCTCCAGATTCTGGAGAACGTTTTGTACGGAGATGGGTATCTCCCTCTCGTTTTCCTCAGCCTACCACCCCCAGTCTAATGGAGCTGCTGAACGTGCCAACCAATCTCTAGAGCAGTATCTTCGTTGTTTCGTGTCCCACCATCAGAACAATTGGGCTGACCTTCTTCCTTGGGCTGAGTTTGCTCGTAATAATGCTGCTCATGAATCCTCCGCTAACAGCCCTTTTTACGTTGTTTATGGCCGGCATCCCGTGGTTCTTCCAGCTGCATTCTCCTTACAGGGCATGCCAGCTCTGGACGAACATTTGGCTAATCTACGTAATACTTGGGAGCAGGTTCAGTGTTCTTTGGTGGCCTCTGCTGCTCGCCAGAAGGTTCAGGCAGACAAGCATCGCAGGGCGGCTCCATCCTATGCTGTGGGAGACCGGGTTTGGCTTTCTACTCGCAATATTCGTCTTCGTGTGCCTTCTATGAAGTTGGCCCCTCGTTTTATTGGTCCTTTTCGTATCTTGCATGTGGTTAATCCTGTCTCGTATGCATTGGATCTTCCAAAAAATTTACGCATTCCTAACGTGTTTCATACCTCCTTGTTAAAACCCCTCCTGTGCAACCGTTATACTCGGCATGTCCCTCCTCCTCCTCCGGTTTCTGTGGAGGGCCATGAGGAGTTTGAAGTGGCGGCTGTAATTGACTCTCGTTTGCTTCGGGGTCGCCTCCAATATCTGGTACATTGGAAGGGCTATGGGTCTGAGGAACGCAGTTGGATTTCCGCTGACGCTGTTCACGCTCCTCGCCTTGTGCGTTCTTTCCACGCTCGTTTTCCTGCCAGGCCTGCTCCTCCCCGCCCGGTGGGCGTGTCTTCAGGGGGGGTACTGTAGCGGTACTTACCCTCTCCAGGGGCCGGCCGGGGTCCTCTCTTCTCGCCGCGCGCGGTCCTGCTCCTGCACGAGCCGCGCGCGGCTCAGCCTACGATATGATCAGTCAGGCGGGCAGTGACCGCGAGAAGCGGTCACGTGTCCCGCCCGACACTAAGAGCGCGCCGCGCGTCTCGGGCGCGCTCTTAAAGGGACAGTGGGAGACTAAATTAGAATCAGTCTCCCATTGGCCCCTGTCAGGCCACATTCCCCATACACTCACGTTTTGGGGGCGTGGATATGACAGGGGCCAATCAAAGTGAACCTTAGGGTATTTATACTCACCTGTTTCCCTTGCTCCTTGCCCTATCGTGGTTTCTGTCCAGTTTCCCTTTAGTGCTTGTATCGTTCAGTTGGTTTTTTGGTGCTTGACCTTGGCTTTGTTCCTGACTCCGCTCTCTCTTTATCCTTGCTTGCTTATCCGCTGTTTTGTCCTCTGTGTACCAGTCCTCGGCTTGTTCTACGTTACGCTGTCTCTCTGTTCCCTTGACCTCGGCTTGTTCTAGACTCTGTCTTTCTTATTCTCGTCAAGTCCGGCCATTCTAAGGTCCGGTAAGACGACCCCTGGTTTCTTGTCTCCTGACTATCTGTACTATTCCTGCGTGTTGGGGTATATTACCGTGACAGAGTGTTAGTGATCAAAGACCAAAGACCTCTTGTCTCCTTGCTTATTGCTCCAGATCTCCGACTTCAGCCTTTTCTTTGGCTATCCTCAATTTTTAAAGTAAAAGCTTCCCTAAACTTTCTTTATGTCACTAATTTAAAGTGACCAATAGAGTCAGGTGGGCATATCTTTTCTACAGGTTCTCATCCAGACCAGGTCTGTCAAACCTGTGGCCCCCCAGATGTTGCTGAAATACAACTCCCATGATTCTTTCAATGAAACAGATAGCCAGGGAATCATGAGAGTTATAGTTCAGCAACATCTGGGGGGGCTGCAGGTTGGACAGCCCTAATCTAGACTTTGGTCAATAGATGGCATTGTAACACCACAAGACATTCTTGTCAGGAAGTCCAACTACCACTTTGTATACGTGGTTAATTGATTTAGTGATGCATTTGACATCATAGTCTTCTTATCTTTATTGTCCCGTCCAAAGAAGAGTTTTCTTAGACTGACCATCTTGGGCCATAAAGTAGATTTTGACGCATCAGCCCTTTCTTTTAACTTCCAGAATACAATGGAACTTTGCAGCAAACCATTACATTTAAAAAGTAAAATTAATTACTTTTAGTGTTATCTATTTCTTGTAATCCTGTGTCTGGTTATTGTGTGAAACTATGTAGTACTTAGTAATGTGACAGCATGTGATATATACATTTCTTTTACACAATACACATTCAGCTAATATTAGTTTAATAATAAAAAATTTTCTTCATTGGGATTCTATCAATGAATATTCAATATTATTAACATAGGTACTATTTATATATGGTTTACCAAATTATACTTAGTATATATGGACATATATATATATATATGTATGTATATATATATATATATATATATATATATATATATATATATATATATATATACATATATTGGAAGGCATGGCCTGAAGTTGTGGGAGGGGCTATAGACCTACAAAAGGGACTCCCCCCTTTCCCTACTTACCTTTGTGGGTCAGACGAATAGCACTTCCAGGTCATACAAGACGCCATTTTGATTTCACCTTTGCTCCATGAGGTCTCATACTCCAAGCTGTGTCCAGGAATCCTGCGGCTTTCTTTCCGGTCAGCATCACATTTGGTGCCTCAGGGACTCTCAAACCGTAAGTTGACCCACCTGTCGCGCCAGGATTAGTTCCCACGGCGTTCTTTACGGTTTTCTTTCGTTTTGTGCGGTTATTTCATTACCCAATACTCACCTAGCAGTTCATGTAAAATCTGTTGTTTAAAATCTGTTTAGTTAAAATCATCTGTGCGGTTAAAACTACAAACGAAATAAAATTTTTCACCTACACACTGTCCCCTACCGATCTTTGGGTGTACTACAGGCTTCTTAGACATTATCGCCTTTCATGTACAAACCAACGAACCACTGCATTTTCGCCTACACACTGACACCTACCGGTCATATGGTGTACTACAGGCTTCTCAGACATTATTGCAATTCATGTACAAACCAACGAACCACCGCATTTTCACCTACACACTGACCCCTATCGGTCATTCGGTGTACTACAGGCTTCTTAGATATTTTTCATTTTCATGTACAAACCAATACACTACGGCATTTTCACCTACACACTGACCCCTACCGGTCATTCAGTGTACTACAAGCTTCAGATATTATTGCATTTCATGTACAAACCAACGAACCACTGCATTTGCGCCTACACACTGACCCCTACCGGTCATTCGGTATACTACAGGCTTCTCAGACATTATTGCATTTCATGTACAAACCAACGAACCACTGCATTTGCGCCTACACACTGACCCCTACCGGTTATTTGGTGTACCACAGGCTTCTCAGACATTATTGCATTTCATGTACAAACCAATGAACTACTGCATTTTCACCTACACACTGACCCCTGCCAGTCATTTCGGTGTACTACAGGCTTCTTAGACGTTGTTTGCATTTCATGTACAAACCAACGAACCACTGCATTTGAGCCTACACACTGACCCCTACCGGTCATTCGGTGTACTACAGGCTTCAGACATTATTTCATTTCATGTACAAACCAACGAACCACCGAATTTTCACCTACACACTGACCCCTACCGGTTATTTGGTGTACTACAGGCTTCTCAGATATTATTGCATTTCATGTACAAACCAACGAACCACGGCATTTGCGCCTACACACTGACCCCTACTGGTCATTCGGTGTACGACAGGCTTCTCAGACATTATTGCATTTCATGGACAAACCAATGAACCACTGCATTCGTGCCTACACACTGACCCCTATCAGTCATTCGATGTACTACAGGCTTCTTAGACGTTTTTGCATTTTCATGTACAAACCAATAAACCACTGCATTTTTACCTACACACTGACCCCTATCGGTCATTCGGTGTACTACAGGCTTCTTAGATATTTTTCATTTTCATGTACAAACCAATACACTACGGCATTTTCACCTACACACTGACCCCTACCGGTCATTCAGTGTACTACAAGCTTCAGATATTATTGCATTTCATGTACAAACCAACGAACCACTGCATTTGCGCCTACACACTGACCCCTACCGGTCATTCGGTATACTACAGGCTTCTCAGACATTATTGCATTTCATGTACAAACCAACGAACCACTGCATTTGCGCCTACACACTGACCCCTACCGGTTATTTGGTGTACCACAGGCTTCTCAGACATTATTGCATTTCATGTACAAACCAACGAACTACTGAATTTTCACCTACACACTGACCACTGCCAGTCATTTCGGTGTACTACAGGCTTCTTAGACGTTGTTTGCATTTTCATGTATAAACCACAAAATTTTCACCTACACACTGACCCCTACCGGTCATTCGGTGTACTACAGGCTTCTCAGACATTATTGCATTTCATGTACAAACCAACGAACCACTGCATTTGAGTCTACACACTGACCCCTACCGGTCATTCGGTGTACTACAGGCTTCAGACATTATTGCATTTCATGTACAAACCAACGAACCACCGAATTTTCACCTACACACTGACCCCTACCGGTTATTCATTGTACTACTGGCTTCTCAGATATTATTGCATTTCATGTACAAACCAACGAACCATGGCATTTGCGCCTACACACTGACCCCTACTGGTCATTCGGTGTACGACAGGCTTCTCAGACATTATTGCATTTCATGGACAAACCAATGAACCACTGCATTCGTGCCTACACACTGACCCCTATCAGTCATTCGATGTACTACAGGCTTCTTAGACGTTTTTGCATTTTCATGTACAAACCAATAAACCACTGCATTTTTACCTACACACTGACCCCTACCGGTCATTCGGTGTACTACAGGCTCCTCAGACATTATTGCATTTCATGTAGAAACCAACGAACCACTGCATTTTCGCCTACATGCTGACCCTACTGGTCAATCGGTATACTACAGGCTTCTCAGACTTTATTTCACTTCATAAGCAAACAAACTAACTACAGCATTTTCGCTTTTATACTGACTCCTACGGAATATATGCATGGTTGCACGCTTAAAATATAAGTCCTTCCAATTACGTACTTTCACACATTAGGTTATTCAGCAGCCAGTCATGGTTCACTACACTCATGTTTCCGGGTACAGTTGTATTCCATATCACAGATGATATAACATTCCCGACAAGTTAATTTCCTTCAAACAGGGGCATTAACAAGCATACAATAAACATTGGGACAGAGCACTTTGCTCTATTAAACGTGCATAACACACATATGGGTATACGCTTTTAAATGTCTATATTCAATTTCCATACATTGTTTTACCCATCTGGGATACAGGTATTAATAACCCTTACGACCAGTAAGGGTATCTAATCATACTACCAGGTATATACACCTGCTTATGTGGTATTTACATACAGTTTCTGTTTTCCCCTGGATACATCAGAACTACCAGAGACAAATTGGGTCGTCTCATTCTCTTTGGCAAATCCCAGATTTGCAACAATTTCCATGTTGGCACAAGTAGTTTCAGTGCATGCAGACTGTGGCAGATATGTACCCAATACGTCAGGGCACATGAAAACCATGTGTCCCAATAAATGTACCCTGAACATTACTTCACGTCTGTAAACATTATGCATTTCCAGTACTTTATAACTCATCACCCTTCCAGACATTTAGTTGATTTCCTAATCTCCGATTTTAAGGCCTTCCGGACAGGTATTGCCATATACTTTTGGGGAAATCTAGAATGCCCTAACTTGCAGTCATCACAGCAGCATCCAACAGCTAGCAATACACTCATGGCCCAAGAATGGCAGAAAGATTTCTACCTGGGCCTCTCCGATCTACACCATTTACCGCGTGGCGCAATCCCATTGGGATTGCCACAGGGAATCTTCCCTCACACTGTAACTGATCATAGACTTATCTGCACCTCACTCCTCGGCTACTCCAAGTCTCAACTCCCTCATACCCTTCCGAGGAGTCTTCATTACAGTATGCTACCATTGTTCATACCATTACAGCTATCACTCAAGCAGCGGGGGAAGCCTGGTTAAGTAAAACTGATATCACAACGCATTTCAGACTGCCATCATCCACCCTACACTGGCACTTACAGGGCATTTATGAGCAGCAGCCATATATTTCTTCTCCTGCTTAACTTTCGGGTCAAGAGCAGCCACAATCTTAAATATATTCGTAGAACTATTTGCTGGTTGTGGTTAAACATATCCAGATGCCCCACAGTCATACACTCCCGAGATGATTTCTTGTTGGTCAAAGGGAACGCCTTTCCCTCTAGAAGCTTCAAGGAAGCCATTAGTATGTCTGAACACTTGGGGGTCCCAGTATTCCCTAAGGTCACAGAAGACCCAGACACTATCGTTACATTCCTGGGCATACAACTTGACTTGGCATCCTTGCCAACAAGTTACCACGTGAGAAACAGTCGCAACAACACCAATTACCAACTCCTGCTTGGTACTCGCAACCGCATGGAACTACAATCCCTGCCAGGTTCCTTAAAAATTGCCATGCGCATCATACCACAGGCTGCGCTTTCATCTCAGACCACTTTGCTTTTTCCACACTCCCGCATGATGATCAGGGGCTGTCCCTAGACAACCAAGCCACGGCAGACCTAACCACACATAATGGTAAACTACTGTGGCAGCTGACATGACAGCCGCCATGGCAGGGGGTCATTTATGGTCAAGGTCATGGATTACATGAACCTTGCCAACATAGCCGGGCTCTGACTAAACTGGCCTTGTCCACCAGCACTCAACATGCTTGCTACAGGGTTTCCACTTATACAATACGTTTCATGTCGGACCATGACAGATAGCTGGTTTGAGGTTTTACCATTTATGGCATTCACTTCTTTTTGCCACCTTAAGTTAAAAATTCTCGCACAACACGGTTAAACTTTATCTCACGGACATTCAACACTATACGTATTTCTCCTTCCCAAACAACAAAGGTTCCTATCCTCCTACCCCATCCATACCTTACTTAGAGACATAGCCAAGCGGACGTTCCCGCTACAACTAAATACTGGCCATAGACATACAATGTTCAAACCATATCAGAACCGCTCGACCATGCACCTTCCGAACCATGCACCAATGCAGTCATCAAAACTGCTACCTATCTAGCCTTTAACTGCTTTCTCAAGGTATAACTCACTATCAGCTGCAAACATCATAAACAAGAGTGCCTGTTGACCTCTTATTGTTCTAAGACGAGTCAGATGTGCGAACCAGTGCATATAACCTACTATCTTACAAGCAATGCTGGGTGCCCGGTTAAGGTACTGGTTACATTCTTGGGCACGCCACCATACGCACCACTGAACCATTACTGTCACTGTACAATACTGTCCTTACCACAGGTAAGTTCATGCACTATATAGCCAAGATATCCCCACACACGTTAAAGACACGGGGCTGCTCGGAATCATAGGCTTATGCGACTTACATACCACAGCTGATTCAGGAATTAGGAAGCTTTCATTAAAATGTCTACCTGATGGTTAACAAATGCACTATGATCCTGTATAATGTTTTGCATTAATATTTCTCTTTTTGCCCACTTTTTACCGGCCTACAGCATACGTCGGTTTCGGCACACCTCAACCGATTATTCCTAAAGCTACATCGCTACAACCATCTTATTCTATATCATATGAGAATGCCCCGAACACAAATTGGAAGGCATGGCCTGAAGTTGTGGGAGGGGCTATAGACCTACAAAAGGGACTCCCCCCTTTCCCTACTTACCTTTGTGGGTCAGACGAATAGCCCCACCCTCCACTCCCATTGTTCATATTTCCTCTATGTAAGCCCACTTTTTACCGGCCTACAGCATACGTCGGTTTCGGCACACCTCAACCGATTATTCCTAAAGCTACATCGCTACAACCATCTTATTCTATATCATATGAGAATGCCCCGAACACAAATATATAATATATATGTCCATATAAGTAAAGACTTTGCCTGGAGTTGTGGTAGGGGCATGTGGGACCTATATAAGGGACCCTTACCTGCTCTACCGTAATTGGCCTAGCGATCTGGATACCACCCATCCACTCCCTTTAATTTAAATTTTTATATATATATATATATATATTTTTTTATTATTCTACTTGAGTGGGACCACTTTATTTACTGGCCTACCGCACACGTCGGTTCCGGAACACATCAACCAACGTTTTCCTCTATACAGGTTACGTCACTACAAAGTATACATTTATCTTAACGATGGTTGCCCGAGCACAAATATATTTGTATGTCTGGGCTGTTTCAACTAATAAGAGAGTCTTATCTCTGGTCCATATTTACGCTAGCCGCATTCCTTTGCTCAGGGTTTGAATGAATAGAGTTACAGAGAAATAAAAATGTGTCTGTCTTTGCATTTTTGTTACAAAATGGAGTCACATCTGATAGCGGTGACTTACAGGATACATTTTCTATTTGTATCTTACCAAAAAATGTCTGCCAGTGGAAATACCCTGACAATTCTGGAGCTAGTTATATTTGTGACAGTTTATAAAAGTGCTCATTTCCAATAGAAATTTGGCATTTTTATAACTGAGGGCAGAAACACCTCCCTCGATGACACTCATACAACCAGGGCCATTTTTTCCGCTTCAGTTAGCTCCATGGAGGGCACCTGCATTCCCTGTGTTACAGGTCAATGATGAGCATAGGAAAGCCGTGATCACAGTTAGGGCTCTAACACAGTGGCTTTTTAATGAGAAGCCAAACCCTTTATATACCTTTATATTTATAAAGATCTTGCAGGACTTGCCCGTCGCTTATTTCCCGCCCCTCTTGTTACTGCGAGACGCTCTTTGCCTGACCAGGTAGAGGATAAATTAAATCCTGTACCTCATTCCGCAATGCCATGCTAGATCTGACCATATCTGTCTATCTATCTATCTATCTATCTATCTATATATCTCTATCTATCAGTATCTATCTATCTATCTATCTTGCTGTATCTATCTATCTATCTATCTATCTATATTTCTATCTATTCATCCATATCTTTCTAACAAGTGTGAAGAGTGAATGGTGTGATAATTTTTTCTTGACTAACACAGTTGCATTAGCCAAATTTGCAGAGAACAAAACTGTGAATAGTTTTCTGATATTCTATTAATTTAAAGCCTAACCTTCTACGTATTTCAATGGCATCATAGTCTGTTTCAGTGATAAGTAATCTTATTCCTAGTGGTACAGGATTGTACAGATTTCCTCATCCCAATGTAACTGTTCCATTTCTGCTTAATTGTGCAATTGTTATAGAAAATTTTGTGCGGTTCCTCCCTGCTCAGCATTTCTTAAAAATCCTCCCTCATTTCACACAAAACAGTTTGTTTCCATCCCAGGTTATTTACAAATGGTGAAATTTCCATTTGAAAACTCAGTTTGATTTCACAATATCATAATATTAAAGAAACACTCTATGCACCAAAACAACATCAGTTTAATGAGGTGATTTTGGTGTATAGATCAATCACATGTACAATTTACAAAGGATAGAACAGATTAGACAGCTCCCCCCACTCTCACTTGCAGAGCCAAGCAAAGGGAGAGAAAGAGCTATCAATCAACCTGGTATGTTGGAGAAAAAATAGAGCAATGTATAATATAGAGATATGCCTATAGTTGAGTCTAAGTGACTAGGTATCTAAAAGTTAAACCCAAAAATATTAGAAACACTAGCAAGATATGTATCCTGGCATAAACAGTAAAAACTGTAACTTTATTTGAGCAGACTAGAGAAAGGATACATTGGGCAGTGTCTAATAAATGTTGGTGAAAACAATTGCGAAATTCCCAGTGGATATGTTTGAACACCAGAGGGTAGGAATTAGAGCATAAAAAATGCTATACTGTGTAAATATCCCTGTTCGGTGTCCACATAGGAGAAACGAAGGGAAAAACGTAGTAGATTAGATACCTTTGAATCTTACAGAGGTTGGACGGTTAGGTAAAGAGGGACAGAGTTGCACAGTGATAAAAAGGACATCAAGTGTCCATTGTACAACGGCTTAACAGGATAGCTGTGGGGTGTAAGAGGTTAATCGGATGTATGATGGTTTGTATGGTAGAGTTAGGTTACAATACCCAGTAATCCTCTAAATCTCATCTCCTATACACTCCCCCCAACACCTTCGTGGGTGTTCTATCGCTAGTAAGCCCTATGGACTGTCCCCTTGAGCTGCCGTTACACTAGTCCAGCTTGTAAGTTCAAATGAACAGACATCAAATTAACGAGAAAAGGAAAAATAATAAAAGTGGTCAAAAGGGGATTCCCACGTGCATAGTGCTCAGTGAGTGCTCAGTGAGTGAGGAATCCACCTGCAACGAAACCCGACGCGCGTTTCGGAGTATGATACTCCTTCGTCAGGGGCTAGAATTTGCCGCCCGGTCTCCCCTCGGTATTTAAATGTAGGCTGGCCAATCCCTGGAGTGAACGTCAATGACGTCATTGATGACGTGTCGCTAGTGCGATCACGTGTAAGAAGGGTGGGCGGAGTGAGCCGCTACGTCAGAATGATTGGCAGCCAAATGTCCCATTGAATTACTTAACTCTCCTGTTAACGAAGAACGTTTGAGAGTTAGGTATAAGCTCCAGGGTAGACAGTGGAGCATAATCAGGCTGGTTGGCAGCTAAATGTGCCATTCAATTACCTGACTCTTCTGTTAACAAGGGACATTGGAGAGTTAGGTCTAAGTTCCATAGTGGGCAGTGGGACATAGAGAATCTCTCTTAACTATCAGGACAGTGTGAATTATCTGTCTTACTACTGATTTCAATTTTGTGTAGATATATGCTACAAATCTGCACACAATTTAAAGTATACTTGGTTAGTAGTTGTAGATATATACAAGATGAGAGTTTTGATTGGGTTTTTTATTCGCCACTATGTTGTCTTAATTATTTAAAGGGGTATATATCCTATTATTTGGTATCTTTTAAGGGGTGCAGAAACCTTTTATCCTTTTCAAGGTATGGGCTCACCTTTTGTGAGGACGAGTACTTATTGCCTTTTACTTTTTGTAGAGACAAAAACAGAGTATTTACTCTTATGTCTCAACATAAGGAAAAGAATGTGGGGTTAAGTACACCAATGTATATTCTTATTGATATTTAGTCCTTCATCTAGCGGTGAGCAAGGTTCATAGGAGATAGAATCGGCCCAAATGGTGACTCTGTCTGTCAAGGTGAAGACAGGGGGGGTAGTAAAGAGAGAGGGGGGGGGGAGGGGGGAGGGGACAGAAAATCCTTTTAGATTAGTGCTTGTGGTGATTAAAAAATTGTATACCTATACGTTAAAGAGTATACATGTTCATAAGTAATTGGACTCGCTAAGATCTGGCAATAACTATATTGCTCTAGATTCAGAGAGATGTTATTTGTAGAGACTTATTAAATAAAGGGGGTATATGAAAACCCTTCGTTGAGTCCTCTAGGGGACAATGTTTTTAGGCGGTATATCCAATAGCATTCGCGTCTTCTCAGACGTTGATCCCAGTTGCCTTTTCTCTGGTCTGGTTTGATCAATTCAATGCCCAGAAATTTGAGGACATTGGAGTCCCCATTGTGGGCTGTTTTGACGTGTCTGGAGACAGGAGTTTCGATATTCCTCGTGGTCTTTACTGAATTAATATGTTCGAGGATCCTCTTCTTGAGGGGTCTAAAAGTCTTCCCTACATACATGAGTTGACATTGGCATGTAATGAGGTAGATCACTCCTTTAGAGTTACAATTGAAGAAGGATGAGGATTCAAAATTTTCTGTACGGGTGCTGTCACTGAAAGTTTTAGAGTTTGTATTTATATGGTTACAGGCTTTACACCTTCCACATTTCCACATCATGCTGTTCTATCCTTTGTAAATTGTATATCCATATCTGGGTTCAAGCCCAATCTAGGTGGAACTGGTACCACCATCCTGGCCCGTCACCCCAGTCTCAGATTCAACAGTTTGCTGGTCAGAGACAGGGGTACTTCGTATCTAATCCTCTCATTTAAGTTCACAAGGGTTCAAGACCCAATTTTGGTCAGAAGAGAGACTTATTATTATATTTTTTCTAAACAAAAGACTAATGGCAGGTTTCCTAGCAGATAAACCCAATGCCACAAAATGGTGTAAAGATGCCGAATTAATTTTTTCTGAATCAGATTTCCAACCGGACGATTTAAATTACTCCTTGACAGCAGGTTTCAATTCCCTCACACATCTATATAAGCAACAAATTAGGATAAGTTGGGAAATAGCCTCATTGGAGAATTATTTGAAAAAAAGTCTAATACCCAGGGGACTAAGAATCCCAACGACTCCTAGCTCACATATAGAGGAGGAGGAATTTACCAAGGAGTGGGAGGAGGCAGCTAGTCAATGTTCCGCACGCTTCATGCAAATAATATGTAAATTCGAGAACAAGAAATTGTCAGAACTTGAAAAAAAGATTGAAAGTGAGGTTGAAAAAATTCAACAACTAAAAACAGACCCAGCCTTTGGCCCTAGTGAAAGCAAACTACAAGCCAACTTAGAGAAATACCAATCTATAATAAAACAAAGAAAACACCAAAAGTTTCTAAGAGATCATAGAGACTTTAAAACGGGTAACGTGTATAAAAGGTTCAATAACAACAAAAAAAGAAGGGTTGACAGTGATCAAATCTCAACCTCTGAGTACGAGTCCAGTGAATCTGAGACAGACCTAACAGCGACCCCCTCCACTTCCAGTGACAGGGGGATTCTCAAAAAAGGGGTTACTTTTTTAGACCATACGCAGGGGGGGGAAAATCGCCCTTTCCTGCGACCAAGGCCCAGAAGACAGTTCAACAGAAGGAACCGGTACTAAATGATAGACAAATAGTCAATTTGTCCGGTTATACTCCAACTCAGTCTGAACTGGACTTATTGGCTAAAGGCCTATCATATATCCCCGTACCACGCTTCGACAAATTCACCTGGGTCAAAGATATCCACCTCTTTGCCCGCAAACTTATTCTGCACAAGAATTATCTCTTGAACGAAGAGAAAAAAGCAAAAAATCTAGGCTTAGAACTTAGGGACTACCGGCTAACCATGATGCTGGCGGAATTACTAGAAGAAAATGACATAACTGATGTAGCCAAATACCCTCAAACAACTCTGAGGAACAAAAGTCGTTATTGCCCGAGATTGGGAGATTCAAAATATGTTGAAACTTTTGTAGAACTCGTATGTGAAGAAATTGAAAAGATCCCACCGAGTGAAATAAGTTACAAACCAAATTCCAACCTAACGACAACAGAGTATAGGGCTTTAAAGGGTTTACAAGATAACCAAGTCATAACAATTAAACCCTCTGATAAAGGGGGCAATATTGTCATCATGGACACCCAAAATTATGTGGAAATGAATAAACGGATCCTGGAAGATCACACCACCTATAAAATCTTAAAACAAGATCCCACACAAATATTCCTAGAAAAATTAAAAAACATTCTAATACAGGGCTTTGAGGACAATATCATTTCAAAAGATGAATTTAATTACATGGCTGTGGGCAGTCCCCGTATCTCAACTTTTTACAGTTTACCCAAAATCCACAAACTGTATAAAGTATTAACAGGTAGACCCATCGTTTCAGGAAATGATAATATGACCCAAAATGTGAGTGTATACCTGGATTATGTTCTGAAACCACTGGTAACGAAACTCCCGTCATACTTGCGGGATACCAAGCAGACTTTATCAGTATTAACCCAGGTCCAGCTACCAACAAATTCCCTAATCTGTAGTCTAGACGTTGAGTCTCTGTACAGCTCAATTCCACACCTACTGGGCATAAAACATACAGAATTTTTCCTGCGAAAGAGAGGAACATACTTGGATAAACACACAGACTTCACATTAAAACTCCTCAATTTTGTGCTAACACACAACTTCTTTTTATTCGATGGAGTGTTCTACCACCAGGTGCAGGGGACTGCTATGGGGACGTCTTGTGCGCCCTCATATGCCAACCTGCACCTGGGTTGGTGGGAGGAACAAATCGTTTTTTCACCTTCCTCCAGAAATCCCCTGACCCAGTACATTCACCTTTGGAAAAGGTATATTGACGATATCATAATTGTCTGGACTGGGTCAGGGGAACAATTCCTCCATTTCGTGCAAGACCTAAACATCAACAACCTAAACCTTAGACTCACTGCTGAGATTGGTACTCCCTCACTGAGCTTTCTGGACCTTTTGGTCTCCCCAGACCAAAAAGGTGGAATCCAAACGAATTTGTTTAGGAAGAGCACAGCAACCAATAGCTTGCTAAATTGGGAAAGTCACCACCCTACTCAACAAAAAAAGGGGATCCCAATTGGCCAATACCTGCGCCTGAGACGCAATTGCTCGAATATAGATGACTTCAAGATAAAAGCAAAAGAATTGCGTCAGATGTTCAGGTCAAAGGGATACCCCAACAAATGCCTAAAGAAGGCTTACCACAGGGCATTAATCACAGAACAGGAAAGTCTCCTTAGGGAACAAACAATCTCACCCTTGAGGTCTAAGGAAACAGAGCAAAAACAATTAAGATGTATAGGCACTTTTGATGCCGGTTGGGATCAGGTCAAGACAATTATGAACCGCTTTTGGCCTCTGTTGAAACAGGATGCACAGTTGAAAGATGTCCTCCCGATATATGCCTCTTTAACAGCTAGAAGAGGCAGGAACTTAAAAGACATGTTGGTACATAGCCATTTTCAAGCAAAAAAAGTTCCAACACATTGGCTGTCGAATAAGATCAAGGGCACTTATAAATGTGGAAGGTGTAAAGCCTGTAACCATATAAATACAAACTCTAAAACTTTCAGTGACAGCACCCGTACAGAAAATTTTGAATCCTCATCCTTCTTCAATTGTAACTCTAAAGGAGTGATCTACCTCATTACATGCCAATGTCAACTCATGTATGTAGGGAAGACTTTTAGACCCCTCAAGAAGAGGATCCTCGAACATATTAATTCAGTAAAGACCACGAGGAATATCGAAACTCCTGTCTCCAGACACGTCAAAACAGCCCACAATGGGGACTCCAATGTCCTCAAATTTCTGGGCATTGAATTGATCAAACCAGACCAGAGAAAAGGCAACTGGGATCAACGTCTGAGAAGACGCGAATGCTATTGGATATACCGCCTAAAAACATTGTCCCCTAGAGGACTCAACGAAGGGTTTTCATATACCCCCTTTATTTAATAAGTCTCTACAAATAACATCTCTCTGAATCTAGAGCAATATAGTTATTGCCAGATCTTAGCGAGTCCAATTACTTATGAACATGTATACTCTTTAACGTATAGGTATACAATTTTTTAATCACCACAAGCACTAATCTAAAAGGATTTTCTGTCCCCTCCCCCCTCCCCCCCCCCTCTCTCTTTACTACCCCCCCTGTCTTCACCTTGACAGACAGAGTCACCATTTGGGCCGATTCTATCTCCTATGAACCTTGCTCACCGCTAGATGAAGGACTAAATATCAATAAGAATATACATTGGTGTACTTAACCCCACATTCTTTTCCTTATGTTGAGACATAAGAGTAAATACTCTGTTTTTGTCTCTACAAAAAGTAAAAGGCAATAAGTACTCGTCCTCACAAAAGGTGAGCCCATACCTTGAAAAGGATAAAAGGTTTCTGCACCCCTTAAAAGATACCAAATAATAGGATATATACCCCTTTAAATAATTAAGACAACATAGTGGCGAATAAAAAACCCAATCAAAACTCTCATCTTGTATATATCTACAACTACTAACCAAGTATACTTTAAATTGTGTGCAGATTTGTAGCATATATCTACACAAAATTGAAATCAGTAGTAAGACAGATAATTCACACTGTCCTGATAGTTAAGAGAGATTCTCTATGTCCCACTGCCCACTATGGAACTTAGACCTAACTCTCCAATGTCCCTTGTTAACAGAAGAGTCAGGTAATTGAATGGCACATTTAGCTGCCAACCAGCCTGATTATGCTCCACTGTCTACCCTGGAGCTTATACCTAACTCTCAAACGTTCTTCGTTAACAGGAGAGTTAAGTAATTCAATGGGACATTTGGCTGCCAATCATTCTGACGTAGCGGCTCACTCCGCCCACCCTTCTTACACGTGATCGCACTAGCGACACGTCATCAATGACGTCATTGACGTTCACTCCAGGGATTGGCCAGCCTACATTTAAATACCGAGGGGAGACCGGGCGGCAAATTCTATCCCCTGACGAAGGAGTATCATACTCCGAAACGCGCGTCGGGTTTCGTTGCAGGTGGATTCCTCACTCACTGAGCACTCACTGAGCACTATGCACGTGGGAATCCCCTTTTGACCACTTTTATTATTTTTCCTTTTCTCGTTAATTTGATGTCTGTTCATTTGAACTTACAAGCTGGACTAGTGTAACGGCAGCTCAAGGGGACAGTCCATAGGGCTTACTAGCGATAGAACACCCACGAAGGTGTTGGGGGGAGTGTATAGGAGATGAGATTTAGAGGATTACTGGGTATTGTAACCTAACTCTACCATACAAACCATCATACATCCGATTAACCTCTTACACCCCACAGCTATCCTGTTAAGCCGTTGTACAATGGACACTTGATGTCCTTTTTATCACTGTGCAACTCTGTCCCTCTTTACCTAACCGTCCAACCTCTGTAAGATTCAAAGGTATCTAATCTACTACGTTTTTCCCTTCGTTTCTCCTATGTGGACACCGAACAGGGATATTTACACAGTATAGCATTTTTTATGCTCTAATTCCTACCCTCTGGTGTTCAAACATATCCACTGGGAATTTCGCAATTGTTTTCACCAACATTTATTAGACACTGCCCAATGTATCCTTTCTCTAGTCTGCTCAAATAAAGTTACAGTTTTTACTGTTTATGCCAGGATACATATCTTGCTAGTGTTTCTAATATTTTTGGGTTTAACTTTTAGATACCTAGTCACTTAGACTCAACTATAGGCATATCTCTATATTATACATTGCTCTATTTTTTCTCCAACATACCAGGTTGATTGATAGCTCTTTCTCTCCCTTTGCTTGGCTCTGCAAGTGAGAGTGGGGGGAGCTGTCTAATCTGTTCTATCCTTTGTAAATTGTATATCCATATCTGGGTTCAAGCCCAATCTAGGTGGAACTGGTACCACCATCCTGGCCCGTCACCCCAGTCTCAGATTCAACAGTTTGCTGGTCAGAGACAGGGGTACTTCGTATCTAATCCTCTCATTTAAGTTCACAAGGGTTCAAGACCCAATTTTGGTCAGAAGAGAGACTTATTATTATATTTTTTCTAAACAAAAGACTAATGGCAGGTTTCCTAGCAGATAAACCCAATGCCACAAAATGGTGTAAAGATGCCGAATTAATTTTTTCTGAATCAGATTTCCAACCGGACGATTTAAATTACTCCTTGACAGCAGGTTTCAATTCCCTCACACATCTATATAAGCAACAAATTAGGATAAGTTGGGAAATAGCCTCATTGGAGAATTATTTGAAAAAAAGTCTAATACCCAGGGGACTAAGAATCCCAACGACTCCTAGCTCACATATAGAGGAGGAGGAATTTACCAAGGAGTGGGAGGAGGCAGCTAGTCAATGTTCCGCACGCTTCATGCAAATAATATGTAAATTCGAGAACAAGAAATTGTCAGAACTTGAAAAAAAGATTGAAAGTGAGGTTGAAAAAATTCAACAACTAAAAACAGACCCAGCCTTTGGCCCTAGTGAAAGCAAACTACAAGCCAACTTAGAGAAATACCAATCTATAATAAAACAAAGAAAACACCAAAAGTTTCTAAGAGATCATAGAGACTTTAAAACGGGTAACGTGTATAAAAGGTTCAATAACAACAAAAAAAGAAGGGTTGACAGTGATCAAATCTCAACCTCTGAGTACGAGTCCAGTGAATCTGAGACAGACCTAACAGCGACCCCCTCCACTTCCAGTGACAGGGGGATTCTCAAAAAAGGGGTTACTTTTTTAGACCATACGCAGGGGGGGGGAAATCGCCCTTTCCTGCGACCAAGGCCCAGAAGACAGTTCAACAGAAGGAACCGGTACTAAATGATAGACAAATAGTCAATTTGTCCGGTTATACTCCAACTCAGTCTGAACTGGACTTATTGGCTAAAGGCCTATCATATATCCCCGTACCACGCTTCGACAAATTCACCTGGGTCAAAGATATCCACCTCTTTGCCCGCAAACTTATTCTGCACAAGAATTATCTCTTGAACGAAGAGAAAAAAGCAAAAAATCTAGGCTTAGAACTTAGGGACTACCGGCTAACCATGATGCTGGCGGAATTACTAGAAGAAAATGACATAACTGATGTAGCCAAATACCCTCAAACAACTCTGAGGAACAAAAGTCGTTATTGCCCGAGATTGGGAGATTCAAAATATGTTGAAACTTTTGTAGAACTCGTATGTGAAGAAATTGAAAAGATCCCACCGAGTGAAATAAGTTACAAACCAAATTCCAACCTAACGACAACAGAGTATAGGGCTTTAAAGGGTTTACAAGATAACCAAGTCATAACAATTAAACCCTCTGATAAAGGGGGCAATATTGTCATCATGGACACCCAAAATTATGTGGAAATGAATAAACGGATCCTGGAAGATCACACCACCTATAAAATCTTAAAACAAGATCCCACACAAATATTCCTAGAAAAATTAAAAAACATTCTAATACAGGGCTTTGAGGACAATATCATTTCAAAAGATGAATTTAATTACATGGCTGTGGGCAGTCCCCGTATCTCAACTTTTTACAGTTTACCCAAAATCCACAAACTGTATAAAGTATTAACAGGTAGACCCATCGTTTCAGGAAATGATAATATGACCCAAAATGTGAGTGTATACCTGGATTATGTTCTGAAACCACTGGTAACGAAACTCCCGTCATACTTGCGGGATACCAAGCAGACTTTATCAGTATTAACCCAGGTCCAGCTACCAACAAATTCCCTAATCTGTAGTCTAGACGTTGAGTCTCTGTACAGCTCAATTCCACACCTACTGGGCATAAAACATACAGAATTTTTCCTGCGAAAGAGAGGAACATACTTGGATAAACACACAGACTTCACATTAAAACTCCTCAATTTTGTGCTAACACACAACTTCTTTTTATTCGATGGAGTGTTCTACCACCAGGTGCAGGGGACTGCTATGGGGACGTCTTGTGCGCCCTCATATGCCAACCTGCACCTGGGTTGGTGGGAGGAACAAATCGTTTTTTCACCTTCCTCCAGAAATCCCCTGACCCAGTACATTCACCTTTGGAAAAGGTATATTGACGATATCATAATTGTCTGGACTGGGTCAGGGGAACAATTCCTCCATTTCGTGCAAGACCTAAACATCAACAACCTAAACCTTAGACTCACTGCTGAGATTGGTACTCCCTCACTGAGCTTTCTGGACCTTTTGGTCTCCCCAGACCAAAAAGGTGGAATCCAAACGAATTTGTTTAGGAAGAGCACAGCAACCAATAGCTTGCTAAATTGGGAAAGTCACCACCCTACTCAACAAAAAAAGGGGATCCCAATTGGCCAATACCTGCGCCTGAGACGCAATTGCTCGAATATAGATGACTTCAAGATAAAAGCAAAAGAATTGCGTCAGATGTTCAGGTCAAAGGGATACCCCAACAAATGCCTAAAGAAGGCTTACCACAGGGCATTAATCACAGAACAGGAAAGTCTCCTTAGGGAACAAACAATCTCACCCTTGAGGTCTAAGGAAACAGAGCAAAAACAATTAAGATGTATAGGCACTTTTGATGCCGGTTGGGATCAGGTCAAGACAATTATGAACCGCTTTTGGCCTCTGTTGAAACAGGATGCACAGTTGAAAGATGTCCTCCCGATATATGCCTCTTTAACAGCTAGAAGAGGCAGGAACTTAAAAGACATGTTGGTACATAGCCATTTTCAAGCAAAAAAAGTTCCAACACATTGGCTGTCGAATAAGATCAAGGGCACTTATAAATGTGGAAGGTGTAAAGCCTGTAACCATATAAATACAAACTCTAAAACTTTCAGTGACAGCACCCGTACAGAAAATTTTGAATCCTCATCCTTCTTCAATTGTAACTCTAAAGGAGTGATCTACCTCATTACATGCCAATGTCAACTCATGTATGTAGGGAAGACTTTTAGACCCCTCAAGAAGAGGATCCTCGAACATATTAATTCAGTAAAGACCACGAGGAATATCGAAACTCCTGTCTCCAGACACGTCAAAACAGCCCACAATGGGGACTCCAATGTCCTCAAATTTCTGGGCATTGAATTGATCAAACCAGACCAGAGAAAAGGCAACTGGGATCAACGTCTGAGAAGACGCGAATGCTATTGGATATACCGCCTAAAAACATTGTCCCCTAGAGGACTCAACGAAGGGTTTTCATATACCCCCTTTATTTAATAAGTCTCTACAAATAACATCTCTCTGAATCTAGAGCAATATAGTTATTGCCAGATCTTAGCGAGTCCAATTACTTATGAACATGTATACTCTTTAACGTATAGGTATACAATTTTTTAATCACCACAAGCACTAATCTAAAAGGATTTTCTGTCCCCTCCCCCCTCCCCCCCTCCTCTCTCTTTACTACCCCCCCTGTCTTCACCTTGACAGACAGAGTCACCATTTGGGCCGATTCTATCTCCTATGAACCTTGCTCACCGCTAGATGAAGGACTAAATATCAATAAGAATATACATTGGTGTACTTAACCCCACATTCTTTTCCTTATGTTGAGACATAAGAGTAAATACTCTGTTTTTGTCTCTACAAAAAGTAAAAGGCAATAAGTACTCGTCCTCACAAAAGGTGAGCCCATACCTTGAAAAGGATAAAAGGTTTCTGCACCCCTTAAAAGATACCAAATAATAGGATATATACCCCTTTAAATAATTAAGACAACATAGTGGCGAATAAAAAACCCAATCAAAACTCTCATCTTGTATATATCTACAACTACTAACCAAGTATACTTTAAATTGTGTGCAGATTTGTAGCATATATCTACACAAAATTGAAATCAGTAGTAAGACAGATAATTCACACTGTCCTGATAGTTAAGAGAGATTCTCTATGTCCCACTGCCCACTATGGAACTTAGACCTAACTCTCCAATGTCCCTTGTTAACAGAAGAGTCAGGTAATTGAATGGCACATTTAGCTGCCAACCAGCCTGATTATGCTCCACTGTCTACCCTGGAGCTCATACCTAACTCTCAAACGTTCTTCGTTAACAGGAGAGTTAAGTAATTCAATGGGACATTTGGCTGCCAATCATTCTGACGTAGCGGCTCACTCCGCCCACCCTTCTTACACGTGATCGCACTAGCGACACGTCATCAATGACGTCATTGACGTTCACTCCAGGGATTGGCCAGCCTACATTTAAATACCGAGGGGAGACCGGGCGGCAAATTCTAGCCCCTGACGAAGGAGTATCATACTCCGAAACGCGCGTCGGGTTTCGTTGCAGGTGGATTCCTCACTCACTGAGCACTCACTGAGCACTATGCACGTGGGAATCCCCTTTTGACCACTTTTATTATTTTTCCTTTTCTCGTTAATTTGATGTCTGTTCATTTGAACTTACAAGCTGGACTAGTGTAACGGCAGCTCAAGGGGACAGTCCATAGGGCTTACTAGCGATAGAACACCCACGAAGGTGTTGGGGGGAGTGTATAGGAGATGAGATTTAGAGGATTACTGGGTATTGTAACCTAACTCTACCATACAAACCATCATACATCCGATTAACCTCTTACACCCCACAGCTATCCTGTTAAGCCGTTGTACAATGGACACTTGATGTCCTTTTTATCACTGTGCAACTCTGTCCCTCTTTACCTAACCGTCCAACCTCTGTAAGATTCAAAGGTATCTAATCTACTACGTTTTTCCCTTCGTTTCTCCTATGTGGACACCGAACAGGGATATTTACACAGTATAGCATTTTTTATGCTCTAATTCCTACCCTCTGGTGTTCAAACATATCCACTGGGAATTTCGCAATTGTTTTCACCAACATTTATTAGACACTGCCCAATGTATCCTTTCTCTAGTCTGCTCAAATAAAGTTACAGTTTTTACTGTTTATGCCAGGATACATATCTTGCTAGTGTTTCTAATATTTTTGGGTTTAACTTTTAGATACCTAGTCACTTAGACTCAACTATAGGCATATCTCTATATTATACATTGCTCTATTTTTTCTCCAACATACCAGGTTGATTGATAGCTCTTTCTCTCCCTTTGCTTGGCTCTGCAAGTGAGAGTGGGGGGAGCTGTCTAATCTGTTCTATCCTTTGTAAATTGTATATCCATATCTGGGTTCAAGCCCAATCTAGGTGGAACTGGTACCACCATCCTGGCCCGTCACCCCAGTCTCAGATTCAACAGTTTGCTGGTCAGAGACAGGGGTACTTCGTATCTAATCCTCTCATCAATCACATGTAGTCTCACGTCTCAATTCTCTACTGTTTAGGTGTTAAATCTTTTTGTTTATGTAGATTTAGTCACACCTCCCCTGGCTTTTTGACACTGGCAGTGAATTTAAACCATACAATCTCTACTCCCATCATGCCTTTCCAATACGTAATACATTGTATTATTTGATATATTATACTGTATGCATACTGATATATTGGTTTTATATGATGTGATTCTTTAGAAAAAAAACTTATTGTAACAACTATAATTCTCATTTTATTTGTATAGAATATTATTTATATAGGTTGGTGATGTATATTCCTGTAATATGTAATGTAATTTATATCAGTGTTAACCATTGATGAGTGGAGTTTATTCACTAAACTCAGATTTGAAGGGAGAGTGGCGGCCATCTTGTCTCCTGAACATGGGCAGCGGTACTTGGTCGTCGAGTGCCTGGTAACTCCTTCCGGCTAGTCACTCGCGTGAACGCCGTTCGGTATATATGAACTATCAAACAGGGGAAGCATTCGTATCCTTAAATGATGAAATTCCCTTGCATGGAACCTCACGAACGGAGACCGGCCAGGGCATCTATTTCCCTGGAACTGTTTTGGGCTAGCGCCTTTTGCCTGGACAGTCAAAACTTTACCTCGATGGCATTTCCTTCCGTTTCACCAAACCAAGTGATTCTTGGATATGTTATACACTCAGATCGGGGCTATCAGAGAATGTACTTTTTGTGGGGTTCCTATGTACGATGGGGGTACTTTTTGGGGTACAGTATATTTTGCAGGATTTTCTGTACCTAAGAGATAATTAAATTAGATGATTTTTCTCACGCAATTATCGCTCAGGCACAGAGGATCTTGGGATTGAAACCCTTGCATTGTTGTGTGGAAAACCCCTTGCATGGGACCGGGCATAAAAGCCATGTGAGTGACAATAAACTTCAGTTGTACTTCCAAAACTGTGTGTCGTCCAGTTGCTGGGGAGGAGGTGGGATATTTCTTTGGTGTTTCTCTTGTTCCTGATTGTACTTTGGTGGATCCAGTGGAGATGAGGCCCTGCTAGGAATTAATGTCATTTACCCGTCAAACTCTGGATTTTAACCCACCCTGTACATATATATATGTATGTAAAATAACAGATGAAATTTGTATTTGGCTGGGGGAGAGGGAATGAGATACATAGAAGGGCTGGGGGAATGATACACATGGAGGGCCTGGGGGAAGGGATTGAGACACATGAAGGAGCTTGGAGGGAAATGAGACACATGAAGGGGCTGTATGAAAGGAATGAGACACATAGAGGGGCTTGGGGGGGGAATGCTACACATGGATGGGCTGTGGGGAGGGAATAAGACACATGGATGGCCTGTGGGGAATGAGACACAAAGAGGGAATTAGGGGTGAGACACTTGGAGGGGCAGGGTGGAAGAGAATGATACACCGGGGGGGGGGGGGGGCCCAGGGCAATTTTCACACCAGTAAGTCCCATAGTTCCACTGTATTTTCCATTCACCTTTTTCAAATCAGACACCAGAACAGAGATTTTGGTTAAATTTAGCAATACCCTCTTTCACAGGAGTTGTGGTTTCTTCAAAATTCTTCCCCTCCCAGTATAGTCTTCAATTAGCCAATGTAAATTACATGTATAATTTAGTAGAATATAAAATTAAATGTTACCATATATACTTGAAACTTAAATAGCATGCATTATAAATATACTTGAAACTTAAAAAGCATGCATTATAAATACTCTTTTTTAATGTGTTTTATTTTTTTTAAGGTCACCTGAACTTTCTGAAAGAACAATGTTCATCAGTTCACTAAGAATTAATCATTGAAAAATTAGACACACTGTTAATTCTTTATTTCTAAAAGAAGATAAAAACTTGTAACAAGTAAATTTATCAAAGTTAAAGGAATACTATAGGCATCAAAACAACTTTAGCTTAATTAAGCATTTTGGGTGTATAGGTAATTCCCCTGCAGTCTCACTTCTTAATTCTGACCGTTTAGGAGTATACCTCTGTCCTACATGATAGGGTTGTACAAACAGTGGCCCATTATTTGAAACAATATTCTCTGAAATGGAAGCACTGCACGTATTTCCTGTGAAGCTTACATGAAAACTATGTCCTATACAAAAAGTATTTTTATAAACAACCGTGTGACACTGCGATAGGATCTAATATAGCCCCATCGTGTCGCAATTTATTTAGATCTAATTTTGAAGAATAATTTGTATATGGACATCCATATTTTGCTGATGTTTTAATTTGTCTGCATTTTATAGATGATATATATTTTTTTTTTTTCGGCAAGGCTACCTAGACTCTCGCTTACCTGTAACGATGATCTTGACCAATGTCTGCTGGCTATTAATGTTACTTTGTAGTACAATCTCACATTGATACGTTTGTTAAAGGACAACGAGAAACTTAATTTTATTGTGTATTTTAAATCAACAGAAATCCATACCTGCATTATACATCTTTTCAACCAACTAAATTAAAAGAGGTGTTGCCGTATTCACATCTACTCTGGGTCCGGAGGATTTTGTCTGAAAAAAAAAAGACTTTTAAAAATTGGGCTGATGAGATGATTAATGCTTGTTGATAGAGATGAAGAATATGATTATGTCCATGGAAGTGGAACATATTAAGACAATGAAAAATAGGCTGACATCTATCAGTGCTTCTTGTGTCAACAACTATTCCACTAAGTTACCACAGATGACACATACTTCATAAGCATTGGTGCATTTTAAGTAAAGATCTTAATATAGGGAACGCTTTTAGGGATTCCCCCTTAAGGCTTTTAAAATATGTACAAATATAAGGAATATGTTTCCATGCTGTAGCACAAGCACTCCTTACTTAGGATACAATTAACAAGTTGCTTACACCTCTAAGAGATATACAAATGTGGTCAGTATATACGTTGTAGCAGTATACACTGGGTATATTTTTTTTTTACACAACTACATTTGGGATATAAATTTAAAGTAAATCCATAAAATGTCAGACCAACTTTAAATCTATCTCCTTAAATATCCCTTCAGGAAAGGTTATGTGGGACAAACGAGTCGTCCATTAACAATAAGAATAAGAGAACACAAAAGTGCCATTTGCAATAGATCCCTGACCTCTTCTGTGCCTGACATTTTAATGAACAAGGGCACAGTTTATCCCTGCTGAGATTTATGGTGACTGCACAGGTAAAGAACCTTAGTAAGGGTGGGGGCAGAGCCAGCTTGTTGAAGAAATGAGAATGAGGGTATACATGTTACTTGTTTCAGTAAATAGTATTATTCCATTTATACAGGGTGCCAACTTGGAATGTTGGTCTATTGTCTCACTCCGTTTTGTTTTTAACATGTTCTGCGTTTATTTTATTTCTTGATACCGGTAATTCCTTTCCAGGTTCAATTTTGATACACATACTATTGCTTCTTTGAGCAATGTGCTTTCCTGTTCGAAGGTCCAAATAATGGCTATAGGAGAATGATTGCATTGTGATATACATGGTTTAAAATTCATTATAACTACCTTTATTGATGATTGTTTACATAGTCGTTTCTGAAGAATTTTTCCATCATAATGATACGTAACTTTCTCTTTCTCATCCTGTCTTGTGTGACTTAATTCTGTGTGTTGGGTGACTACCTATCCTCACAGTTTTTACACTTGTTGTGTCTGTGTTGGAGTGGGAGAAAGCTAGTTATTGATTCTTGTGTGAGACTAGCTTTAACCTTATGCTGTGTCTAGAAGCTGGTGTTGACAGAAGAGAAAACTTTGAGTGAGAGATAAGTGATTGCAATTGGCAGACATTTTGTCATTCAGCCTAGTATGAGTGACAAATAATTTTCCAAAATACAAAACAATCATTTAGCCTAGCCTTGTCGTTGATTCTAGTGTGAGACTTGCTTTAGCTTTATTTTTATGTATCTGTAACTGCCAGGAGCACCAGAGAAATCTTTGAGTGGGAATAAGGTATTGGCACTTGGCTGACATTTTGTCCTTCGTCCTAGTGTGAGACGATTTTACCAATATACTGTTGTTAAATGTTTTTTGTTGTTGTTTAAATGCTGTAGTGTCAGGAATAAAATCCTCCTGCCTATCTTGGGTCATTGATTGTCGCATTAGATTAACTTACCAATATACAGCTGTTGAAAGTGATTTATTCTTTTTTGCTAACTGTTTGGAGGAAATAAAATCCTTATTTTGGGGATTGTGGTGTCAAGAAAAATTTTTTCAATAAACTTGGTTTTTGATCCTAGAGTGAGACTAGCTTAGCAATATACAGGTTATTTTTGTTGTTTCTCACTGTTTGGAGAAATTAAATCCAATTGTATTTATTTATTTTCCTAGCTGTGTTCAGGCCAGCGTGTGTTGTGAAAGTGTACTAGAACAGCTACACAAGTTTAGTTCACATCACAAACTGCATGCCTTCATTCACATCATCGTTTGCTTTCATTCACATCACCCACTAAATACCTGCATTCACCATAACTCACTACATGCCAGCATTCATGTTACACACTATCTTCCAGCTCTCACTTGCTACATGCCAGTTTCCACATGACATACTACATGCTTGTATCAAAGCCACTGCTTTATACCTGCATTCACATCACAAACTGCATACTTGCATTCACATAACACACTACCTCTGTGACCGCTATAATCTTGCATTCACATGGAAAATAGCCATTTCTAACTAGTAGTGCTGTTTTGCAGTGTTGGATATGTACTGTACTTTGTGTATCATTTGGATGATCTCATTTTAAGTGGGTTGTACTGTTTAATTTAATATTTAAGCTTGGGCCTCTAAATCTGAACACATTTTTATAAACTAATGGCACCTACCCAGATTGTTGTTTTGACAGTATTTCCAGACTGTCTAATAATTTCCTCCTTGTTCATTAGGGTTTAACTTCTAGCACTCGTTCATATTAACCACTTAACCAAGCTCCATCACATTCCGCCACACACTATCTTGGTCTAAGAAGCTAAGAAGCTAATCTATATAATTTTTCTTTTAATTTTAAATCGATATATTTTTTGTACTACCTGTATAGATAAGAGGCTATTTCATCCATATCGCAAACACTCTTCTTCTGACATAATTGATTTTGCTGTTACCCTTTTTGATTGTGTATCGAAAGTGTACATGTATGTTCATCGTGAATCTTCCTTTAACTGGAACACAGATAATTCTATCGTATTGAAAAATGCATTCAGAATGGCTATTTCCCAGCAGCTGAAACCACATTTACTATAAACATTACATTTCCATTGCTATACAAGCATAGACCAGTTTCACAGTGATAGATTAATTGGTGGAGTTCAAACATTTAGCACAAATCTTTTGGCAGTATTTTGCATTTCCAGTATATTGATCAATATATGTAATGCAAGCTCCTTATCACACAATGTGAAACACACATTAACATTCGCATTGTCATTTAGTTGTGATGCAGTGCAATGTAAAATCGAGGGAGATAATACATAAGAGGTTAATGCTCTCTAGTCTGCATATTGAAAGGGTTAATAAATTTGAAAAGTTTTGTCAAGCTCATAAAACCCAAAAGCTATTAGCTGTTGAGCCAAGGGAGATTTATTTTTAAGATAAGTTCTTGGAAATAGTGCTGTGTGATGAGAAATCATTTTTTGTGTGATCCCCCAAGGACATCCACACCTAACCCCCACCTCTTGTTTTACTAGTAACTGTAAAAGATAGAAAGTCATTATCCATAATGTGTGTATCAGGTTACATATAGTGGAAACATATTTAAGGAGACAGGATTTACAGCTTGATATATATTTAATTTTGAATGTGTTTTTGTATGCCTTGCTGCACTCATCTTTAGTGGTTTCCTTATTCCTGCTTAAGGGTGTTGCTTAGTGAGTATGTCGATGAGTGAGTATGATGAGTGAGTACGACCAAAGACATCCTTGACATTCCAGGACCATGGTTGAGCTAATTTTGCAGCCCCCCTTGTCCACACAATCACATATTAGATTGATTTATCCATTCACAGAAATCTCAATAGCCACGAGCACATACATACATACATACATACATACATACATAACAAGCCACTCAAACGACAACCTAAGCAACACAATCAAACACATACATAAACAGCACACAAATTAATGAATACACATACTCTCCAACATTGGCATCATATAAAACGGGACAACAGTGGTTGTGGTAAAAGTGTAATGAACTGCATCAGTGATTCCACACAAAGGAATTGACCCACCCACAAAGGGGGCAAGTCCACCTGAAAAATAGGTTTGTAAACCTATTATGAATTTCAGGTTGACTGCCAATATTTCTGGCCAGCCCCATGAAGGGTGCACCTTGCAGAGAGCACTGTTATAGTCACTCACTCACTGCATGATCCTAGTGCCTTAGCGTAGTGCAAATGCATCTAATAATGCTCTTATGTTACACTTTCTAGGGACAGTTACTTGGAGTCCCCACAAACCCAGGGTGGTGGGACAGTATCCTGAAATACGGTTTGTCCTGCCGAGATTAAGACTCTTGCGAAGCCTGTATACATGTAAAAACACTAGGACACATACATAAACACATTAGAATGCATACATTTACACATTAGAACATATTCATAGACACACAGTAGCACAGAGCTTGACAAATTTGTTTGGAATCTAGGAGGTCTTTTTTAAACTAACAAAGTTTCATTTTGAACAAGAAAAATGCAATTCTTAAAGGGACACTATATGTAACGGATCACCTGGCACCCCGACTGGGTACCTCCGTTAAAGGATGCTCCTAGCATTTCCTGAGGACTCCAAGCACTCTGGCAGACACCACAATCACCGAACCGGAGAAACATGCAAGATAGCCCAGTACCGTGATTCTGCTGGACTGCCAAAGTCGACATCTTCCGGCCTTCCACAACAGGCCAGGGCTAGTGTAGTTCTCCCCTTCTGGCTGGATGCCCTCTGCCCTCCACGTCTCTGGCTGGACAGTGCACCACCACAGTGCCCGGTATGAGGCGTCCAGGCTCAGTTCCCTTTCCACGAGGTATTCAAGTTGTCTTACCCGCTCTCCTCCGGGTTGGTCTCCCAGAAGCGGCATCCGCCAGGCCATTTGTTCCTCCAACTGGTATGTGACACCCGGAAGGTGCTGCTGCCGTTGATACTGGTCTTCCTCCAGGGCATCGTACCATAGTTCTTTCTGGGCAATATATCTCCATTCTAATTCACTCTCTTCCTCAGGTGTGTGTGTGTTGCCCAGGGGTCCACGAACCCCATTTTCCCAAATCTTTATGTAGACAGGGACGCTGTATGAACACTAGCGTCGCCCTCACTTTGTAACTCCAAATGAACTGTGTCTCCGAGCTGCTTTACCTCGCACTAGGACGCCATCCCACCGCTGCCACCAATGTAACGGATCACCTGGCACCCCGACTGGGTACCTCCGTTAAAGGATGCTCCTAGCATTTCCTGAGGACTCCAAGCACTCTGGCAGACACCACAATCACCGAACCGGAGAAACATATAAATTCTCTCAAGCATATGAATGCTGTATACAGCCGAATAGGAAAAAACATGCAAATAGGTTTACACTCCTAGCAGTCAAACTGGAACAGCATACAATAAATCTTCCCCCAATAATGAGATGACACTTCACTTTGAGGGTTAAGCAGGAACTCCCTGTACTGGCACATAGAAACCTCTTTTATTCACAATCCACAAAACATACCGCCCACAGGGTTTTGCAGAACAACCAATAAACACATTACAACACATACAATGCAAGTACAGCAGCCAATCAGACACAATGGGACAATAGAAACACACCCAGCATAATCCTCCCCTCTGCTTAGGAGATAATTGAGTCAATTACTGTATCTACTCAATTATCTCCAAGCTGAAAAGTTACACTTTTTATAAATTTTTATAACTTTGTGAGTTAACATCGTACATACATAAAACGTATATTATTTTAACCAGTATAACTTGGGGACAAACATATCCAAAATTCACTTGAATAGGTTAAGGGGTTTAACGGTTAGGTCGAAGTCCTTTGTTTTCACTTGCAAGCATGGCTTTTCCTGCCCAAACCAGTTCCCACTGGTTTGGCAGTGTCCCTGGGACAACACCCTGCTGGAGAACAATGGATCCGGGGGAGGGGAAGAGGAAGTGTCCAAAAAGTTTCAGTATGTCCATACACTGTTTTTAAAAGGCCAGCACAGTACAATAAAAGTCCATTGACTGTGCTTAAAGGGCCAGTAGCCGCACAATAAAATACAATATGCCCAAATATTGCATTCAAAAGTACAACTTTACCAGGGGCCATAGTCAGCAGGTAGGAGGCGGGCAGCCAGGCCTCTCCAATGCCCAGTGGCGAGGCGGGTTCCGCCACACTATAGTCACCAGAACCACTGCAGCTTAATGTAGTTGTTCTGGTGTCTGTAGCATGTTAGGCTTTTTAATGTAAACACTACCTTTTCAGAGAGAAGACAGTGTTTACATTGCTGCCTTGGGACACCTCTAGTGGCAGTCACTCGGACTGCATGGAGGCACTAAATGTTCCCCATAGAGAAGCATTGCTTTAATGTATCTCTATGAGGAGATGCTGATTGGCTCAGCACAGCCTTTTGCTGCACATGCACAAACTCCTCCTAAAGCTTTCCTATGAGAAAGCATTTACTTAGCTCAGATCATAAATATTGATGATCTCAGCCATTAAGGAGGGACCAGCTGTGGCAAAACAGTTGCAGCATGGGAAAAAAGGTAAGTTAAAACACCATTCAATAGGAGGGGGGCAGGTACCTAAACAGACACAGTGACTGACAGACAGACAAACTTACTGACTGACATACAGACACTCTCACAGACTGACAGACAGACAGACAGACAGACACACGCACAAACAGACAGACACACTGACTGACATATACGCTCACTGACTGACACATAGACACACAGAGACAGACAGACACACAGGCAGACACTCATTCACAGTGACACACACACTGGCAGACACGCACACATTCACAATGACACACACACATTTTCACATGAACTCACAAATTCAATTTTTTATTTTCATTTATGTCCACCCAGCCTCCCTACCCTTGGGAGAGCTGAGTGGATCTTTCCCTGTGGTCCAGTGGGGCTGCTCACTAATCTTCCTGCAGTTTGTTCCTCTCTGCTCCCTCACGCTCTCTGTAGTGATGGCGGGGCCAGAGTGATGTCATATTGTGACTCCTTGCATCACTAAACAGCGCAAGGGAGCAGAGAGGAGCTGCAGAAGAACAACTGCTCCCTCGCGCACCGCCTCCCACGCTACTCACGGCTCCCTTGCTGCCCTGTGTGGGTGGCTGGCTGGCTGGCCAGCTCCCATGCTGCCCCGTGCGGGTGGCCAGGACAAAATCCCAGGCGCCAGGACAAAATCTTCTATTCATTATAACCATGGCAGATGAAAAGTAAAAAAAAAAAAGAATGTTTCCCTCGTGGGACCAGATGACCAGGTCTTTTTGACAGCACTCTAAACCACAGGGCTTAAGTTCCTATAGCACACCTGCACTCCAAGAAAAAGGCTTGCTTGTCACAGCCCCTAAACCTTCCTATTAAAAAGGTTTTGCCCCCCCAAAAATAACCAAATAAAACTTGGGGCCACAGTAGAGTACAAGAGTACTTCCTTCATTTAAACTGACATTCGTGAAAGCCGCTTTGCATTAAGAACGTGTTTCATCAGGTCAAGGCTAGTTACAGTTCTCCATGTAACCTTGCCTTCTTTTAAATTGAGCAGTTGTTTCAACAGAAGCCAAACCAGATAGTTATTGACATTTTTAGAATGAAATCAAGATTAATGGGTGCATCGTGTTCTGGTCAAACAAGAAACCCAACCAAATTCCAAGAAACCCTGTCATAACTTCAAGAGCAGAATTGGTTTCAGGAGCAGGTAGGAACTGTGTCTCTCAAAGTAAAAGTAAAGTAAAATGAAGAAGCTCTAAAGTAAGAAACACACAGAAACCAAGAAAAGGTGAAGAGTTTTAGTAGCTGGTTTCACGGGCACAAATCTATTCCAAACACTGGCTGATAAATAGTTATTTGGAGCTAACAATGACCATAATCTGTTGGTAACCACAATTGGCAGCTTACTATGGAGAAGTAAAGGATGTCCATTACTGTGATGGGTTCGCTGGTGGTAGAGCAAGATAACACAGTTAGCTAATAACCTCAGCTTCAACATATCAGGGTCTAATAAAACAGGAGATAAAAACCAAAGAAATAGGTCAAGCGGGCTGCTATATGGGCACTCTGAAGAGTATTTTCTGGATTGTAAACAGATTAGAGGTCTTCTGCACCTCTTATGTCTGTAAACATTATTTTTGTCTGTCAATTACTTGTATAAAGCACTGCAGAAAATGTCTGTACTATTTAAATACTACTAATAATAATAATAATAATAATATTATTAATAACAATAACAAATTCAGTAGTTATAGAAAATTACACCACCGTGTGTTAAGATATTCAATATAAATGTGCCAGCATAACAAGATACCATCTGGACTTAAAATAGCTTGAGGGAATCATGAGAAAAAGTAAGTTGAGCAGATGAACGTGAATATTTGAACATATATTATGCCACAAGGAGCGTGAAAAAATTGTTAATTCTATAAAAACACTTCATTTTGTTCATAAAATGCATATCGAGATTACTGGGAATAAAATATAGATAGTGTCCCGAACGCACCCTACTTCAAGAGTGTGCGTGACGTAGTTGTGGTGGTGAAAGGGTTAAAGTTCACTATTTGTCTGCACTACTGGAAATAATGATAAAATCCCACTTAACACCACCCATACTTAACCATAATAATATAAATATTACTATTTTAACGCTGCCACCACCAAGACAAGATTTAAATGTGGTGCATTGGTCCCCCATATAACTTAATAATAAAAATCCACCAAATACACCTAATCACAATATCTAAGCAATAGCAAAACACTAATTAGTCTCTTCAGGTAACATAATTCTTTACCAGACAAAGGCAGAACTTAATAAAGGAATATTTATTGTGAGGAAAACTAATAGTCACAGTGCATACAAAAATATAGATGATAATCAAATTAGTTACACCAACAACAGATAAAAACAAAAGGAATAAAATAACAGAAGTCCTAATCACTTACTCAGGTTTTCAAAACTTCTGTAAAACTTCTGCCCAAGAGATCTCTGACAAGGAAGATGGTGACTCACTCAAAATTAGATTTTGGCCCTAAGCAAGTACAATACACACTGCAGTATCATTAGCTATGTACCATGTGGATTATCAAGCCCTGCCAAGAAGTGAAGATAAGGCATACCTATAGTAACTATAAGTGACCACCCCATTGTGTTCCAGACCAACATCAATCCAAATGGAAACATTTGGTTCTATCTCCTCTTTTGTTCTTGCCACAGAAATAATAATTGCATCTATTCATTTGTTGCCATTTTTCCATTCCGTAGATATGTCATTCTCCTTACTTGTGACCGAATATAACGAGCATCACAATCCCTCCCCTATGGTTAAGTTATGCAAATCGTATTTAGGCTTGATTAGAAGATTGTGCTTGTCCCATTCTAAATATAATAAAAATAAGGCATAATTAGTAATCTGTGGGTAAGTATTAATGTTTATTTTGGATATGATACTGGAACATAAGGCTACTGGCCATTAATATATCAAATGACCCCCTATCTAAGAGGGAATCTAGACATATGGCAAATTAGAGAGTTAGTTTTTATTCAAACCAGACTTCCACGCCACTTATGTGTGACTTCTTACACCTTACAGAGTAACTCTGTTGGGGTCCCAGCTTCAAAGAGGAGTTTAGGCTGTAAACCTTCTGCCCTCCAGTACAATCAAATTAACCCCTTTTGGAATTGACAATACCACCTCTACCAAGCAGCCAGTTCATCTATGCACTACACAAATTACAATAAATGACAATATTCCATTCCAATGAATTATGCACCCTTGCCGTGACAGATAGCATATACTATTCAAAGTGAAATCCAAAGCTAAAACCCCATGAATTGTCTTAAATTTACAAGTGAATTCCAAATTCTAAGTCTAAATGTCTTAGCTGAAAGAATACCTGTGTTTGAGAATGTGGGCTATTTAAGCCTAAAATAAGAAATGTATGTTTAGTTTAGTGAATAATCCAGAAAATTACCAAATGCTAGATTAAAAACATGTTTAAAGAAATATGTTTTAAATTATTGGTTGTTCATAGTGATTAACCGTGGGTCAAACTATTTTTTTTTTACATTTTCATTATCTTTTATGTTGTCATTTTTTATTATTACTATTATTATTTTTGTATATCTAGCAAAAGTGATGATAATGGCAATTGGATGGTGTGAAAAACACACTGCGTCTGCCACTTCCAGTAGTTATCATGTTAAAAGTACACTCTAGTCACCAAAACAACTTTGTTAGCTTAATGAAGCAGTGTTGGTGTTTAGATCAATGCCCCATTGTCACACTGCTCAATTCTCTGCCATTTAGGAGTTAAATCACTTTGTTTATGCAGCCCTATACACACTGCATGTGACTTAAACAGCCTTCCTAAACACACTTCCAATAAAGAGTCATCTAAAGTTTAATTTAGAATTTCTTATCTCCTGCTCTGTTAATAACTTGCTAGATCCTGCAGGACTCTCCTGTATGTAATTAAAAATTTAATTTACAAAGCAGGAAATAAAAACTTTTAATGTAGGTTACATCTTATTGAAAGTGAAAGCATTTTGTTTTCATGCAGGCTATCAGTCACAGCCAGGGGAGGTGTGGCTAGGGCTGCATAAACTGAAACAAAAGGTATTTAATCCTAAATGGCAGAGAATTGAGCAGTGAAGATTCAGAGGCATGATCTATACACCAAAACTGCTTTCCCTTTAAGCTGACCACTACGCTATAGTACCCCAATATCATTTGAATAGTAGGCATTTAAAACGTTAATGAATTAAGAATATATTAACAATATTAAAAATCACAATGATGGAAAATTAAACATTCGTAAATAGCATGTATTTATTAAATGTATAATCTAAATGCAAGACATTCCACCATTGTAAAAGTTTGGTATTGAATAAAGAAAAGTGGCTTGATCAATTAGAAAACAACAACAAAAAAGTCCCTCCAGTAGAGTAAGATGCACGTATCAATAAAATGTATAATTGAGACAGTGTGGATCCTTGTTTAAGAAAGTGAAATGTATTCTTGAAATGCAGAGGGTAGAGATTTGTATATTAGCTTTTAAATTAAATCTTGCATTTTAGTGCTGATGTTCTGCCTCCTTTTAAAGGCAAGACATTCTACCACTGTAAAAATGTGGTACTGTTTGAAAATGAGGCTTGTTCAGTAATAAAAAGATCTTTGTAAATCTTTGTAAACCTTTGTGGAAAGTTCCTTAGTTTTAGAATAATAAGTACAGAATACTTTTCATAACATTATCTAATGGAACTAACTGGAAGTCCATTCACCTCATTAACCATTTCGTTTATGTACAGTGACATGTTTATGTATTCTGACATTTAAGACATAAATTAACTTCAGAGACATTTTCCTCATCATATTTGTCCTTTGCCATTTGAGATAAAGAATGATTTCAGTTAACTGCTATGTTCTTTACTGTAAATGTTGCCTCTCTGTCTATCAGTCTACAGATTAATGCAGAGTATTAACATGGATAAAAAATGATACACAGTAGACAAAATTTTGAACAACACAAAAGAAAATAGTGTACCGTCGCCTGAACATTGTGTATAGAATTTCAAATCAATAGTGATAGTTAAAATAAAAAATGTTTCCCGACTACTTGTGACAAATAACAAACAAAAGCACTCCTTAACTCCTCAAAATAACAGAAAAATATTATACAATACAACCACTTTTGATAATTGGCTCAATGCATGCATTGCAATAGACTGTATTAATTTATCTTACAGAAAGCAAAAAACAAACAAGAAAACACATATAGTGTAATACTAGTGAATATAATGAGGTTTTAAGGTAGATTAGACCTTACTCAGATGATGTAGAGCCATGACCAGGCGTTATATAAAGTCCCAGGGTTTCTGTGCAGGATCAGATAACTACTTGCAATTCATTCGTAAAAAATCAAAGTTCCAGGATTCCAGAAATGAAAGCTCTTATTTCTAGTTCAAATTGTTGATATTTAAAATCAATTTTGGGATGAACAAAAATATACAAATAATAGTTACCGCTAGTACCAACACAAATAACGGCAGACGCGTTTTGACCCAACCTTATTATTAGGTTGCATGCATTTTGAAAAAGGCCATATGTGCTTTCTTGTGTTTTGTTTTTTCTTTTATTTATCAGAGCTAAATTAATACAGCCTTTTGCAATAAATGCATGGTGTTGATCATAAAAGTAATTGTGTACTATTGTTTGTTTATTTTGGGCATTTAGGAGCAATTTTTGCTTTTAGTTGCGCTATTATATTTTTAACCCCTTAAGGACCAAACTTCTGGAATAAAGGGGAATCATGACATGTCACACATGTCGTGTGTCCTTAAGGGGTTAAATGCTAAACTAGGCAAAAAGTGTTCATCTAAGGAAAACGTAGTTTCAAAAATGCATAAGTCCTGCAACAAACAAATGAGTTAGCTCTAAGCTCTGAATCAATTATACACATAGAAGCCACACGGGAGCTATTTTTTTTAAATGTGTTACCATTTTTAGTATTTGAGTGTTCACCTTTCTAATGTTTATTTAGTAATTTTTTTATAATGTTTAATATTGCAAGGAGCAATCTATAGAAACAAACTACTGCTTGGCATGCTATAGCAGTGTTTACAGTGCCATTATGCTGCAGGGACCTTGCTGTGGGTCACTTTATCAAGTGACCAACTCAGTCCACATATGGCTTTATAAAACATTCCACAGGAGTACCACACCACTTTGTTGTTTTTGGACAATGACCATTCCATCAGCATTTGGTGTTTATGGTGCTAATGTTGTTCCATTTAGAGACAGATACTTACTCTGTTGATATATACCACACATATATTAGTCATCTGGAATTATTTATTCAATATGTGATTAACCATTAACATCACCCTGTCAAAATAACATCACATGGAGCCTTTACAATGTTATATTTGCTTTAGATTTTTACCATTAAACAATTAGAATTTGCAGGAACAAAGTGAGTTCATGTCCTTTGGTTAATACAATGAGATTTTAATGGGGCTTTACAGGTTAAAAGGAGTGCAATCACAGGGTAGATTTGTAGATATAGTTTAATTGTGTGTTTTGTTTTCACACAAACACTGCAACCCGTCATGCACACTGTACCACTACACACACTGCACCCCCACACACAATGCACCCTTACACAAACTACATCATTTATACAAACACCTCTCACACACTGCACCACATAAACACACTAGGCTCGCACTTACGACCAGCTCTCTAGCATAGGGAATGGGATTCAAAACCACGCTGGTCTGTGTTCTGGGAATTTTAAACAAACATAGATTAGAGGGATTACCTGCCTGGTCTATGTTCGTGGAAATTTCCCCAAACATAGATAGGGATTCCCTGCTCTGGTTCGTATGTCTATGTTCGGGGAAACATATGCACCAGAGCAGGGAGTCGCTCTAATTTATGTTCGGGGAAATTTCCCTGAACATAGACCTGCACTGGTGCGCATGCATCGACATGCACAGACCAATTAATTTTACGACCGGGTCATAAGAACAGAACCCAGTCGTTAAGTGAGGATCATCTGTACATCAATGAGTTACTTAACAGGCTTTGATGAAAGTTTGTGGTAAACCAGCAAGTATACATTAAACAGAGAAATTGTAGACAATACTGTAAAACCTTATTATATATTTTAAGGTGCAAAATCTTATCTGGAACACTCACATGGTCCAGAGCTAATCCACCTAGCTCTGGTGTGTATAGCTTTTAAGTCAGTTTGGGCGACCTCTCCGCTGTCCTATATTAGTTCTTTTAATGGATCCCTTTATCCAGCGATGTATCTCAGAGTTAAAGGAAATTTTGTAAATAGTGTAATATTGCTTTAAGAAACTTTTGAGCAATAATAGTTATACAAATGTGGAGCCTAAATCCTGGCTCAGTATTGTAGCTTTGTATGGTTGAGGACTACACCGCCTTCATTTATAAGTGCAGGAACTTAGTCAATGGTATTAAAAAACTATTACTTTATTTTATGTATAAAAACAACAAAGATAGTGCAATCTGAAAAAAAATATACCAATATTATAAATTCTTTTATCCTCCAGATTCACCATTTGTTGGCTTCCTCAGTCTGGTACAATCGATTGTCTTCAAACCCATGCGCATTACACGTTCCTGGCCATTTTCTCCTTGGTATTTCACATATGGATACAACAGAGACAAGTCCCAAACAAACAAGCGCAAGTGTGTCATTACATTTGCGTTTGCTGCGCGAAACAAATACAGGGCCTTTTTCTCATACGAGAGCTCTTCAGCAAGGAGCTGCACATTGGCATGTCCCAGGAGAGCATTAAACCGACATGCTCAGTTTGAGAGGGACGTGCTTATCATTGGTGATCTGGCCCAACCCCATTGTCACTGGGTCCACTGTGATTAAAAAATTACCAGCCAAATTTGTTTCCCAGTCTGGCCCTGGTTATATATCAGATATTTTTATGTTAATTAATTATATTTTCATGATCACCCATTGCAGAAAGGATGTATTGCAGTATTGTTACAGTGGGAAGAAATTCAGAACATATTCTTAGAAAATTCTCTACTGGACTGAACTATGGGAACATTCTTAAACAATGTGTGATTTTTTTTATTGTGGTTACTATAGTGTAACTAATGTTTGTATAAGACCTTAAAAGTAGGTAAAAATACTCTGCTGATAGTATTTGCAACGAGCTTGATGGCATTTCTAGGAAAGTGGTTTCCTTTGTTCAATGTCCAACTGATCTTTCAGAAAACCATATAGACCAAAGTCCTAACTACAAAACAAAGACAGAAGCCTGTTACAGATACTTAAAGTAGATTGGTTTAGATAAGCCTAGTGGAAGGCGAAAAAATTACTGAACATTGAAGAAAATTATATTATCAACATCAAACGTTGAACATCACAGTCAGCAAGAACCACAGAAGGGCTTTCTCTGAGTGATACTGAGTTTGTATATCCGAACATTAATGACCTCCCCAATCAGAGTCAATATCTATGTAACGGATCACCTGGCACCCCGACTGGGTACCTCCGTTAATGGATGCTCCTAGCGCTTCCTGAGGACTCCAAGCACTCTGGCAGACACCACAATCACCGAATCCGAGAAACCTTTAAATTCTCCCAAGCATATGAATGCTGTAGACCATTGAATAGGAACCATACGAATAGGCTTGTACTCCTAGCAGTCAACTGGAACAGCATGCAATAAATCCTTCCCCCCAATAATGAGACGACACATCACTTTAAGGGTAAAACAGGAACTCTGGACTGGCTCATCCAGCCTGGCTTTTATTACACTAATCCACATACAGGCCACACCCAGGGGGAGGCATAAAATAACCAATCACATACATGGTTCAGCCCACACATCCCCTCCCCTCAGATAACATTAAACTCAATTATCCGGTACACTTTTTCAGCCAAGTTCTGGATGTACCCCAAAACCCGGGGGTACACCTTTAAATCCAGCATCGCTGGATAGTCCTTATTCAGGGGGACAACATATCCAAAATTCAAGTAATTCGGATGAATGGTTCGTGAGATATGGGGTTACAAAGATTTGACCGACCGCATGGGTAAAGTATCCGAAAACAGTTCCATGCATTTTGGCCCTGCGGTCGGTCACAAACAAGGGAATGAAAACAGGCGAATTGCCTGTGTTATAGAGCCTGGAGAGGGTTTGAATGAATTCCCTTGTTTATGGGGCTCTTTCTACCGAACGGCAGGTCATTCGGTAGTTTCCATACGAATTTCTGGAAGTATGGAGGTCTCAGCGGTGTTTGCCTAGTCAAGTGTCCGATTTTAGTTCCAGACACTCGACGGCAAAACACAGCTGTTCGGTAGTTTAAGATGGCCGCCGCCACGTGTTTGTTTCCCGAATGGCGGCCACCCAGAGGACAAAGAATACATTACACTGATTGCCAATTACCCGTTTGCAACATTGTTGCAAACTGTAATTGGAGGCACACTTATTCCTGGGTGGTCTGGTTGTTCGGTAGTTTCACTCAATATAATAAATGGAGGGATTCTACCGAACAATCAGATGAATGCTGCATACATATCCCAGGTTAAACTTAATACACATATAATATTACAGGCAGTACACTAGAATATGTATCACAGTCTTAAAGGGACAGTAGTCCCAAAAGTCCCAATATGTCCATAGATGCTGTTAAAAGGGCCAGTAGCAGCAATATACAGTACAATATGCCCCAAATAACCCAGGGGCCATAGTCAGCAGGTAGGAGGCTAGCAAACAGGCTTCTCCAGGGCCCAGTGGCGAGGTTGGTTTCGCCACATTTCTCCCCTTTTCCAAACAGACTAACAGGGTACCTGACCTCTTGCCGGTCAGTGCCCTTGTTAGTCCAGCAGCCCACCCACAAAACAGAAACAGCAGTACAGCCCACCCACAATAAATGGTTACTACACCTGAGTAATGGAAAAACTTGTCCAGGTCCAGGTGCCTCACCCCGGCTGTGTGGGGGACTGGTAGGCTGTTTTGGTGGGTTGCTGAGTGGGCAAAGACCAGCGGTACTCTGCCCTGGTGCCAGCACTACTACAGGAGTAGTCTGGTTGGAGCCTGGTTGCTGGAGATCGACTGTCTCCCCTTTAGCTGCGCAGCTCTGCTGCTGGAGACCGACTGTCTCCCCTTTAGTTACACAGCTCTGCTGCTGGAGACAGACTGTCTCCCCTTTGGCTAAACAGCCCTGTTGTGGGGGGGCAGGACCGACCGTCCCTACCCCCTGTGCTGGAAGTGCAGAGACCACGGTCCCATCTGCACAGGTGTGGGGCTTACAGTCTCCCCCTGGTACATTAAGCTGCCGCTGGGGAGAGGTGGTAACCAGCTCCTCTCCCATTAGAACACTCTGCCCATTGATGATCCGCCGCTGGGGAGAGGTGGTAACAATCCCCTCTCCCATGCCTACTTTCAGTCTTTGTGGAGGGAGACCGACTGTCTCTCCTCCCAATTCAGTGTCCTGCTGCTGGGGAATAGAGACTGGGCTCTCTATTCCCAAAAAATCACGCTGCTGCTGGGGGGTAGGACCAACTACCTCTGCCCCCTGTAACTCAGCCTTCCGCTGGGGAGGGAGGACGCTGCTCTCCTCTCCCTGCACTTCACACTGCCTTCCCGGCATATCACTCTGCTGCTGGGGGGTAGGACCAACTACCTCTGCCCCCTGTAACTCAGCCTGCCGCTGGGGAATGGAGACTGGGCTCCCAATTCCCTGCAATTCACACTGCCGCTGGGGAATGGAGACTGGGCTCCCAATTCCCAACAAATCACACTGCCGCTGGGGAGGGAGGACGGCCCCTTCAGCTCCCTGTAACTTGGGCGCAGAGACCACGGTCCCATCTGCGCTGGTGTGGGGCTTACTGTCTCCCCTTGGTGTGCTAAGCTGCCGCTGGGGAGATGGGGTAACAAACTCCTCTCCCTTACACACTTTCAGCCGCTGGGGAGCAGGGCTGACCCTCTGTACTCCCTGTAGGCAGGGCGCAGAGACCACGGTCCCATCTGCGCTGGTGAGGGGCTTACTGTCTCCCCTTGGTGAGCTGCGCTGCCGCTGGGGAGAGGGAATAACAAACTCCTCTCCCTTACACACCTTCAGCCGCTGGGGAGAGGGGATAACAGGCTCCTCTCCCTGCACCGTAGACTGCCGCTGGGGAGCAAGAACGGCACCTTCAGCTCCCTGTAACGCACACTGCCGCTGGGGATCTGGGCCGACTGCCAGCATCCCTGTAGGGCCGGTAGAGAGACCGCAGTCCCATCTCCACCTGCCATCTGTGGGTCTTCCCAGGACCAATCCGTGAGGCCCCGCAACATTTGTGAGTAAGGGCCCGGTGGAGAGACCTTGGTCCTATCTCTACCTGCCTGTTGTGGTTCCTCACAGGACCAGTCTATGAGGACCCCCACTTCGGGTTCCTCCTGCCGCCTCAGGGAAAGACGGCTAACCTCCTCGGATGCAGCCTCTACTCGGCTGCTGTACCGCTCCTGCTGCTGAGCATACTTCCTCTCTTTTGCCAACCGGAATTCTCGGTCCAGCCTTGTGTTTCGCTCAGCCATGACCTGGTTCCAGATCACCCGGCGTGTCTCCATGGGTATATCATCCCCATACTCGGCCACTCGCTGCCTCACCTCGGCCAGCCAATCATCTCCAGAGCCAGAACCTTCCATACTTGTCTGCTCCCAGGGGCGCTGCACGACTGCTAGCGTTGCCCTCAATTTGTAAATCCAAACAGTGTCTCTGAGCTGCTTTACCTCACACTAGGACGCCATCCCACCGCTGCCACCAATGTAACGGATCACCTGGCACCCCGACTGGGTACCTCCGTTAATGGATGCTCCTAGCGCTTCCTGAGGACTCCAAGCACTCTGGCAGACACCACAATCACCGAATTCGAGAAACCTTTAAATTCTCCCAAGCATATGAATGCTGTAGACCATTGAATAGGAACCATACGAATAGGCTTGTACTCCTAGCAGTCAACTGGAACAGCATGCAATAAATCCTTCCCCCCAATAATGAGACGACACATCACTTTGAGGGTAAAACAGGAACTCTGGACTGGCTCATCCAGCCTGGCTTTTATTACACTAATCCACATACAGGCCACACCCAGGGGGAGGCATAAAATAACCAATCACATACATGGTTCAGCCCACACATCCCCTCCCCTCAGATAACATTAAACTCAATTATCCGGTACACTTTTTCAGCCAAGTTCTGGATGTACCCCAAAACCCGGGGGTACACCTTTAAATCCAGCATCGCTGGATAGTCCTTATTCAGGGGGACAACATATCCAAAATTCAAGTAATTCGGATGAATGGTTCGTGAGATATGGGGTTACAAAGATTTGACCGACCGCATGGGTAAAGTATCCGAAAACAGTTCCATGCATTTTGGCCCTGCGGTCGGTCACAAACAAGGGAATGAAAACAGGCGAATTGCCTGTGTTATAGAGCCTGGAGAGGGTTTGAATGAATTCCCTTGTTTATGGGGCTCTTTCTACCGAACGGCGGGTCATTCGGTAGTTTCCATACGAATTTCTGGAAGTATGGAGGTCTCAGCGGTGTTTGCCTAGTCAAGTGTCCGATTTTAGTTCCAGACACTCGACGGCAAAACACCGCTGTTCGGTAGTTTAAGATGGCCGCCGCCACGTGTTTGTTTCCCGAATGGCGGCCACCCAGAGGACAAAGAATACATTACACTGATTGCCAATTACCCGTTTGCAACATTGTTGCAAACTGTAATTGGAGGCACACTTATTCCTGGGTGGTCTGGTTGTTCGGTAGTTTCACTCAATATAATAAATGGAGGGATTCTACCGAACAATCAGATGAATGCTGCATACATATCCCAGGTTAAACTTAATACACATATAATATTACAGGCAGTACACTAGAATATGTATCACAGTCTTAAAGGGACAGTAGTCCCAAAAGTCCCAATATGTCCATAGATGCTGTTAAAAGGGCCAGTAGCAGCAATATACAGTACAATATGCCCCAAATAACCCAGGGGCCATAGTCAGCAGGTAGGAGGCTAGCAAACAGGCTTCTCCAGGGCCCAGTGGCGAGGTTGGTTTCGCCACATTTCTCCCCTTTTCCAAACAGACTAACAGGGTACCTGACCTCTTGCCGGTCAGTGCCCTTGTTAGTCCAGCAGCCCACCCACAAAACAGAAACAGCAGTACAGCCCACCCACAATAAATGGTTACTACACCTGAGTAATGGAAAAACTTGTCCAGGTCCAGGTGCCTCACCCCGGCTGTGTGGGGGACTGGTAGGCTGTTTTGGTGGGTTGCTGAGTGGGCAAAGACCAGCGGTACTCTGCCCTGGTGCCAGCACTACTACAGGAGTAGTCTGGTTGGAGCCTGGTTGCTGGAGATCGACTGTCTCCCCTTTAGCTGCGCAGCTCTGCTGCTGGAGACCGACTGTCTCCCCTTTAGTTACACAGCTCTGCTGCTGGAGACAGACTGTCTCCCCTTTGGCTAAACAGCCCTGTTGTGGGGGGGCAGGACCGACCGTCCCTACCCCCTGTGCTGGAAGTGCAGAGACCACGGTCCCATCTGCACAGGTGTGGGGCTTACAGTCTCCCCCTGGTACATTAAGCTGCCGCTGGGGAGAGGTGGTAACCAGCTCCTCTCCCATTAGAACACTCTGCCCATTGATGATCCGCCGCTGGGGAGAGGTGGTAACAATCCCCTCTCCCATGCCTACTTTCAGTCTTTGTGGAGGGAGACCGACTGTCTCTCCTCCCAATTCAGTGTCCTGCTGCTGGGGAATAGAGACTGGGCTCTCTATTCCCAAAAAATCACGCTGCTGCTGGGGGGTAGGACCAACTACCTCTGCCCCCTGTAACTCAGCCTTCCGCTGGGGAGGGAGGACGCTGCTCTCCTCTCCCTGCACTTCACACTGCCTTCCCGGCATATCACTCTGCTGCTGGGGGGTAGGACCAACTACCTCTGCCCCCTGTAACTCAGCCTGCCGCTGGGGAATGGAGACTGGGCTCCCAATTCCCTGCAATTCACACTGCCGCTGGGGAATGGAGACTGGGCTCCCAATTCCCAACAAATCACACTGCCGCTGGGGAGGGAGGACGGCCCCTTCAGCTCCCTGTAACTTGGGCGCAGAGACCACGGTCCCATCTGCGCTGGTGTGGGGCTTACTGTCTCCCCTTGGTGTGCTAAGCTGCCGCTGGGGAGATGGGGTAACAAACTCCTCTCCCTTACACACTTTCAGCCGCTGGGGAGCAGGGCTGACCCTCTGTACTCCCTGTAGGCAGGGCGCAGAGACCACGGTCCCATCTGCGCTGGTGAGGGGCTTACTGTCTCCCCTTGGTGAGCTGCGCTGCCGCTGGGGAGAGGGAATAACAAACTCCTCTCCCTTACACACCTTCAGCCGCTGGGGAGAGGGGATAACAGGCTCCTCTCCCTGCACCGTAGACTGCCGCTGGGGAGCAAGAACGGCACCTTCAGCTCCCTGTAACGCACACTGCCGCTGGGGATCTGGGCCGACTGCCAGCATCCCTGTAGGGCCGGTAGAGAGACCGCAGTCCCATCTCCACCTGCCATCTGTGGGTCTTCCCAGGACCAATCCGTGAGGCCCCGCAACATTTGTGAGTAAGGGCCCGGTGGAGAGACCTTGGTCCTATCTCTACCTGCCTGTTGTGGTTCCTCACAGGACCAGTCTATGAGGACCCCCACTTCGGGTTCCTCCTGCCGCCTCAGGGAAAGACGGCTAACCTCCTCGGATGCAGCCTCTACTCGGCTGCTGTACCGCTCCTGCTGCTGAGCATACTTCCTCTCTTTTGCCAACCGGAATTCTCGGTCCAGCCTTGTGTTTCGCTCAGCCATGACCTGGTTCCAGATCACCCGGCGTGTCTCCATGGGTATATCATCCCCATACTCGGCCACTCGCTGCCTCACCTCGGCCAGCCAATCATCTCCAGAGCCAGAACCTTCCATACTTGTCTGCTCCCAGGGGCGCTGCACGACTGCTAGCGTTGCCCTCAATTTGTAAATCCAAACAGTGTCTCTGAGCTGCTTTACCTCACACTAGGACGCCATCCCACCGCTGCCACCAATGTAACGGATCACCTGGCACCCCGACTGGGTACCTCCGTTAATGGATGCTCCTAGCGCTTCCTGAGGACTCCAAGCACTCTGGCAGACACCACAATCACCGAATTCGAGAAACCTTTAAATTCTCCCAAGCATATGAATGCTGTAGACCATTGAATAGGAACCATACGAATAGGCTTGTACTCCTAGCAGTCAACTGGAACAGCATGCAATAAATCCTTCCCCCCAATAATGAGACGACACATCACTTTGAGGGTAAAACAGGAACTCTGGACTGGCTCATCCAGCCTGGCTTTTATTACACTAATCCACATACAGGCCACACCCAGGGGGAGGCATAAAATAACCAATCACATACATGGTTCAGCCCACACATCCCCTCCCCTCAGATAACATTAAACTCAATTATCCGGTACACTTTTTCAGCCAAGTTCTGGATGTACCCCAAAACCCGGGGGTACACCTTTAAATCCAGCATCGCTGGATAGTCCTTATTCAGGGGGACAACATATCCAAAATTCAAGTAATTCGGATGAATGGTTCGTGAGATATGGGGTTACAAAGATTTGACCGACCGCATGGGTAAAGTATCCGAAAACAGTTCCATGCATTTTGGCCCTGCGGTCGGTCACAAACAAGGGAATGAAAACAGGCGAATTGCCTGTGTTATAGAGCCTGGAGAGGGTTTGAATGAATTCCCTTGTTTATGGGGCTCTTTCTACCGAACGGCGGGTCATTCGGTAGTTTCCATACGAATTTCTGGAAGTATGGAGGTCTCAGCGGTGTTTGCCTAGTCAAGTGTCCGATTTTAGTTCCAGACACTCGACGGCAAAACACCGCTGTTCGGTAGTTTAAGATGGCCGCCGCCACGTGTTTGTTTCCCGAATGGCGGCCACCCAGAGGACAAAGAATACATTACACTGATTGCCAATTACCCGTTTGCAACATTGTTGCAAACTGTAATTGGAGGCACACTTATTCCTGGGTGGTCTGGTTGTTCGGTAGTTTCACTCAATATAATAAATGGAGGGATTCTACCGAACAATCAGATGAATGCTGCATACATATCCCAGGTTAAACTTAATACACATATAATATTACAGGCAGTACACTAGAATATGTATCACAGTCTTAAAGGGACAGTAGTCCCAAAAGTCCCAATATGTCCATAGATGCTGTTAAAAGGGCCAGTAGCAGCAATATACAGTACAATATGCCCCAAATAACCCAGGGGCCATAGTCAGCAGGTAGGAGGCTAGCAAACAGGCTTCTCCAGGGCCCAGTGGCGAGGTTGGTTTCGCCACATTTCTCCCCTTTTCCAAACAGACTAACAGGGTACCTGACCTCTTGCCGGTCAGTGCCCTTGTTAGTCCAGCAGCCCACCCACAAAACAGAAACAGCAGTACAGCCCACCCACAATAAATGGTTACTACACCTGAGTAATGGAAAAACTTGTCCAGGTCCAGGTGCCTCACCCCGGCTGTGTGGGGGACTGGTAGGCTGTTTTGGTGGGTTGCTGAGTGGGCAAAGACCAGCGGTACTCTGCCCTGGTGCCAGCACTACTACAGGAGTAGTCTGGTTGGAGCCTGGTTGCTGGAGATCGACTGTCTCCCCTTTAGCTGCGCAGCTCTGCTGCTGGAGACCGACTGTCTCCCCTTTAGTTACACAGCTCTGCTGCTGGAGACAGACTGTCTCCCCTTTGGCTAAACAGCCCTGTTGTGGGGGGGCAGGACCGACCGTCCCTACCCCCTGTGCTGGAAGTGCAGAGACCACGGTCCCATCTGCACAGGTGTGGGGCTTACAGTCTCCCCCTGGTACATTAAGCTGCCGCTGGGGAGAGGTGGTAACCAGCTCCTCTCCCATTAGAACACTCTGCCCATTGATGATCCGCCGCTGGGGAGAGGTGGTAACAATCCCCTCTCCCATGCCTACTTTCAGTCTTTGTGGAGGGAGACCGACTGTCTCTCCTCCCAATTCAGTGTCCTGCTGCTGGGGAATAGAGACTGGGCTCTCTATTCCCAAAAAATCACGCTGCTGCTGGGGGGTAGGACCAACTACCTCTGCCCCCTGTAACTCAGCCTTCCGCTGGGGAGGGAGGACGCTGCTCTCCTCTCCCTGCACTTCACACTGCCTTCCCGGCATATCACTCTGCTGCTGGGGGGTAGGACCAACTACCTCTGCCCCCTGTAACTCAGCCTGCCGCTGGGGAATGGAGACTGGGCTCCCAATTCCCTGCAATTCACACTGCCGCTGGGGAATGGAGACTGGGCTCCCAATTCCCAACAAATCACACTGCCGCTGGGGAGGGAGGACGGCCCCTTCAGCTCCCTGTAACTTGGGCGCAGAGACCACGGTCCCATCTGCGCTGGTGTGGGGCTTACTGTCTCCCCTTGGTGTGCTAAGCTGCCGCTGGGGAGATGGGGTAACAAACTCCTCTCCCTTACACACTTTCAGCCGCTGGGGAGCAGGGCTGACCCTCTGTACTCCCTGTAGGCAGGGCGCAGAGACCACGGTCCCATCTGCGCTGGTGAGGGGCTTACTGTCTCCCCTTGGTGAGCTGCGCTGCCGCTGGGGAGAGGGAATAACAAACTCCTCTCCCTTACACACCTTCAGCCGCTGGGGAGAGGGGATAACAGGCTCCTCTCCCTGCACCGTAGACTGCCGCTGGGGAGCAAGAACGGCACCTTCAGCTCCCTGTAACGCACACTGCCGCTGGGGATCTGGGCCGACTGCCAGCATCCCTGTAGGGCCGGTAGAGAGACCGCAGTCCCATCTCCACCTGCCATCTGTGGGTCTTCCCAGGACCAATCCGTGAGGCCCCGCAACATTTGTGAGTAAGGGCCCGGTGGAGAGACCTTGGTCCTATCTCTACCTGCCTGTTGTGGTTCCTCACAGGACCAGTCTATGAGGACCCCCACTTCGGGTTCCTCCTGCCGCCTCAGGGAAAGACGGCTAACCTCCTCGGATGCAGCCTCTACTCGGCTGCTGTACCGCTCCTGCTGCTGAGCATACTTCCTCTCTTTTGCCAACCGGAATTCTCGGTCCAGCCTTGTGTTTCGCTCAGCCATGACCTGGTTCCAGATCACCCGGCGTGTCTCCATGGGTATATCATCCCCATACTCGGCCACTCGCTGCCTCACCTCGGCCAGCCAATCATCTCCAGAGCCAGAACCTTCCATACTTGTCTGCTCCCAGGGGCGCTGCACGACTGCTAGCGTTGCCCTCAATTTGTAAATCCAAACAGTGTCTCTGAGCTGCTTTACCTCACACTAGGACGCCATCCCACCGCTGCCACCAATGTAACGGATCACCTGGCACCCCGACTGGGTACCTCCGTTAATGGATGCTCCTAGCGCTTCCTGAGGACTCCAAGCACTCTGGCAGACACCACAATCACCGAATCCGAGAAACCTTTAAATTCTCCCAAGCATATGAATGCTGTAGACCATTGAATAGGAACCATACGAATAGGCTTGTACTCCTAGCAGTCAACTGGAACAGCATGCAATAAATCCTTCCCCCCAATAATGAGACGACACATCACTTTGAGGGTAAAACAGGAACTCTGGACTGGCTCATCCAGCCTGGCTTTTATTACACTAATCCACATACAGGCCACACCCAGGGGGAGGCATAAAATAACCAATCACATACATGGTTCAGCCCACACATCCCCTCCCCTCAGATAACATTAAACTCAATTATCCGGTACACTTTTTCAGCCAAGTTCTGGATGTACCCCAAAACCCGGGGGTACACCTTTAAATCCAGCATCGCTGGATAGTCCTTATTCAGGGGGACAACATATCCAAAATTCAAGTAATTCGGATGAATGGTTCGTGAGATATGGGGTTACAAAGATTTGACCGACCGCATGGGTAAAGTATCCGAAAACAGTTCCATGCATTTTGGCCCTGCGGTCGGTCACAAACAAGGGAATGAAAACAGGCGAATTGCCTGTGTTATAGAGCCTGGAGAGGGTTTGAATGAATTCCCTTGTTTATGGGGCTCTTTCTACCGAACGGCGGGTCATTCGGTAGTTTCCATACGAATTTCTGGAAGTATGGAGGTCTCAGCGGTGTTTGCCTAGTCAAGTGTCCGATTTTAGTTCCAGACACTCGACGGCAAAACACCGCTGTTCGGTAGTTTAAGATGGCCGCCGCCACGTGTTTGTTTCCCGAATGGCGGCCACCCAGAGGACAAAGAATACATTACACTGATTGCCAATTACCCGTTTGCAACATTGTTGCAAACTGTAATTGGAGGCACACTTATTCCTGGGTGGTCTGGTTGTTCGGTAGTTTCACTCAATATAATAAATGGAGTGATTCTACCGAACAATCAGATGAATGCTGCATACATATCCCAGGTTAAACTTAATACACATATAATATTACAGGCAGTACACTAGAATATGTATCACAGTCTTAAAGGGACAGTAGTCCCAAAAGTCCCAATATGTCCATAGATGCTGTTAAAAGGGCCAGTAGCAGCAATATACAGTACAATATGCCCCAAATAACCCAGGGGCCATAGTCAGCAGGTAGGAGGCTAGCAAACAGGCTTCTCCAGGGCCCAGTGGCGAGGTTGGTTTCGCCACAATCTATATTTCTAGAATATGCATGTGTATGGCGGAACCTTGTTGTCAATATTGATACAAGGGGAGGGGGTGCTACGGTGAGACAACAAGAAGAATAAATGAGGTAATGTGATTTAACGTAGAGAAATGCAAAGTTATGCACTTTGGGGTTAAGAATGCACAAGCAATTTACACCCTAAATGGTAGTGAACTAGGGATAACCACACACGAGAAGGATTTGGAATTGTTATAGACAATAAATTAGGTAGCAATATGCAATGTCAATCTGCAGTTGCTAAGGCCAGTAAGATTTTGTCATGTATAAATAGGGGCATAAATTCTCTGGATGAAAATATAATTTTGCCTCTTTATAAATCGCTGGTAAGACCACACCTTGAATATGCTGTGCAATTTTGGGCACCTGTTCTAAAGAAAGATATCATGGCACTAGAAAAAGTGCAGAGACGAGCTACAAAATTGATAAAAGGAATGGAGCATTTTAGTTACGAAGAAAGGTTAAAAAATTGAAATCTGTTTAGTTTGGCACCTGAGAGGGGATATGATAGCATTATACAAATATATTCGGGGCCAGTACAAACCTTTATCTGGAAATCTATTCATAAACAGGGCTATACATAGGACACGAGGTCACACATTTAGGCTGGAAGAAAGGAGATTTCATCTAAGGCAAAGAAAAGGTTTTTTTTTACAGTAAGAGCAATAAGGATATGGAATTCTCTGCCTGAAGAGGTAGTTTTGTCAGAGTCTATACAGATGTTTAAACTGCAATTGGATATATACTTGCAAAAACATAACATACAGGGATATAATTTCTGACATCTGACTGCTATTTTGGGGTCAAGAAATAATTTTTTCCTAGTTTGTTGCAAAATTGGAAGTGCTTCAGACTAGGTTTTTTGCCTTCTTATGGATCAACAGCAAAAACATATGTGAGGAAGGCTGAACTTGATGGACGCAAGTCTCTTTTCAGCTATGTAACTATGTAACTATATGATGCATGGAATACCATCCAAATGTGTACTGAATGTCTGAATTGTGCACAGCATGATGTCTTTTTTAGAGATATGAATTTCTTTGTAGCATGAAATCCAGTGCTTTTAAGCCTAGCTTATATTTAGTTCTACAATACTTTGCAATATATGTAAAATGAAAGTTAGCACATATATTCAAGTTTTAGAAGGAGAAGGGGTAAATAGAATGTCATTGTTTCTTAAAGGTTTAATCTCTGGAGAAAAATGCAGGGACTTAATAGGGTGTGATAGTATACTCCATTTCATTTACAGTGGTTTAATGTGAATGTATCAGTTGAAAATAGACATGTTTAACACCTTAAGGACACATGACATGTGTGACATGTCATGATTCCCTTTTATTCCAGAAGTTTGGTCCTTAAAGGGTTAAATAGACAGATTTAAAGAAAGAGTGAAAAATGCAGAATATGTTAACATGTGTAGAAACTAAAAACATATGTTAGAAGAAATATGGTTTTGTTTGGAAGTATACTATCTACTTTATCTTTTACAGTTCTGTAGGAAACTGCTTATTATTTTATCTTAGCTATGATTAGATCATACAGAAACATGTTCTATGGAACACATAGTTCTTGTTTTAAAAGCGATTCCCATAATTAAAGGATTTTGCAATAATTCCCAAAAACTGTAATAAGACCCTTTATAAGACCTCTCATCTTACATTATTAAACAACTGTGCAGTGTGCTTGCTAAAGTTTCTACGGAGGTCAGGGCTTTTGGCATAAAACGAGCAGGGGATTTCCTTCCAGATTTTACAAAGTGGACATTTATTTGTCAGTAAGAATTGCCATATTATTTCAGCCTGTCTGTAAATCACTTCACATCACATGGCATATTTCGGAAATAGCTCACCCTGTACACAGCAGCTTGGAAAGATTGAGGTTGCGTACAAAAAAAAGTCACATTCACCTTCACTTTTGTGCACATAAGCATGGCCGAACTCCTTTCAGATAAAATGAGGCATATAGAGCCTAGAATTCAAAAAGGAACACATTAGGTTTATTTTAAAATCAGGGATATTGCTAGAAACACGCAGCGCTTGATGTGTCCACTAAAAGAGAGCTGGAGATATATCACCAATAAAACCATAACGTGAGGTATATCAAATTGCTTACTCTTGGTCTTCACAAACCAATCATAGCCACGTGGAGCACCACAAGAGTCAGTAGATGATAAAATGTAAAGTCTTCAATCACTCAAAATACATAAATATAAACATAATGTAAAATCATTAAATACAAATATACTGATAATGAATACTATACACTTACAAACATATAGCCAGTACAAGTGGCCAGAAAGGCATGTAAACTGGTCTGAAAGACCTCAAAAACAGCAAAGTATTGTCCCCAATATTCTGGGCACAATATTCATCTCCCGGACGGTGACATTAAAGTGGGCTGATCTAATAGGAATATCGCCTGTGGACAACAAGAATATGACACCAAAAACATTGCTGCCAGGGTCAGTAGCGGTGACTCGAATGTAAAAGCAAAAGCCAAGCCAAGTCCAGACAGAAATTCAGTCTACAATGCAATACAAACAAAATATAGCGATAGATATTCTTCAGAAGAATATGAGAAAAGGGAATATAATTCAGATATGCCAGCATTAAACCATGTGGATACACAAATTAAAAGCATATTGTAACATGGGTTTGAATATTGATCTTGATACTATGGCTTTTATGTAATCGTATTAGTTAAATTTTTTATATTTTCCTTTATCTCCTCTGTTGTCTCTTTGTACATGTTTGGAATGTTTTAACTGGAATATATTGTATGATCGTCTATCAGACAAGAGGATTTCATAACACTTTTTTAATCCCTTCCCAACCAGTGATGGAAATTTTCCGTCAAGCTTGTCATTGCGATAAGGACCCTTGACGGAAAATTTCCATAATTTACTAAAGTTAACCCTGACTGCAGTGATCAATGGGCAGGGACTACATTTTACTGTCTGATTTATTTATTTTTTAACCTCTCAGGGGTATATTTAATTTCAATATTTTAAAATGATATATTTAGCTAGCTGGGGTGGGTGGAAGTTAGTAAGGAATTGGGGAATCTGGTGTTAGGCTAGCTAGGGGTTAACGTTAAAAAAAGTTTAAAAAGTTACACAAAGTTTTAAAAAAGTTTTAATAATGTTTACAAAAATACAAAATCCCACTGTTACTGTTAGTGCTGCTTATTGCTAGTTAGGGGTTAACGGTAAAAAAAGTTTAAAACATTTAATACATTAAAAAAAGTTTAAAAACAAGTTTTAAAAAGTAAAAAAAGTTTAAAAGAGTAAAAAAATACATTAAAAAATGCTCATTACCACTACACCTGGACCCACTACACCTGGAACAAACTAGCGGAAAAATGATCCCACGCTAAGGTTAAAAAAATTATTTTTTAAAAAATGGTATGTTTTTGTGAAGTAGTTTGAATAACCAACCAGCTTAACTACTCCAAAATGGAACATGGACACAGCGTAAAAATTCTAAGTTAGAAAAAAACTGAATGGCTGCGTCTCAAATGTGCCCCTTCACCATCCACATATACTTAGCGAAGGCACATACAGGGATATTGTTGTATTTAGACGATATAGCTGAGCAACATATGAAATATTATACAGCCGTAGCACACATAAGATTTGCTAAATATAATATGCAAACTCACTCTGTGTGTCAAAAAGGCAGAAAAAATGCTTATTACCACTACACATGGTACAAGCTAGCAGAAAAACGATCCCATGCCAAGGTTCAAAATATGCCTTTTGAAATACCCTGGGATGTCTTCTTTAAGAAATGGTATGCCTTTATGGGGTAGTTGGAATATATAGGCTCCTAAAATACTCCTAAATGGCACATGACACAGCGTAAAAATTCAAAGTTTGAAAAAAACTCAAATGTGCCCCTTCAATGTCCACATATACCTAGCAAAGGTACATACTGGGGGTTTGCTGCACTCAGATGACATAGCTGAGCAACATATAAAGTATTATAGAGCTGTAGCACATATAAGGTTTGCAAAATATACTGTGCAAACTCACTTTGTGTGTCAAAAAGGCAGAAAAAATGCTTATTACCACTGCACTTGGTACAAGCTAATGGAAAAATGATCCCATGCTAAGGTTCGAAATATGCCTTTTGAAATACCCTGGGATGTCTTCTTTAAGAAATGGTATGTCTTTATGGTGTAGTTGTAATATGTAGCCTGCTAAAGTGCTTCAAAGTGGGACACGGACACATCAAAACCCTCCATGAAAATGTAAACTTAAAAACCTGAACCTGTCACGTTTCTTTTACAGCACTGTAACTTCACAAAATAGTCATACATTGGGCATATTGTTTTATTCAGAAGATGTAACTGAGCATATTTGGGGGGATTTTAAGACAATGGCACATATCAAGTGTAAGAAATACTCAGCAAAAATGCAACATGGGTGTAAAAATTAAATTCCCCCCCCCCCCCCTCACCACAAACGTTGGCATAAATTGGTGAACAAATTGTGACAAGTTAAGGCCCAATATATGCCATATAAGATACCCTGGGGTGTCTGCTTTATGAAAGCCCTTTGTGGGGTTATTTGAACAGTCAAACTGCTATAACACCCCAAAATGAGACATAGGTCCGTCAAATCCTTCGATAAAAATGCTAACTATAGAAACTAAAATAGCCTTGTCTCTTGTGGATATTTTAATATTTTATTCTGTATTCCAAGTAAAGGTATTTTGGCTTCTTTTAACATACCAGCATCACCATTTGCGGCCCCGGCCCATGTGGCAAACCGCCGGGGCCGCCGTCCAAGGGGTCCATCGGGTGGCCCATGCTGTCAGGGCCACCCAATGGATTTGGATTGTAAGGGGGCCCGGTCAGTGCTGGGCGCTTTAACAGCGCGACAGGGCCCCCTGTGATTACATCACAGAGCTGGGAGGAAGTGACTGCATGTCACTCCTCCCAGCTAACACACAGATCGCGCGGGAGAAAACAGAGGGAGTCAGAGTGCGAACTCTGACACCCATCCACCTGAGCCACCACTGGACCCCAGGGAAAGTCACCCTCCTGCACCTTAAAGGTAGGAAACAGTAGGGTGACTTAAATATAATGTGTGTGTTTGTTTGTGTGTATGTGTCTTTGTATGTATGTCTTGTGTGTGTCTGTCTGTCTGTAAGTATGTGTCTTTGTATGTATGTGTCTGTATGTGTGTGTATGTGTCTTTGTATGTATGTGTGTCTTATGAATGTGTCTTTGTATGTATGTCTTGTGTGTGTGTGTGTGTGTGTGTGTGTCTGTCTGTCTGTATATACGTGTGTATGTATATGTGTCTTGTCTTTGTATGTATGTGTTGTGTGTGTATGTGTCTTTGTATATATGTGTGTCTTATGTATGTGTACCCTCCATTCTAAAAAATATTCTGCACTTGTGCTAAAACTAGTGGGCGGTAAGGAAATTTTTCCATCAAGTTGCATTATTGGGCGGTAGGTAAACAAAGGTTGACTACCACTGATCTAGAGTGATCCGGGGCTCAAAAGCCTTACATCTGGGGATTGAACCCGTAAAGCCCCCTCCCAGCAACCCTACTGTATATAATTATTACAGACTTTTCACAATACCCAATACCAGCACCACATAACACTGAGTTACATACCTGAGTTTTGCTTTCTGAATAAAATGTAATGCATTATCTGCAATAGATAGTGAAAGACTAGCCGTTGTAGATAGAAACTGAAATAAGAAGTTTCCTTTCTCCTCAGCCACTATATATGGTTTTAGTTATTTGTGATAATTCTGGGAATACATTGTTTTTTTTCCCATCCTCCCATTTAAAAATCATATATTTTAATCAATATATGTGCAAACGCAGTACAAATGCAGATTAGAATGTTGACTGTAGATGTTTAACAACTGGTCTTATTGTAAACACTCTGTCAGATTAATTATGGAAAGTATCATCCGCAATCAATTGAACTGTCTGATAACGGATAATTTAAGCACCAAAACACCATTAGTTTAAAAGGATATTCTAAGCAAAAAACATCAACTTTAGTTTAAAGGAATACGCTAAGCAATATTACAACTTAAACGTAATAGAATATTGTAAGTAACACATTAAGCTTAATTAAGTCATATTGGTATATATTATGGGCAGAAATATATGTATACACACGACACACGTGCTCCCCAGTAGGTAAAAAATATATAAAATAAAATTACCAAATGTTAGATTGTAAGAAGAACCTTCAATCTTCTTAATACAAATATACAAAATACAATCTACAGGAAGGAATATAGAAAAATATAGTTTAGTAAAATTAAAACACCATAAATGCGCTTGATAAGATTGCACTCACAAGATAAAAACGAAATATGGGCGTATAAGTAATCTCTCAGGCTTGACGGATAACTGCAAACTTCTTTTGGACCTTATTAGAAAAGGAGAGACACACAGACCATAGTGCACCAATTAAATATAAAGTTAAGTGGTTTTATTAGATTGCACTCACACAAAATCGGTTGAAATCCAGCATATCAGTCACTTAGGGAGTCACAGTGTCGACATCTTTCTTCCCAAAGTATGATGAAAAACGAGAGCCGGATAAAAAACCATAAAAACAATAAAATTACATGAAATAAAAAATAAACAATAAAGTTCAATAAAGTGCTGTTGTGGTCCCTCCGCCCTACGCGTTTCGTCCGAAACCGAACTTCCTCAGGGGCAAAAAATGAAGGTCTATAATTGCAGTGTTCTTCGTCCGTCTTTTAAACCAAATTTTGTAGTTCCCGCTTTCTGGGTGGCCAATCACCTCCAATCACATTGCGTCATGTCGTTTGCGTTCCATTCGTGAGTTTCAAGCCTCTTTCTCATGTCCGTTATGTATGCAAGCATTTCCGGTATTGCGTGGAATGCCACTGCTTAATTCTCTGTCATTTAGGTGTTAAATTACATTGTTTATGCACCCCTAGCCACACAACCCCTGGCTGTGACTCACACAGTCTCTATTAAAATTTTGTCATTTTTATAGCATAGTGTATTTACTTTAGAAGTTGTCTCATAATCCCACATCCCCCATATCTTGTCACTCTGCTTCCATGTAGCCGCTTTTTCCGTATAAATAAACACGCCCCAGAGATGGGAAAGAATCCTCTTCTGGTGAAAATAAAATCTAAACTAAAGAAATTACTTTATCTGCTTACTCTACTAAATATTGCTCTGTAAGTGGTAAACAAGGCTATCAAAAATCTTTATCTTAAAAATAAAAAAACAGGGTAAAAACCTTGTATTAAGTAACAGGAGAAAATATATAGGTAGAATTCTAAAGTAAAAAGAACAAAAATAGCACTAAAGCTGATGGTGTAGTATTAGCAGGGCCGCCATCAGGGGGTGACAACCACTGTTGTCACGGGCCCGGCGGCCCTGGGGGGCCCGGACTGCTCTGGCAGTCCTGGCCCCACTTTCTTTCTCTGCACACATAGATAGCGAATATCGCGATCTATGTGTGCAGCCGCGGGCCCCCGGCTCCCTGTTACCGCAGAGGGGGCCCAGGCAGCACACAGCTTCTCCTCTTCTCCTCCCTGCTATAACTCTCGCGAGACCCGGTTGCCATGGCAACGCTCCGCGGGTCTTGCGAGAGTTATTGGAGGAGAGAAGAGAGGAGAAGCTGTGTGCTGCCTGGGCCCCCTCTGTGGTAGCAGGGAGCCAGGGGCCCCCCACCGGACCACCAGGGATGGAATCTCCCCCCTCCCTGGACAAAGGTAAGCAGGGAGGGGGGAGAAACAATGTAATTAAATTTAAATGTAAAAAAATTTTTTCTGTGAAAATGCCCATTCCTCCCCCTCCCCCTCCCCCTTGCCCCCAGATTTACACACACACACACACACACACACACACTACACACACTGACACAACACACACACACTACATACACTGACACACACACACACACACACACACTACATACACTAACACAACACACACACTACATACACTAACACAACACACACACTACATACACTGACACACTACATACACTAACACAACACACACACTACATACACCGACACAACACACACACTGCATACACCAACACAACACACACTGCATACACTAACACAACACACACTACACACACTAACACAACACACACTGCACACACTAACACAACACACACTGCACACACTAACACAACACACACTACATACACTAACACAACACACACTACATACACTAACACAACACACACACACTACATACACTAACACAATACACACACACACACACTACATACACTAACACAACACACACTGCATACACTAACATAACACACACTACATACACTAACACAACACACACACTACATACATTGACACACTACATACACTAACACAACACACACACTACATACACCGACACAACACACACACTGCATACACTAACACAGCACACACACACTACATACACTAACACAACACACACACACTGCATACACTTACACAACACACACACACACACACTGCATACACTAACACAACACACACACACACTGCATACACTAACACAACACACACACTACATACACTAACACAACACACACACTACATACACTGACACAACACACACACACACACACACTGCATTCACTAACACAACACACACTGCATACACTAACACAACACACACACACTGCATACACTAACACAACACACACACTACATACACTAACACAACACACACACTACATACACTGACACAACACACACACACACTGCATTCGCTAACACAACACACACACTGCATACACTAACACAACACACACTGCATGCACTAACAAACACTGCATACACTAATACAACACACCCACTGCATACACTAACACACACACGCTGCATACACTAATACAACACACACTGCATACACTAATACAACACACACTGCATACACTAATACAACACACACTGCATACACTAATACAATACACACACTGCATTCACTACACTAACATACACTCTGCATCAACTGTACACACAGCATCCACTACACAAACATCCTGTATTAACAGTACACACACATCCTGTATTAACAGTACACACACATCCTGTATTAACAGTACACACACTACATCCACCACAAATTGAAACACTCTGCATACACAGACACTGCGTATAATACACACACTACATCCACTACAGACACTGCATCCACTAAACACATTTCATCTAGTACATACAAACACTACATACACTACACAGACACACACTACATCACTGTACACACACTACATCCACTACTCAAACACTCTCTGCATTCACTACACATTAACACACTGCATTCACTACATTAACACACACTCTGCATCCGCTACACACTAACATACTCTCTGCATACACTGACACAACACACACTGCATACACTGACACAACACACACTGCATACACTGACACAACACACACTGCATACACTGCATTCACTAACACAACACACACACTGCATACACTAACACAACACACACACTGCATACTCTAACAAACACTGCATACACTAATACAACACACACACTGCATACACTAACACAACACACACACTGCATACACTAATACAACACACACACTGCATACACTAATACAACACACACTGCATACACTAATACAATACACACACTGCATTCACTAACACAACATGCACTCTGCATACACTACACACTAACATACTCACTGCATCAACTATACTGACACACACTCTGCATTCGCTACACACTAACACACTCTCTGCATCCGCTACACACTAACACACTCTCTGCATTCACTACAAATGTACACTGACACACTCTGCATTCTCTACACCCTAACACACACTCTGCATTTATTACACACTAACACACTCTGCATTCACTATACTGACACACACTCTGCATTCACTATACTGACACACACTCTGCATTCACTATACTGACACACACTCTGCATTCACTATACTGACACACACTCTGCATTCACTATACTGACACACACTCTGCATCAACTGTACACACAGCATCCACTACACAAACCTCCTGTATTCACAGTACACACACTACATCCACCACAAATTGAAACACTCTGCATTCACTATACACAGACACTGCGTCTAATACACACACTACATCCACTACAGACACTGCATCCACTAAACACATTTCATCTAGTACATACAAACACTACATCCACTACACAAACACACACCACATCCACTACTCAAACACACTCTGCTTTCACTATACACACTGCATCCGCTACACAAACACACACTCTGCATTCACTGCACAAACAGTATCTAATACACACAAACACTACATCCATTACACACATTCTAATTCACTTCCACTATACACACCACATTCAGTCCTGCATCATTGTCAGCGGACTAGGTAGGGCGTGGGCGGGCCCGGGAGGGAGGGGGTGGGGGGGGGCCCCAGACCTTGTGCTTTGTCAGGGGCCCCAAAATTTCTGATGGCAGCCCTGAGTATTAGGTACACAACCCCTTCCTTTCAGAAAACCAAGACCACAGAAAATGGTCAAAGTATGCTAGATGTGATGAAGATTATTTCAAGGTTAATGACAAGGACACACAAAAAGGTGTCCTCTGCATGAGCTGCACATGAATTCTGCTCACAGAATAGTAAGTGCTAGAGCACGGCACATCAGTGCAGCATCGGTTCAGCAATGCTAACGGTACTACTGGAGACTGACTGCAGCATCACTTTACTGCCTGGCAGAAAACTACTGAAATTCTGCAGCAGTGTCAGTACGTTCCTTCAAACAATGGATCTCACTACCATCCTGTAGCCGGCATCAGGAAGGGTCGTGAGCGATTTGTAACCACTAGGGGGGCAGTGCTTCTCGAAAGGTGAGATCTAGCACATACTATTCAGTGAGCAACTCTGATTTATTCTGTTATTCTGCTATGAATATGCAGCTCATGCAGATGATACTTTTCTTGGTGTCCTTGTGTAATAAGTGGGGGAAACGTGGGGGATTAACAGCCAAACTGTATGCCAATTAAGTGTTATTGCCTTCTAATACAGGGATTCAAGCCCTCGTTCTACCCTTAGGCAATAATGGAGTCCTCTGTGAAGCACATGGCTTTTCACCAGGCAAAACCAGTTGGGTTGTTGATAAACTCCTCCTCCATTCCCTCTAGTGCAATCCCCCTACCCCCAGGAGGCACTCTGGTTCTGTTACATCCTAAGGAATTGACTGAGGAGGTTTGTCCAGCAGAAGAAAGGGCTAACCTGTTAAAAGCCCTGTGACTAGCACATTCTCACTCTCTTTGAATTCACCCTCCTTACTCTCTCTCTCTCTCCCCTCTCCCCACTATACACACCCTCTCTCTCTAACTCTCAGCGGACGATCAATGGAGTGGTAACTGTATCACGTGTGTATGCCTGTTTTACCATGTTAGTTTAGTCTGCTTTCCATTCAATCAATGACTGGTTTTGGTAGCAACATACACTAGCCTATTTAAAATGCATATGTATTGTTTATTTGTTTAATTAGCCTCTATTAATAAATATTATTGCATTGCCAAAAGCAAGGAGTGTAGATTCTGACTTTACACTCGTTTTTTAAGTTATTATTTTAAGTTATTAATGTTATTATTAATTCCAAGTTTAAAGATTGGCGTTAGCCTTATTATTTATTTTTCTCACCTCACCACTTGTTTTGCACACTATGGGTATTTAGACCCTCACTGGTTAATGTAATTTCTTTCTACTTTCACAGTGTTGTCCTTACAGCGATTGTGATGGCACATTAGGCAGCATTTTGCTCTATTTTAGAGTCAGTAACAGATTAGAACACCCTCGAAGGTGTTGGGAGGTTATTAGGGACTGTTGTACAGGCTCTCGGTTAGATAAGATACCAGAAGAGTGGGTCACAAGTCGCTATACAAATATTATGGGAACTGGTCTCCAATCTATACCTCCCAAGCAGAATTAGGAAGGAAGGAATTACTTTTAGCTGATCACTTTTTGATCATTGCAACACTGTATTTAGCCAGTATTGTAACTCCTTATCCTATGATTTTTTATTGCTGCCAATGTACCTTTATGGGGATTTTTTTGTTAGCTTTTTGGTAACCAGACCTTAGCCACCGACATTATTGATTTATTGGTCAGGCTATAGCTACAACAAAGGGAGACTGTTTTATCGGCAAACTATTGCTATTAAGGATTTAATAAAGACAGCAGTCAGCTTTTTTGTGCATTAGTACCGATTTCTAGACAGAAAGGAGCTATTTATCTCCAATCTCCCAAGTTTACCCCTCACAATACATTACTGTAAGGCCTAGTAGGCACAGACCTCCAAGTTGTTTAGCATAACCATCTTGCCAGTTAATTGATATTTCTCAATCTTTACATTTAACCGGGTACATGCCCTTTGGTGGCACTGGCAACACCCACTGACCATTACCTTTTGCCTGTCAACACCCCAAATCCTCTTCCGTATGGCTTACTGCAGAGGACTGGGGATTACCAGGCAAACTATTTATGTTTTAATTCCAAGTTTACTCCAACTTGCGAGTTAAAATGTATTACACCTTGTAATGAACTTATTTTGCCAGTGCCCAGGAGGGGGGATTGGGTGGCCCATGCACTGAGGACAACCTGATGGGTATTTCTGAAGGGGCCCAATTAGGCACTTCAGCTCTTTAACAGCGAGATCAGGCCTCTATAATATCTGAATATATAGAGAGCCCATATGGGAGGTAGAAAAAGGTATGTTGGTTAAAAATTATGACATACATGTGTGTGTTAATGTGTGTATCTACATGTGTCAATGTAACAGTGTGTGTGTGTATCTGTGTATGAGTTTATGTGTGTGCGTGTGTCAGTGTGTCTATCTGTGTGTGTCAGTGTGTGTATCTCTATCAGTGTGTATGTGTGTATTACATAGTTACATAGCTGAAAAAGAGACTTGTGTCCATCAAGTTCAGCCTTCCTCACATATGTTTCTGCTGTTGATCCAAAAGAAGGCAAAAAACGCAGTCTGAAGAGCTTCCAATTTTGCAACAAACTAGGAAAAAAAAAATTCTTGACCCCAAAATAGCAGTCAGATGTCTCCTTGGATCAAGCAGCTATTACCCCACTTATTAGAAATTGTATCCCTGTATGTTATGTTTTAGCATGTATTTATCCAATTTCTGTTTAAACATCTGCATGAACTCTGATAAAACCACCTCTTCAGGCAGAGAATTCCATATCCTTAGTGCTCTTGCTGTAAAAAATACATTCTTTAGATGAAATCTCCTTTCTTCAAGCCTAAATGTGTGACCTTGTGCCCTATGTATAGCCCTGTTTATGAATAGATTTCCAGATAATGGTTTGTACTGGCCCTGAATATATTTGTATAATGTTATCATATCCCCTCTAAGGCGCCGTTTTTCCAAACTGAAGAGATTTAAATTTTTTAACCTTTCTTCGTAACCTTCATTCCTTTTATCAATTTTGTAGCTCGTCTCTGCACTTTTTCTATTGCCATGATATCCTTCTTTAGAACCAGTGCCCAAAATTGCACAGCATATTCAAGGTGTGGTCTTACCAGCGATTTATAAAGAGGCAAAATTATATTTTCATCTCGAGAATTTATGCCCCTATTTATACATGACTAGAGTTGAGCGAACCCAAACCGCAAAGTTCAGGTTCGTAACAAACATTAAGTTTTTTTCACCCCGGATCACCCCGGACCCGAACACGGACATTTCAGAATATGTTTGCATTTGACTCGTTTGCCCTTAGAAGCCATCACAGCCATGCCTACTAATGGCATGGCTGTGATTGGCCAGTGCAGCATGTGACCCAGCCTCTATATATAAGCTGGAGTCGCATAGCACCGCACGCACATGAGCTCTTATTAGTGTAGGGAGAGGATGCTGCAGCTGTTAGGGACAGATTAGGAAAGAATTCTGGTGTTGAATCTGTAAACTACAGCGATTATTCAAACTACAGCGATTATTCAAACTACAGCGATTATTCAAACTACAGTGATTATTCAAACTACAGCAATTATTTTAGTGGGTGCTATACTACATTTTTATACCCTGCCCTGAGCCCAGTGCTACAGAGAGTGCAGTGCACTTGCAACTGCATGTGTGCCAGGCACATGACTTTAATTCTGTTCTGGTAGCTCAGTGGGCAACATCTAGGCATGTTTAAATACTGCCATTTTTTGGTGCTAAATAGTACATTTGCGTACTGCATTTCTTGCAGTCTAATAAAGCCATTAACCCCTTAAGGACCAAACTTCTTAAATAAAAGGGAATCATGACATGTCACACATGTCATGTGTCCTTAAGGGGTTAAATACTACTGTTACATTGTTGGTTTAAAAACATCAGACTTTTTTGTGCTAAATAATACATTTGCGTCCTGGGGTGCACTTCATATCTAAGAGTTAAATAGAACTGTTAAATACTGTGCTTACAGCACACTTTGAAAAATTCTAATAGTGTTGGGTGCTAAATAGTACATTTTCGTCCTGCAGTGCACTTCATATTTAAGAGTCAAATAGAACCGTCAAATACTGTGCTTTCAGTGCACTTTGAAAAATTCGAATTGTTTTGGGTGATGAAAAGTAAATTTGGGGTGTGCACTTCATATCTGAGAGTCAAATAGAACCGTCAAATACTGTGCTTACAGCACACTTTTAAAAATTCTAATTGTTTTGGGTGCTAATGCTAAATAGTACATTTGCGTCCTGCGGTGCACTTCATATCTGACAGTCAAATAGAACCGTCAAACACTGTGCTTACAGCGCACTTTGAAAAATTCAAATTGTTTTGGGTGCTAAATAGTAAATTTGCGGCCTGCACTTCATATCTGACAGTCAAATAGAACCATCAAACACTGTGCTTACAGCGCACTTTGAAAAATTCAAATTGTTTTGGGTGATAAAAAGTTAATTTGGGGTGTGCACTTCATATCTGAGAGTCAAATAGAACCGTCAAATACTGTGGTTACATCACACTTTCAAAAATTCATATTTTTTTTATGCTAAATAGTACATTTGCGGCCTGCGGTGCATTTCTTGCAGTCCAATAAACTAAAAAAAAATATTAAAAAAAAAATACAAATAAAAATTGTTGACTATTGGTGGTTATATTGTCGCCTGACATAAACCATCTGTTACTTTAGTGGCTGAACGCAAAGAATGAGGAGAGCATCAAATAAGGAACGTGGCCCTGGTCGTGGTGCTGCTGGTGTTGGTGGAGCTCCTGTTGCAAGGAGAGGACGTGGTCGATCTGTGCCAGCTACACGCACAAGTGAAACACCTTCCTCAGGTGCGAGTACGCGACAGAACCTTCAGCGTTATTTGGCCCAAATGCCGCTCTACGAATGGTGAGGCCAGAACAAGTACAGGCTATAGTAGACAGTGCCTCCAGTTTCTTCACATTGTCTCCCACCCAGTCCCCTGCTAAAAGCTCAGAGTTGGCACCTACAGCCCATGGCCATCTGTCTTTCACCTAACCCCCTTGCAAATCAGTCAAGCAGTCTGAGCCACAAGTCATGCAGCAGTCTCTTATGCTTTTTGATTACTCTGCTGGTGGGGTTTCCATGGGCCATCCACCTAGCCCTGCCCCAGAAGTGGAAGAGATTGATGCACAACCACTTATGTGTCAGGATGTGGACATGCGAGGATCACCACAGCACGTCTCTGATGATGACGAAACACAGGTGCCAACTGCTGTGGCTTTCGGCAGTGTGCAGACCGGCAAGGAGGGCAGGGTTGAGGAGTGGCTGGAAGATGATGTGGAGGATGATGAGGTCCTAGACCCCACATGGAATGAAGGTCATGCTAGTGACGTGTCCAGTTTGGAGGAAGAGGCGGTGGTCGCACAGAGGCACCAGCACAGCATAAGAGGGAGTAGGGTGCAAAAGCGGAACAGCCGTCCCCTAGACAGTACGCCTGCTACTGCCCACCGCACCCAGGGACTGAGCATACCAAAGCCAGCTCCAAGGAGTTCCCTGGCGTGGCAGTTCTTCAGACAATGTGCTGACGACAAGACACAAGTGGCTTGCATGCTGTGCAATCAGAGCCTGAAGTGAGGCATAAACATTCTAAACCTGAGCACAACCTGCATGACCAAGCATCTCCACACTGTCCCATGGAAGCATTCAGCTGTCCATCTCCCAAACACTGGAGAGAAAGAGGATCTTCACTGAAACTGGCAAATCTGTTAGGCTACAAAAGATCAGGACTAGCTAAACCTTTCCTCTTCCCTTTCCCCCTGCTTCTTTGCCCCACTGTTACCCAGCTATGTGCCTGCTCTCCAACTGTCTCATCTCCTCCCACTCCACTACCTGCACCCACTAAACTTTGCCCAGTGAGCAGCAGACTCCTCTCAAGATTGTCAATCTCTCTCAGTGTTGCAATTTTTTTCTCCAGATCTCCAATCTGAGCTTCCGGGAAAAAAGCCACTCGCTTACACCCACCACAGAGTTATGGACCCTGGACAGATTCATCCAGGCATGCATACATGCAGCAGGATGTGCTCTGAGTAAAACTCGCAATCTTGATAGCACTCATATCCAGTTATCAAAAACACAAGTGAGCAAAACAATATTTACCCTCTTGGTTTAAACTCCCTTGTAGTTTAAACTCCTGTTGTTTCAACTCCTACTTAAAAGAGACTACTTTAAATAGCCTACTTTCAAGCAAACTCCAGTGAGTATGTGTCAGTGTGTTTGCATGTGTCGGTGTGTGTGTATGTCTGTGTGTATCTGAGTGTTTATGTGAGTAGGGTGATGATGGAGGAAAAAAGCTTATGAAGGTGACAGAATGATTGAGGCGAAATCAGATGGTGGAGCTTATGAATGAGTAGGATTTATCATTATCATTTATATATGTAATAAATTTATGCAAATTTCCTACAGTGCCTTTCTAAATAATTAAAATGTCATTGATATATCTTCTCCAGAGCACCAAGTCTGTGCCAAATGGAACATTGGACCAAATATTACTAGTTTCCCACTAGTCCATAAAAATATTCACTTAAATTGGCACGAACTTGGTGCCCATAGTTGTTCCTTTTAATTAAAGAAATACATTGTTATAAAAATAAAGATATTGCAAGTTAAGATAAATTCAATTCTTTCTTAAAAAACTGGCTAAAAAGGGTGGAGATATGTACATCCTGTTCTAAAACCTGTTTCACAGCAAAGAGGCTTTTATCATCATCTATTATTGTGTAAAGAGATGTGACGTCAAAGTTTGCCCAAATTACTCCTCCCTCAATTCGATACAATCTCTTGTATAGAATTCTTAGTATCTCTAAGGTAGGATTTTGTGCCTTGTGCATATTTTTGGAGGAAGAATTCTATTCTGGCAACCTTGATGTCAAAGAACCAACACCCCTTTATAATTGCCCTTCCGAGCGGCTGTGTGACTGACTAGTGCACCTTAGGTAAAAAAATAAAAGTGTGTGTGACAGTCTTAGGAAAATCAATAAATAAAAACAACAAAATAATATTTTTGTCATTAACCTCTTTCTCTCTGTATTTTAGCAATAACATTTCAATTCATCAAAATTGATTAAGTTTATCTCAAGCTTAACATAGGTGTAATTATTTCCTAAAAATGTGTTTGCTTCTTTTAGATAATATTGGGTAGACATGATCACTGTGCCTCCTCCCTTATCAGAACTTTAAAAAAATACTTTATCGTGATAAAGAATTGCGAATACAAAAAGAATGAAACATACATCTGTCTGTATACATTATCAAGTGTAAGTGTAAGTGTAACTCATCAAATCATAGGAAGATCAGTACAATCAGTAATCGGTGCTTGAAGATATAACACAGTGTGTTCTTTAAGAGACCTATGTCTTCATTGGTTAATAATGATTGACAGAGGATGTATAGTTATGTTATAGCAAAGACGAAGATGTATATAGCACTGGCCTGAGGGTGATACATGAAATAGTTGTCAGTTTGCTAGCGTAGTGAGGTAGTAAAGTAAGCTATCAGATAGATATATAAATATAAATATATATATATACATAGATCTCATTGATTTGAATATCCATCATATTTCAAACCTTAGAAGAAAGAAGGAATGAAGAGAGATGGGGAAGGGGGAGGAAGAAGGAGAGTGGACAACATAAAGACTCAGTCTGGAGGGAGTGTATTTAGAGTGGATTATGATAATTTAGGATCTGGGTTCGTTCTACATGCTTTCCATCCATGGGTCCCAGGTCTTTTTATAAAGGGAGTACCTGTGTGAAATGGAGAAGCTGAGCTATTCCATGACTCTGATGGAGTAAACTGTTTGGATCCATTCCTGAATTGTGGATGCATCAGGTTTCTTCCAATGCAAGGGAATTAGGAGGTTGGTGGCTGACAGTAGGTGCGTGAGCAACATTGATGTGTGTTTAGCAAGTGGCATTTGGAATAGAAAGAACAGCACAAGCCTTGGGTCAAGTGGGATATGGACCCCGGAAATGGTATCGAGAAGTTTAGTTATGCATTCCCAATATTTAGCAATATTTGGGCATGTCCATCAGATGTGGGTTGTAGTGCCATTATCCCGATAACACCGCCAGCATTTGTCGGACGTTGTCGGGAAGAGGGTGTGTAGACGAGCTGGCGAATAGTGCATGAGTTATTTGTAATTGCCTTTGTGGGCGTTGGAATTGTTAGATGATTTGTGTATTCAGATAAATATTTTCATCCATTCCTCTTGGGATATGTCCGTTGCTAGGTCTTTGGCCCATGATTGGATGTATGATGGAAATGTGTGGTAGAGGTCATGACAAATCAGCACATTGGATATGGAAAAATGTTTACCGGTGGTCTTGTGCGTTGTACAATATGTTTGAAACTTGGTGGCTTGGTGGTGATTAAGTCGGGCGTAGTCGTGAGGAAATGTGTCTGTTGAGTGTATCTAAACTGTTGCAGCACAATTGGTTTTCCATCTGGTAGTAAGGATTTGTAATATATATTAGTTGCTTTGTACAGTGTACATTCTTATCTTTGTGGATCCAAATACATTAATTAACATCCATGAAAAGGTTAAAAGGGTTCACTGAGGCACTCGGGGCATATTTCCACCCTTTTTTTTAATATGAGAGTGGTAAGTTCTATGCTTGATATATTAAAAATCTCTTTTTGTTTAGGTAATTTATTTATTCCACCTCCTCTTTCCCCATTTACTCTTCTCCGTTTCTCTGGGGCATACCAATTCCCTAGTTGGGCGATTCTGATCGTCGATTTTTATTTTTTATATTTTATTTTTAAAATTTCTAGTTTTTATATTTTCTTTGATTTTTTTTTTTTTTGAATTTTTCAAGTGTTTAATTTTCAATTTTGTATGTATGATTATTTTTTGGCCAAAAATTCATATAGATGCTTGGATGCCTCCGATGAAGTCCAGAGCATGAGGAAACGTGTAGGGCGAGAAACGTATATAGTGTTTGTATTTGTTCAATACTTTAAGTGCAACCCATCTCTGTTTATTCACTGTTTCTGTTTCCTGGTGATTTGAGCCAGCTTCCCGGGAGAGAGAATGATGGGCTTTTAACTGCTTTTGATTTTGTAAATGTAATCATTTAATAAAGTTGTAACTACTTTTTAATGGTGCTGCACTATGTGTGTGTTTCTCTTTTCCCTATTATGGATTAATCTGGCGTAAAGACGTAGAAAGGTCCTGCTTTTTCAATTTTATGTTCCACCTGCAATCAATTTTTTAATTTGTGAGTGCAATATATCTCTAGCCAATATATGGTGTCAATTTTTTTCTTCATTTTCTTGTGATTATATATCTGTATCATCATCTTTCCCAACAAGATCCTAACACGATGATGATATAAATCTTACAGAGGAAAAGGAATGATGCAGAATGAATAGCGTTGATATATACTTATGTGTGCATATTCACACTGAACATTGTTATCAATCAATATAGTTGTATATTAAAACTATTTTTCTATTCACACACAGACCTATTTTTATATGCACATTGGTGGTGGTATGACTGTCAATGAGTTTGCATTGTTTTACTGTGTGGCAGTATTTCTGTAATTAGGTGTGCCAATGTGAGTTACTCTGTGTAATGAACTCTGTGCACAAGGGCTGCACATGTGTGTCTTACAGTATGCCAGTATAACTACTACATATCAAAACGTCATTGTGCGTATACACTGATCAGCCACAGTATTAAAACCACTGACTGGTAAAGTGGATAACATTGATTATATTGTTACAATGGTACCTGTCAAGGGGTGGGGTATATTAGACAGCGATTGAATTTCATGTGTTGTAAGCAAGAAAAATGGGCAGTCAAAAAGATCTGACTAACTTTGATAAGGGTAAAATAGTGATGGCTAGATAACTGGGTCAGAGCATCTCCAAAACGGCAAGTCTTTTGAGGTGTTCCTTGCATGCAGTGGTAAGTTGCTACCAATAGTGGTACAAAGAAGGGCAACCAGTGAACTGGCATCAGAGTCATGGGCATGTAAGACTAACTGATACGCAAGGGGAACATAGGCTAGCCCATCTAGTCTAATCGCCCAGAAGAGCTACTGTAGCTGAAATTGCTGAAAAACGTTATGCTAACCATGCAAGAAAGGTGTCAGAACACACAGTGTATCACAGTGTGCTGTATTTCAGGCTGCACAGATTGTCCATGATGACCCTGTCCACCGCCAAAGGCACCTTAAATGGGGTTGTGAGAGTCAGAACTGGACCATGGAGAACTGGAAGAAGGTTACCTGGTCTGATGAGTCACATTTTTTTTAGATCAGGTGGATGGTCAAGTGCATGTGCATCGTTTACCTGGGGAAGAGATGGCAGCAGGAAGAAGGCAGACCAGTGAAGACAGTGTTATGCCCTGGGCAATGTTCTACTAGTAAACCTTGGGTCCTGGTATTCATGTGGATGTTACTTTGACACGTACCCCCTACCTAGCTATTGTTGCAGACCATATACAACCCTTCATGGCAATGGTGTTCCCTGATGGTAGTGGCTTCTTTCAACAGGATAATGGAAAGGTTTGAGGAACATGATAAAAAGTTAAAGGTGTTGCCTTGGTCTCCAAATTCCCCAGATCTCAATCTGATTGAGCATCTGTGGGATTTGACCTTAAACTTGAAATTCCCTTTGAGTGCACTTTTTGAAGTTTCACTTCAATGAATAACTCTGTAAATGTAAAGTTTTACATTTTTCAAAATCCCCTCTCCCCCCCAAAAAAAACACCACAGCAGAGTCTTCCTGTATATATTGATTAATTTAAATGACATGCAGTTTGCTCACATACTTTTTGGTAATCTTATTCCATGAATGATTGAAGGGTCAACCTCCACTAGTACAACCTTTGCAAATCTTTAGTTGTTCGCATGAAAGATCCCATCACACTTTAAGATACACACCCTCCGGTGTTATCTGAGATTAACCTACATTTATAGAAGGTGAATGAGCGTCTAACTGAGTAATATCTGGATTTTAGAGAATATCATTTGGTGGAAATCTAATAGTTTATGTTGGGTGGTATTCTGTATCGGGTTGTTCTCCAAAATAGGCGTTATCAAGTTCATTATATTACATTTCAGTTGTAGATATGCTGTCTTCCAGGAAAATATTTTGTAACACATTTCCCAAACTTGACTTGTGCAAGTAGCTCCATGCTCATTTGTCTTCCTGAAATACTGCACCTGGGGCTCTCCTTTCCTGATGCATGAGATAGAGATTTACTGGGTATTATTTTGCAATCATTATAAACTCACATTTTTATATATTTCATATGGCTTTGTAGCTAACAGTGAAACAAATAAGCAAGTATACGGTTAGATATTTTACTTTAAGTAAGCAAAAGACAGGCTCAGTAGCAAGGTATATAGAGTAGCAAATAAAAACACTAAAGATAAGGGTGTAAATGTCCCTTTTGCTACCAAATAGTAACGTATACACACACACACACACCAACCACACTATAAAAATATAACTTTTCTGCAAGCAAAATATCTCTTCTTTATGGCACTATACATTGAATAACAATATATATATATAAATATATATAAAACAACAAAGCACTCTCTGTTGCAATAATCAAGTATACAAAGAATAAAAAAAATTAATAAAAATAAAAACATTTTAAAAAACCTAAACAAACTGTTGGGCAGAGTTCCCAAATGGCGCTCTCCCAATTGTATTGCATTCACATAGTCGTGCAAATTCAATTGCTTTGGTATATGCTCAGGTTTAACCCCTTAAGGACCAAACTTCTGGAATAAAAGGGAATCATGACATGTCACACATGTCATGTGTCCTTAAGGGGTTAAATGGCCTCCAGTAACCTCTCCACTCCAAATGGTTCAATGACGATTGTTAATTTATTCAAACAGTATAAATAACAACAATAAGGCTTCTGAGACATCTGGTGAATAATAAATGTCAAGGCATGATTAATGGAAATCAACAGCTTACAAGTTAGGCAGATCTCCTGTAGTTCAAAATAACTTCTGTTAATACTCCATCCATTCTTCTCCATTTCTGACGCATTTCACACTCATTATTGGACTTTCCCAATCTCTTTTCCACTAGATATCATATTAATACAATGATTATGGTAGTCGTGTTTTCCAAAAACATTTTAGTTTGATGGTAACACACCAAACATTACTACTATTCAATTTTGGTGTGAGATAATAAATGTATTTTGTAAGGTGATTTATGAAAGTTCTTAATAAGTATCATGTACTTTTTTAAAACTATATTTATTTGATTATTGTTTAAAATAATAAGTGGATTTCCAATATTAATTTAAAACATTTCTATATGATTTAAAAAATAAATCTTCATTTTTGCCATGATGGTCATCAAAAAATATAGGAATAACTGTAAAATTGAGGTACACAGAGTAATTCACGGCATACAGGTCATAATACATGATACATCATACAATGGCTTAAGCAATAAAAAACACCCAATATAATAGACCAAGTTAAGGATCACTAGGACTATTTTGTCTCAGTATTTTTACTGCACTGCTTGACACTGGGAGGAGCTACTGTTGTCAACCAGTGTAATTTCCCGTAGGCCTCACTAGTAACTACTGCAATGAAATTAGATCTATATATGAAGGGTCTTGTTGGATCCTCCATAGACCTCAAGCAATACTCTCATCATGCCCCCCTGGCCACCAAACCCTCAGTGGCACCGTCACCAATGGAGATCTTTCGAAATCATGCAATGTCCCCAGACGGTGACTGTTTCACTTTGGGGTGAACCTGTTAGGACAGATATAAGTCTGCAGTTTTCGAACCATGTGGCTTGACTCATGTTCATACAAGTAAGTGTTTCATCCCTTAATACTGTTAAAAGTTCATATTTTAATTTGCTTCCATTACCCGTCTCCTGCTGAGAGAATCCATCATGTTTTCAGTTCCATTGGGTGTTACATTTCCTTTAAGACACAACTCTTCTGCTTACCCCTGTTTGGGAAGCACAGACATGCTTTCCATAACAGGTTAAAGTCCCCTACAATTTATGTTGGCTTTGTGAAAATAAAACTTATCTGTTCTCTATCTCCATTCTCAGATTTCCTGTTCAAAGCTGTTGCAATAAATCATTCTGGCTGTGTCTCTCCACTCTCTCTGCTGCTCTGACTCAAATCCTGACCCACCCTACTCCCTTGTAGGCAGGAGGCTCATCTAGAGGAGGGTTTCCTTTGTAATAGATATGCAAAACACAGCCTTCTTATCTCTGTGCCGATTGGCACAGACTGGACTGACTGAGAGGACAGGGAAAGGATGTTTTTTAACCTCTAATTTTAGAGAAATCAAGACATTTGCTAGCAATCCTGCTAGCACAATGTATAGATAAAATGTGATTCATTATCATTTAAAATGGAATTATATTGTCATGATATGTACCCTTTAAGCCCTAAAAAAAAATAAAAGGTGAACAGCACTAAAATGCCAAATTACATACGTGGAGGGGGAGAGCAACGTCTGATATATGTATCTTAGAAGGAAACAAAGGGGTCAAATAATAGTGCAGTACAGTAAACAAAAAGCGCAGTTCTTAATAAATAAATGGCAAGGAACACTCACATTCTTTAGAGTTATAAAAGCTCTAATATAACTTGGACGGTATAATCTCCATCTAAGGATAATGTAGTGGAGGTCAGCAAGGCTTGATTACAGGTTGATGGTGGTCACTATATACAAAGAAGATAAAAAGAGAAACATTCAATGGTAAGGTATGTAAAATAACAGTAACTGTAAAAGGATAGTATCCTACTTACATGACCTAGAGCATGGACCTGAATCAGAAGCAGGAATAGAATGTAAGGTAAGTAGTTAATAACCCTCTTAGTCTTGATGTAGTCTTTCAGCTCTTTGACATTTAACAATCTTCACTCAAAATACTTTTAAAGCTGTTGGACCTAATCAGTTAAGTCTTATTCTTGAGCCATGTTCCTACTGAAGCCTTGTGGAGATCAGCTTTTGAGAACTCTAGAACTGACACATGCTTGGAGCTGAAAAAACTGTGAAGTAACTCAGTGCATAAATTAAATTTTTATCAACGGTGCATCTGATTTCTAGAAAGCTTGCTCTTCTACATCTATTTGTGAGTGCCTTGTGGAGATCAGCTTTTGAGAACTCTAGAACTGACACATGCTTGGAGCTGAAAAAACTGTGAAGTAACTCAGTGCATAAATTAAATTTTTATCAACGGTGCATCTGATTTCTAGAAAGCTTGCTCTTCTACATCTATTTGTGAGTGACAGATATCGCCTGTAAACAAATGTTATTCTATATAACATATTTTATGCTTCTCGTAGTAGACACAGTGCCTCCTAGTGGTATAAAACATAATGCAGGTTAAAATGAGTTCTCACGTTTTGATTAATAGTATTATTTTTGCTAGTAACTGGGTGTGTATAATCATGTCATTACTGATACGGTGTAGCAGATGTATTAGATACAGTCTTTAGCAGTTCAGCAGGCAGCAGTTTGCATTATAACAAACCTAGCACACTTTATTAATCGTATTAGTACATAACATGTACAGGAAAAAATGCTGCTGCTGCTTCAGATTTGCACACATGGGGCTACCTACTAGTGTAAAAAGAAAAGCAAAATAAAGTGCTTTTCATATACGAGTTATACCTTCTATGTATTTCATAGTGATTATTAAAGTGTAATATGAAGATCATTTATTAAAAAAAGTAACATGAAAGGGTGAGGGGTTAATAAAGGTGGCTTCACATCAAACCCTCATGTATTTCTCTTTTGTTTAGTCTCTACATCAGGCTTCCCCAAACTCTGGCCCTCCAGATGTTGCTGAACTGAGACACTAGGGGACACTGGGACACATGGGGACGCTGAGACACATGGGGACGCTGAGACACATGGGGACGCTGAGACACATGGGGACGCTGAGACACATGGGGACGCTGAGACACATGGGGACGCTGAGACACATGGGGACGCTGAGACACATGGGGACGCTGAGACACATGGGGACGCTGAGACACATGGGGACGCTGTGAGACATGGGGACGCTGTGAGACATGGGGACGCTGTGAGACATAGGGACATTGAGAGACACTGAGACATTGAGAGACACTGAGACATTGGGACACGGAGACGCTATGTCCCCATTTCTCCCAGTGTCCCCCATCCAGTGTCGCTAGTGTCTCCGTGTCCCCAAGTCTCCAAGTGTCTGTGTCCCATGTCTCTCAGTGTGCGTAGTGTCCCCATGTGTCCCAGTGTCCCTATATGTCCCAGTGTCCCCATGTCTATGTCCACAACTGTCCCCATGTTTCCCAGTGTCCCCAAGTGTATGTCTCCCAGCCAGTGTCCCCCTAGTCTCCCAGTGTCCCCTAGTCTCCCAGTGTCTGTTCCCACGTCTCTGTGTCCCTAGTGTCTTAGTGTCCCCAAATGTTTCAGTGTCCCCATGTCTCCCAGTGTCTGTGTCCCTAGTGTCTCAGTGTCCCCATTTCTCCCAGTTTCCCTAAATGTCTCAGTGTCCCCATGTCTCCCACTGTCCCCATGTCTCTGTGTCCCCGGGTCTCTCACTGTCCCCATGTCTATCAGTGTCCCCATGTCTATCAGTGTCCCCAGTATCCTAGTGACATGGGGACACACTGAGACACTGGGAGAAATGGGGAGACTAGGGGATTGGGCGACATGGGGACACTGACACTGTGATACATAGGGACACTGAGACACTGGGTGACTTGCGAGACTAAGACACTGGGAGCAATCCATCTATACAGCAGAATCAAACTGTGAGTAGTTTGTTGGTGATTTTACAGAATTGTCTCTGATGTCACTCCTTGTGATTATACAAATGATTAAGGCTGGTATTTTTTTCCAAGAAAGGTGGCAACCCTAACTACTCTTCACATACTCTTGCTTAAAGGAGCACTATAGGGTCAGGAACACAATCATGTATTTCTGAACCTATTATGTTAAAACCACCACCCTGGCCCCGTATTGCCTCCCTAAGTATAGTAAAATATAACCAGAGGCGGCTCTCTAATTAGGCGATTTAGGCGGCCGCCTAAGGCCTCGCGCAGTCAGGGGCCTCGCGGCCGCCTAAATCGCCTGAGGGCAGACTGACATGTCGGGTTCTCGGTCTATGACCGAGGACCGACACAGGAGGGGGCCCGGCGCTTGCCCGGTATGCCGCCGGGTGCGAGGCCCCTCCTTTAAGGCCGCCCGGGGAGAGAGCCAGCCTCAGTCTGCAGCTCCGCCGGGTGTGAGCTGCAGACTGAGGTCTCGCGATCTCCAGCCAATCAGAGCGTTGCCGCGGGTTACCACGGCAACACTCTGAATGGAGATCGCGAGACTTTGCCCATGTGGTCTACAGCTCTGCATCCGGCGGAGCTGCAGACCGGAAAGCCCACTGGACCACCAGGGAGCCATCCAGGACAGATTGACCCCACCGGACCACCAGGGAAAAAGGTACATTTTGACCCCCCCTCACCCCGTCACCCCCCCCTCACCCCATCTCATCCCGGTCAACCCCCCTCACCCCATCTCACCCTGTCACCCCATCTCACCCCCCCTCACCCCATCTCACCCTGTCACCCCATCTCACCCCCCCTCACCCTGTCACCCCCCCACCCCATCTCACACCCCTTCACCCCATCTCACCCCCCTCACCCTGTCACCCCCCCCACCCCATCTCACCCCCCCTCACCCCATCTCACCCTGTCACCACCCCCTCACCCCATCTCACCCTGTCACCCCCCCCACCCCATCTCACCCTGTCATCACCCCATCTCACCCCATCTCACCCTGTCACCCCCCCTCACCCCATCTCGCCCTGTCACCCCCCTCACCCCATCTCACCCTGTCACCCCCTCACCCTGTCACCCCCCTCACCCCATCTCACCCTGTCACCCCATCTCACCCTGTCACCCCATCTCACCCTGTCACCCCATCTCACCCTGTCTCACCCTGTCACCCCCCCCTCACCCCATGTCACCCCCTCACCCCATCTCACCCCCTCACCCCATCTCACCCTGTCACCCCCTCTCACCCTGTCACCCCCCCACCCCATCTCACCCTGTCGCCCCCCATCTCACCCTGTCGCCCCCCCCTCAGCCCATCTCACCCTGTCGCCCCCCCCCTCAGCCCATCTCACCCTGTCACCCCATCTCACCCTGTCACCCCCACCCCATCTCACCCTGTCACCCCCCCCACCCCATCTCACCCTGTCACCCCCTCACGCTGTCACCCCCCCTCACCCTGCCACCCCACTTCTCACCACCTTCTCACCCTGCCACCCCACCTCTCACCCTGCCACCCCACCTCTCACCCTGCCACCCCACCTGTCACCCCCTCTCACCCTGTCACCCTGTCACCCCACCTCTTACTCTGTCACCCACCCTGTCACTCCCCACACACTGTCACCCCACCTCATACTGTCACCCCCACCCCATCTCACCCTGTCACCCCCCACCCCATCTCACCCTGTCACCCCCCTCACCCCATCTCACCCTGTCACCCCCCCTCACCCTGCCACCCCACCTGTCACCCCCTCACCCTGCATCCCCACCTGTCACCCCCTCACCCTGCCACTTCACCCTGTCACCCCCCTCACCCTGCCACTTCACCCTGTCACCCCTCTCACACTGCTACCCCACCTGTCACCCCATCTCACCCTGCCACCCCACCTGTCACCCCCTTTCACCCTGTCACCCCCTCTCACGCTGCCACCCCACCTGTCACCCTGCTACCCCACCTGTCACCCCATCTCACCCTGCCACCCCACCTGTCACCCCCTTTCACCATGTCACCCCCCTCTCACGCTGCCACCCCACCTGTCAGTCCCTGTCACCCTGCCACCCCACCTGTCATCCCCCTCTCACCCCATATCTCACCCTGCCACCCCACCTCTCACCCCCTCTCACCCTGTCACCCCACCTCTCACCCTGCCACCCCACCTGTCACCCCCTCTCACCCTGTCACCCTGTCACCCCACCTCTTACTCTGTCACCCAACCTGTGACCCCCACACTGTCACCCCACCTCACACTGTCACCCCCTCTCACCCTGTCACCCCCTCTCACCCTGCCACCCCACCTGTCACCCCCCTCACCCTTCCTCCCCTCTCACCCCACATCTGACCCTGTCACTCACCCTGCCACCCCACCTGTCACCCCCTAATACTGTCGCCCCCTCTCACCCTGTTACCCCCTCTCACCCTGCCACCCCACCTGTCACTCCCCTCACCCTGCCTCCCCTCTCACCCCACATCTGACCCTGTCACTCACCCTGCCACCTCACGTGTCACCCCCTCTCACCCTGCCACCTCACCTGTCACCCCCTCTCACTCTGCCACCTCACCTGTCACCCCCTCTCACTCTGCCACCTCACCTGTCACCCCATCTCTTACTCTGTGACCCACCCTGTGACCTCCCACACTATGTCACCCACCTTACTCTGTCACCTTACCCTGTCACTCCCCACACACAGTCACCCCACCTCACACTGTCACCCTCTCTCACCCCACATCTGACCCTGTCACTGACCCTGCCACCCCACCTGTCGCCCTGCCACCCCACCTGTCACCCCCTCTCACCCTGCCACCTCACCTGTCACCCCCTCTCACTCTGCCACCTCACCTGTCACCCCACCTCTTACTCTGTCACCCACCCTGTGACCCCCCACACTGTCACCCACCTTACTCTGTCACCTTACCCTGTCACTCCCCACACACCGTCACCCCACCTCACTCTGTCACCCTCTCTCACTCTGTCACCCCCTCTCACTCTGTCACCCCCTCTCACTCTGTCACCCCCTCTCACTCTGTCACCCCCTCTCACTCTGTCACCCCCTCTCACCCTGTCACCCCCTCTCACTCTGTCACCCCCTCTAACACTATGCCACCCCCTCTAACACTATGCCACCCCCTCTAACACTATGCCACCCCCTCTAACACTATGCCACCCCCTCTCACACTAGGTCTCCCCCCTCACACACTAGGTCTCCCCCCTCACACACTAGGTCTCCCCCCTCACACACTAGGTCTCCCCCCTCACACACTAGGTCTCCCCCCTCTTACCCTGTCGCCCCCTCTTACCCTGTCGCCCTCCCTCTTACCCTGTCGCCCTCCCTCTTACCCTGTCGCCCTCCCTCTTACCCTGTCGCCCTCCCTCTTACTCTGTCGCCCTCCCTCTTACTCTGTCGCCCTCCCTCTTACTCTGTCGCCCTCCCTCTTACTTTGTCGCCCTCCCTCTTACGCTGTCACCCTCCCTCTTACGCTGTCACCCCCCTCTTACGCTGTCACCCTCCCTCTTACGCTGTCACCCTCCCTCTTACGCTGTCACCCTCCCTCTTACGCTGTCACCCTCCCTCTTACGCTGTCACCCCCCTCTGTCTCTCCCCTCTTACTCTGTTACACCCCTTACACGAATGTAACCCCCTCTTACTCTGTCACACCCCTTACACGAATGTAACACTCACACTAATGCCACCCCCTTCTTACTCTGTCACCTCCTCACACTATGCCACCCCTCACACTATGCCACCCCTCACACTATGCCACCCCCTCACACTATGCCACCCCCTCACACTATGCCACCCCCTCACACTATGCCATCTCCCTACACTATGTCATTTTCCCCACACACTCTGTCACCTCTCTCCACACACACTGTCACCTCTCTCCACACACACTGTCACCTACCTCCATACACACTATCGCTCCCTCTAAACACACGGGCACCACTCTGCGCACTCTGGCACCCTCCTGCTCTTTTACACTTACCCTGCCACAGTTACTCCTTTACTCACCCTGTAACCCCTAAAGGCAATCATTCTACACACTGTCATAAAACATAGCGTCGCCATGAACTTAATGCCAAAGGCCACAGGCAGTACACAAACATACACATGCTCAGGGAAACATACATACATATACAAAGATACTCACTGCCAGACACACACTCTCAGGCACACACAGGTAGACAATGCAACGATGTATACAAAGACTAGTTCTCTATATCCAGTACTGCAAGCTTCCCCTTCAATATATCTACAGCTTCTTATACACACACAAGTCAACTGCAATTTTTTTCCAATAATGGTGTTAGTGGGGGCCTCATGTATGAATTTCGCCTAAGGCCTCGCCAAGTCTAGAGCCGCCACTGAATATAACTTGTATTCAAGTCTGAAGCTGCTGGCTCTGCCTCTGAACTGACTGTCTGCTGACATCATCAGAAGTGGTTGTCTGAGCAAATTATAATACTTCCCCATAGGATTGGCTGAGACTGTCAACTAGGCAGATCAGGGACAGAGCCAGCACAAGTCTAACATAGCCCTGGCCAATCAGCATCTCCTCATAAAGATAAATTGAATCAATGCATCTCTATGAGGAAAGTTCAGTGTCTGCATGCAGGGGGTGGAGACACTGAATGGCAGTGCTGCACACTAGGCAGTACAGCCCAAGGAAGCACCTCTAGCAGCCATCTAAGGAGTGGCCAGTGGAGTTATTTTCTCTGAAAATACAGTGTTTACTGCAAAAGGCCTGAATGGCCTTTTGTTACCAGAACAAATACAATAAGCTGTAGTTGTTCTGGTGACTATAGTGTCCCTTTAAGTTTGGAAGCTTAAGAGGGATGTATGGGAACAAAACTTGTGTGGACTGGCTGACAATAAAATTAGTTTAGGTAATGCAGAGGTTGGTCTCTCTAACACTGTGGCATGTCCCCTTTCTTTTACACTTACTACATACACCTTTTATCTTTCTCAGACTATATACCAGGAACCTCTGCCTGCTAGTAAGAAGGTAAGGAGACAAGTGGACCAGCGAGTGCTAGGGGACAGTCCTTAGAAAGCATGGAGTGAGCGCATCATTAGACGCATTTATGTCACGCTCAGGGTGCTGCCTGCATAGTATGCCCTTAGTTGGACAGCCTGCAGATTTGGCGGGCAGCCTGACATGCATTCATGCCAGGCTGTCCTTCAAATTCTTTGGACAGACATGCCCCCTTTTTGGGCATGTTCTCCCCTTTTGGCAGGTCTGGTCACGTGATTCGTACCAGTGGCCCACCCTTTTACCCCGCCCATTGACTTCCTGCTTCACTGGACACTGCTGTTAGGGGTTATGGATTTACTTGAAAGATGAAAGCAAAAATTAGAGAGAGATTAGCAGAGAGTATGTGTTTTCTTATAGCTGCATCCTATGAGTTTCCCTCCAGTACCATCTCCACCAGATACATGACGCTTGGGAGGTATGGCTGTTTTAGTGTTTTTGGTCGATAAGATTCAGTAATTAGGCCCATCATAATTGTCAGTACCTGGCCCAGTGTGCTCTTAATCCGGCCCTGATTATTAGATCAATTGTTACTGTCTGTAAGTGCATTATTGAGAGATGGGCCTATTTGTTCTAAACTATTTTTATTTTACAAATTGCACTGTGCTCTCCCTACTGACTACAGAAGTTATGGCCAATACATTATTTTACCTTCCCTTTCCCTTACCTTTCCTACCTTCCAATTCCTCCCTTCCTTTCCTCCCTACCTCCTTCCTTCCTTACGAATTTGGGAAATAGGGACTGTCCTTCTTAAATTGGGAACTTGGGAGCACAGGCGTAACTAGAAACCACTGGTTCCTGGTGCGAAAATTGCCCTGGGCTCCCCCATGTGCCTCATTCTCTCTCGCCCCCAAGCCCATCCATGTGTCTCATTCCCATGTTCCAGCCCCTCCATATGTCTCGTTCCCTCCCCCTCCAGCCCCTTCATGTGTGTCATTTCCCCCAGAGCCCCTCTATGTGTCTCTTTCCTCCCCCAGCCCTAGTATGTTTTGTTTCTAATAAATGCATATAAACCTGTTACATGTTATTGAGCTTGTCGTTCTTCCTCCCTTAAATGTGATCGCTTTTTGTGATCTTTGGTCAGAAGCACCTAATATGCGTATTTATAACTAGAGCTCTCTCTCATCAGTCACACTCATAATGTGAAAACTACACTTTTGCTTGAGTAAGAGAAATTCCTGCATATTAAGTTATTATTGTCCTTTTAAAAAGGCTCTGTGGTAATTTCACAGTGTATAATAGTGTCTGGCAAGCTCCCTGACCTCCCTGGCAACCATATCAGGCTTTCATGACCAATGACTAGCTTCCAGGCTTGTACAAGTGCTGCCTGCACTCTAGGGCTGATCTTCATTTTTTCCTCTCCCTCCCTTCCTCTCATTTTTATTATCACTTCACCCACTATCAATACTTGATTCTCTTTGATTTCTCAATTTGAGTTATCTCTACATTTCTCTTTTGTTTCTCTATTGTTTTCTTTATTTGCATGCTTGGCAGTTTTGCTCTTAACTTCTCTCTTCTTGCCTACCCCTTCTTTTATTAGTATACACAAAAAGATCCCACACTCTCGCATACAATCCAGACCCAGGGTTGGCAAATCCCAATTTAGCAGATATGAAGAAAGTTAGGGCAAGGCATTCAGGATATTGCAAAAAACAGATTTGTTGGAATAAAAGAGGAATGTTTCGGCCTGCACAGAGGCCTTTGTCATGCTTGGTGAAACGTTGCTCCTTTATTCCAATAAACCTGCTTTCTGCAATATGCTGAGTACCTGGGCCTGACTTTCTTCATACCCCTACTTTTATAACTTTTCTAGTGTTTTCTGATTCACTAAATGTTCCCTTTGTTTTCTTCATCTTTACATTTTTCTTAATTGGTCACCCATTCCACAAGATGCGGTACTGGTTCTTATTCATTAGAAAATGCTCCTATTCCTGCTAATCCTTAGGTAAAGGTAGGTACAGTTACTTTGATGGCTTTGCTTTGCTACCGTCCGGGTTTGTGTATATGTCAGTGTGTGTATCTATGCGTATGTCAGTGTGTGTGTATGTGTCTGCGTGTATCTGAATGTGTGTGTGTATTTGTCAGTGTGTTTATATGTGTGTATTTGTATGTGTTAATGTGTTTGTATATCTGTGTAAGTTTGTTTGTATGTATGTGGCAGTGTATATGTGTATGTGCATACATTCCAGCAATCAAACACCAACACAACATGCAAGAACACCACTGAAATCAAGCATAAACGTTAAATACAAACATACCCCTGCATTCAAACTCCAAATTTATATACAAACACACCTCTTCATTCAAACACCAATAGTGGACACAAATGCACACCGACATTTAAAAGCCAACTCTACATAAAAACACACCCCTGCAATCAAACGCAAACATTACATCCAAACATCCCTTCAACGCTACACACAAAAGCGCACTTGCATTTAAATGCCAACATTACATAGAAACACACCCCTGCAATCAAACGCAAACATTACATACAAACATCCCTTCAACGCTACACACAAAAGCGCACTTGCATTTAAATGCCAACATTACATAGAAACACACCCCTCCAGTCAAACTTAAATACTACACACAAGTACACCACTGCATTGCAATGGCAACAGTACATATAAATACAACCCTACATGCACACACATAGTCTATACAAAAACATGCTTACATTCAAACATAACACATAAATACTGCTCACAAATACAGCTCTGTAAGGATGGGCATATGGTAAATTCCCAGCTGGCAAAGCACTGTGGGAGTTTGACAAATGTGGATGTACCTTTTGGCCAACCTTGTGCTAGTGGAGGCCAAAAGAAAATCTTGCACCAGGGCCCTCTCTACATTAGTTCTGCCATTGAATGCTATTGCATAAGTACTGTTGAATTTTCAAAGCCTTCTTCTGAATACTATCAGTCATAAGAATGCTCAATAGATAAATCTAGATTGCAGACTCTTAGGTGGGCTTTAGTTATCTAGCTGAACTTAATTTGTTACTAATCCAGTAACTCTGAGAAAAGTGAAGAGAATTCATCCAAGAATTATACAATACACACTCTAACGTGGGCATAAACATAAATAGTTTTCAAACTGCAAATGAAAGTTGAACAGGTAATATATGATGAATGCAACTCAGACCTTAAAAGTCATGGTATAGCTGATAAAAATATTGAGGTCAAAATATTAATCAGGATATTTTTGGGGGGAGAGTTTACATGTTTATGCTAAAGTGCAATTTGCTAGCTCTCGTAGGTAAAAAGAATATAGGAAAACAAATAGCCACCACCTGGACAGGCAATAGAAAAGCAATGAAACTGCAACTCCAAAACCATACATTAGATGGCTCATTTTCTGGTATAAATTCTACAGCTCCAGGCATAATTCCAATCCCAAATGCAATTATTTATATAGTGCCAAAATATTCCACGGCTCTGTACAATAGGTAAACAACACACACAATTCTAACAAAGCATGGTGAAGAGGGACCTGCCCAAATGAGCTAACAACTCACACTAATAAACTGTCACCAGTCAGCCTACCTAGCATTACATTAATGGACAAACAAGCAGTCAAACTTAACCCCCTGGCTATTTTTAGACTTTACACTGACTTTTGTATATTTACCAGCTCCACAATGTACGTTCAGTAGATGGTAGAGTCTGGGATATTGTGAGTCTTATGCTTGCATCTTTTAATTCTCTTTTAATGTTTTGGAAGCAGTTATAGTTGAAAACAATTACAAAGTTTTACTGTATCTAGATTTAACTTCCCACTACTACAATGATTTATTTTCCCCAGTATTGGGCTAACTCAACATTTGCCCCAAGAAATACCATACTGGATGTGATCAGATACACACAAAAGTCACCAGGTAAGTTGTGCTTGCAAATATCAGAGACTTCTTTCTGACTTACTTATCATTAAGCCTCAATTATAAATTAGTCAATCACGTGTCCTTCAGCTCCTGATAAGCCAATGGTTTGGATCAAGTTATTTAATCAGTTATAGGTTTATCAGGAGCAGAAGAATATTGTTTTTAATTATAAATCCAAAGTCGCTTTGGTGATTCATTTCCATCTTACATGCGCATAGCACCCGTTAAATCGGCATATTGGATTCAACAGCTAAAATATTTTGATAAATTATGCAAATCGTTAAATACAAAGCCTATAAGGGTCAATATGACACCATCATTAGTACAAGTGAGGCACTATGCTGCAAGCTATTGCTGCCCAGTCACCAATAATGTACAAGGGGAACCTGGTGGAGGTCCTTCCAGTGCCCTACCTATGGGTATCGGGTTGGGTCTTCAATTTTAAAAATAGGTGTGGACAGTGATCTGCACCTGTAGTGGGGATACTTACTTAAATAATAATGTGGGGGGGATCATAATGTGCCCACTGTGCACCCCATTCATGCCCATGGGTGGGCGCTATAATAATAATAATAATAATAATAATAATAATAAAGGGATGGGTGTTTTATAGTTCTTTCTGGTACCGCCCATAGGTGGTAGTTTGGGGCTCTTAAATTAATACATGGGGGAACCTAATGTCCCTCCCGATGCCCCCATTCATGGGTGGTGGGTGAAACTCTAATAAATATACAAAGGGAAGGGGACATGCCATCATCTAATCCCTACAATTGGCCTCAAGCCCCTCTTGGGTATGGGCATATACCAGGTTTCCCCTGTATGTTACCAGTGACTGGGAAGCAGCTGCCAAGTCACTAGTCTTTAATGTCAGTAAACAGCCACTGGCTACTTATTGCTTAGCCTACATGTGACCACTCATGGTGCTGTATAACATCCCTTTACTAATATGGTGTCATTCTGACCACCTGGTCCTAGGCTGTGTTTTTAATATCTCACAGGCTTAGCCATTAAAAATACCTGATACATGTGCATCGGAAGCACATTTATCAGAATATGTTTTCTAGAGCAGCAGATCTGTTTTGGGGGTTTGTCTTTTAGAATTTCAGCTGGCTTTGAATCCAGTCACAATTTGTTAAAAATATTGAATGAAAAGGGTCGATAATGTTTGATTGTTTTTTTGCCAACAATCTAGAATAAAGACCATAATTCATGTTTTAAGTCCTACAGATTTATTTGCTAACTAGTAAATGTAGAACTTAGTGCAGTAGGAACTCCATTTGTGCGTAATCCAGGTGTTGTGGACTTCATCTCCCATAATGCTCTTACAAATCTAAGGTTAGCAAGGCATCAGAGGAGATGTAGTCCACAACAACTAGAGTATCGAATGTTGCCTTCCCCTGCTAGTTTGTATGCAGAGAATAGAAACTTCTATGACTCCAAACGCATTTTTTTCTGGGGATTATCTGGTATTTATTGAAAGAGGGTAAGCATAGGGGAAAATCACCTCTAGTTTGGGTACCACATGCTAGCCCTCCTGAGTCTAGTTCTTTTTAATGTTAAATGGAATTCAAACTGACAATCTATGGGATACTCAAATCTTTTGGCAAATTGTAAATTCCACAAGTCTCTACACCTGAGCAGGTGCTGTACTCTTGATGCACGGAGCTCAACTAGAATTTTAAAATAATACCTTAACTTGTGGTTTACATTATGAATTGACTTTTTCTTCAGAGATTTTTAGTTTGGCAACACAGCAACTTTATTAATGCAACACATTGTTAAGTCTCAGCACTAAATAGTGAATTACTGTAAGCTAACAAGCAAATTTAAAGGTATACCCCACTGCCCAAATACAAAATATTTTTTTTAATCACTGTTTGGCAGACATACTTCAAATAAAAACATGCATGCATTTAATTATGCATTTCTTTTAATTGGGTCATATCTAAAACAGCAAGCAGCTTGCAAAAGCTGCAGATCTCTTATCTGCAAGCCCTCCCCTTCCAACCCCGCCCAGACTTTCTGTGGCTGACCAATCACAGACTGCCCAATGCAGTTCAATGAGAAGTCTTTGCAAAGCAGGTGCTCTGAGCAATTGTGTGCCTATAGTGTTAAGCTCCACTGAGCAAAACAAACCAGGAAATAACCGGTTGTCTGAAAGCAGGTGGGATGTAACCAGGTTAATTTATAAAGGTGTCAAAATGAAAAATTTGAAGAGACACTCTTCACATAAAGCTTTTCAGCAAGCTAAAGTGCTTTAGGTGTCTGGAGTAGCTCTTCAATAAACTGTGTAAATGTTAAAGAATTAGAAAACCCAGATATTTTTCCAGTTGAGCTACAATTGACTGTCCATTCACTACGATTCACTGTTTAACCATTTGAGTAACACTAAAACCATTGTTTAACTTTAACTAAGCAATACATTTTATGTATAGATATACTCACATTTATTCCTGTTATATATGATATTCAGACAAAAATGTGTTATGAAATAAATACTTTAACGTCAAATTAAAATAACTTTCTGATTTGTTTTAGATTTATTAATTATTAATTTAATAATATAGCTCATATTAATTATAATTATTCACTTTTCACAGGTGAAATCCTTAATATATATATATATATATATATATATATATATATATATATATATATATATATATTCATATAAATCTATTTCTTGTTTCGGGAAATCATCTTTTTATAGTTGTATGAGCATTTACGGAATTTCTTTTAAAAATGAATGATTTTTTTTAAATTAGATGACTAGATCAAGACCTTTGATATTGTAATTTGAATGGATAATATTTTGCCATAACTGAGAGACTGTTAAAATGTATTCCAAGAAATAAATTGATTTAATGGTTGTTTCATGCAGTTCATATAAAGTCCTTCACTGCAGACAATTACGCTGTCTGTTTCTGAGCATTAAAAAAATAAATGACCCTAAGACACAGCAATCATTTGTATTCTTTCATTCTTTAACATTATTTACTTGTTCTCCTTACTTATTATGGGGAAAATTAAGATTATGCCAGTTTTAGTGTACTAATAATCTTTATTTTAGTAATGACAGGAGGCGAGTATTTTGCATAATCTCTCTTTACTAGCTCCACACAGCAGTAAAGAAACACAGAAAAATAGAAGCAATCACAAGAGAGTAGGCTGTACACGAGGAGTAATGATCTAATCACTTCCTCTTTCAGAAAGCGACATCAAGCAGAAGCAAACATGTAACAAGCAGTAACAATAACTCTTAAACCCAACATCCGATGGAGCAAACGTCCCTGTGAAGTCCACACAAACAACCAAAATGTTTTCAGGGACAAATCAAAATCTGTAGGGGCAAACTTCCAGAGAATTTCACATGAACAACACATAGTCATGAACATGGAAATCCAAGCAACGTACCGTATACATCATTCCATAGTAGTAAATTGTAAATTACAATCTGATAATTGAATAACTATGTAATTCCAATGACAATTCCTTACCAATGGAAATAAAATCATCAAAGTAAACACAAAACATTCAGAGCCCAACCTACCTTAGACCAGTGAAAACGAACAGAAGGGTGGGCTAGCGAAGCAAGGAGGGAAAATACTCGCCTCCTGTCATTACTAAAATTAAGATTATTAGTACACTAAAGCTAGCATAATCTTCAATTTTACAACATGACAGGAGGCTTCATATTTTGTATTTTTAATGCTGAGAAAAGAATAGAAAACTAAGGAAAATCCGAAAGTGCGACAAGAGACCAAGCACGTCGGGACTACGGGAGAAACCTCTCCATCGAACGCCTGAACATCCAGTACCTGACGGAAAGTCACCAGACCAAACATAAAAGTGTGTCAGCAGATGCCCTGCCCTAGACCATCGGGAGTCCCCAGACCAGGACAAGGGCCGTTGAGCTGTCCAAACCACCACATAATGGAGCAAGGTACAGTTCCAAACACCAATCAGACCGGGAACACCCAGATGGAGAAGTAGCATTGTCATTTCCCTGGGGCCTCCTAAGAGGTCCCCAGCAGCCTGCGATAGTCTGCCGATCTGCCAAAAACCCCAGAAAGAGTCCAGGCAACCAGGGCAGCCAAGCCTCCATGAAAAGAATATGTGGGTTCCCTTCCGGTCTGGAAATAGTAGGATTGTGAATGTAGGAGGAGGAGATCCTCACCAGTCAGTCCCGTAAGGTCTGGGAAACAAGGTTGACTCTGTCACAGCGGGATGGCAAAAGCGGTGTTATTCACTGAACAACTAGATGATGGAGAATTTTTGCAAACATTGCAAGGAGGGAAAAGCATATGTCCCCCGGGGAGGCCGAGTTGTCCGGAGTGCGATCACCATTGTGCACAGTCGTGCATTGTGGCAATTGAAGAACACCGTATTCTGGCGATCCCTCTCATATGTGTCTCCCCCAGGAGATAGTTCGACCTAGGGGTTCTGTTGCACAGGGTATGAAAACTTAAGTGCTGGCCACGGCCCTGATATAGAGCATAAATCAGTTCTCCACGATGACACACTGTTGAGGGAGATATTAATTTAAGCAGGAAGAGTTGAAAATCTTGTCCAGCGGACAACAGAGGTTTCCACAGCATGTCTTCCCTCAGCAGTACAGTGAGGTGCACACATAGTAGGAGCCTCACCCCGGGTGCACAGGGTATGAACCCTTAAGTGCTGGCCACAGCTCCGATAGGGACGATCAGTCCGTTTTCCAACAATTACATTCGCTGTCGAGGGAGACATTCCTTTAAGCAGGGGGTGCTGAAAATCTTGTCCAGCAGTTAATAGAGTCTGTAACAGCTTGTCTCCATTCAGCAGTGCAGATCTAGTAGGGGCCTCATCCTGGGTGCACTGGGTATGAACCCTTAAGTGCTGGCCATCACGCTGATAAAGAGCCTCCATCAGCTCTTCCAATAAGTAATGCACTGTCATGGGAGATATCCTGCTAAGCCGGAAGTGATGAAAATTCTGTCCAGTAGCTAACAGAGGATGTCATAGCCTGTCTCCATTCAGCAGTATAGAGTAGCGTATACATAGCGGGGTGTTACCACATGTGCACAGGGTATGAACCCTTAAAGTGTGGGACATGGCCGTATTGAGTGCACCAATCTGTGTTCAAACAGTTGTTTAATGGTCATGGTTATATCTCTTTAAGTCGTATTTACTGGAGAACCAGAAGGTATATCTCTTTAAGCCGTATGACCTGGCAATCCTGTTCAGCAGCTGCAATAGCCTGACTCCATACAGTAGGACAAAATAGAACGACCTAGCCAGGTGTTAACCCCAGGTGTACAGCAGTACAGGATGTGATAGAGAGCACTAATCCATACTAATCCAGTTAATCTGAGGTTAATGGGGGGTATCCCTTTAAACATCCCATAACTAAAGTAATTTCACATAACATAATCATACAGCACAGTCCTGATATAGAGCACTGAACCGTTAATCTGAGAGTAAGGGTGATATCCCTTTAAACCTCAAATACAACTGAAGTAATACAACATTAATATGTCATGATAGAACAGATTAGAATACTTACCTGTACCTGGATTTGAACTTGGAACCTTGGGATCCAATGCCTGTGTCAGAGCTGCCTTGTCGCAGAGATAGGCAACCTTCGGCACTACAGATGTTTAGACTACATCTCCCATGATGCTTTTCCAGCATTATGGCTGTAAGAGGATTGTGGGAGATGTAGTCCACAGCATCTGGAGTGCCAAAGGTTGCCTACCCCTGTGCCTAGTGTAATGTACTACTATAACAGCTCCATTGTTTAAAAGGACATACACTTTAGCTGTAGCTTTGAATGAGACAGTTGTCCAACTCTGCAGGATGAGAACAGCAGGTAAATGTGATTTTGTTTCATATTGAACTTATTTTTTATTCTTTCTACATTCACTCCAGGGGAGACACTGATCTAACCAATCAGTGTCCTATCCCTAGGAATGCTGGAAAATTGCATTGAGCATGTCTGACAGATTTACACATGTGCAGTTGGAAGATCTCTTCACCTTGCAACTTCCTGACAGGGGGAGAATAGATGGAGTCTGTTTAGTGTCATCGTACAGAGCAGGCTATGGTTTCTCTCTCCAGCTGATGAACATGGATGCCATGCGTCTATTATTAGTGGACTGGTCTGAAACTGGGTGTGTAAGGGAGGGTGGGGGGTTGCTGAAGAAATTCCCCTAGCTGAGAGGCATGCCGAATAATGCAATCTGGACGAATTTAGAGTAAATTATTAAAAATGTCTTATATTTTCTTGCTTTATTGTTGTTTCTATATTTGTCTAAAAGTGCTTCCTTGCTGGTTTAAAAAAACAAAACAAAACAATTGTCAAGTGATGCATGTCCCTTAAGCAAATAAACTACATATGAACCAGTTACAGCCAATTTCCCTTAACCCCTTAAGGACACATGACGTGTGACATATCATGATTCCTTTTAATTCCAGAAGTTTGGTCCTTAAGGGGTTAAGGTTATAGATATAGAGAACTGATTAGTTTTTCATCATGCAGGCAGTAGGGCTCACCTCTACTTCTTCTCTCTTCTAACAATTTTCCCAGGCTTGTCCATATCGCTACATCTCAATAACAAGTGAACCTTGACTCCAAATACACTCCCTTGAGACTAATTTAAAAAAAATATTTCACTAATGCCAGCACTGAAATACCCACAGATTTTGCAATCTAACAAACACATTTCTCCTGTGTTCACACAATACAACATTATTCTTGTATCTGACCTCAGAGAAAACCATTGTGCAGCTTAATTTATTATAAACAAAGAAGGAAAAAACATGATATCTTAAAGGTACGCTCAGAGCCAGAGGTGTATTGACTGCGAGGCTGACAAGGCATTTGCCTTGGGTGGCACTTTCAAGGGGGCGGCAAAAAAAAGACGCCCTCTCAAACGCCCCGGCAGATGCCATGTCAGCCTCTTGTCCTTGGGGGCACAGGAGCTGCCTGGCTGGCCACCTCGGGGACCCCCAGATGCTGGTATGCGCTGATGTGGGAGGCAGGCAGTGAGGGAGCACTCTCCCCTGAGCTCTTCCCTGCTCAGTTCCTCGCGCGCCCTGCAGTTATGCCAGAGCCGGAATATGACATCATTCCGGCTCCGGCATCACTAAGCGGTGCGCGAGGGAGCTGATCACTAAGATCAGAGCTCCCTCACCGTCGCCTGAACTGTGAGCCTGCCTGAAAAGACAGTGTTTACAGAAAAAAAACAGCAGGGACTGATTATACTCACCAGAACAAATACAATAAGCTGTAGTTGTTCTGGTGACTATAGTCTCCATTTAGCCTTCTTATCCCCACCTCCACCAGCTTTAAGACAACTGGTCCTGTTACTTCCTGGTTGTTTAGCTCAGTGAAGCCAAACACAAGAGGTAGCAATAGATCAGAGCACCTGTCTTCTTCTTCTCATTGAGAAGTCTGTTATTGGACAGCCATAGAAGGTCTGGGCAGGGTTAGAAGGGAAGGTTTGCAAAGGCAGCAGACAAGAAAGGACTACATCTTAAAATCCTCCAGAAGCAGAGTCTAGGCCAGGCATAGGCAACCTTCGGCACTCCAAATGTTTTGGACTACACCCCCCATGATGCTTTGCCAGCATTATGGGTGTAAGAGCATTATGGGGGATGTAGTCCACAACATCTGGAGTGCCGAAGGTTGCCTATGCCTGGTCTAGGCACTGAGAGGCTTCTTCTCAGGCACTATCACTGAAAAATATTGAGGCAAGGTCGTTTTAAAGTCAGCAGTGCGTTTACAGATCTGCTGGTTAGCACAATCTTTGCCTGGCACACGCATGGCAGGGAAACCTTTAAAGGTGCAGCTAGCATTGAGCGTGCCTGCTTGACAGGTTTGACATCTTAATAGGTGAGAGAGAGCAATTAAGTTCATCTCTCCTCCAACACATAGCTGTACAGAGAGTAATAAAAAAAGCAAGCATTCCCCTCCTCACCAAAGCCCCACATTCCTGGGTGACTAACAGCGAAATGTCAATCAGCATGGAGTTAGGGATTTAATAAAACGCTTTGGTCTTCAAGCTTTGCTGTGATTAACACTTAAGTCGTGTAAAGTCCTCACAACCTTTTAGTATCGTATATATTTTCCATCTGCCTGATCTCTTTATGTCATCATATTAACCTTTTTTTGGCACATTAACCCTGTTTTATAGAGAATACAAGCTAGTCTCTTTTTATTTATACATTGTGATAGAAATATTGCTTGCAAATATACATTTTAAAACGTATTCTTATTTTGTTTTTCTGACTTCCTTAGCAGGTGGAAAAAGGGGATTTTGGGGTAAACCTGGAAAATGCATTTCTTAGCAGTGGTGCTGATGTAGAGACCATGTGCATTGTATGCAAAATACCCATTAAGAAACTCAACAGTTTGAAATCTTTACAAGGCTACTTAAAATCACCTATCTCAGCAAACAAATATAGTGATTCAGTACCACTGTACGGCCATATTGTGTTAATCCCACTACGCTAAGTCCTTTATAGTGGTTAAAGGACCACTATAGGCACCCAGACCACTTCAGCTCAATGAAGGGGTCTGGGTGTCTGGTCCATCTAAGGTTAACCCTTTCTGCTGTAAACATAGCAATTTCAGAGAAACTGCTATGTTTACCTACGGGTTAATCCAGCCTCTAGTGGCTGTCTCATTGACAACCGCTAGAGGCGCTTCCGCGCTTCTCACTGTGATTTTCACAGTAACTTTAACCCTACATAATGTATGCTTTGAATAATAAAGACAGTCAAGAGCTTGAGAATGTCTTCAATATAAATAAAAGATACGTTTATAAGCAATCTATGCAAGATTATTTACTGTGGAAAGAGTGCATATTCAATACGGATGGTACATAAAGTATTTTCTTTTACTAAATGATAAAATGATAGTCTTAGTTTGCTAAGTTATAACTAAAATGTGCTTTGCTTGTGTACTTATAATGCTTGCGATTACAGTATCAAAAAAGGAAAAAAATACACAAACACACAGAACAAAAATTCAAATGGGTTGAAAGATGAAAATCTTTTTTAAAGTTTATTTGCCTTTCTAAATCCATTCTTTTGTCACAGACCAAGACAAGCCAAGACAAAGTTTTTGTAATGAAAATTTTTTTTAACTTCGCATATAAATTGAAACCTACAAAAAATGTTTAAGCTTCAGCAATAAACAGCGGATTTTACCAACTTTATTAGCAGTTATAAAGCAGTAGCTGGCGTAAATGTAATGGCTTTATTAGTGACATGGCTCAGGGACGTATTATGCAAAGTAACTAGCTGTAGACTATTGTGGTTTATTCAGTAAGCACTAAATTCTGGTAAAGTGAACGCCAAATTGGAAGGTTTTTGCTCAGCTTTGTGCTGATGTCTGACCATGGCTTCTGGTATCCAGTGCTCTTTTTACAATTCTTGTTTAGTTTTCCTTGTTTTTTCTGGTTTTCTATTCTATGTCTGGTTTTCTTTATGCTGGGTTCTGGGTTCATTCCTGTATTCCGTCCCTGGAATCCAGTCTCTTGGATTCATTTAAATGTTTGTTTTATGTTGCCACACCTGTTCTTTTTCCATGGTTCCTTTTGTTTCAGTCTGGACCTGCAGCAGTGGTTTTAAGTCCTCTGCCCTTTCTTGCAGGTAAGTGCTATATGTGTTTTATTATGGTTCTTTTAGCAAACATTAAGCATAGTAGGACCTGCCGAATATGGGGTACATTGGCGTTGTGGCAGGCTTATGCAATGAATGATCATATAGTAGCTAAATCCCCATAGTTTTCACATTTAGTACTTAGTTTTGTCTCCTTGTTTTGCCTATTATATCTTGTCTTGTTTTATTTTTATTCCCAGTCCATGTACAGTCCTGTCCTTGTCCTGCCCATGTTATTTTAATGTTTCCCTTATGTATTGTGTACATGTTCTGGGTTTAGCTTTCTATGCTTCTCTGGTTCTGGGTTCTCCTAGTTTTGTCTTGTTTTCATGTTTGGTGACTATCCTAACCTTGTTTCTAGTACTGGATACATCTATGCATTCTTCTGCTCTGGCTTCCACTAAGCTACAACAGGGTCTTGGTATGTGGCCGCACAAACGCTGTTGCTCAACACCAGGGGGTGTGCAGTTACCCTGCACCAGGCCCTACCTATCCACTACCACGCTGAAGACTCTGCTCATCACCACATCAGGCACAGGGGTCCCGGTCGGTCTCTGGACCGCCACCCTGACAGGCTGTAACTGGTGAAACAAAATCTGCACATATAGCCTAAGTGTTCAATTCATTAAACCTCTGATTAGTGGGGGGAAAAAACCCTATTTGAGTATTTGGTGTTTTAAAAAAGTAGGAAAAAGAAAAGGTGCTTACCTTGAACTATGCCGCATAAAGTATTTTTTTTTTTTCTGTTTGTTTCTCCTGGGAATTTTTGGGATTTTGTATGTGACCAATTTTTTTTTCATTTTTTTTTTTTTAAAACATGATGAAAACAATTAATTGAATAGACTTCATAATGCATATTTTAATTTCATTTTATTTTTTTAGATTATTTCCCAAACTGGGCACTAACGAGCATTGACAAGGTAAATGCAAATTTAAGGTCAAAAGAGACAATCTGAAAAATTCTTGAAATAATAATTTTTCCTTCTCGTGGATGATAATCCCAGGGCCTTCCTACTGCTTCTACTTTGCTGGGATCCGTAAACATGTCCTTGAAAATATTTGATTTAGAATGTTTTCTTCCTTGTCAAAATTGACTTGTTTTTCAATATACGATTTTGAAGACCTGCAGATGTTCAAGTTGTCACAGAAAATTTGTCTCTTTAGCTTCAGATTTCTCCAGCTTTTCCAATTGGTGAATATTTTGTCATTACATTCTGATGAACTTTCCATGTAATATCAATGGTGGTGTGCTTTTTAACCAGGGGTTAAAGCATTTTTATATTTTAGGCCAAAGATTCCAAATTGGAAACATTCTCAGAAAAAAATCTAAGAAAATTAGACATTTTAAAAATAAAACAATGAATATAAATAAACAAGGATAGATTTTTTTTTTTTTTACTTAAAGGGAAACTCCAGTGCCAGGAAAACGATCCGTTTTCCTGGCACTGGACGGTCCCTCTCCCTCCCACCCCCCAATCCCCAGTTACTGAAGGGGTGAAAACCCCTTCAGTCACTTACCTGAGGCAGCAGCGATGTCCCTCGCCGCTCCTCCTCTGTATTGCATCGGCCGGTGGGCGAGACTGATCCCGCCCACCGGCCGAGGAGACCTAATGCGCATGTGTGGCAATGCCGTGCATGCGCATTAAGTCTCCCCATAGGAAAGCATTGAAAAATAATTTCAATGCTTTCCTATGGGGAAATGAGCGACATTGGAGGTCCTCACACAGCGTGAGGACGTCCAGCGACGCTCTAGCACAGGTTTCCTGTGCTATGAAGGAGGAAGTTCCCTCTAGTGACTGTCTAGTAGACCGCCACTAGAGGTGGAGTTAACCCTGCAAGGTAATTATTGCAGTTTATAGAAAACTGCAATAATTACAGTTGCAGGGTTAGGAGTAGCGGGAGTTGGCACCCAGACCACTCCAATGGGCAGAAGTGGTCTGGGTGCCTGGAGTGTCCCTTTAATGGGGGCTCATTGTTAATTTTAAAATCCAAAATCTACAGCTATCTAAGATGTAATTCTGAGCCATGCGTTCTCATTCCTCAGAGTAGAGAAGGGTAGAAGTGTCTAATTTTACAGGTCTCGTGTTCATTTTTCTTGCAGTAATTGCATTGGTGAAAAAATAAATGCTTTATCTTTTCCTGTTTCAAAATATTAGCATGGTATGTAGAATATTAAAAGAGAAGCTGAATGAATGCGACTCTTTTGGTTATATTGAATCCCACTCTAACTACTTTACCAGTAAGTGTCTTTGAATAATATGCCCATCTCAAAATCCTCTTGTAAGATTGTTTACCTCAAAATATCCCCTTTCTATAATTGTAATGCTCTGCAGAATATGTTGGTGCCATATAAATGCTATGTTAGTCTCCATTACTCTTAATGCATTTCAACTATGGGAAATCAATGAAATTGCTACAATTTACAGCTAGTTGTTAAAGCATTCCTTGGAAAATGTTTTGCCACAGGGTGTTTCTGCCCAGTGAGGATGTGTGAGAGCCATTAGAAACTCAACACTAGGTGGCAGCCTTTCGCTACAATCATTACATGATGCATTCGGGCTACTGTTACCTTGAAAGAGGTTACAGGGTTGTCTACCAAAATGAGAATTGTGGGGAATTCAAGGTGAATTGAAAGTGAATCTCAGATTTAAGGCCAAGGAAGCTAAAGTAAAAAAACATATCTGACTCTTTCAATTTAGCTATTTTACCTAGCCATTATAAAAATTTATTTTTTGCTGTGCACAAGTCTAATAATAAGTTCTATGAAGGTACACAGGAACAATGCAAACGACCAGCAAGCACTGTGGGTGGTGAAAGAGCTATTAGAAAGGAATGTACAATGGCTAATAGGAATTTGCCCATTATGTATTGGAATTGTGTATTATTTTTTTTTTTTTTTTTATTAATTAATGCTTCCTAGTTATTGTATAGTACCCAACCAGTACTGTGCTTGGTCGATGTGTTTTCTGTTATATGCGCAACTTCAGTCAGATTTGTAATATTGCAGGTGCATAATAGAGACAATGCAGAGTTTTTAAGATCCCTTTAGGAAAATTTTCAGTCTAGTGAGATTTTAACTGATGTAGCTGGTGAGATTTCAAAGCTTCCTTTTCTTTGATCCTTCCTGGTTTTGTTTGTTTGTTTGTTTGTTTGTTTGTTTGTTTGTTTGTTTGTCTGTGTGTGTGTGTATATATCTGTATTTTTATATGCGATTTTTATACCTTGGACAGTGTGGCGCTAACAACCCATCTGTGGTCTGAATAAGTTTACCATATTTTAATTTTAACCCCTTCATACTGCCAAGTTGTGCAGGTCTGATGTAGGCTCTTTGCTTTTGCCAGTAACAACTGTAAGTTCTTTAACTCCTGTTTCATATTTTCATATTTTTTATTATTGCTTACATTGACTATGGGTACCGTGTTTTAGGCTTGTATGTAGTTTTGGCTTTTAAAAGCAGGTGTACATTTATGGGTAGTGTTGGTATGTGAATGAAGGGGTGTTTATACATAATTTTGGCATTTTAATACAGGGTGTGTTATGTTACATTTACGTTTGCATGTTGTGTGGGTGTTTGCTGTCATGTATGCATATATACATATACACTGCCATGTACAGACATAACAACACAAATATACATACAAATTTACAAACACACACCTTCAGATACGCACTGACGGATACACACACTGACACAAACACTTCTTGGTACACACCCTGACACGCACAAACACACTGACACATCCACACACCTTGGCACACTGATGCATACAAACACCCTGACACACAGATACACACATACACATTCACACACTGTTACATACACACACACACACACACACACACACGTGTAAATCATATAGTTACATAAGCTGAAAAGAGACATGTGTCTATCAAGTTCAGCCGTCCTCACATTTTTATTTTGCTGTCAAAATTTTTAACCTCACTCCTGTTAACATACACTTTTTATGTGCAGGAAGGTGGCTGCTGCTGGCTGAGTCTGATGGGAGTGTGGGTCTGGAGCTGGGTTGCTCCTTCCTCCTCCCCCTCCTTTTGTGCTACTGCCTCCTTCTGCTCCTGAGCCTCATCTCCTCTGTGCAGCTGTTTTTATAGCTGGGAAGAAGTGATTTGCTCTCACTTCTTCCCAGCCGGCTGATGTAAAAGGGGCCCCTGTTAAAGGGCTATGGCCCCTGGCAGTGCCCCCTTTTCAACAATACCCATCGGGTGGCCCTGTGTGCATGGGCCACCCAATAGGCCCCCTCAGCGTGCGGGACCCGATACAGACCCACCACAGTTCCACCACTGATGTATCAGAATTATTATGAAGAGAAAAATAAAAAATATCTGATTATAGATGTGTTGAGCTGGTTTATACCATAGCATGTCATTTACCAGACATTAGACATCTGATAACAGGGTAGAATAGACAGCCCATTGTGTTATTTTAAGAACTCAAATCCATGGGTAATAAAGGCCTACGTATCATTACAGTATTATGGTATAATGCTAAATGTATCTTGTAGCAGTCACAAACTTATTGTGTACAAGTATGCTTGTGAGACGTTGCCATCGTGATCAGTAATTCAATATAGGCACTTGTCGCCGTGAGAACTTGCAATTGGCATCACTTACTTTCTTACTGTTGTAAGACGATACTTTAAAGTCATTAACTGCAGTTCAGCTATTGCAAAGCCTTCCTGTTTCTATTGATATTGCTTAATTCTTGAGACATTATTTCAAAAATTCTCTACAGTTGTCAACATGCATTCATTTTAATAATATATTATCATGTAATATTATATATTCTATTCTCCCTCCCCCCCCCTTAACATTAGTAAATCTGTTTTATAACAGGGAGCCTCAATATAAGGTTGGTGGAGACTATTTGTCTTTTGGTGTGTGTAGTTATTTGTTACTGTGTGTGTGTGGTTTTGTTTTTTGTTTTGTGTTTATTTTTGTATTTGGTTGAAGTTTGTGACTATATTGTATACTGAGAAGTGAATGATTAGGGCTGTGATGTTGATGAGTGGAGTTTTTGTGCTGTTAGGATGCTAACGTATTAAGAGTTCTGGCGCCAGGCCAGAGAAGCACTTGTGATTTTAGAGCCTGATGAGGAATGTTGCTGCTATTTTTTTGAGATAATGTCGAGGAGGTGTGCAATAGCTGTGCAATTCTATATTTCTCAAAAAGCTTTACCTTAGGACTCATGTCAATATAATAATTAACTCCCAATTGGCTTGATTTGATTCATATTCTGCTTTGCACTACAAACAAATAATGGATACAAATTAGTGCTGTCGCGAACATAACATTTTCGGTCGGCGAATGCGAATTTCCGCAAATGTTCGAACGGGCGAACCGCCATAGACTTCAATAGGCAGGCGAATTTTAAAACCCACAGGGTCTCTTTCTGGCCACAATAGTGATGGAAAAGTTGTTTCAAGGGGACTAACACCTGGACTGTGGCATGCCGGAGGGGGATCCATGGCAAAACTCCCATGGAAAATTACATAGTTGATGCAGAGTCTGGTTTTAATCCATAAAGGGCATAAATCACCTAACATTCCTAAATTGTTTGGAATAATGTGCTTTAAAACATCAGGTATGATGTTGTATCGATCAGGTAGTGTAAGGGTTACACCCGCTTCACAGTGACAGACCAAACTCTCCGTTTAACGCACCGCAAACAGTCCATTTGCACAACCGCAAACTCCCCATTTGTACAAGGTTGGATACCAAGCTAGCCATGTCCCGTTCCTTGTCCTCACTGATGTAATTGAAGGTCTCTTCCTCCACCCAGCCACGTACAACACCAAGGGTCCCCGAAAGGTGACAAGCCCCCTGTATTTTTTTTTTTTTTAATGTACACTACTGTTACACCAGATATGAGTTGCACTGGTGTGACACTGTGCCCTGGCAGGCCCTGAAATGCACATGTGTGAAGGAAACTGACTGGTATTATTTCAGTCAAATTTCTATTTTTTTTTTTTTATTTTTTTTTTAAATGTACTCTACTGTTGCACCAGTGATTGGACCACGTCATGCCTACGCCCCCAAAACGTTCGTGTGTGGGGGTGCTGGAATGACGTGAGCCAATGGGAGCCTTGTAGCGGAGCAGCAGGAGTTAATCCAAGGGCTCTCCGCTGGTACTCAGGATTCATCATACAGAAGGCAGGACACACAGCATAATTCCCATTCCCAAGGACCACACGACACACAGCCTGGGAGTCGACTGTCGACTGTCGACTGTCGACTGTCGACTCCATCACAGTACATATTGGAGACACAAAATATAAAACCAAACCTCTGAATACTCAGGGGACATGGCACTTAGTGGCGATGTCCCGCCACATATCTCCCCCTTGTCCACTCCCGGCAGCCCCAGCCCGACTCACACGGGTCAGCTGGCTGCTGCCCGGAGTGGACACAGTCTTTTAGTGCCATGTCCCTCTCCATGTCTTCCTCCATTAATTCTATTATATTACATTTACTGCCCCTCTCCAATAGTCCCTGTATTACACTCAGTATCCCTGTATTACACTCAGTATCTCTATATCACACTCAGGTTACTGGCTATGGGAGGATAATGTGTAATAAACACAGGTTACTGGCTATGGGAGGATAATGTATAATAAACACAAACACACAAAAAAATGAATGCAGCTTCAGAATTAATCTAAATTGTATGCTGTCTAGGAGGTGGGAGGGAGGGTCTGCTGCTGATTGGCTGGAATGTGTCTGCTGACTGTGAGGTACAGGGTCAAAGTTTACTCAATGATGAATAGGGGGCGGACCGAACATCGCATATGTTCGCCATCCTTGGCGAATGCGAACCGTTCGGGACATCACTAATACAAATGTTTAGACTGAGTGTTATATATTGGACATTCTGGTCTGTTTTGGTGGGTTGCTTTTGTGGACCACGATGAGGATGGAATTTGATTGATGTGCATTATTTGGTGGGGAACCAGTGTAAGTCATTGAGTTCATCCAAGATGTGGTTATAGTTCCTCATTCCTTTTAATGATGCGTGACGAGGTGTTGGTATGGACTGTGGGGAAAAAAGTATACAAGCATGCTTGACTGCAAACAATACATGCCACAATATTACCAGCGATGTTGAGGTCCAGCAGATGTGCTGTGCACCACATCATACACAGGGTCTTCAGTCAATCCAGTGATCCATTCAGCATGCTAAACAAATGTTCTAACTAATATCAGTCATCAGTATTTATGATACCCCTGCATCTGTATTTATAACACTAAGGCTGACCACCCCGATCATAACAAGTCAGCATATCGATTATTAACGCTGGAGTCCATTGTCCGGAAGATGAGCAGACCAAAAAGGTTTAATCAAATTGTAATCCCAGGGATATTTTACAGCATGTGAGCTTTTAGATCGTCATTGTTTTCAACCAACTGAAGCTTGAATTGAAGAAAACCAAGATTAGAACTCAGCAAGATTTAACACAAGTCAGCATTAAGCATGTAACAAGTCTGATCTTGTGGCCCAAATGTTAAACTCATTTTTATTTTTTTTCCCCAGTGCAACAGCTGCAGGGATTTCTACATTCATGGGAAGATTGCAAAGTAAACCAGTAAATAGTTAGTTTGTACTTGATCAAATATTTTCCAGCAGAGCAAGACCAATGTATAAAGTATTATAAAGCTGATCTTAAAATTAACGCTTTAAGGGTGAAATCGGTATATCACACCTGGCATTTTTGTCATACTTGTTTTCAGGACAATTATTCAAAAAAAGTGATTTCGATCAGATTAATTACACTATTTGAATTTTACTCTGGCTTGCTTAATTGATCCTACTAAAATAGTAATATTTTGTTTAAATTTATAGCCGCTGTTTCATTGAGATTTAACCCCATTCCTCATCAGTAGTGTTGTCGCGAACCCGAAATTTTCGGTTCGCGAACGGCGAACGCGAACTTCCGCAAATGTTCGCGAACGGGCGAACCGTGCGAACCGCCATAGACTTCAATGGACAGGCGAATTTTAAAACACACAGGGACTCTTTCTGGCCACAATAGTGATGGAAAAGTTGTTTCAAGGGGACTAACACCTGGACTGTGGCATGCCGGAGGGGGATCCATGGCAAAACTCCCATGGAAAATTACATAGTTGATGCAGAGTCTGGTTTTAATCCATAAAGGGCATAAATCACCTAACATTCCTAACTTGTTTGGAATAACGTGCTTTAAAACATCAGGTATGATGTTGTATCGATCAGGTAGTGTAAGGGTTACGCCCGCTTCACAGTGACAGACCAAACTCCCCATTTAACGCACCGCAAACAGTCCTCTATATACAGAGTAAACATGGCTCCCTCTATATACAGTGTAACATGGCTCCCCTCTATATACAGAGTAACATGGCTCCCCTCTATATACAGAGTAACATGGCTCCCCTCTATATACAGAGTAACATGGCTCCCCTCTATATACAGAGTAACATGGCTCCCCTCTATATACAGAATAACATGGCTCCCCTCTATATACAGAGTAACATGGTTCCCTCTATATACAGTGTAAACATGGCTCCTCTCTATATACAGAGTAACATGGCTTCCCTCTATATACCGTGTAAACATGGCTCCCTCTATATACCGTGTAAACATGGCTCCCCTCTGTATATAGAGGGAGCCATGTTACTCTGTATATAGAGGGAGCCATGTTACTCTGTATATAGAGGGAGCCATGTTACTCTGTATATAGAGGGAGCCATGTTACTCTGTATATAGAGGGAGCCATGTTACTCTGTATATAGAGGGAGCCATGTTACTCTGTATATAGAGGGAGCCATGTTTCCACTGTATATAGTGTAACATGGCTCCCCTCTATATACAGTGTAAACATGGCTCCTCTCTATATACAGAGTAACATGGCTCCCCTCTATACAGGGGCGTACCTGGAGCATTTGGCACCCGGGGCGGATCCTTTATTTGGCACCCCCCTCCCCAACTTTGAAATGTAAAAAACAGCTGCAATTTTTTTTAAATGTATGTTTATGCAGTGTGTGTATAGTGAGTGTGTATAGTGAGTGTGTATAGTGAGTGTGTATAGTGAGTGTGTATAGTGAGTGTGTATAGTGAGTGTGTATAGTGAGTGTGTATAGTGAGTGTGTATAGTGAATGCAGTGTGTGTGCAGTGTGTGTAGTGTGTATAGAGTGTGCAGTGTGTGTGCAGTGTGTGTCCCCAAGCCCCTAGTCACACAACCAAATAAAAAAGCCCCTACCTACCCCCCTCACCCTAAAAAATAGTGAAGGGGGAATAAAATTACTACCCTGTAAAGTAAAATTCAACTTACTATTCAACGTCTTCTTCTTCTAAAATCTTCATTTTTTTTAGCCCCAAAAAAGGCCAAATAAAAAGCCATCATACCCGTCGAACTTAAAAATAAAATAAAAAACCCGAGCACAAAAAAAAAATTAATCCATCTTCACCCATGGAGGGCTCCGTGTCAGTGTTTATCAGGGATCCTTAGGATAGGTGTCAATCCATATCTGCCAAGTGACCCTATGTAGGGGGAACAGTCCCTATTCTGCTCTGTGTCAGTGTCTGGGGGGGAGTATCTGCAGTAACACAGGGTGTCTGGGGGGGAGTATCTGCAGTAACACAGGGTGTCTGGGGGGGAGTATCTGCAGTAACACAGGGTGTCTGGGGGGGAGTATCTGCAGTAACACAGGGTGTCTGGGGGGGAGTATCTGCAGTAACACAGGGTGTCTGGGGGGAGTATCTGCAGTAACACAGGGTGTCTGTGGGGAGTATCTGCAGTAACACAGGGTGTCTGGAGGGAGTATCTGCAGTAACACAGAGTGTCTGGGGGTAGTATCTACTTGTAACATTTATATGCACTAAAAAAAAAAAAATAATAAATTGAAAAAAAAATAAAAAATGGTTGCAGCTTCCGAATTAATCTAAAATGGATGCTGTCCAGTAGGTGGGAGGGTCTGCTAGGGAGGGTGTGCTGCTGATTGGCTGTAATGTGTCTGCTGACTGTGAGGTACAGGGTCAAAGTTTACTCAATGATGACGAATAGGGGGCGGACCGAACACCGCATGTGTTCGCCCGCGGTGGCGGACGCGAACATGCTATGTTCGCCGGGAACTATTCGCCGGCGAACAGTTCGGTACATCACTACTCATCAGTTTCTTCATTAATAATAATAATAATATAGCATTTGTAATGGGAGGTCCATATCAACTGTATACATGTAGGGGGGGAAAACTGCATAGATGTCTGCATAGATTATTGTTCAGGAACACCTACATAGAGATGGAGGGTCAGAATGGAACTTGGAAAATTAAATTAATACCTCAACAGGGTGAGAAACAGTACTGTTGCAATGGGGATTTACAGTCCAGGTTTCATTTGGCATTGCTTTCCGCAGGGCTGAATTAACATGGGGACTAATGGGCTGAAGCTCCAGGCACGTGCCAATGGTATAGGTCCGTGTATGTGTGTGTGTATATGTGTGTGTGTGTATATATATATATATATATCTCTATCTATATCTCTATCTCTCTCTCCTTTTAATTTTTCTTATTTTTAACATGGTTTAATTATTGGAACTTAGAAGGGATGCAGTGGGACAAAACTTGTGTGGATTGGCTGACTATAAATTAGTTAAGGTAAAGCTGACGTTGCTCACTGTGCTAATGCTCTTGCTGCTTCGGTCTCTACAGTGTGACATGTCCCCTTTCTTCTACATTCACCTTTTTCTCTGCTCGAGACTGGACACCAAGATCTTTTGACTCCTAGCAAGAAGGGAAGGAGACGAGTGGACAAGCGAGTTGCCAAGATGTACATGTTTAAATGACTTCATGTCTTCAAGTATTTTGTGTAACTGAAAATGTAATTTATAAGGAATTCTAAGTATCTTATATACACAGACTGATTTTCTAAACACATTTATTTTAGTTTAAAGACAAATTATTGTAAAAGCTTTCCTGCATGGAAATGGATAAAGAGAGAGTGGGTCCGTGAAAGGTTTCATCTATTGCAAATGATGTGATCAGTTCAAGAATATAAGGTAGTATGATATGATGATGGAATATACTGTATTAACTCAATAACTATGTTGAGATGAAAATAAACAATTATCTAAAAATAAATTTAAAAAAGGAAATATGTTTGTGGATTTTTAAATTGTAGCTGCCACTTAAAGGGATACTATAGGAATCAAAATAAGTCAGCTTAATAAAGCAGTTATTTGTCCTCTGCAGTCTTATTGTTCAATTCTGTAATTTAGGAGTTAAAATGTAGTTTCTCTTTTGGCAGTCCTAGCCCACCTCCCCCAGCTGACTGACACATAAAAGGGTTTCATATTCAATCAGATGTTAACATGCCTTAGATGTTTTTATCTCCTGCTCTGTAAATGTAACAATAATCACACACAGAAGGCTATTAACAGAGCAGGCAATAATCAATTCTAGATTAAACAGACTGTGCAATAAAGTAACCTAGAATATCTAGGTTACTGTTCAAGAAGGGTTTATGCAAGTCACATGCAGGTAGGTGCGATTAGGGCTGTATAATCAAAGTGATTTCACTCCTAAATGGCAGAAAATTGAGCGGTGAGACTTCAGGGGCAAGATCTATACACCAAAACTGCTTTATTTTGGTAGCAATAGTATAATGTGTGTTAACCTCTAATGATGCTTTGTTCTCGTTAAATATTTAATATAGTAAACATTATGTTACTTACCCACAATTAAAAATAACGTAAATTAGTGAAAAGTCAAAATGTAAAGTGGAACACAGTGAGTGAGGTGTACTGTATTGCACTCACCATTCCTTATATTGGGGTGTATATTTTCAATGTAGAATAAGACAAGGAAAGATTGTAATATAATGTGACACACTATCTTATGAGACAGCCTATATATTGCTGTGAGTTACTACAGTCCAGGGCCGGCGCTACCTGTGAGGCACCCTAGGTAGCCGCCTAGGGCGCCCCTTAGGAAGGGGCGCCACCAGGAGTGCTGGCCCTCCTCATGCTGCAGCCGCCCGAGCGCTCTGCAGAGAGCCTCAGGCGGCTGCAGCTTTGCCTGGGCGCACCATGAGGAGAGGGGCTGACAGGAGGGAAGCGCTCAGCGCTCCCTCCTGTCACTCCCTCACTGTAGCGTGGCCGAGCCCTGTATGGTCTGCGGGTACAGGGAGCATCTGTCTCCTGTACCCGGCCGGACTAACAGGAAGTGCACACTAAGTGTGCACTTCCTTTTAGTCTGGCCGGTACAGGTGTAATGCTTACATGTATTTAAATGGAGCACAACTGCAGATATCTTAGGACTCTGATGACTAGGATACTAGAGGACAGTACAGGAACTGTATCTTTAATTACGGATAATACAGGTACTGTATCTTTAATTACTTCGCTGTTTGTTTAAACGGAGTAAGCAGCTTCTGGCCTACATGCAGTATAGCACATTGGAGTTTGCAAGTTCATGGAAACGGAGCAAGATAGAAATGAAGCTGTAGCAGGAGTGATTCATTTTAGAGTTCGAGGTAAGCAGGCTGTAGCAGGAATGCTTAGCGGACTTGAGAGCAGGCTGTAGCAGGAAGGATTAGCAGGCTTGAGAGCAGGTAATCTCCTATTACGGATATAGCAATTGACTTGGCTTTCAATGGTGAAAGATCAGGTTTCCCGAAGTTCTCCTCCGGGGAGGGAAGTTGTCAAGCAGGATGAGGAAGGTCCAGTTACTAGCAGTGGTCGAGGAGAGGAGAAGGAGGGTCTGTAGATTTCCAGTCCGGTTCGGTGCACAAGTAAACGTTGGAGAAATCTTTTAGCCGGTTTGATATCGCGGTAACGCTGTTCAATAATCCAGCGTCTTGTATCTGGCGCGGTCGCATTATGTAGTGTGGGGAGACCGCGTCAGAGAAGGGTGTGTGGCTAAGCTCCGTCAACCTGGAAGAGACAAAGAAATACCGGTAGTTAAGGCATGATAACCGGAAACAAAAGTTCCCTGTACCCGCGGACCATACAGGGCTCGGCCATGTTACAATAGAGGTAGGGGAGGGTGGGGGATAAATGGAAAGGGAGGGGGGGGTAATAAATAGGAAGGGAGGGAGAAGTAATAAATGGACAGGGGGGTAATAAATGGACGGGGAGAGCCTGTTCTACACCAGACCAGTGGAGCCAGACTGCAGCTAGAGCCCATCATCATCCTCATTTGGTTGTAAGGCAATCTAGTATATTATTCGTGGCACTAATCTCTAATTTACCTCACATTAAAGAAACACTATAGTCCCCAGAACCACTTCAGCTTAATGCAGTGGTTCTGGTGTCTATAGCCTGTCCCTGCAGGCCTTTTAATGTAAACACGGCGGCACTGCAGCACTTGCATTAGTTAACATGGCAGATCATATGGGTGGGGCGTTGTGATGTCATATGGGGGGGGGCGGTGGCACACTTTACTTTTGCCTAGGGCGGCAAAAATCCTTGCACCGGCCCTGCTACAGTCTCGCATATAATGTAGACCCACACTATTCTGCCTTTCATCGATAGCACCCTCCACATAATGGGAAGTAAGGAAATAGATTTTAGAACCCATAGCTTGAGCTTACGTGGCTCTAAAGTACATAAATGTGTTGATTATTGGGGTGGGGATTAATCGGGTAAAGAAAACAGATCTGTCACAAACACAAAGGGGACAATAATGGGGAGGGTAGTAACAGTTGAGTTCATGAAAAAATTCTAAGGTTCATTTGCCAACTGTGTGAAATGTCAAGAACAAAAAATCCTCTCTCTCTCTCTCTCAGCAAATCCAGACACGCCTTCGCAATCTGCTCCATTCACCAATCTCACAAACAAAAACTACAAGTCAGTCATCCAGCATGTTACTAAAGAAATATGCTTCAACTAGCATCTGTGTACATAACAAATTATAAAATGATGTATCTGTCATGAGCTTAATCAAGGCCATTGTTACTTTTTTACATCATGGTAACTAAACTGCAAAGTAGACTCATACATGAAGAAAATTCGGTCCAGCCGTATCAATAGATATGAAAATAAAATTTTGTTTGGGACATTCAAATGTTTTCGGAGTGGTAGTTTGGCTCCATAGAATATCATCCATGGAAATATTTCATGAAAATTGTCACCCAAACAAAAGGGTGCAAAAATGGTCCAATCGGTGTTCTGCAAAATAGATATGAGAAGAATTGATTTTCTCACCCCTGCTGGGTGGTGTATATATTTTTTGTGTACTCCTCATTCTCGTGTCCTCTACCACAGGCCTGGGATTTTGAGGCTTCTGCGCAGTAGCTTAGCTGTTCCTAGAACTGCATTCTTCTGGAGAGCGGTCTAAGATGTCATACTCGGAATCTGTTGAAACAATTCCCCCCAACTTGGGGGTCATATATTTAGAGAGAGAGATCTATAGATCGATAGATCTACTGTATATCTATAGATCTCATGTATTTTGAAGTACACTGATAGGTAAAATAATCAGTAAAATAAATGATGTGTATAATATATATATACACACAGTAAGGAGTGTAATAGCACTCACCCTTGCTGGTAGTTTAAAGTTGGATATTATGCCCTGGTGCACTTCCACGCTGGTTGTATACAAAATAAATAGAAAAAAGGTAGCACTCTTGGGTCTTTCAAGTAATAAACAAAGTGTTTAATCCATCAAAGGGTATACAATAAGATGACCGACGTTTCGACCCGTTCGGGTCTTCCTCAAGGAAGACCCGAATGGGTTGAAAAGTCGGTCATCTTATTGTATACCCTTTGATGGATTAAACACTTTGTTTATTACTTGAAAGACCCAAGAGTGCTACCTTTTTTCTATTGTGTGTGTGTGTGTGTGTGTGTGTGTGTGTGTGTGTGTGTGTGTGTGTGTGTCGAACCAAAAGGGCTTCACTCACCTGAACATGCTTACATTAAAATGGTTCTGCTTGGGCCAATTCATAAAACACATACACGATCCATCGCACTCGCTCATTCACTAAACAGCAATTCAAAGCTCACATAATGTATGGGGGTTTTTTTTGGTTGGTTTTGGTTTGTCTGTTTTTTTTAACACCTAAAAATAGTTAGGGTTTAGTTACAGTATATTATAATACATTGCATAAGCCTCCCACAAAGCCAATGTACCCCATTCTTGGCCGGTCCTATCCTAGCAGCCTAATGCTAGATCCCTTTTTAGTTTTAATACATTTTAAAAATTGTGTTTATAATAATTTTGCTCTAATAATTTGTTCTATTTGGTTAATTAAATGCACTTTAGTTCATTTTTCAACAGCAACATTTAATTTGTCTACACGTTAGAAATTGGGGTAGAACCCACCAATATTGTGGCACTGTAGTGTAGTGGTGAGCTTATCACGATATGGCCATATTTGTAGACAGGTGATTTTAAATAGCCTTGTAAAACTATCACTTCCGGGAAGAGAGGTACCCAGTTGTGCTGATAAAGGACTGCAGGGCACGACTGGGCCCCTGATGCCACATGCTCACCAGGTGGCATTAAGTGCATGGACCCCCTTAGTATGCAGGCACCAGCTACACCGACGGTTAGTTCCACCACTGATGTGTATATACAGTATCTCACAAAAGTGAACACACTACTCACATTTTTGTAAATATTTTACTCTTTTCATGTGACAACACTGAAGAAATGACACTCTGCTACAATGTAAAGTAGTAAGTGTACTCACTTTTGTGAAATACTGTAATATATATACATAAACATGTTATAGGTATATAAAGTCTCAGAAATATAAAGCTACACAGGTATGCTGGTTAAAGATTTACAAATAAATACACACATGGTATCAGTTGTGTTATAAGCCATGCATGCAGAACAAAAACAGTTAATTGTAATTGTAAGTTGCATTCTTTAATACGGAAAATGTTGGAGAATTTTGAGATGTATTGTATACTCAGAACAAGAGATAAAGGTAGCATTTGTCTGTCCAATGGGAGAGATTAGAGACTGAAAAGTGATGACCTGACAGGACAGAATGGCTGTATTCAAGTCTCAAACAAAGTTATTCTCTAAACTAGTAAGAGCTGGACAAATAGCTAGGTTTGAGAGTTTTTTTGGTTTTTTTTAATATGCCTAATTTTACTTAAATTGTGCAATTCCCTGACCAGATCCAGACGATTTACTACTCAGGGAATAACTCATTGAATGTGTTTCCTTCACAAGAAGCATTCCTATCTTTTTACTATCCTGAGATACCTCCAGTCATGTCTTAATATCCCCTAGACCAGATCATTGATTGTGGCTTGCCTGGTTTTGCCCTTTGTTTACTTGGATATAAAATCCTTCATTAGCCTTGAAGCAGTCCTACTGTCTTTGGGGACATTTAAATAATGCCTAATTATTTAATTTAATATATGTAGAATGGAAAAGAAAAAACACAACAAAAATACAAATACAAATGCAACTAACCCACCAAATGGTAGAAATAGGCAAAAGTACTTAACTTAAGTATAGAATGGATACAGCTTCCCAAGAGGTTTCCCCCAGATGGACCTGAAGTACAAATATGCGAATAGACAAAAATGGGATACAGCTGAATAACTAAAAAGCAAAAAAATACATAACACATTGTGAAGTACAGTAATTGCAATTGGATTTAACCCCCAAATGATTCCCCCTACAAAATAGTGTAGAGTAAGGCGCCTTTAAGCCAACACTGGGGCTAGAGAAGCAATCACCTTCCACGGATGGGGACTTCTGTCTTCTAATGAAGTGGGAATACGCCAATTTAAATGTATAAAAATATTTTTATTGAGGCAATACAAAGCCTTAGTAAAAAAATAGATACAAGTAAATAGAAATTACTGCAATCTAACACGTTTCGTCCACATGTAGTGGACTTCCTCAGAGATAGTAACACAGTATAGGCAGTAATGCTATAAAAAAAACAAAGCATGCAAAACAATGTAATATATGCAAGGGAATATGGTGGTGGGTCAGCAGGTGAAGGGAGCGGAGCATGACGCGACGTAAGCGCACGCACCAGGAGGTGGAGCTCAAGGGGGGCAACGAAACGGCGAGGAAGATGCAGCCACGAGGGAACGGCGTCTAACCCAGCGGTAACATACTGTGTTCGGACACAAGGATCACGTCAACCGGCTGATAAACAGATGATAAATATATCTTGGATATTACTTTATCCTGGGATTAGCAGAATGAACTGCAAGTATAAAGATCTGTACTCAATATAACTGAACTGTATGTTTTCAACTGACCCCAATTGATCTTATATTCATATAAAGAAAAGAAAAAAAAAATAAGATGGGATATTAAGCTAAAAGGGGTAAAGAGAAAAAAAAAGGGAAAGTAAGGGATAGTAGAAAAAGGAGGAAAAATGAAGGGGAAAAGAAAAAAAAGAAAAAAGGTCTTTGATAAAAAGAAAATTGAATTGCTTAAAAGTTAAAAAAAAGAGAGAAGAGAAAGAAAAATCCTAAATCTTAAAGCTGTTCATTACCAGCACAAATGGCTATGCCAAAGATTCCTAAAAAAAAACAAGGAGGTCAAAAAAGATAATAAAAATGAAAAATATTCCTCTACCTTTTTTTCTCCACAAAATAAGCAGGGTAGAGAAACATCTTTTATAGATGAATCACTATCTGAGGAAAAAAGAAATTCTATAAATCTTCAAGACTTTATAAGGAACAGTTTGGATAGTCAAACTGAAACTTTCAAAAAAGAATTGGAAAATAGTACTGCCCAAATGACAAATCGAATGGAAGAAATAAATATGAAGATACTTAAAGTTGAAGAAAACCAAGAACAAATAACAAATAATTTTAAAATAATTACAGAAGAACAAAACAAGATGAAGACAGAAATAGGAAATCTAGAAGATCGATTAAATCAGATTGAAGAAAGAATGAGAGCGAGAAACCTAAGAATAAAAAACATTCCTGAATCAATTTCCTATGAGAAAATTAAAGAGTACTTAACAGATCTCTTTGCAGCTTTAGACTTACAATTACAAGTTCCGGCAGTATGTATGGAAAATATATATGGAATTAAAATACCTCAAGGTGTTCAAAATGCTTTCCCCAGAGACACGATTGTCACCCTACATTCCCTACTACTCAAGCAGCAAATATTATATGCTACAAGAAATAAGAAATTTTCAGAAAAAGACAAATTCAAAGATATTCTGATTTATCAAGACCTTTCTAGAGCAGTAAGAATGGAGAGAAAAAAATATTTTGATGCGCTGAAACCATTGAAGGAAAGAGACATTGGTTATCGATGGGGTCCAGGTAAAGCCATCACAATAAACTGGAATGACACGAGAAGAGTATTCATGAATCCCAAGGATTTAGAAGATTGGACAACTCAACAATTTAAAAAATCAGACTATAAAGAGAACAAAGAACAGTCAGAAGAAATTATTTTTTTTTTGGTTCATGGGGCTGGGGGTGGGAAGAGGGTGTGTTTATGTGTTTAATTGGATATAATGAGAGGAAAATTGTATATAGGGTGGGATTATGTGTTCACATAAGGTGTGTTTATACGGTTAATTGGATATAATTAGAGAAAAAAGGTATTTCATAATGCATAAGGGGAAGCTGGGTAAATATATATATAAATAATGGGATCTCTTTTGAGAAGTAGCATCTTTATAATAAGAGGGTTAATAGATAGTTGGAAAAGTATGTTCCCGATCATTATATTTTGACACAAAACATAGGTTTTTGGAAAAACACATATAAAAGGGTGCACTGTAGATAATAGAGTAATAGAAAATTCAATAGGGGTAAGAAAAAGACCTTATATCTGTACAGAATATTAATTTTAAGATGGTAGATACGCAAAATATTTATGTAACTAGTCACTATTAATGAGGGAAAAGGAAGGAGTAGGAAGTTATGAATAAGTAGATTTAATTGATTTATGATTGAAACGTATGATAAACCGCACATAAGTGGCACTCAAATTGGGAAATGAATGAAGGTAAAATAATATGAATAACTATTTAAAATGAGATAAGTACAATATACTTCACGAGATGGAAAGGAATAAATCATAAGCATATATGGTGGGAATTTGTAAGGGAAGTGGAATTCGCTATTTGGAGAAACAGAATGTATAACAGTACGTATAGAATGATATGATCACTATATTTTAATATAAAAGCTAGATTTTGAATTATTAATATATAAAAAGGTTTACACTAGATAAAAGATAAAATAGGTATAAGGAAATGGGAAGGAATGAGTACCCTTAGTAGAAATAATTATGCACATTGTTAAGATAAGGAGGGAATATATGTAAATACTTTTTTTTTTTAATATTTTGGCCCTGGGTTAATATGATGAATATAGGATTATACAAACCAGTTTTGATTGCCCTCTAATGAGCTTCGACTTTAATGTCCGGTATAGACCTTAGCCCTAGACAATATACAATATTGTCAAGGCTTACAGAATGAGGAGATATTTTGTCACCTCAATAGTAAGTATGAGTGAATATGAGTCTCTCTGTATTATGAGAGCTCAGATATGTGTGATTGATGTTGGAGGGAGTGCAGCAGAAGTAGGGGTAACATGACAAAGAATAAGATCTGAAGTGTATTTCACTAAATGTCCAGGGGTTAAATACCCCTTATAAAAGAATTATGTTGAAGGAACTACTAAAAAAAAAAAAAAAAAGGAATAGATATAGCGATGTTGCAAGAAACACATTGGAATAAAGAAGACAAGATTAGGTGGAAATATGAGGGATATGAAATAATTTCTCAAGCGTCTTTAAATAAGAAAAAAAAAGTGGAGTGGCTATAATTCTCTCGAAAAGAATAAATAAAGAAGTTTTATATATGAAGAAGTTGATACAGATGGTCGATATCAGATATTAATATGTAAGATGGTTAAGAAAGTCTATAATCTGGTAAATATATACCTCCCAAATGTATTACCAACTAAATATTTTAAAATGATTATGGAAAAAGTAGAAAAGGTTAAAATAGGTTTACTAGTAATCTCGGGAGATTTCAATTGTGTGTTAGACACAGACTTAGACAAAAAAAACAAAAAATAATAAACCAATAACTAAACATCTGATAAACCAAGCCAGGATACTGAGAAACACTCTTCAAGAAAACAACTTATTAGACATATGGAGGGTATATAACCCAGAAGAAAGAGAATATACGCATATTTCAAAAGTACATTCTTCTCTCTCTAGAACAGATTTTATACTGGGAGAAGCAAAGCTGGTAGATCAAATAAAAGATATACATATAGAAGAGAATATATGGTCAGACCATAGCTATATTATTTTTAATATAAAAGATGATAAAAAATTTACCGTATATACTCGAGTATAAGACGAGTTTTTCAGCACATTTTTTGTGCTGAAAAACACTCACTCGTCTTATACTCGAGTCAGTTGTCTGTATTATGGCAATTTTCATTGCCATAATACAGACATGGACCGGGGGCTGTCAGGAAGCTGTAACTTACCTTCACCGCAGCTCCTGTCAGCTCCCTTCTCTCTTCTCCGGTGCGTGCAGCTCCCTCTGCAACTCTCGCGAGAGCCGCGGGGTCAGAGTTACCGTGGCAACGCTCCGCGCTGCCGCGAGAGTTGCAGAGGGAGCTGACCTGGGAGCTGCACGCACCGGAGAAGAGAGAAGGGAGCTGACAGGAGCTGCGGTGAAGGTAAGTTACAGCTTCCTGACAGCCCCGCTCCTACAGCCCATCCACTGGACCACCAGGGAGTGAGAGCCCCCCTCCCTGGCCAGCTAACGGGCAGGGAGGGGGGACGAAAAAATAGAAATATTAATAATAAAACAAATAATAATAATAAAATAATAATAACATAAAAAAATAATACAATTAATAATAAAATAAAAAAAAATATTACCTAAAAAATATATAATAACATTAAAAAAAATATTAAAATAATAATTAAATAATAATTAATAAAATGCCCACCCCCCACCAATGCTCTGCACTCACACACACACACTGCACCCACACACACACACACACACTGCACTCACACACACACACACTGCACTGCATTCATTATATACACACTGCATTCATACACACTGCGCTCATATACACACACTGCACTCATTATACACACACTGCATACACACTGCACTCATACACACATTGCACTGCATTCATTATATACACACTGCATTCATACACACACTGCATTTATACACACACACACACACACTGCACTCATATACACACACTGCCCTCATACACACACTGCATACACACACTGCACTGCATTCATTATACACACACTGCACTCATACACACACACTGCACTCATACACACACACACTGCACTCATACACACACACACTGCACTCATACACACACACACACTGCACTCCATTCATTATATACACACTGCACTCATACACACAC